>NC_090933.1:1351674894-1352299644 GCF_040938575.1 Ambystoma mexicanum | reverse complement strand
CTCCCTATGCTCTGTCCCTGGCACTGCAGAGTCTGGCTGTGAGAGAAGAGGAGTGCAACGCTCCCTATGCACTGTCCTTGACAGGCAGCGTCTGGCTGCAGAAGAAGAGGAGTGCAGCGCTTCCTATGCTCTGTCCCTGACACAGCAGAGTCTGGCTGCGGAAGAAGAGGAGTGCAGCGCTCCCTATGTTCTGTCCCTGGCACTGCAGATTCTGGCTGCGGGAGAAGAGGAGTGCAGCACTCCCTATGCTCTGTCCCTGGCACTGCAGTGTCTGGCTGCAGGAAAAGAGGAGTGCACCACTCCCTATGCTCTTTCCCAGGCACTGTAGAGTCTGGCTGAGGGAGAAGAGGAGTGCAGTGCTCCCTATGCTCCGTCCCTGGCACTGCAGAGTCTGGCTTCGGAAAAAGAGGAGTGCAGTGCTCCCTATGCTCTGTCCCTGGCACTGCAAAGTCTGGCTGCAAGAGATGAGCAGTGCACCGTTCCCTATGCTCTGTTCCTGGCACTGCAGAGTCTGGTTGTGGGAGAAGAGGAGTGCAGCACTCCCTATGCTCTGTCCCTGGCACTGCAGAGTCTGGCTGCGGGAGAAGAGGAGTGCAGCGCTCCCTATGCTCTGGCCCTGGCACTGCATAGTCTGGCTGCGGGAGAAGAGGAGTGCAACACTCTCTATGCTCTGTACCTGGCACTGCAGAGTCTGGCTGCGGGAGAAGAGGAGTGCAGCGCTCCCTATGTTCTGTCCCTGGCACTGCAGAGTCTGGCTGTGGGAGAAGAGTGCAGCTTTCTCTATGCTCTGTCCCTGGCACTGCAGAGTCTGGCTGCTGGAGAAGAGGGGTGCAGCGCTCCCTATGCTCTGTCCCTGGCACTGCAGAGTCTGGCTGAGGGAGAAGAGGAGTGCAGCACTCCCTATGCTGTGTCCCTGGCACTGCAGAGTCTCGTTGCAGGAGAAGAGGAGTGCAGCGCTCCCTATGCTCTGGCATTGGCACTGCAGAGTCTGGCTGCGGGAGAAGAGGAGTGCAACACTCTCTATGCTCTGTACCTGGCACTGCAGAGTCTGGCTGCTGGAGAAGAGGAGTGCAGCACCCCATATGCTCTGTCCCTGGCACTGCAGAGTCTGGCTGCTGGAGGTGAGGGGTGCAGCGCTCCCTTTGCTCTGTCCCTGGCACTGCAGAGTCTGACTGCAGGAGAAGAGGTGTTCAGCGCCCCCTATGCTCTGTCCCTGGCACTGCAGAGTCTGGCAGCGGGAGAAGAGGAACGCAGCGCCCCCTATGCACTGTCCATGGCACTGCAGAATCTGGCTGCGGGAGAAGAGGAGTGTAACACCACCTATGCTCTGTCCCTGGCACTGCAGAGTCTGGCGGCGGGAGAAGAGGAGTGCAACGCTCCCTATGCTCTGCCCTGGCACTACAGAGTCTGGCTGCGTCCCTGTCCCTGGCACTGCAGAGTCTGGCTGTGGGAGAAGAGGAGTGCTTCACTCCCTATGCTCTGTCCCTGGCACTGCAGAGTCTGGCTGCGGGAGAAGAGGAGTTCAGCGCTCCCTATGTTCTGTCCATGGCACTGCAGAGTCTGGCTGCAGGAGAAGAGGGGTGCAGCGCCCCCTATTCTCTGTCCCTGGCACTGCAGAGTCTGGCTGAGGGAGATGAGGAGTGCACCGTTCCCTATGCTCTGTCCTTGGCACTGCAGAGTCTGGCTGTGGGAGAAGAGTGCAGCTCTCTCTATGCTCTGTCCCTGGCACTGCAGAGTCTGGCTGCTGGAGATGAGGGGTGCAGCGCTCCCTTTGCTCTGTCCCTGGCACTGCAGTGTCTGACTGCAGGAGAAGAGGGGTTCAGCGCCCCCTATGCTCTGTCCCTGGCACTGCAGAGTCTGGCAGCGGGAGAAGAGGAGTGCAGCGCCCCCTATGCACTGTCCATAGCACTGCAGAATCTGGCTGCGGGAGAAGAGGAGTGCAACACCACCTATGCTCTTCCCTGGCACTACAGAGTCTGGCTGCATCTCTGTCCCTGGCACTGCAGAGTCTGGCTGTGGGAGAAGAGGAGTGCTTCACTCCCTATGCTCTGACCCTGGCACTGCAGAGTCTGGCTGCGGGAGAAGAGGAGTTCAGCACTCCCTATGTTCTGTCCCTGGCATTGCAGAGTCTGGCTGCGGAGAAGAGGAGTGCAGCGCTCCCTATGCTCTGTCTCTTGCACTGCAGAGTCTGACTGTGGGATAAGAGGAGTGCAGCGCTCCCTATGCTCTGTTCCTGGCACTGCAGAGTCTGACTGTGGATGAATAGGAGTGCAGCTCTCCCTATGCTCTGTCCCTGGCACTGCAGAGTCTGGCTGCGGAAGAAGAGGTGTGCAGCGCTCCCTATGCTCTGTCCATGGCACTGCAGAGTCTGGCTGCAGGAGAAGAGGGGTGCAGCGCCCCCTATTCTCTGTCCCTGGCACTGCAGAGTCTGGCTGAGGGAGATGAGGAGTGCACCGTTCCCTATGCTCTGTCCTTGGCACTGCAGAGTCTGGCTGTGGGAGAAGAGTGCAGCTCTCTCTATGCTCTGTCCCTGGCACTGCAGAGTCTGGCTGCTGGAGATGAGGGGTGCAGCGCTCCCTTTGCTCTGTCCCTGGCACTGCAGAGTCTGACTGCAGGAGAAGAGGGGTTCAGCGCCCCCTATGCTCTGTCCCTGGCACTGCAGAGTCTGGCAGCGGGAGAAGAGGAGTGCAGCGCCCCCTATGCACTGTCCATGGCACTGCAGAATCTGGCTGCGGGAGAAGAGGAGTGCAACATCACCTATGCTCTGTCCCTGGCCCTGCAGAGTCTGGCTGCGGGAGAAGAGGAGTGCAACGCTCCCTATGCTCTGCCCTGGCACTACAGAGTCTGGCTGCGTCTCTGTCCCTGGCACTGCAGAGTCTGGCTGTGGGAGAAGAGGGTTTCAGCGCTCCCTATGCTCTCTCCCTGGCACTCCAGAGTCCGGCTGGGGGAGAAGCGGAGTGCAGCACTCTCGATGCACTGTCCCTGGCACTGCAGAGTCTGGCTACGGGAGAAAAGGAGTTCAGCGCTCCCTATGCTCAGTCCCTGACACTGCAGAGTCTGGCTGAGGGAGAAGAGGAGTGCAGCGCCCCCTATGCTCTGTCCCTGGCACTGTAGAGTCTGGCTGAGGGAGAAGAGGAGTGCAGCGCCCCCTATGCTCTGTCCCTGGCACTGTAAAGTCTGGCTGAGGGAGAAGAGTAGTGCAACGCTCCCTATGCTCTGTCCCTGGCACTGCAGAGTCTGGCTGAGGGAGAAGAGGGTTTCAGCGCTCCCTATGCTCTCTCCCTGGCACTGCAGAGTCTGGCTGTGGGAGAAGAGGAGTGCAGCACTCTCTATGCTCTGTACCTGACACTGCAGAGTCTGGCTGTGGAAGAAGAGGGGTGCAGCTCCTCCTATGCTCTGTCCCTGGCACTGCAGAGTCTGGCTGAGGGAGAAGAGGAGTGCAGTGCTCCCTATGCTCTGTCCCTGGCACTGCAGAGTCTGGCTGCGGGAGAAGAAGAGTTCAGCGCTCTCGATGCACTGTCCCTGGCACTGCAGAGTCTGGCTACGGGAGAAAAGGAGTTCAGCGCTCCCTATGCTCAGTCCCTGGCACTGCAGAGTCCGGCTGAGGGAGAAGAGGAGTGCAATGCTCCCTATGCTCTATCCCTGGCACTGCAGAGTCTGGCTGCGGGAGAAGAGGAGTGCAGTGCTCCCTATTCTCTGTCCCTGGCACTGCAGAGTCTTACTGCGGGATAAGAAGTGTGCAGAACCCCCCTATATTCTATCCTACTGGAATTCCATGACAATACCTGGCATTGGAGTGCATAGCCAAGAACTTGAAAGCAATCACATGGTAATTGGACGAGTAGAAGGGATGTTGACAGCGACACCTGACAGGGTGAGTTCTGAAATGTATTTGGCAATACCTGGGAATAGTGCCAGTAAAGAGTTTTTAATACCATTACTGTGAATTCCTACTTTTTAACCTGATACCTGGCTGCGGGAAAGGGGATTACCTTGGCCTCACCTGTGTCTAGTTGGTGAGATTGCTCAGAGATTTAAGTGTGTCCATCATTTATCATGTATCTGCAGTGACATAAACAAGATTGTGGCATTGCCGTCATTTACAAAGATTCAGTCACACTTAGCAACCCCACAAATGCCCCTTATACTTCAGCACTCTCTCTCACTGGCTCACCTCCATCACACCCGCACCCCACATGCATGCACCTCGTTTACCCCCCTCAAGACATAATGACTGGACTGACGTTCAACCCTGTTAGATCCTATCGAGACAGCAGCCCCATAGTAAAGAGTATCCCAAGCCTTATTCCCCCTTACTGCCCCACATACACAGCTGGCCACTCTCTTGGCCGTTTGATTTCAAGTAAGAATCATGTGTCTGTGAAAAATCGAATCTGGATAATCAGGTCTGACCATGTTGTGAACCCCTTTAGACTCACTCTACCACACAGCCTCTTGCCCCCCATCCAGGCAAACAAAGCACAGCCTTAGCATCACTCACACCACATTCCACATACACATCCCTCCACTCTCTGCAAGGATTACACCATCATCATAACACAGGCACTCGACGAATTTGCCCCACCTCCACCCCTGAAATTGGAGAAGCCCTGCAAGTACAACCATGCTTCGCTTTCCAGCAGCAATTCAGAGCTGGGGCAGCTTTAGTGGCTGTCTGGTACGACCATCTTCAGGCCACTGATCAAGGAGAACTATCATTATTGGTTATGTTGGACCTATCTGCGGCCTTTGATATGGTGGACCACCGCATCTTACTCAGCTGCCTCGAAATGACTGGAATGTTTCAGAACAAGCTAATAAATGGTTTTAATCCTTTCTAACCGATCAGCAGCAACACATGAGCGCTTGGGGGTTTATTTCAGACCCTCTACCTCAGAGGTGTGGAGTACCACAAGGTTCCTCCCTGTCTCCCTTGTTATTTAACCTATACTTTCATCCATTGATGGACATCCTGAGGAATGAGAAGGTCAATTTCCACTCATATGCTGATGATACTCAGGTGTTCATCAAACTAAGTAACCTTTATTTATGTATGTGTTTCAGTAAAAAACAACTTTACACATGCACTCAAATGACACGGCATAAATAATCATTTACATTAAATACGTACTTCATAAGAATTCTCCATAAAACCGTGTCATACAAAATTATCTTCCTACCTACAAATCACTTATTGCCATCCTCAATGATAAACAAGGTGAATTCAGACAGCGTGACCAAAACACTATGGGCCTCACTATAAGGCTGGCGCACCCGGAATGAAGGGGGCCGGTACAGCACCGGCCCCCTTCTTTCCTGGAGCGCCGATTACAAGCTTCCCATCGCAAGACCCAGATCATACGCCTGGTCAAACCATGCATGCTTTCCGGCCCCGCGAGGGGAAGAGGGAGGCAATAACAGGCCAGATGTAATCTGCCCGTTATTACCTTCCTCACCATTCCCATTGAGCCCTATGGGGGCTGAAATGGGAATGGGGGTGGGTTCCTGCAAGGAGGAATTTCCGGGTCCTCCTATGTCAGAGTAACCCGGTAAGTCCCCATTGCAGGAATCCGGTAATGGAGCCCGGAACGGAGGCAGCTATGGAGCTCCATTCTCGTAATGAGGTCCCATGTCTCTAATGAAGTCCAGGTCATAGACATGGTCTCCTAATAGTCGCACATATACAGAACCCATTGCCTGGCAGTTTCAGGGATTACAGGATTCAAACACATTTGTGGAATTTTTCCTTTTTTGGTAGCTTCATTGCCGGCTCCATGGTTGTAAGAAGCAGGCATTTAAACGCAGCACTAATATGAATCCTCACAGATTTTTTGAAGGACATCATTTTAAATAGTTTTGGGCTTGTTTATACACAGACCCATATGATTTTAATGAAGCGAGATGAGAAAAATTTCGTCCCCATTTTCATAAATCCAACTTCTTCTCTAAAGCTCTTTTATTGTCATAAGAAGTCTCTTCCCCGTTAGGGAACCGATCAATCTTGTCCAAAAAAATCTCAAATGTTTCCCAAATATGTGGCCTTTCTATCTACTATTGTCATCTTGCCCAGAGAGTGTCAGAACTGCCCATATTGGGCAAATCTGGCTTTTAAAAATAAAAAAGCTAATATTTTCAGTACAATAGATTCCAGAGATATTAACCCCAACTCTAGTTGGATAATTGCCGCAGGATCGATGTCAGGAAAACCCAAAATTCTCCTCCAATAGTTTTCCTCCAGTGTTTGTAACCAGCCCCATTTGTCAATGGAAATTTACTCTAATCCATACAATACTGCAGGAACTAGGCATTGATTATATAAAGCCCTAGCTTCCATCAATGCAAATCTACCCTTATGATTAAGACATTGTGAAATCAATGCTGTCATCTATCTTGCCTTGCTCGTCCTTATACCAATACAATCCAAATATCCCTGCTTAAGCTCTAGTTCCACTCCAAGGTATTTATACAAATCCATATACATTATTTTCATTTCATTAAAATGAATACTAGGTCTCAAAACCTAGTATCGCTTGGGTTTCATTCATTTTTATTTTGAGGTGACTATCATGTGCATATTTCAGTAATACTTTGGCGATCGAATTAAGCCAGTAATGGTGTGATTGAGGAGAACTAAGTCATCGGCAAAGGCGAGACACACGCGATGTTGATCATGCATTTTAGGAAGGCAGCATCTGGTTTCTAATGCCATTTAAAACAAATCAGCCAAGTACATATTAAACAGTAAAGGGGCCAAGACACAGCTCTGTTTGAGCCCACTTTCAATGCTTATCGGGCTGGTCAAGGCCCCTTCACCATCCAGTTTGATCTGGACTGTATTATTCATATACAGCATCCTCACAAAATGCAAGATATATCCTGGATGATTCTAATACTCCAACTTCATCCACAGATTCTCTCGATTCACTGAGTTGAAAGCATCGTGAAAATCAATGAAAATCACATATAAACCTGGGGTACACCTTAATCACGCTTCTCCATCAATCAATCCATCATTCTTATATTAAGAAACACTTGTGTACAGGTGCGTTATAAATGACTTATCATATCATATCATAACCATAGTATCATACTACCTCCCGGGTGAAAGCCCATTTGGAAACGATCCAACAATCCGAATGACTCTGACCAATTCTGTAGATGGTTAAGAACAAATGAAGGAAAGATCGTACCCGTAGTATGTAACAGAAACAACAAACGATAGTTTCCAGGATCTGACACGTCCCCTTCTTATAAACTGGAATCAATATCGACATTCACCAGGTACTTGGAATAAAACCATTTCTCAAAATGTTCTCAAATAAAATGCACAGAATATTAGCACATAACTCAGGAGCTTGCTTTAATGTATCATTTGCTAGCCAGGCGCATTATGTTTTCCAAAAAAAAGTATGTTCACGATGTCACCATGTTCCATCTTTAGGGCAGGATTATAATGATTTTTTACATTTAGCTTCTAAAACTCATTTCAGTCTCTGGATTTTCGAAAGATTGAGAAATGTATTTGCTCATGGAACTGCACTGATCGGGCATACAGCGCCCCTTCTTCTAAGGCCTCTGGCATCCCCCAGTAAAGTCTATATACTCATGCTCCTAGCTTTAAATCTCCACCAGGCTATCAAATTTCTGTATTTCTTCTTTATTGCCCTAATAGTCTTCTGCTTACCTGCCAAAGGTAGATAGCTCACTTTAGTCTGTCGAATCCCTCTCCTTTGTGCCTTTTTGTTGGTCCCTTATATCTTTATCGACACAAACTCCTGTCTTATTCCCATTTATTATTAATGCAGATTTATAGTAGCCACATTTATTGGAAAAGTCAGAAAACCAATTTTAGATGTCATCAATCTTCATCCTTTAATGCTCTCTCTAAATTCTTCATGGACCAATTGACACAATTACCAGCATGGTTTGAGCTTAAACTACCAATTTTAGATTGTCTTCCCCTAACATAAATTGCTTTACACATCATTGTGACAGTCGCGTGGTCGCGTGGTCGCTCTGAACTTTCCTATCAACTCTCAAACTTACAAACTCTTTACATAGTGCAGAGTTAACAAAGAAATAATCCCGGCTCTGCCTCATTTTATTCCAACCATCACAGTGATTGGCTGTAGGTACGTTTTCGTTACACACACAGTAACAATTTAAATCCCCCACCCCCAGTATTATGCGGTCCAATCTGCCAGCAGTTGTACACAGAAAAGTTTCAACATCATCAGATCCCTCTCCAAACCACCTTCCACACCTTGCACACCTCCATCCACATCAGTATGCAACTCCCTCATGAACTGCACTAATGCTAAAATACACATCAGACAACTCCCCTCCTCAACTCCCTCACTCCCATTCGCCACTCCCACACACTCCATCACATGGGACCCTGCATCAAAAGAGACACAAGCAATGTCCTTGAAGCCAAACAAAATCTGCACACTTTCTGGATGACACACTCACCTCAAGCAGCCTCCAATTGCATCCCCACCCTCGCTAGACACTGGCCTACTATCATCAAACATCAAATCTTTTCCCTCACATGGTACTATCTCCACTGCACTGAAAACTGAACAAATACCACCTCCTCAAAAAATATGTTTCAACCCCACACCTTCCTGAAAACTACCACCCCACCCCCATCACTATCCTGCCGCACCATGCCTGACTCATGGAACCCATCATCAGAACCAAGTTGCAACAACACATCACCCAGGCAACCTCCTCAACCCCTTCCAATATGGTTTCAACATGGATTTAGCACGGAGAATGCTGCACTTCACATCCTCAATGACCTCCACATCATCACAAAGGACACACAGCACTACGCGTAAACCTTGACCTCTCTCTTCAGCCTTCGATACCATTGACCACACCATTCTCCTCAACATTCTTTTTTTTACATTTTCTATTTATTATTTTATTTGTGTCAATTGTACAATGTGTACATTTACACAAACTTGTATAACAATTCATAACAACAATCTATGTGCATCATCACATTTTCCTAAAATTAAAGCAGAACAATATACTATACAACTTTAAAAAGAAAAGAAGAAAGAAATTGGAAATTTAAAGTAGAAACCTTACAGAAAACGCAGTCACAATGCTTATCCTCCATAATTCAATTGATCACCTTTTCATTAACACACATTATTTAAATCAGAGATTCCTTGCCCTGTCACTTTGTCGATCTCAAGATGCCAATTAACGTTTTTACCAATGCAATTAATAATGACAATTGAGAAGTCCTCATTAACATATGCCACAGATCATTAGTCATAACTGTAGATGCTGAGTGAATGAATCGCTCAAAATAATGTATTCTCTGATTAGTACATTTTGGGGCATAGCATCACCAAATGGAACAGAAGCTTGGGCATATTCGAATCACACATTCTGCATCGTCTCATCTCACGTGGTACTCCCAGCTTAGGACCTACAACCTTCAGGGTTAGAAGGCAGTTTAACTGAAATTTTAAATACCAGTCGCAATACTTTGAGCTATGACATTTTGCCAAATAAGGTCGTGAATACAGTAATTCTTATCCCTCGTAAAGATTTAGGTGGCTGAGATCTGATAGAGCACGATGTTTATCCGATTGTTTAATTTTGTTCTTGAATTTTATTTTGGACTCAGATCCATCCAGACCCAGCATGTTTGTGAACTTATCGCCTCTCATTTTTGGTTTTTTCATGAATGGATTTGTATTTTTCAAAAACAGAATGTTCAGATGGTACCCCAATGTGTTCTCTCCTGATCTATCCAAGGAATACATCAGAGTCTTACTAACATACTGTGACCACCAGGACTTTAGGCCTAGCTCAAGTCTGATGACACTTATGGGCACTGAGATGGGGAGCCCCAACATCCGTAAAGACCAATAGGTGAATCTTTGACTCTATAAAATTCTATTATCAGAAACAGAGAGTATGCGCACAATTTACTTTTCCTTCTTTTCATCAAGGAAAGACAGGAGTAGATTGTTTCATCTATTTTGGCAAGTTCCTTCTCCCTTGTTTTTTTCACTCCAATCTCGTAGCCTAGATATCGAATTGAATTGACTCGCTTTATGGTTGCATTGTTCAATTTCCACGCTTATTCCCCGAAATCTTTCTTGTTTGTGCTAACCATTACGTATGATTTAGTGGTGTTTATTTGTACAGAGTTCTCTATCAAGTACTGATTGACCATGTCAAGTTGACGCTGGAGGCCGGCAGGAGTGTAATACATTAATAGGATGTTGTACGCATACATAATACAGTTTATTTTAAATCCGACCCACGTCAACACGAATACTCCCCACTCTTTACTTGCGCCTCAAAGGTCTGCTTCATAGTAATTGAAAAGAGCGGGGGCGACTAGACAACCCTGCCGGACTCCTTTGGTCAACACAAGTTTTCTTGATGGATCTCCCAAAGCATTAAGTCTGCTTCTAGTAGAATTGTTAGAATATAGTAGTCCAATCAGAGCCAATAATACCGGATCAATACTGTTATTGAACATTTTAGACAAGAGTCTGTTTATGTGAAAATTATTGAATGTGGAGGTAAGATTGATTGCCGCCACATATAATGTTTTCCCTGATAGTTCCAACCCCCTTCCTATGTTCTGTCTGTAATGGGTTTAGTAGATGATATTTTTCTACCCACTTTTGTAATTCCTTTGGCACCAGATTAGCAAAAAACTTTTGAAGAAGAATAAAAGAGTGAGATAGGCCGGTAACAGGAGGGGTCAGCACAATTCCCATTTTTGAAGATTGGTAGTCAAATTGAACCCAACCAAGACATGGGAGAGATGTGGTCACTCATGATGTGTGTAAACAAGTGGAAAAGGATGTCTGCCCAAAGTACGGGATTGTATTTAATAATCCTGTTTGTTATTTCATCAGGTCCACTTGCATGTCAGTTCTTTAGTTTACTGATGATGATCTCAATATCGAGCTGATCAAAGGTGAGCGGATGATTTTTAGAAGCAAGTTGGTGTACTTCTAACGGTCTATTTGTGTACATTCCTGCTCCATATTTATTTGAAAAGTAATCGACCCAATCTCCCTTGCTCACACAAGTTGATTGAACCATGTCTTGCACCCTTTCTTTATTGTTCAATGTCCCCCTTATTCCCTGAGTGTCTTTTTTAATTATGTTGTTTAAGAGCACTTGGTTGATTCCTACATATTTTTGAATCCTGTGTAATTTGCGCCACAGTCTATATCGTTATTTAATTTTTCTTCAGTCTCTCTTTCGCCATAGGTACAAGGTCAATACATTTTTGCAAATGTCTTATTTCTTTGTGCATTGCACATTTGCACTTCTGGTTTTGCGTATCATATTTGTCCCTGCTAAGAAGGAAAGGCGCATATGTTGATTTGCGCAGCATTTTCTGCTTTGGTTTCTGAAGTGGCACTAATATGTTAGGGACATTTCCTGGTACAGTTTGTGCGATTTTCTTATTGACACTTAATCCAAGCCATCACTTGTTCAGCCCTGAGTTTATTGTACTAGAGTTTATGCTGTATTGAGCTACTTTGATAACTGAGTTGGAAACAACCAATGATTTTTCTAACATGTATTCTCTATTTTTCTTTCAACCTTCCATAGTCAATGTAATCTTTAAAATAGAGTGATAACTTTTTTCAGCTTTAACAATATCTAAGAGACCAATTGAATTGTCATCAAAATTCTTAACAAAAATGTTAATCTATGATCGAGGCGGAAAAGAAGTTTGACCAGGTGGGGACATCTTTGAGGGCCCCATCATTTAAGAGATTGTTCTGAATAAAGGCCTATCTTGCAAGAAGGTTTGACCACATCTTCCTGTTATTGGAGTTCCCTGTCATGTATGAAGTGGAAGCTACACCTATCTTGATGTCAAGATCACCCTCGTCAAAGTCCTTAACCAAGCACTGGCAATTAAAATCGCCCGCAATTAATATGCCTGCATGCAGATGGTCACTTGACCAGCTTACCAGTACATCTTCAATTTTGTTGAGTGTCTATTCACAGCAAAATGTCCTTGAGATTGAAGTACACATTTATTACTAATGCAAGGTGCAAAACAGAAATGTTTCTTGTATCAATTAGTTTAGTTATCAAAATGGCATCGGAACTGGTTGGAATTTTAATTTGACTTAGCTACTGGGACACTCTAAATACAGTCAACAACCCTCCAGCTAGCCTGCCCCTTACACCTTTCTTTGCAAACTTGGTGTTAAGGGTGAAACTATCCCACACAGGTGTTTGCCTCAGCAATGTTTCCTGCAAAAGAATGAGGTCAGGAAGCCCCCATAACACACTCGCCTCCCCATTTAAGAATGAGTTATGACCCCGAGAATTCTAACTTAAAATGTGCCGTATACTAGTTAAAGCCTGGTCAATCTTGAGCTGAGGTTGGGAGAGCTGAGGAAAGCCAACCCCAGCTTCATGCGTCACAGTTTGAAGGGAGTTCTTGCCATCTGTCTGAGTCAAAATGATGTGTTATCGTCATCCTTGGTCCGACAGTTGCCGGCTCACTGCAGTGAGGCCGGCGGGCGGAGTAATATTTGAAGCCCAGTAAAAGAATAGCTTCCTGCTGTTCTATGACACATTTTTCCACCATCTTTGAATGGAAAAAAAACTACACATTTCCCCAATCGATCATAATCAAACAAGTGAACAAACTTCAATCTGAATGGATCGATTCAGAGGGGTATCATGATCGGTTGTCCTAATTGATTTAAAGATCAAAAAGTAATTAGTGTCCCTTCTGAATAGGCTGATGGCTGATCTACTTGAGTCTTATCACACAGTGAGTCAACATTTGAAGTGCCTGCCGCAGCGCCCCGAATAACATTCAAACCGGGCGCCTTTTCGTTGGTCGATGCTTCTTTTTCATCAGTTCTATCTGCGGGGTTCGACATCTGGGTTTCTTAGTTTTGGTTTCACCGTCTGCAGTGTTAATGCATTTGAAGTCCCTCCTTGGAGGGATTGATTCTTTTTGGCCAAACTACCTGCAAGTTTTGGCAGATGTTCTCTTGCATTTCTTGCTGGTTGCACAGAGTCAAAATTAAGTTTGAAGGTGGGATTGACCTTCCTGTTACTGTCTGTGTCAGGTTTTTACCTCTCTTATTCACAGCATACTCTCTGTCATCGCCAATGTAGATGATGGGTCCTGCGCGTGTGTCCTGGTAGTCACTGGGACCTGCGTTGATTCGTAGAAGCCTGATTTTATGAATTGCTGGTAGCCTTTATTGGAGATTCTAGATCGTATTTTCATATTTTTAGGTTTTTTAGTTGTGAAGTGTTTTTGCTGCCTCTTCCTGGCGTGGGATTGCATGCAGTTTCAATTTGCTGGAGGATAGTGTAGACTCGCAGGTTATAAGAGACATCCTTCCCATAGATGTATTAACTGCAAGTTCCTTTGCGGGATGCTGTGTGGTTTTCTGCTCGCCCTCAATGGGGTTCTCGAGATCAGTCGTGGATTTATGATTTGTTGTTTGGCCTGTGGATCATAGTTTATCCAGGAGGGTCTTGAGGGCATCTAAGGACGGCGAACTTCATAAACAACAGTGTCATACAAGCGAATAAAATATTGTAGCAGCATATTTAAAGCAGCCAGCGAAGTTGAGCTTCCTTCCAGCGAGTCATTACAGGTTGAGTCATTGCCTTGAGAAGGAAGTGTAGAGTGGTCTAAAGATGACGCTGATTCCGTTATCCAACTTCCTCCAGATATAGGGGTATCAGGAATCACCTCATTAGAGGTGTCCTGTGAGATGAATACTCCTGGAGACACACTTAATCCTTCCTGAAGGCTTTCCTGCATGTTCTCAATTGCTTGTATTTAATTTTCCAGACTAACACAACTATCAAAAATAGTAGTGTTAGCCTGATGTTCCGTATTACCCAGAGATTTCAAACTCCACATTGCGAGGGGCTTCGGGATTCTCTTGTATGTCAGTAATAGTTATTAACGTATTGTCCGATACCATACATCCCTCTTTAGTGACTAGACTAAAGAGTTTAGGTGGTTGATGATGAAAAACTCTGTTATCGTTCCTTGTTTTTTGGTTGCTGGTGACTCCCTTTGCTGTGCATGCTTGCCACAACAACAATGCCAACAGTATTCTCCGTAGATTTCTCGGCTGCAGTGCGCAGTGGATATCGTTTAGATTTTCCCCTCATCATGAAAGAGTGTGTGTTGGGGGGCCAAAGGGTCTTACCCCGCAGTCTCCCTGCACTCTACACACTCTCAACAACAGAAGGTTACTAAATTGTGTTGGTGAGAAGATTGATGGAAACAAGGGTGGGGGTCGCGTAGGCGATTTCCTATGCAGTGTCACTCAATCCCCTTTTAACTGTTTCTCCACTGATCACTTCACACACTTTCGCTAGGCTCCCTTCCCCCAAAACTCAGCTATGCGGTCTCTCCCACCCTCCAGGTGTGCCTACCCACAGACACTATCGATGGAGGATAAGCGTGGGAGTGTGGAAGATTACAGCTGGGGACGGCAATCCTCTAATCTGAGGTCTGGAGCCCTCAAGCAGCCCTCTGCTGTGAGGGGAGGACCAGATGTGGCTGTGTTCACTACATACCCTGCTGACCCCCACTTACCTCCAAATCTGGGACAAGGTTCTCTGGAAAACTCTCACCAGAGGGAGTGGGGTGAGCGGGGGGGAATGAGGGTGGGAGTGAACGGTGAGGATGTGGGTGGCACTTTATTCCACTTTATTCCGAGTCTCTGCCGCGTCTCTGCAGACCTGCCTGTCTGCAGCAGCGTGTTTGTGCTCATTAGTGGTTAGTGTTTAGAGAAAAGGACCTCAGGTATCTTGTGTTTCTCGCCACTAAGGCACACTGTGTCTCCAATGTTGGACAACAACAACAACAGCATCAGCAGCCGTTTCCGACAGCTTGTGTTGATTCTCCTCAACATTCTATCTTACAGGATTAGACTCTCAGGCAACATTCTTGAATTCCTCACTGACAGAACACACTTTGTCATCATGCGCCTTAATCGTTCAGACCCACCCTATCAAGTACGAAGACCTGAAAGCTTCCTCCATGTCCACTAATACGCAGATGACATACACAAATATACTTCTAAATATCTCTCTTACAACTCCACATCCTCAAAAGCTGTCTCTTCACCATCATGACCTAGATAGCCACACACTACGCAAACCCAATACTCAAAAATGCAACACCTCCTCATCTGCTCCACCAGGCACAAACCCAACCTCACCCCCTGCATTAAAGAACTCACCACAGACAATCCATACGTATCCCTCTCCACGCCTGTCAAAATCCCTGGGCTTCGCCATCCATCCCCACTTTTCCTTCACACACCACATAGCTGCTGTCACCAAAGCATTCAGTCTACAACTATGCCTCCTACACAAGATAAGACCCATCCTTCCCATGATAACCTCTGCACCGCAGTCCAAGCGCTGGTTCTGTCCGAGATGGAGTACAGTAATGCTCCTCTCACTAGTCTCCCCAATGGCACCCTTGCCACGCAGCAAGCCACACAACGCACTGCAGAAAGACGTGTCCTCCACCTACCCTCACATTCACATGTTGCCCATGGTATAGAAAGCCATCCACTTCAAAGCCTCACCTTACTGGCAAAATCAAACAGTTCACTCATACAAACACCAGACAAGCAAGTCAACATCTACTACACACTCTACTCTGCAAGCTAGCATGCACCCGAAAACAGCCATTACACAGTGGGCACCCAGAACATGGAGCACCGCACCTCTGCACATCGGCACAGCACCTCCTCCACCACCACTTTCTGAAAGAGCTTCAAAACATACCTGTTTCCCCACATGTATTCCAGCCCCTCCGTCCCTCCTAACATTTTTCTATCCTTATCTGTCCCCCCTAACATTTTTCTATCCTTATCTTCCTACCCTATCCTGAAAACATTTTGTCACTTCTGTTTCACTTCCAAACCTTTGCACCTTTTAAGGCACCCAGGACCAGCACTGAAAATGTATTTAAAATAAAAAAAAATAGATTTGAATCCAAATTGAATAAGTTAGGCACTTTTAAAGTAGGTAAAAATAACGCACATTATTAATGTTCATAGAAGCTGTGGCATCCAGCACTATATTAGGGCATACAGGGGCTTCAGGCTTTTTGAGTCATCTCTCTCCTACTTCTTTCTTTAGATTGCTTTCTTTCCCAGTGCACTTATCTTTTCTCATTCTTATTTCTTTTCTCCTTTTCTTTTCTCTGTCTTAAACTAACTCTTTTAGCACACTACTCTTTCTTCCGTTCTCTATCTCACTTTCTTCTCTGTTTCTCTTTTGTTCATCTCTCTCCTACTAACACTTCTTCTTCTAGAGCACTGTTCTATCTTCCGTTCTCTAACTCACTTTCTTCTCTTTTTCTCTTGTCTTCATCTCTCTCCTACTAACACTGCTTCTTCTAGAACACTGTTCTATCTTCCGTTCTCTAGCTCACTTTCTTCTCTGTTTCTCTTTTGTTCATCTCTCTCCTACTAACACTTCTTCTTCTAGAGCACTGTTCTATCTTCCGTTCTCTAGCTCACTTTCTTCTCTTTTTCTCTTGTGTTCATCTCTCTCCTACTAACACTGCTTCTTCTAGAGCACCACTCTTTCTTCCGTTCTCTAGCTCACGTTCTTCTCTTTTTCTCTTGTGTTCATCTCTCTCCTAGTACCACTGCTTCTTCTAGTGAACCCCTCTTTCTTCCTTCCTCTCACTCACTTTGTCTGCTTGTTCTATTTTCTTAATTTCTCTATTCTCTCTATGTTCTTTCACTGTATTGGTTTAATTCCAATCCCTTTATCTGTTCCTATTCCCTTTTCTCCCAGCCTCTCCCTTTTTCCACGTTATGTCTTAATCTCAACCTGTTTCCTTTCGTCCCTCCCCCCAACACCACCACTTCCATTCTCTTGGGCTCCTTTTCCTCTCTATACCCCACCTTTGCCTTTCTCAGTGTAGGATCTTCTGGAGTGTGTGGGGTGAAGAAAGTGGTTGTGTACATTTTATATGTGTCTGAGTTGAGGTCACCTGTAATCCTGCATCTATCGCACTGACAGCAAAACTACAAGAATCAGTAGGCAGTGCATGAAGCCAGGACTGGGTCAGTTACACATGTGGGATCTTGGACTGAATTGCAGGCAGTGGCCTCTGGGAACACCGCACACAATTAGGACTACAGGTGTAAGCAATAACCAACCTTTGGTATACGTCTCTACCACACACTTTTGGTAGCGAGTTGAGCAGCCAGTTTTATCTCATGAGGGAATGTGAGCAGTGCAAGAAGTTACACAGAAGTATCACAATCACAGTGGTTCAAGTAGACACTTACACTCAAGGTTTCTTGGTAAAAAATACTTAAACATTTATTTACACTGTCATTTCTAAAACCTTCACTAGTAGAAATCAACTCAATATTAAACGCCAATATACTAAAGTATCAAACGCTAAGTTATAAAGACAGTTTGAACTCCCCTGAAAAAAGTAGTTTTAAATAGGAATAAAAAGCATAGGTTTGTACAAAGGGTTAGAAAACACTTCTCTTAGATAATGCAAAGGTTCAATGTACCAGGAGGGTCAGTTCAATTCAATAAGCCAGGCCAAAGTCAATAGTCTAGTGTTCTTGGATAGGACAGCACAGTTCTGGTACAAATTGAGTAGTCTTTGTAAATGTTTTTAGAAGTAGTTCAGATGATAAAGAAAGCTATGATGGGTCACAAAATGATTAAGCCCGCGAGTTGGGAAAGTTTCACAAATTTTCATCGCAAGAGTTAGGATCTCTCAACCGGATGACACAGTGCCTTAAAGTGGAGCAAAAAGTTGCAGCTGAAGACGTTGGTTCCTGGCAGGTCCTGAAGGTCTTGCTGTTCCTGAGCCTCAGTCGTGGGGACAAGAGGGAGGACGTCGGGGGACTACTGCACGGCACGGGATCATCGTCGGAGCAAACAAAATGGCGTCACTTCAGCTCAAGTAGCTGTGGCTTCCAAACACAAACTGGTGTCCTTCTCCCTGGTAAACCTTAACCAGCTCCGAGAATGGTATCCAGGCATTTGCTGAGTTGATTGGTCCCACCAACTCAAAGGAAGAAGCCATCCTTGAAGGAGCTTCGCTGTCAATTGGAGATCTGGCAATTTGGGGTTGCAGCAGGGTTTCATCGGGCAAACCAACGGTCCAGTGGTTGCAGCAGACGTCCTCTTCCAGCTCGTCTTCAGTTCTTTTGTTCCAGTGGTCGACTCTGCCTTCCAGGCCTGGAGACTTTGTCTTTTAAACAGTTTTCTCCCATTCATTCCAGCCTAGCTATCACTCACCCAGCAGGGTGGCTGTCCTTGCCGGACAGTCATCCAGCCAATGACACCAGAGTTCATTTGAGTCTCCTAGGAGACCAAGCACTGGGAGTTTCGGTTACCTCCCTCACTTCCTGCCCACCCCAGACACTCAGATGCCATGGGCGGACTTCAGTTGTGAAGCTCGCCAAAGGCTCACGAACAAAGACACCAAACCTGGTTTGGCACGCAAAGTTAAACACCAGAAGAACCTTTCCACAAAGAAACGGCAAAAAAGATGACCATAGTCTGTTTTTACAGAGGGGTCTTGGGCGCCATATTGAAAAACATGGCAGCCCCGATTTTTAGCTACCGGTGTTTGTGGTTGGGGAAAAAATCCTGGTAGTTTGTTTAAAACCACTGCCACCAGCCATTTCAATAGGAAAGGGTAGCTTTTGACAGCTACAAGGGTGTTTAGATATAGGGGATACTAAGTAACCCCTCCAGCACTCTATAGGAAGATAGTTTGTGCTGGGTCTACGAATTTGAAAAGACTAGTAAAGTCAATTTAACTTTACATTCTCTGGAGAACAGCAGTTCATCCCAGACAAGGTATTTAAACCTTGGGGAGACCAAAGGACACCCCTGTGCCACTGTACTAAAGTTGCTGTGTCACACAACAATAAAAAGATGATGCCTATGGAGTTATCTAAAACTCCATAAACAGAGAAAACAAGAGTAGAATACACATCGAAATACCTGTGAGAGTGGAGATAAAAGGCTCACACTCTCTGCAGAGGAAAAAAACAAGTCCTCAAAATCAAGCAAAGTTGCTGCGGGTCTCTAAGGTGAATGGAATAAGTACATTTCGGAAGAATTCTCCCTAACAAGGGACGTGGCCAACTTCTCTAATGGGGCAGCCCAGTGGATTTCCTCATTCTTGTGCAATCAGGAATGCAGAGTTTATTGTGGTGAGGCAGAAGGTTCCTACAGTTTTGGAATTTGGTGTACCCCAGAGTGCTTGTATCTCGCCCTGTTTATGCAACATCTTTACGGTTCCATTCTTCATGCTCCTAGAGCAAGATGGGCTGCTGTCTTCTTTACGGCATCAACAAAGGGGAGTGTAACCGTCTCCAGGTAATACAGAATAGTGCATTGCGAGTGGTCATAGGAACTGCGAGGAGGGACCACGTTTCTGAAGCAAAGCAAGGCCTGCACTGGCTACCAGTCGAATCAAGTTTATGCTATCGCTTCTTGCTAATTACCCACAAATGCCCATTGAGTAAGATGCCCTCCTACTTACAGGACCTGCTAAAAGAGAAAAGCCATGTGAGATCTCTCATATTCAATCAGACCGATCAGCTGGCTCTGCCTAGATGTAATACCGTCTACCATAATTTTAATTGTTCCAGCGAGTCTTCCTGTTTCTGCAGTGGCATCGGGAGGAGGAGCCTGCTGTGCACGATTCAACAAAAACCTGCCTGCACCACGTAGCGGGCCGCGGGCCATGGAGTATGTCTGCAGTCGGTGCAGTCGGTGAGGAAGTGGAGCCCTCTCACTCCCACCCCCCTGACAACGCTGTGTTTCACGGTGATCACGCCCCAGAACTTAATTTTCTATGACGTGTCCGTGTTTGGAAAGAAAAGGACACCGGTAAAGTCAAGTGAGCGAGCCTCTAATCATGAAGACCGCTAATACCCATAAGTTACAACCCGTCGAGACACTCGGCAGAAATCTGTGTGAATTCCATACTTTTCCAACTGAAATACGACAATAGGTCCTTGTCGGCATTTATCAGATATATTGACTTCTCAGAGCGCTCAGACCTTTGCGCGTGCGCCCGTGTTACCGCAGGCCACCGACCTGCGGGGCACGGGCGCATGCGCGATGGGTGTTTATATGTCCATCGCGCATGCGCTCCACGTCTCACTCGTACAGCTCCAGTCCACATTCAAGAGACAGAGACGAGACACAGCACATTCAGTGTGCCCATACACGATGGAATAGGTAAGCTAAAGCCCACCTTGGGGCCTCTCCTACCACCCACCTGTTTCCGCCTACAACTCTCTTAACGCTTGTTGACTAGGAATTGTTCCTTTTCTCTTCTCCCTGCCCCCCCATCCCCTCCACACAGATTCGTGTGCCTGAACTTCTCCCACCTCGGGATAGGATATTTCGCTCCACCGAGCGGTTCCCCACCGAGGGACCCCCCCAGCACCCCACAATCCTGGAGCACTATTAAGAAGGTACTTTATCCTTACCTATACCCTTGCTCCAGTACTTGGTATGTCAGCCACGTGTGTAACTCGCATCACATGCTGAAAATTTCTTTGCAGACAACCCATCCTCACACCAAACCTTTGGGTCTCCAACATCGCCCCCGGGAGCCCACTCCAGAGCTCCCCACCCCTTCTAACGCAAGGTCAGTATATGGGTTCGGAGGGCTCATCCACAGCGTGTAACCCCTCACGGGCTTTTTTAATGTTTGTACATAAAATCCACATTCTGGATATTCAACAATATCCTGTATATTGTTTTTTTTAAACTATAGGAAGACCTGCTAATCTGGGCCATAGAAGAAGGCTGCTATCTCTATACAGCCGAAACGTCCTACGTCACACGGTCCAACATTAAGACCTACGACAGACATTAACTCTACCACCTCCAGTGTGGACGTCGCCTCCCAGCAGTTCCTATTTTTAGGTGTCACGAAGCAAAAAAACGTTTTGTACAAAATACTGGCCACAAAAGTGTTGCCTCTTAGTAGACCTTATTTTCAGGTTCTCTTAAGCAAATGTTGGTTTGGTACAAAACGCTGATGACAAATATGAATCAATATTTTGTTTAGCCTCCCAGCAGTTCCTATTTTTAGGTGTAGACCTTATTTTCAGGTTCTCTTAAGCAAATGTTGGTTTGGTACAAAACGCTGATGACAAATATGAATCAATATTTTGTTTAAATATATAGGTAATAGAATTGAGTTTCTTTTCCTGAAAAAAGTAGTATTGTGTAGTCAACAAACTACACCTCTTTTCTACAATGTGTTCTTTTTGAAAAATGTATAACGAATGCTTAAAGTCCAGCTCAAATCTGGTACGCTTATAAAATACAAAAATTTGCATTTATTTCTCTCCCCCTATTCAAATACTCTAATCTTTGTTGCATAAAAAACAGAGTATATTGATGATTAAGTTGTAAATGTTTTTGTCTACTATTCCTTTGAGAACTTATGAGACAGTGGGGACGCTATGTTGTAACCTTAAGTAATAAAGGTAAAGAAACTGGTTTTCCAGCCCTTTCAGAATTTGGATTTGTATGTTTTTTCTCCCAAAATGCATAATCTGTTAAGTGAGCAGTACTGGATTTGGAGATGTATGAAAATTGTGTCTATAGTAAATAACTGTAGCTTAAATGTTTGAGGTCAGGACCACCCCCCTGTTCTAAATATTTGTATATGCCCTATTGTCCTGTCCGATTTTGGGGCTATCCCTCAAGTTACCAAAGTTGCTGATATAGCTTAGCTATAATAGGGATCATAAATTGGTCTTATATATTCACGAAAGTGAAATTTGGTTTTTATTTGTTCCCAGACCCGTGAGTATCACTTAACCACTGCAGTTACATCACAGTGGACTCCCCCTCCTTTTACCCCAACCGACACTTGCATTACATAAACCGTCCGAACATGGAGCATACACTCAGCTTCTCGGAGGATCAAATCAATGACATAATTCGGGGCCCCACACTTTTCAACATGGAAGGGGCCCAAGCACATCTAGATTCCACCGCTACAGGTGAGGATCTCCTTAATTTTAAAAAACGGGTCTTCAGAACAGAGGTACATGGTCACTTCCTATGTGAATATTTACGAGCAAACATGGTACCACTAGGCCTAATAATACGTAATGAGCCAGCCCTTTTTCTAGATGACAGGGTATATATGGAGGACTTCAGCAAAATTTCCACCAAATGCAGTAGAGACCTAATGGCTCTTACTATTACAACAGCTAAGAGAATACACATCAAAATGATGACGGACCTTAAAAATGAGGAAAACAAATTTCTCAATGATGAATCGATTGCCAACGCGAGGGAGAAACTTAAAGAAATAGATGCAACCCTTGCCACTTTCTCAGCCCTCACTTTAGAAAGAAAACATAAAAAACTTACCAAGGACATAAAAAACTTTAAACTAGAAAATGTTTACCCTTACCTGGCAATAGATTATAAAGACATCAAAGAAAAAGAAAGAATTGCCAAACAAGGGGGAATTAATAGAAGTCGCCGCAAAGGCGTCTCCTTTTCGGGCTCAGACAACTCGAGCTCAGGATCCTCATCGGGAGATCAAAGCAATTCGGGAGGCAACAACCCGAACTATGACCAATTCCTACCACCTCCTCAGATGCCTTTTTTAGGGCAAGGGGGCCCCAGAGGCGGGTTCTGGGGACCCCCTCCACCCTTTCAAATGCCGCCTTACAATTTCCCACAGTGGGGTTATCCAGGCAGGAGACGCAGGGGCAACCGAAGACATCAGACTTAATCCCCATATTTAACCTGTCTAATATACCACTCTCCAGAGAAGAGACCTCACTCTTGGCCAAAGGCCTCTCCTATGTACCAACGAAAACCACTGACTGGTTCCAACTGGATGGTGAAATATCCACCTTTTTACGTACGATCCGAAGGAAAATCTTCTTCAAGGATAAAAATGCACCTCAAGAAACAGAGGACACAGGACTAAGACCAAAAAGTGAATTCCACCCAAGGGATAGTGACATCCCTTCTACATTTCTTGCGTTTGAAAAATGCCTTAGACAGGAAATAAAAAAACTCAAGGATATACAAAACCATCACAGAAATAACCTCACCACTGGGGAACAAAAGGCACTCAAATCTTTGGGAAACAATCCCGACATCGTGATAAAAATGGCAGACAAGGGCGGTGGCATTGTGATACAAAGTAGAGAGCAATACACGTTAATGGTCATGGCATTACTAAATGAAGACAACAACTATAAAAAACTCAAAAAAGACCCCACAAACCAGCTGAAAAACAAAATAAAAGAAATGACAAAGTACGCAGCCGAAAGAGACTGGATCTCCGACAAAGAAGAGGCGTTCTTAAATACTGCGGAGGGGAGGATACCGGCGTTCTACGCCTTACCCAAAATTCATAAAAACATGACCCTGCCTCCAGGCAGACCGATTGTCTCAGGTTGTGGCTCCATACTTGAACCTGTGTGTAAATTCATAGACTTCTTTCTCAAACCTCTGTGCCAAAACACACCCACATACCTCAAGGATACCATGATGACTATCAGCATATTTGAAAATCAACTTTTTGATCCCAGCACGGAAGAAATTGTCACTATGGACATCAAGAGCCTATACACGAGTATCCCTCAGGAACAGGCGGTCGAATGCATAAGACAACATCTAGTCCGACACATGATACAGAAAAGAGTTCCAGCTAACTTTATTTCTGAACTTCTGGACTTTGCAATAACTAATAATTACTTTTCATTTAATGAGACTTTTTACCAACAGACATGTGGCACAGCTATGGGGGCAGCGTATGCACCGAGCCTAGCCATCATCTTCATGGCCGAATATGAGGAAACCTACATACTTAACAATGCCAATCCATTCCACAATAACATTCGTTTATGGTATAGATACATCGATGATGTCATCTTTTTATGGCATGGCAGCAAGCAAGAATTGGCCAATTTCTTAGAGTGGATTAACAACTTAACACAGGAAATCCAATTCACAATGAACCATGATAATGAGAAAATGAATTTTTTGGACCTCAATATAATGGCCACAGGCGGGAAAATCTCATGCTCAATTTTCAAAAAAGAAACGGACCGCAACACAACCCTACACTACAGAAGTAACCATCCCAAGAGTCTACGTACCAATCTGCCATATGGACAATTCCTTAGAATCAGACGCAACTGCACTGACACGAAGGATTTTAAAATACACGCATCCGAATTACAACTTAAACTTGAAAATAGAGGATACCCCAAAAAACTTCTGAAAGACACGAAGAAAAGGGCTTTATACACACCAAGAGAAGCTTTGTTGACCCCCAAGATCCGGAATCCAGATTCTGAAGACACCATGACTTGCGTCACGACCTTCAACGCCAATACATCCAAACTCAGAGGAACTATTAAAAAACTATGGCCCATTGTCCAGTTGAGCCTGCCAGGAGAACCCTTGCCTAGAATGGCTTTGAAAAGATCTAAAAATCTAAAAGATCTCTTAACACATGCCAGGAACAAGCGAAAAGACTCCAGATCTACTCTGTGGAATATGAGGGAGATTCGGGGGCACCACCCATGCGGCAACTGCTCTGTTTGCAGTCAAACTATGAAATTACGGTCTTTCCCGGTGGATGGCAAAGAATGGGAAATTCGCCATTTCTCGAATTGTAAGACACCGAATGTCATCTACCTCATTGAATGTCCTTGTCACCTACGATACATAGGACAAACATCGAGGCCAGTCAACAAAAGAATTGGAGAACACAAGTCGAGAATAAGATGTAAGATCCATAATGCACCGTTAGTCTCACATTTCCTCGAATATCAGCACAACTGTGACTCCTTTAAATGGTGGATAGTGGATAAAGTGAGTGACAGTTCAAATACCGCCAATGCTCTTAACTTTAAAGAATCCTGGTGGATCTTTAAATTACAGACCACAACTCATGGTCTGAATGAACTTGCCCCTGTTGAGTACTTATAAGCATCTGGCCCCCCGCCATTGGAACCAGCACTGATCTGCCAGCACCATGCTCCGATTCAGCACTTCAGGCTGACAGGTCCCCTACAGAGTTTATATCCAACAGCTCTGCAGCACCAACATCCTAGTATTTATTACCCTTTATGAATACACCTACCATCTACCCTTTGTGATGTAAAACCGGGGCAAGAGTCCGCACGCGTCCTTGTCTCCATGGCAACTGGCCACTGCACTCACGCACATGCACAGCTGTCGATTGTACAGCTGGTGCTGCGTCATGTATCAGAACGTCAGGCTGATGGGTTCTCCTACAAAGCTCACGTAAATCAGAGCTGCTAAATTCGCACCCCTATTAGGGCTGCCCCTCCCGAGTATACCCACATCCTACCAGTTCACTTCAAGGCTGCGCCACGGTTTTTTATACACGGCCGCTCCCACATGGGAACTGACCACCTTACTCATACGCATGCGCGGTGGGTGTCTGTTCGACCTTTGCGCGTGCGCCCGTGTTACCGCAGGCCACCGACCTGCGGGGCACGGGCGCATGCGCGATGGGTGTTTATATGTCCATCGCGCATGCGCTCCACGTCTCACTCGTACAGCTCCAGTCCACATTCAAGAGACAGAGACGAGACACAGCACATTCAGTGTGCCCATACACGATGGAATAGGTAAGCTAAAGCCCACCTTGGGGCCTCTCCTACCACCCACCTGTTTCCGCCTACAACTCTCTTAACGCTTGTTGACTAGGAATTGTTCCTTTTCTCTTCTCCCTGCCCCCCCATCCCCTCCACACAGATTCGTGTGCCTGAACTTCTCCCACCTCGGGATAGGATATTTCGCTCCACCGAGCGGTTCCCCACCGAGGGACCCCCCCAGCACCCCACAATCCTGGAGCACTATTAAGAAGGTACTTTATCCTTACCTATACCCTTGCTCCAGTACTTGGTATGTCAGCCACGTGTGTAACTCGCATCACATGCTGAAAATTTCTTTGCAGACAACCCATCCTCACACCAAACCTTTGGGTCTCCAACATCGCCCCCGGGAGCCCACTCCAGAGCTCCCCACCCCTTCTAACGCAAGGTCAGTATATGGGTTCGGAGGGCTCATCCACAGCGTGTAACCCCTCACGGGCTTTTTTAATGTTTGTACATAAAATCCACATTCTGGATATTCAACAATATCCTGTATATTGTTTTTTTTAAACTATAGGAAGACCTGCTAATCTGGGCCATAGAAGAAGGCTGCTATCTCTATACAGCCGAAACGTCCTACGTCACACGGTCCAACATTAAGACCTACGACAGACATTAACTCTACCACCTCCAGTGTGGACGTCGCCTCCCAGCAGTTCCTATTTTTAGGTGTCACGAAGCAAAAAAACGTTTTGTACAAAATACTGGCCACAAAAGTGTTGCCTCTTAGTAGACCTTATTTTCAGGTTCTCTTAAGCAAATGTTGGTTTGGCACAAAACGCTGATGACAAATATGAATCAATATTTTGTTTAGCCTCCCAGCAGTTCCTATTTTTAGGTGTAGACCTTATTTTCAGGTTCTCTTAAGCAAATGTTGGTTTGGTACAAAACGCTGATGACAAATATGAATCAATATTTTGTTTAAATATATAGGTAATAGAATTGAGTTTCTTTTCCTGAAAAAAGTAGTATTGTGTAGTCAACAAACTACACCTCTTTTCTACAATGTGTTCTTTTTGAAAAATGTATAACGAATGCTTAAAGTCCAGCTCAAATCTGGTACGCTTATAAAATACAAAAATTTGCATTTATTTCTCTCCCCCTATTCAAATACTCTAATCTTTGTTGCATAAAAAACAGAGTATATTGATGATTAAGTTGTAAATGTTTTTGTCTACTATTCCTTTGAGAACTTATGAGACAGTGGGGACGCTATGTTGTAACCTTAAGTAATAAAGGTAAAGAAACTGGTTTTCCAGCCCTTTCAGAATTTGGATTTGTATGTTTTTCCTCCCAAAATGCATAATCTGTTAAGTGAGCAGTACTGGATTTGGAGATGTATGAAAATTGTGTCTATAGTAAATAACTGTAGCTTAAATGTTTGAGGTCAGGACCACCCCCCTGTTCTAAACAGAACATAAGTTAAACAACGTTGATACAAGCAATCAGTTGGACACATCTGACCCAAGCAGGGACTGTGGGCTGTGAGTCTTTTGACCAACTCTGGGGCTCAAACTATCATTATTTGTGTCAATTTTGTATTTGAGTGCCATGCATATATTCTCAAGCCAGGCGAGGATTGTCGGCCTAGGGCCTTTGACCCAGTTTTGGGGTTGATTTCTTTCTCCTTAAGAGCCCCTCAGGATATGGAATATGATAGGGTCAGTGTCTAAACTCTGCAAGTACTTGGAGTGGGAATTCTGAAAGCAGACAACAGGGAAGTTTGAAGCCTGATGTTATCAAAGAGAAAAAACTGAGCACACATCTGGCTACAAGTATAAAAGATTACACCTGGACTGTTTTGTGGAGTATCTAAACATGTCACGCTCCTACAATCTAAGGAGTACTGTCTTGGGTGAAGACCTGAGAGGGCCTGAATTAGACGAACTGGCCGGATGGGACAAAAATCTGATCACAGTGGAGAGAACAATATTCAAGCCATACCAGACAGGTGGAGGAAGGTTTTATTCAATGAAAAGTATATTTCCTAAGAATGATCAATTGCCCACTGGCTCAGGAACTGGGGGTCGACGAAATGACGAACGCGGAGTCACAGCAGAATCAACACCATCACATCAGGTGGTAAGAGAGACTTTAGTATCAAATTTAGTATACACACTTACAACAAACTCAAGTTAAAATACAATATCGGATTTTTTCCCCACCGGAGAGGCCTCACCGGCGAAGGAAGTTTTACCAGGGCAAGCCACAGAAGACTATCAGAGTCCTGGGATCACTGACCCTCAGAACAGGACCTATGGAGTTAACTATCAGACGACAAGTGGGGAAGTAGAGATCTTAGATCCCTTCTTACCGCATGGATTCTTCATTTAAGCTGAATGCAATTATAGCCTTGCTAGAGGTTTCTAACGTGCCTATGGAGCATAAGGTCAATTCCAGACAAAGTGAAATAAGACCTCCTCCACAAACTAATGCCCCAGAGACTGCTTGGGCTCAAAAGAATGCGACACCATCACTAAAAGTTCTCTTGTGAGAATCTTTGAAAATCTGAAATCAGAGGTTCATCAACATTCTGGCATATTGCTAGAGAACACAAAAGATCTATATACAGAGACTATCCTCCAATCCAACCAAGCACTGAGGGAGTTAAGGCCCTGCTCATAGCACAGGTCAGCCTCTATACAGAGACTATCCTCCACTCCAACCAAGCATTGAGGGAGTTAAGGCCCAGCTCAAATCACAGGTCAGCCTATATACAGAGACTATCCTCCATTCCAACCAAGCATTGAGGGAGTTAAGGCCCAGCTCAAAGCACAGGTCAGCCTATATACAAAGACTATCCACCAATCCAACCAAGCGTTTAGGGAGATAAGGCCCACTCAAAGTGCAGGGAGTCCTATATACAAAGACTATCCACCAATCCAACCAAGCGTTTAGGGAGATAAGGCCTACTCAAAGTGCAGGGAGACCTATATACAGAGACTATCCTCCAATCCAACCAAGCGTTTAGGGAGATAAAGCCCACTCAAAGTGCAGGGAGACATATATACAGAGACTATCCTCCAATCCAACCAAGCATTGAGGGAGTTAAGGCCCAGCTCAAAGCACAGGTCAGCCTATATACAAAGACTATCCACCATTCCAACCAAGCTTTTATGGAGATAAGGCCCACTCAAAGTGCAGGGAGACCTATATACAGAGACTATCCTCCAATCCAACCAAGCGTTTAGGAAGATAAGGCCCACTCAAAGTGCAGGGAGACCTATATACAGAGACTATCCTCCAATCCAACCAAGCGTTTAGGGAGATAAGGCCCACTCAAAGTGCAGGGAGACCTATATACAGAGACTATCCTCCAATCCAACCAAGCATTGAGGCAGTTAAGACCCTGTTCAAAGCGCAGGTCAGCCTATATACAGAGACTATCCACGAATCCAACCAAGCGTTGAGGGAGTAAGGCCCTGCTCAAAGCACAGGGAGGTCATTGGAAGGCAGAAGACCTTTCTCCAGATTCTTGCTTCAAGGCACACCCAGTCATGTGGGAACGTCTGCACACCACCAAGAAGGGCGGGAGTCACATGTCTCAGCGGCAACATAGAGAATCTACAGAATTTACATAGCTGCCTTTTCATTTGATAGACACATTGAATTGGTGAATCTTCTCTTTCAAATGTGTCGGTATAGTGACAAGGCTCGGCTGGGCCCTGATGTTATAGCCAAATATAGGACTTCTTCCATAGGGATCCTTCTAGCTTAACCTAAAAGCCATCTGACACCACACTGACTACTCGCATTCTTGTGGAAACATCATTCACCCACCCCTCATGCACTCACACTCAATTCTCTGACTGCTTTCCCATGCAATATGCCCCACCTGTGTGCAGGAACTCAGTGCTTCTTTCAACTGTACAACTTCCACAAGTATTGACTTTGTCTACACTTGTTTTCTTTTCAAACTGGGAAATGTAGCCCTGGATTTGAAGAATTCCAGGCAACTTGTTCAAGAATGCAGAGAGAAAACAGAGCATCCCTTGAATAGAAGGGGGCAGATTGGTGCGTGGATAGGCACACACGTGTGCACTGTTTCACGTGCCCATTCTCACAAAAACACTGTTTCCAACACACACTCATGCATTGCAGCATGACATGCAGTCACAATCAGACATACAAGGCATGCTCACACTGTGACACACAATCTCACACATACACACACATACATTATCTTACACACACATGCACCCACTCACACATACATACACTCTCCTGCACACTCTCATACACAAGCTTACAAACACACACACTCCTACACACTCTCATACACACTCTGTCACACACAGACACAAAAAGAAAATCTTTCACACACATACACACACACTCACACTCATACACACACTCTCACACAAGCACACACGCAAGCACACACGCAAACACTCTCACTCTCATGTGAACACTCTCATACACACAAATACACACACAGAACATGATGGGGAGATGGGATGTGAGGTGTGGGGGCCAAAAGCGTTGGCTATTTCTTACTCCCCTCATATAGTGGGCTTCATTACAAGTATGCCGGTGAGTGAGCAATCTGGCGGTAACAGAATTAACCCGGCTTTTCCTACACTGCCATACTATGAGTATGCACCTGGAGTTGGGAATTTACCTCCAGCCTCCTGCTGGAGGTATATCCTTGCACTGTTTGCTGAAAAATCCGCAAAGTCAATGAAACTACCTCATCAGAAATTCCGCCGGCGGTAATGCCATCCAAAAAGCCCCATAGAGTCCAATGGACTCTTAAAAAAAATGAGATTTCCTCCGTCACTGCTGCTTGTAATCCAGCGATAATTCGAGCAGACCAAGTGACCGTAACAGTAAATTCCGCTGGGTGGTATTCGGGTGGATTTACAGCCGGAATACCGCCCTCGCCAACTCGTAATGAGGCTGTGTTCAGTGACTGTAAGCAGTCACATCTGCCACGTCCAAGCTTCCTTTCCTTTCAGGAAGTGCACAGAGGCCATGTCTTGTATTAGGCAAATAAGGCGGGAAGGGAGGGCTTTCAGGAAGTGTAAGGAAGCGGGCAAGCTATGTGTGGCCGGCATGATTTTACCCAGCTGCCGCCTTGCAGGCACCCAGGTGGCGCTGTGATTTCTGTACCCTAGGGCAGGCACCTACAGCAGGGAGGCGCCTAGGATGGAAAGTGTTAATGGGGCTACCTGCGGAATTGCGACTCCTTGATGTGTGCCTGTGGTCCCACCATGAGGGCCTGGGCTCGAGTCCGTGGAGAAGCCCCGGATGCAGGTGAACTGAGCGCCGACTGCATAGATGCTGAATGGGGGCCTCCCACCTCTGGCTGGCACGGGTTGCATTCAGTACCTGTCGTCGGCATGTGTAGCATTGCGCCATGTGCACTGCAGCCTTTGCTGAGCTGCAACACCCTTGCCTCGGACCCACATTGATGTGTTAGTCTGATATGTCCAGAAGAACACAAGCCCTCCCCCGGCACACCACTCCGCCCTCTTTGATGTGGTGCTGGATGCACCGTGCACAGACAATGCACATGGTGCTAGCTGCACCTATTACCTATTGTGTATTGTACACTCGATTGTTTTGTGGTGCAGGCACTAATTCCCACCCGCAAAATGCACCCAGTGACCTTGCGTGGCGTGTTTGAGATTACACACAGACACACGCGTGTACCTTCCTCCCACCAGAGCATTGATAGTGCAGAGGGTCGGGCGCTCCTCTGTGGGAAACGTGAGGAGTCTAGACTAGAGTAATTGAATTGTTCATCGTTACTGCTCAGGACATAGAATGATGGTGTGTTTCGGGCCCACCTGCATGCGGGCATTCTGTTTAGCAGGGGAATGGGTTCAGAGGTGCTCAGACGAAAAGGAGCCGTCCATTTCACCTGTGACCTCTTAGAGGTGTTGCATTTCACAGTTGTTAAGACAAACATGAAAACTTTGTGCAGAGTCACAGGGCCAGCCCGAGGCATGGGCCGTCTGTGCTGTCGCCCCGGCCCCGCGCTCCTGGGGGCCCTGCACTATCTGCTGCTCTGAGTAGACTGGGCTCCTTCCAGCCACAAAGATTTCCTTTGTGCCGCTTGTTTTCGCGAGGAAGCTGTGCTCTTGCTCCCAACCCCCAGTGACTTGCTCTTAGAGACAAATACCTCCCGTGGCAGAAAATTACCTCGAGCTGTTTTTATTTTTTTTTCTGGGTGTTGATGATTCATTTTGTGAAAGGCAATGCTCATTTCTGTTTTGAATTTTCTTCCATTAGGAAAGATCAGTTGAATTAAATGTGCATATTTTTTTATTTTTTTATTTTTTATTTTTATTTAATTCAAATAAAATTAAAAATAAAAAAATAAAAAATGTGCATATTTCACTTTAGGATACGTTCAGTCCCTGTGAATGTGTTAATGATCCCCACATTTGAAGACCTCTGGAATTGCTTACTTTGACCGTGTTCGTAACTTTCCATTGCATAGGCTTTGTTACGATTGCACTCTCCTGCAGCAAAAACCCTTTTCCCTTTCTGGCCCACGGCCGATCCCTGTCCTTACATGGTTGGAATGTGCAGTCACATTAGAAAGGTTTGGAGTACTTAATGGTAATCTTCATTACTCTTTGTCCTGTTCATCCTCATCACAGTACTTTCTATTTAGGTACCCATCTGTATAAATGATTCAGCTCACTGGGTGGGCTGCTCCAATGTAAACCCCACTCCTGAAATGGCTAAAACTGTAATATGAACCGATACAATTCTTGTAATGAAAGTCAGTTTATTTGATCCCCGCGGATATTAGTGACTGATTCTGTGACATCATTTTCTGTGATGCAAATAAAGGGGCCCCCCCACACATCTTTTGCCACCTCGCGCCCGCAGATCCTAGGGCTGGCCCTTTGTGTAAGTCTAACATATAACTGCTGGTAGAACTTCCTCCTGACTCATCAACAGGTGCACATCTGACAAATTGCCCCCGAGCAGGTGAACATTGAACGTACATCTTAGTACAAGTTCCACCAAGCGCCGACATATTGCAGTTACAAGCCCAATTACCTGCAGCTGCTATATTTAGCATTTATGAACAACAGACGTTACCTATCACTCTGTCTCGTTCTCTAGAATCTGTCCTCTCTTTCTTTCTAATCTGTTTAAGTCCCGCCCCTCCTGGGGGGATATTAGGTATCACCGACCCGACCAGCCTCGGTTACAAAAAGTCCTGCCCTGGGTAGAAACTCAGCTGGAGTTGTCTGGATGTCCATAGGGCAGTGTTGGTCTACTGGGAACGTTCTGAGAAAAGTGGAGAACCTCTTGGTCACATGTGGGGGCGCTAGTCCCGGTCTGACTGACTCAGTTCCGACCATTAGTCGGTGAGTCCGAGAGGCTATGGTTTCTAATGTCACTTCACACACCCTCAGGTACCTTAATTCCCAAACTCTTCGTTCTTAGTTTTCCGCCTCCCCTGGAATCACAATTCTTATGTCACTTTCCAATGATATATTCCTCATAATGTCAATAGCGTGTTTGTTCAGGGATAATGTGTTCAAAAGAGACATTTTGATAGGCTTACTCTCCAACATATCCCCCATCGAGTTGTTATTCACAAACTCTGTTATGACATTTCTGGGGTTCTTTCCTGGGACTGAGCTACCATGCCTATGTCTGACATGCTAGTGCACTCATCGGTCATATGTAGCACCTGTTCTTTCCTGTTTAGTTGTTTGTCCCTTTACTGGTGACTGTGGCATAGGTTTTACTGTCAAAGGATCCGCCAGGAGAACAGAGGTGCCAGTCAATATGGCTTCCGGTCCAATACAGCTTTGATCTGGAGTCTTTGGTTCTGCCTGCACCCTACTGCTTAGCTCTGGGGGATTAGTACATGTGTAAATTGCACTATCATTATATATGGAGCAAAACTACAGTCATTAGGCTTTTTTCATGACAGCATGATATATTAACAAAAGCTATGAAGTGCATCACTTACAGGGCTGCAGATAAGACACAGTGTGATTAAATGATTTGCCCAGGATCACACACTTTGTTTAAATAGTGAAACCGGGATTTGTACATTTTAAGCAACTGAACACATTTTCACAGGTTTAGGTGATATAGCTATTTATTAAGGTTTTGTTTTGCATTTCATGTGCTTAAATAATACTCCATTGATTGCATCGTCTTGGAAGCAAACCGCATTACATAATTAACTAGCCTTTCATAGTAAACTCATTTTACTCTATAGACATGGTTATAGAAGTATGTTGAGCAATACGAGTATGGCTTTAGTTTTATTCTCTCCATCCGGCATGCAAAGTCACAATAGCATTTTACAGATTAATGTGGGCTTACAAATTCCCCTTCTGTTTTAAACCCATAGCCATTATGTCATAAAGCCTGCAGCATTATGCACCCTTCTCTCTTCTAATCACCCCGATTCACATTTGTTAAGGGACAAAAGTCCCTTCTAATTGTCCCCCCTCCCGCCCATCAGTGCCTAATTGCTCCCATTGTAATGCTCTGCTGATGCAGAGAAACATGTTAGTTCCCTGGGGGAGCCGCTCGACCATCAGGAGTTCTAACAGGAAAGGGGTCCTGCTGCCAGGACAATGAGGGTGCTGAACAGGAACACCATGCTCCTGCTCAGCACCCGCATTGACCACTTCTGGCTCTTGCACCACTGACCAGAGCACTGTAGAAGAATTTTATTGACTTTACAATTGTTGAGGAGATTAAAGTAAAGTGTATGTGTTTGCAATAGTATCATGTTTGACTGTGACATATTTTGGAAGCAATGCCATTGTATTGCTCAAACTGTATTTGCTACTATCAAATTAAATGGAATTAGAATGAAACTCAAAACAGATGCTCTAAATAAAACAGAATCGACATTTAAAGCATTCTACAACAGTGTCTCACTCTCACTCTCTAGTGTCCTGCAGGTGTGATCCCCACGGTGTATAAACCAGTGAAAGACTTACCTTTGCCAAGAAGGAGGGAAGAAGCCAGGAGAGCGCAGGGAAGGAGCTGCATCTTTGCAGGAAGGGGAAGAAAGTGTGTGTGTGTGATGGTGATGCACGTGCGTGTGTGTGATGGCTGATGTCTCTGTATGGTCTCCAGAGAAGTCTGTGTCAGTGGCGTTTGCCTGGTGCTGGTGTGGTATCCTGCTGTGACACCTTTATGAAGCATCTCAGTGTTGTGGGGAGGCTTGTTGTGGAGACACGTGTGCACCAAGGAGACAGAGCTGATGGTGGTGTTTAAAAGATGCACATATCTCTGTAAGTGCACACAGCACTTCTAACCCCTGCAGGAGAAGCATAATACCAGGGGGACCCAGGTGATTGACATGTGACAGCAGTGACAGGTGTAATCCAAGCACTAGCGACTGCACGTGACGACTGCCGTAAATACAAAAGAACCCCACATTCCTATCGACATGTACAAGGTGAACCCAGGAGAAGGAACACGTTTGAATGTTATGGTGGGTAAATGTTAACTTTACTTTGATATCACCAGAGACTATGTGTGGTCCGTTCATGTTCATTATAATCGCTTTCTTCAATGCATTGGGTGACAGGTGGTTACGCCATCAATAGCTATTGCCCCTCCCCATGCCCAATATCGCACAGGTGAGAAACAATACTCACTAAGGCAACCGTACCGCCCGTATCCCAGGCAGGTACAACTGGAGATGACACGATCTAAGCTAAAGATGGCAAGAGAAACCAACCAACAATAAAAAAATACATATGCATGCAACGGACACAAAGCAAATGTGCACTCAACACAAAGACTACGTAATATATACACATATTTACATAGCATCCGTAATACATGAAGAATACTAACATAAGCATTGAACAAGCTGAATGAAACATGGACAACACGCAAATATAGCTCACTAACATAGAAATGCGAGAGTAATGGGCAGCCATCTTTTCCAAAATGGAAGCCACGGCATGCTTCTAAGTAAATGAAAGGCCTTAAGACTTCTCAAGAACTCAAAAGGTTGAAATGACCAAATACAGATCCGTTCAGAGCTCAGCCAGGAGCTGACAACCATAGCCAAAGTTATTTTGCGAATTAAGGGAGGGTCAGAACGTTGCTGTGAAAGTACGATATAGCAATTCCCAAGACGCAAGAAAGATACTACCCGGTTAATTAAAGTTATATAAGAGAACAACCAGTCTTCGTGAACCAGGTACAGGACAAATATAAGCCCAAAGGCTCCATGAAGAATAGCCCAAGAGTGTCCCCAGTGGTAAAAGGAAGCAAAACGTTCACATTACTATTGGCTAAAATCCCAATAAATGCAGGGTGAAATAATTCCAAATGTGGTCTCATCACACATGACCCATAATTGAAGAACACTGTCCATTTATTAGTAACAAACACGGATAGGACATGTTTGTCACGCCTTACACACATTTGTAGACACGAGATGCCATACAAGGTCGAATACAAAGAGATGACTCTGGCTCATGGCCTAGGAACAAGGGATGGCATTTTTATTAATTGAAGGGAAAGTAGTCCATGGGCTTCCCTCCCCCTACTCCTGTCATGCTCATGTCTTCACGCCCTGTCAGTTGCCCATGGTTGGTCAGTAGAAAGCCAACTAATCAAAATCTTCAATGTTAGGCTGCCCAGTACCTATTATGCCAACCAATAGTCTATTGTAGAAATGGTGTCTTTTTATTATTACTTCCACCACCTAAACCTCAACCCACCTTTCTGAACCCTGGATTTCTTCTTGTCTTGCTGCATTTTGTTTATGCCATCGGCGGGCAGAAAGAAGATGATGTGCCACCTCTTGCCCATTGGGCAACATGGTTTTCCAACAAGCTTCACATGTTTACCATGTGCCATCTTTGAAGCCAAGTGTAATTATTTCAGGGGCCAAATTGAGTTATCTCTCAACCATGCTTGGGAGCTATTTTAAACTGTTCAGACTCTTTCGCTAGGGTTTCTTCCTCTACCTTTGTGCTGCCCTCACTGGAGATATGTAACTCCCTATCTGCTTTTTTTGCTACCAAAATTGCCACCATTCGTCAAACATTATCGAATTCATTTCTGATCTGAGTTCTAATCTGCCCATAATCCCTCTGGTGGCCTGTTCTTGTCCTCTGCTCCTGGCTAATGACATTATTCAGGCTATCACCAAACTTAAGTCAGCCCCCCCTCCATCGTGTCACGCTCTCTGTTGAGAAAAGATACATTGTGGGACTTTGCCTCACATCCCACTGAGGCAGTGAAACACTCATTGGCCAGCGGCGTTATCCCCCCTGTCTTGAAGCATGCCCTGATCATCCCCTCCTGAATAAGCCTTTCTTGGACCCTTAATTACCACCCTATCTCCCTTCTCCCATCTTTAATGAACACCCTTGAGTCACTGGTCACTCCTTTGCTTTCCTCTTTTTTTGGAAGAATCCTCTTTTTTTGACCCCTTCCAGACTGAGTTTCGACCTGGGCAGGTTTGAAGAGACTGTTTTGGTTTCGGTCATGAACAACGTGGCCACTCTCACTGATCAAGGGGGTATCCTTGCCCTGATCTTACTTGATTTGTCGGTGGCATTCGATACTATTGAGCATACCATCTTTCTTGAGAGGCTGATCGCATCTCTGGCCCGGTGTTGGACTGAATCCACTAATTTTTTGCTGACTGCTCTCAGTCTCTCAGTCTCTGCCGCTTTATGTCCTGCCTCTGCTCCTGTCACCTGTGTGGTTCCCCAGGGCTCTGTCGCTGATTCTCTTTAATGCCATTGGCTAAACTCATCCAGCCCTTTGGCCCCACTGTTACATGTACGCGGATAATACCCAAAATTTGGAGCCCCTCAAACTTGCCCGTTTTGAGGCTTGAGCCAATCTTAGGAATTGTCTGATTGCTGTTGGTGACTGGATGAGCTGGAACTGGCTTAAATTGAATGGCAACAAGACCGAGGTCTTAATTATGGGTTCTCCTTTGATGACCTCAGGCTGGCCGCCCGAGCACTGGCTTACCTCCCATGGCACCCTAAACCAGTTGCTGTTGTCAATGACCTTGGAGTTAAGATCTCTGTCACCCTTTCTATGGACACGCAGTTTAGTTCAGTTTGCCAAGAGGCTTTTGCAGCTTAAAATCTTATGAGAGATTATTCCTTTTTTGCCCCCTGACATGCATGCCCCAGTGGTGGCTGCCCCTATCTTTGGTTCTTTAGACTACTGCAATGCTCTTTTTCTGTCCCAGCCCTCTTATATGCTTAACAGTCTTCAGATACTACAGAACCCCGCTGCCAGAGTGGTTGCTGGCATTTCTATTCGGGATCACATCTCCCCCACTCTGCGTCACCTTCAGTGGCTCCCTTTTAGCCGTCATGTTCAATTCAATCCCTCTGCATTGTGCACCGGCCCTTTTATGGTCTTGGTGTTGAGTGTTTTCAGGCAAGGTTCTGTCACTACACTCCAATAAGCGCTCTGTGGACCACCCACGATTTGATTTTGATTCAGGTTCCTAATTTTGATCTGACCTGGATTCATTTCGGTGTCAACCTCCCTTCGCGCTATCAATAATCATTTGCTTTTCCGGCGCCGCCTTAAAACCCTCTTGTTCTGAGCCTTCTATAGTTCGCTTTTGCTCTACTTTCTCTGTCTCTTCCCATTAGAGCCATGATGCCCTTGGGGGATAGTGTGCTCTACAAGTATAATTAACATAACATAACATAACATATGTTTAATTTAGAGGTGGTCTCAGGAGGAGCCATCAGATTGTTGTTACCCAATTAGTAGTTTAATTCCTATGGAATGTATACATCGTCAATCCTCTTAACCAATCCCCGTAACCCATAGGTTTTGTAAATGTACATTATGTTATTACGTTGTTGATTGCACATTCTGAGTTTTCGATAAACACGCTGAGAGCAACGACATTGTATGCTTGTCTGCTCTTCCTGCTCTATTCAATGTCAATGAAGCTGGGTTTTGCCTTGCACTTTGCCTATTTCCATTTTTGAGTCTGGGTTTTTCTGGCTCCAGAAACTCTGTGTAATGTTCGTTCTTTCCAGGCCATCTTAACAAATACATGAAAGTAACATACAGGATTGCTGTAGACTGGCAAATAATAACACTTGAAATACTGAGTTTTAAATTCCACTGTCCTTCAGAGCCGGGACCCACACAACAGTGCTCAGAAGGTCAGAAATCCAAACGTCACTTCTGGAGGACGTCCACGGAATGGGCCTCATTACGGATCCTGCAGTAACCATGCCGGTAATACCGGCAGGTTGCCACCGGACCCATAAATGTTTACTGGCGCCTTACTTGCTGGTAACACCAGGGTATTACACCCCGGCATTCTGGAAAGTCAGGCGCAGGTAAATAGTAATTCCCCTTCCCATGGAGTCCCATAGGATTCTAGGGGAATGGGGAACACGGAAGCACCGGCACTGTTATTAACGGCGCAGGTGCTTCCGTGACCGCTTGCCTAGTGTGGCCACTGTGTCCGGCAGGGTCAGCCCTGTCGGACACAGCGTCTCTGTCAGGCAAACCCGTAGTATGCCGGTCTGGAAACAACGGTGCCTGTAAGCTTACCAGCACCGTTGTTTCCAAACCGGCACACTTGCAATGAGGTCCAATGTTTGCATTTATCCTCACTGGTTAATTTAACTTTTCCCTTGATGAGACCTCATCAAAGGCACCGTCAGCGATGCAAATCCTGTGTTTCCCCTGTGAGACTGTCATTCTCTCAATTTCAGGGTACCCTAAAAGTGAACGATGCCCTGCGCGCATCTCTGCACACAGTGAGTCTTGTGGGCGCCAAATGTTGTTTGCAGGTTTTGAATATGTACCCGCGGGGCAGCCCCTACCAGGAATACTTGTGTACATCCAATACCATCTCAAAACAGAGTCCAACAGCCTAATGTTGTGTGAGTGTGAAACAGCAGTTGCAGTGCTTGGTTCTGTCGTCTCCCTGCCTCAGGAATCGGGGGTAGCAGCACCTCAATGAGGGATGGTCGGGACGCTTGAATGGTGCCCGGAATCAGACCTGAATCCAGGCCTGGAGCAATTCTCCAGGAAGCCCATGAAAGATTGCATGCACCAACCCCCAGTGATTGGGTGGTCACCAAAAGATTGATCACACGCAACCATGTGACGGCACGCCGGGTTGGTACAATGCTCCTGAGGCTCCTATTAAACGTTTTTTTTTTAAAAGAATTTTATTAAATTCATACAAACCAACAAAAAAAAAATACAACCAAACACGCAGTGCAATTCTCAACCAATACATGAACATCAGTCAGTCTTTGACCACTGCTCCCGCAATCCCACCCCCCATTATGAGCCTGTTTGTCCTCCACACTCCGTATTCGCTGCATGAGGCAGGGTATCGCTTTCCTCGGATTCCGCTGGATTCAATGTTGTTCCACATACTTCAGCTATTAATGATTTCCATGCCATCAGGGTACCCACTTCTTCCTCCCCATACATGCTACTTGCCTCCTGCCATACCACAGTTTCAGCCTCCGCCCATTTCTGCAATTCCCTCCACCACACCTCCACCCGTGGTCCGTGACACTTTTTCCATCCCAGAGCAATCCTCCGATTTGCAAGAACATATGCCAAGTCTTTCAATTCCCAACATGTTTAAGCTTCCGTGACCTGGGAAACCCTCCCAGCAGGCAGACCAAGCCGTGTCTATGACAAGCGTGACCCCTTTTCCAGCTAGTTTTTGTGCCACACCTCTCCAGAAACACTCGATTACTGTGCATGACCAAAACATATGTGTCATGTCAGCGTTCTCCACGTCGCACTTAGGGCATGCCTGTCTCCCAGCATTTCTAAACTTAGATATCCTCAGAGGGGTCATATATGCTCTATGCATTACATACAGTTGAATTTGCTTCAATCGGGCATTCCTTGATACTTTCTTATGCTATCCTAGGGCACGCTCCCACATCCCATCATCCATCTGGGCTCCCACCTCCGCTTCCCAATCCAATCTCAAATGCGTCAATTCTTTCCCAACCTTAGTCATTACCATTTCATACAATCTCGAAGTCTCATGCCCTCCCTCCGCTATGTCATATATCGTTCCCATAATGGCGTCTGGTTCTTCCGCCAATACTGTCTCAGGCCACATTTTCCGAATTTTCTGCACCAACCTGTGATACGTAACATATTGGCCCCCATGCTATCCCGCCTCTTCCCCTAGTCCTTCAAAATCCTTGATGGTCCCCTCTTGCCAGATATCCCCTAACGTTACCAGCCCAACCGAATCCCAGTAGGATCTGACAATCACCCTTAGTTGCTTGTCACCCCCTGCCAAAGCAACCAGCGGTACTTGCGGGGAACACGGAAGCGGGTCCCCCATCATCCGGCATGCTCGGCGCCACATTTTCCACCCTAGCATCATCATCCCCGGGAGCTCCGTCATTTCTGACTCAGGCAACCAGAACATTTCCTTCAAGTAGAACGGGGTACAGTCTCGCCCAAACAACCTAAATTCAGGGGTCGTTTCATCGGAGAGCCATGTGGCCACATATTGTAATTGACCCGCTACATAATAAACCTCAAAATTAGGCAGTTTGATCCCCCCTTTGATGGAAATTCTGCAACTTCCATAGCACCACTCTGTTCCGGGTGCCATGCCACAGGAAGTTTCTACACAGTCCGTTCAGTTTAACAAAAAACCTCTTGGGAATCATATATGAAATATTATGGAAATAATGCAGAAGCCTAGGCAGGACCACCATCTTAAGCATCGCCCCTCGTCCCATCATTGCTAAGGGCAGCTTCTCTCAAAACTTCATAGATTTACGGACTTTTTCAATAGCTATCTCAGTATTATGTCTATGTTCCTCTTCCTCCGTATGATACACATCTATTCCAAGATAGCGGAAGGAACTAACCGTCCATGGTATTGACAACACTGGTAATCTTTCTACAGGGGCTCCCTTATAACTACCCAACGGGAATATGCTAGATTTTTGGGGATTCACCGCTATGCCGGACAGCCCCGCATACCTCTCCATCACCTCCAGAATATACTGAAGATTTTCCTCTGGGTATCTCAAATATAATAACAAATCGTCCGGATATAGGGATACCAGATGTCTTTCCCCCCCTACCTCAATACCTATCGTGTCATATTGTTGCCTGAGGTATATCACCAGGGGCTCCAGAGCCAAAATGTACAATATCAGGCACCAGGCGCACCACTGTCTATTGCCCCTACTAAGTTGCCATCTCTCAGATATCACCGCTCCCGTTCGAACCCTGGCTAGCGGCTCACTATACAGCATCTGATATAGCTCGGCCCCACCCCATACTCCCTCAGGGCCGCCAACAGCCACGGCCACCTAACCGAGTCGAAAGCTTTACAGTGTCTAAAGACAAAACTGCCATTTCCCCTCCATTGTAACACCCCCATTCTACCACCCGATGGAGTCGCCGGTGGTTGTGAGTTATATTCCTGTTTGGGACATAGCCCGTTTGGTCTGGATGTATTAATTTACTAATTACTTTCCGCTATCTGTTTGCCAGGACAGTCGTCAATATCTTGCCGTCCTGGTTCAGCATCGATAATGGCCTGTATGAGCCACAGCTATGCCCTGGTTTATTAGGTTTGGGGAGCGGTATTTTGATCGCTTCTCTGAGCGACTCAGGCAACCGTCCCACTTCAAACACCTCATTAAGCATTTCTAGCAGTGGGGGGAGTACTTTCTCTCTATATGCTTTATAAAATTCACTATGGAAACCCATCCGCTCCTGGGGTGTTACTGGTAGGCAGCTGCCTAACAGCCTCCTCCAACTGCTTCAAAGTAATCGGTGCATCAAGCTCTTCTCTTTCTTCTGCACTGATCTTGGGCAATCCTATATCCTCCAAAGTTTCACGTATCTCGTCCTGGCTGCCCTCCCCCTGTCCTCATACAGTACCCTGTAATAATCCACAAATTCCCTATTGACTCCCTCTTGGGTGTTTGCTACCTCTCCATCTTCTCTGGTTATTGTCTTAATCGGGGGCCTAGGGGCTTCACTCTTGTACAGCCACGCTAAGAGGCGGCCCGTTTTATCCCCACCCGCATGCTGTCTCTCAACATACTTCATGTTGCAGAGCCTATCCCAGTGTTCCGCGCACTGCTGCTGTAGTTTAAGCACTAGCTCTGTATGGACATTCCCCTTTCTTAATTCTCTTTCTAGTTCATCTTCTGTTCTTTGTAGGTCAGCCAGGACCCCACCCTGCAGTCCTTTTGATTTAGCGATGGCAATCCCCCGCATCACCACCTTGAAGGCCTCTCATAGTGTGCCCGCCGAGTCAACACTGCCTGTATTCACATCGAAATAATTGATAATCTCATCTCTGATATCCTCTCTAAAAACCGGATCTTTGAGCGCCTCTGCACGGAGGCGCCATGTCGGAATCCGCGCCCTAGGGCGGCAATATTGCCACGCCAGGACCAGGGGCGGGTGATCTGAGAGGACCCTCACTTTATATTCTACTTGCGTAATCTCTACCACTACATCTGGTGTGGCAAAAATATAATCAAGTCTCGTGTGCAGCTGCTGCAGGGCTGAATAGTGCGAATATTGCTTCTCCCCAGGATGCTTTGTTCTCCACACATCCACCAACCCAAAGTCGTCTAGTAGCGTCTGCAATGCTTTAGCTGCTGGGGTGGGCCTGTTAATCTTGTCATCAGATCTATCTACCTTGGGCTCCAGTACACAATTGAAATCCCCTCCCCAAATCACCGCACTACCCACACACCTACATAGGTTGGTGCAAAGGGTCCTGAAATACGCCGCCGTGTTCTGATTAGGGGCATACGTGTTTACAGTGCACACCTCTTTATTCTATACCACCCCTTTCATTATAACCATCCGCCCCTCAGTGTCTACCACTTCCTGTGTCAGCTGGTACGGGACGTGCGGCGCCACCCAGACCAGTACTCCCCTAGCATAGGCAGAGTACGAGGAACCCACTACAGTACCTTTCCATTTTTTCCCAACCAGCTCCAACTTTTCACGCGTTAAAATGCGTCTCCTGCAGCAATGCAATATCTATCTTTTGTCTTTTCAGATATAGCATGACCTTGTTCCTCTTTAGATAACTGTTAAGTCACCTGACATTCCACGTTACTATCTTAAGATCTCCCATAGCTCTTCGGTACCCATCTTCCTTCTTCCCAGCCAATCCCACCCACTCATGCAATACAGATACGACCCTCTAGCTCTTCCATATAGGCTCTCATGTAAACTTAAACTCCCCATAACTATGTACACACCAAACTCCCGTACCCTCTCCCCAACTACAACAACCCACTGCACACAACCCCATCCCTCCCCCCACCCCGCCCTACCCCAACCCCAACAGGTGCCCAGCTCCATCCCTGGATCTCAGGCTCCCACGCTTTTGATCCTACCCTGGAACACCCAGGTCAGGACCCCAGTAAGGTGTCACCGCACTATCGGTGACCTAACTAAACTCTAAATGGGGGTATAAGGACTAGCTCTGTGAGGCTCCCTAACTAAGCAATAGTCACAGTGCTCACGGATGATGTTCCTTTCCAACCTGTTCATGCCAGCCCATACGCTGCATCAGTTACTATAAGCGAGTCCCATAGTCTTAAGCCACGACACCTGCAGGTGCCCCCCCTGCGCATTACTTATCTCTTCTTTCTCCTCCTCCCATCTGGATGCCAAACTCCTGGGGGCAGCTTTGCATGTCGAGCCACCCCATAGCTTGAGTGTCGAAAAACAAGGTTCTGCTTTTATGGAAAACTTTTAGTTTCGCCGGGTAGAGCAACATGTACTTGTAGCCCGCTTCTCGCAGTCTTCTCTTGACAGTTCCAAAGTTCATACGGCTCCGTTGCACCACCAGGGTATAATCCGGATAGGCAGTTATGTTTGCTGTCCCTCTTTGTATTGTTCCAACTTTACGGAAGTGTTCAAGGATTCTTTCTCAATCCTGATAGTCGAGGATCTTAGCAATCACCGGCCTAGGTGGGCTGCCCATTGGCGGCTTCCTCGTTGGAGCCCTATGCGCCCTCTCCACTGCAAACCCCTGGGACAAGACTCCTCCGGTTATCTCCTGCAGCAGCATAGATTCAATAATCTCCGTGGGGTTGGAACCCTCTGATCCCTCTGGCAAGCCAACGATGCGGATATTATTCCTCCGGGGACGTCCTTCCGCCTCCTCCGGCCTGTTCTCTAGGTTGCCCACGCGCTGCACTAGGGCGTGAAGTTCCGATTTATGTGAAGCATAGTCCGCTGTGTTCGGACCCACCTCTTTCTCAAGGTTCTCAGTGCGCTCCACCAGTGACCTGACATCTTGCTGGAGAAGATTCACTTCCTCTTGCACCGCTCCAACTTTGAGCTCCAGCGCTGTTTTCAATTCGGTCACGGCCAGTTCAAGCTTGGTTTCCCAAGCCACCTTCAGGTCAGCGATCGTGGCAAGGACCTCCTGGTTCGTGCCCATGGCAGCCACGATCCCAGCGGGGGTCCTGTCCTTGCTCCTGGCCCCTTCCGGGCCGGGTGGTGTCCTGGCGTATTCGTCTAGCGTAGGCTGTTTGCCCTTCAGTCTTGGAGATTGTTGGACATGGCGCTGCCACTAGAATTCGTGGGTGAGCCCCACCACTTGTGGTTTTTCAGCCCCAGTGGGGGCAGACTTCCGTTATCCCCTGAGCCCTGTGGGGCCACCCCAAAAGCATCTCAAAACTATCTCTTAGCTGCAGGAATGGGTTGTGCCCTCCCACGTAACCGTGTGGACCCCCTCTCCAACTCTGCTAGTGGCCGAAGGGCAGCGGGTGCGTTAGCTGTATCTCCATGTACTTTATGCCGCTCAGTGCCCAAAATGTCTGGGCCCAGTCCGATCGTGTCAGTGGTGTCCTCCGGCTACTTATCTTATTTCCAGAATTGACTGTGTCCTCCTACGTAACCATGTGGGTTCATTCCTTCTTGCCCCGGCTCCTGTGGTGTTCAAGTTTTATTGGAGACCGTTCAAAGTAGTATGTGCTCTTCCGTGTTGTGGGCGTTTCGATGCCAATTCTGCCCAATGTGACGCCCTGGCATGCGTCCGCTGTGCGGGTCTGCTTGGGGTTGAGACTGGCCACACAAAAGGGGTCTTAAAGCAACTTGTGAGCTGCAGGAATGGGTTGTGACCTCCCATGTAGGAATATAAGGCTGCGCTCTGATACGTCACCCGCCCACACTGTGAGCTATCCAGACCAGGCACCGTTTATCCTGGCACGCTGCGGGTCCGGACAGGTCCTCCAGCTATCAGCATATAGCCCGCCTGTGTCTCTCTCCTTATGCTCACGCTCTCCGCGTCATGCGCACTTGGTAGTTATGGCCTTTTGAGGTATTTGTCCCAAATGTCAATCTGTGCCTATAATGCCCCCGGCGCCTCTCATCGTTTAGGATCCACTCACAGTTTATACCCCTCCGCAAACTGCACCACTCTCAGTTCCACCGTGGAGTAGGGCAGTCCAGTGTCGATCAGCATCTGTTATTGACTGCGTGTTGCTGGAGGCAACACACTGCCCCACCTGCGTGACTCATGTACATAGAGGCAGCTACCTCCATTGCCTCCAATTGTCGTAACTACTTCCCATAGATTGGGCTGCAGTGTGCCTCCTCTTATCACGGTGTCTGACCAGTCCGTTCTTTGGCACTATAATGGGTGCTGTCATAGGCTGTTTATCCAGATTGGGTGGTGTCTCTCCTGCCTTAAGTACATTTAGCGCTTTCGTGATACTGCGCCTTTGTTATCTAAGCAAGAGTCTTTCATACTTCAATGCGAGCGTCCTTCACTATAGGTTACCAGCCATTTTTTGCCGAATTGTGTGTCAGCGCCTCATTCCGTAGTGGCTCACAGGCCAACACTTTCAAATGCCCGGGTCTCCCGCTGCGATGCTGCTCCGTTTGAATCAGCTGGTCCGTGATATATTGTATCCCTTTAATTCTCATTTTCGTTTGTTCCTCAGGGCCGGGGCGCCACGTAATAGGCTCGTTTTCCTCGTCTTTTTTTCTACAATTGTAGCGGCGACTCACCGCCGGGCCCTGCTCCGCTAGTAGATCAGCTGTGTTGTTGATACAGTTTCAACTGCAGGGCCCAGCTAGCTCACTCCCTTAGGCGATCTCTTCCATCAGGTGGAGGCTTTGGGTGTGCGACACCAGGCTTCGCCAGTCACACACACGGGCCGGAGCGTACCTCCTTTACAGCACGGTTTCTGATGAGGGCACTCTCACCATGAGGCTTAATGCGGTGCCGGTGTAGTCCGGGGAGGGGTCCGCCGAAGTCAGATTCAAACGTCCCGAATCTGGTCTCTTTGTCTGCAGGTGGCTGCCATTTTCTCCAGCCAAAAGGTTCTCCTCCGCACTGGACCGTGCAGCTGGGGCAGAACTTGTTTATCTGCCTAATCTGAATCCGGTGCATGTGCGGTGCTCACCTCTGAACTGCTTGCTAAGCAGAAATTACTTATTCTTTGGTCTCAGGAGTGCGTGTGCTGCATTCCAGATAAAAGTTGCTAGGAGTACTGTTGAGGCCCCCATAGTATTTGCATGTGCTTACATGCTACAATATCCTGCCACAAAGTAGCTTCTAAGCCCTCGTATCGTCCGCTGCTGTCACCAGCTCCTTTGTCCGTTGCCACACGCAGTATCGCAGTTGTGACAATCTTTCCGACGCTATTCACCCACTCGGTCCAGAACAGGCATATTCTTAGTTATTTCCTGGCGGTTTCACTTTGCCTCCGCGACCGCCCTCTGTCAGTCCTCCCTCGCAGAATCAGATCAGCTGGACTTGCATGCATATCCTCACTTTACATTGCTCACGCCGCATCCATCTGCCGTTCGCTTTGTTCTGCGACGGTCGCCATTTTTCTGCTGCTGTCCGAGAGAACCCTCCAACTTCATCGCCACCGCACTCTCTTCTCCTTACACTATTTTGGTCAGACTTATCACCACTGCATGCCCATTAGCTTCATAGTGCCATAGCTTTACTTCCGCACTTCTTAGTAGGCTTTGGAGAGCCTATTTTCTATGGATCAATTCCGGATCAGCAGGAGCTCACGGTCCCCAAGTCCTAGTCCGTGGCCATGTAACCACACCCCCCCCCCTATTAAACGTTAGGTTTGACACCCAAACATTTTCAAACCACTGGGCGATTCCAGTGTTTAATTTGTAAAAAAAATAAGTGCCAGTGCCCAAAAAATATTACCCCTTAATGCTGGGCGCGGCCCCGCCCAACAGTGCGGATGCGCGGCCCGCACCAGTTCAGTGCTAGACCTACCTAGATCGGCCCACCACCAGCCCACATCCCCGCTCCAGCGCAACACGTGAAAACCATCATTCGCCACACTCTAGGTCTAGGATAGACTTTAAACCCCAATCAATCACCCAACTGTAGTATGGAGGCCCTCGACGCGGAATCACTTTGCTCCAGTACAAACCTTCAAAATCACCATTCAATCACCCCACTCTAGGATAGACATTAATCCTGGCTGGCATTCATAACACTGTCCATCACCAAGCGGCAAGACTAGTGCATACCCAAGAAACTAGAAATGGCGGCTGATGACTGGACTTGATTCCTCTGCTCTGCTGACTAGTCTGCTTCAACATTATTATTGCGGAGGCCGCGCGCGGGCCACCAATGCCACCATATTATCCACACGGCGGCGCAATAATAATGTATTCTGCGGCATGATTGATTCAATCAATTCATGCCTACATTATTATTGTGGCGGCCGCGGGCCTCCATATCCACGGCGGTCGGGGCCGGCACAATAATAATGTAGGCATCATGACCACCGCAATAATAATGTAGGTATTATTGATTCAAATTCAATGCATGTCTACATTATTACTGCGGCGGCCGCGGGCCACGGCCACCATATCCGGCCCCAACACGGATTATCGCTCACTCATTCTGGCACTCTTGGGTCACATGTTTATTGACTGAGATTTACATCACCCGCTTTAAATAAACCCCAGAGTTACACATCCAAGCATTACAACACACGTTTTTGCCTTTTTCTGGCAAATGTGAGAACGTGTTTGATGCCGCCTTTTTGAACCAGGGTGTACGGTAATCCCATTTGAAAACGGTGCGTTTAAAGACAAAAAACGCAAATGTAGTTTGTGAGTAGTAAACCAGTGTTTCACAATCGGCCACAAAAGTAGAGGGTAGCTCAGTGGCAACGTGTTCGCCATGGAAGCAAAACTACACGAAACAGCACAGGTTCGATCCCGGGTCCGAGCTTAGAAACCTCTGTGTTTTTAAGCGCATTATAAATACGCAACCAAGACAAAAAAAAGACAATTACGATACTGAAAAACAAACAATACCTGTAACAACACCTCCATGCCCGGGGGCTGTGAGCGCTTTAAAAAATGCAAAATAAATAAACAGCCCAGCAATAATTGCTTGCGGCGCGAGAAACTAATCCATCATCTATATTGAGGTGATGGAGATGACATCATACATCTTTTGTGGCACTTACCTGCAAGGGACGCCAACGAAGTGTACTCAAACATGTATAAATGGGGCTTAGAGAAAAAAGGCCGCGTTTGATCCCGTGTGAGGGGAGTACACCCGCCACATCCACATTTCAGCTACGTCTTCTGTGCTATTAGTGCGTCATTATGGGATGCCCCCCAACCTCTTCTAGTGTCCCAAATGCCAGCACTTTCTGCTGAAGCAGGCTCCACTCCCCTACTGTGCACCTCGTTTATCAACTGTCTTTATTTCTGTTAATTGATGGTAGGTAGCCACTGTAAAAGAATTAAGAACAATAGCGGGAGAACAGTGTGCGCCAGGTTTGCTGAAGTAATTCAGTTTCGGCAGATGCGTTGGGCTGCAATCTGCCCCCATGGCAAGTCAGCAGTTCTCGCTGCAACCCCCTACTCCCCCCAAGGAGGTAGGGACTGGCTTTCATGCTACTGGGTGCGAGAAACGTTGCCAGTTTGCCAAAACAGCAGCTGTATTGGAGGGGACTTCACGTGCCCTTAGCTGGGCACCATCACAAGCAGGAAATGGCATCACATGCCCTTTGAATATATTGATAGGGAAGGGACTTCACGCCGTTTTCACCCTGACAACATCACAGAAAGTGGACTGTGAACTCCTCTGCATTCTTCTGCAGCTTCCAATGAGTATGTACATTCTCTATTTACAGCGCTTTTGCGAAAGCGCTATTCCAGTAACAAATCATTATCAATAAACCCGCTTTGTATAGATTTATGGGAGATCTTGACATAGTTTATTACATCTGCAGTGCCTTCAGAGAAAGCACTGAAACTTGCCTCCTTATATGACTAAACGCTTGTCAGAAAGGAGCACTGCAGGCCCCCTTTATCTGTTCTGGCTCTCTTGGAAACAGGCTTTGAAAAAAGAAACCCCGTGGCTGATGTTTACTCGTGAAGAGGTGATAAATCGTGTTTTATAACACAGCGGAAAGCGCAGGCGGGAAGTGTCGTTTCTGCCTGCTTTGGAGAGGCCTATCTATACGCCACTGCATCTCTCATGGCACGCAGCGTCCACCCACTCACACTGCCTCTAATAATACCTCTAGCCGATTAACACACCCCCTCCTCAATGAAAAGGTCGGCAGAGGTTCCCACATTCTCCTGAATAAAACCTGTCAGGCTGCCGACATTGTAGAACGACGGGCTCCCGCGCCCTACGAAGGAGGGCCCCTCCGCGGGGCCCCCCCTTAGTGCTGACTGCCTCAGCGGCACGGCAGCAAGAGGAGTCGGGAGGGGAAGGGGGGGTGGAGGGGGTGGGTGACGTCATCTCCCGCGCGCCCATTGGCGCTATAAATACACCTGGACAAGGGTCGCGGGGTCTCTCTTTGCCGGCTCCTCGCCGACGTTGCTGTTCGTGCTTGAAGGAGGTTCCAGCGTTCGGGTGGCCAGTGAATTCTTGTTCCAGGAGAAGGGCCGTGCGATCTCGTGGAGGAAAGTCGAGGTCGCATAGTTGAATTTCGAATTCAGGTACGGTTCGATTTGGGCAGCGAAGGCGTAATAGGGTTCGTAGCCGTGCGAGGTGGGCATGTGGGCGGCCTAGGCAGGAAAGGGAGGGGGCGTGTTGCTCGATACAAAGGGGGTGCAAGGGGCGGTCGCAATGTACGGGGAGGCAGTTAGGGAGGGGGGCCACGATGCGTTTTGGCAGCGTGCCTCCCTCATTAGTTTACAAACATAGTTGCTGGACATGGAAATTTGCGGCGGCAGCATGAGGCAGGCCTCTCGAATGGTTCAAATGAGAGCATGCCAACCAGGGTGGGTTAAGGTCAGGCGAGGGGACGCAAGGTGGAGATGAGATTGGGGAACATAATTGAATGGGGGGTACCGGTTTGGGGGCAGTGGATTGTTGGGGTCTGAGGAGGGATTGCAGGCGGCACCCTTTTACTCCACTCGGGAAGAAAAGGGGCCCAGCAAATACCCCAGCTAACAGGCCGTGGGGCTGCCGTTAAGGAGGCAGTGATGCACAGGAACACCCGTGGGGCGTAGTGGGTTCTCGGCGGGGGGGGGAGTGTTGGGGGGCGGTCCTGAGCCCCCCGTTGCGTTCCCGTAAGCCCCGAAAGGAGACGCGGACACAGCCTTTCGGTTCGGGCTTCCCGGTCGCTCTGCTCGCGGCCGGGAACGCCCCTTTATTTATACACTAGGCGGCGGCGTGCTACGTCACGCCGCCGCGTATGCCCGTCACTGCGGGCAACGCCACACTCCTCCTTTTTCGGGAGGAACCACAAAACAGTCCTTTTAATGATCATTATATTTTAACACACACCACTATGCTACAAAACCCCACTGCACACCCAACACCCCTTTATTGTCAACCACCCGGATCCCTGCGTCACAATTTACACACTAAGTGTCCAAGAACATACTCGTTGAGGTAAGCAGGTTTCCCTCGCCCAGCCCTCTGGGGGTACCTCCTGCCTACCTACGGCCCGCGGTGTCCCTCAGCTGCGGCTCCCCGGATTGGGGAGTCTGGGAGCTCGTCCCGGAAGTCACCGTCGCCGGGGTCCTCTGGTGGGTCAGGTTCCGGCGGAGTGTCAGTCCGGGGATCACCCAGTTTCTTGAAAAAACTCACATTCCGGGTAACGGCAGTTCGCCCATCCGAGGCCGTCACGATGGACCCCTTGACGGCCACCACATCCAAAGGCTCGGGTTCATAGGGAAGAGAGAGCTTCCCGTGGGGGTGTCGGTTGCGGACCAGAACTTCGTCTCCCGGCTCCAACTGTTGTGGCCGGAGACCCCGTCGTAGGTTTTCCTGGTCAACCCTTGTTCTCCTCTCCGTCGCAACCCGCTGATCGTCAATCACTCCCGGTTCCTTCTCCCCCACCTCTGGGAGCAGACCCGGGGGACATCTTTTGAACAGCGCTTCCGCAGGAGCCACTCCAGTTGACGCATGCGGGGTGGTTCGATACACCCGCAGGAATTGGTACAGGGCCCGTTGAAGGGGTTGACCCTGTCCCTGGGCAATCCGGAATGTCTTGTTCAAAGTCAGCATGAGCCTCTCTGCGTCGCCATTAGCTCGGGGCCACAGCGGGGACACCTTTCTGTGCTGCACCCCACAGCTCTCCATTAGCTCGGAGAACCGCTCACTTCGGAAGGGAGCCCCGTTGTCTGAGCACAGGGTGTGGGGAAACCCGTGGGCTGCAAAGATCTTCTCCACCGCCACCACCACATGCTCAAACGCCACAGACTCGGCAAACTCCACCTCTGGATACCTGGAGTACTCGTCAACAATGGCCAGGAAGTGGGTGCCCACCGACGTCGATCCAAAATCCGCGTGGACGACCTCCCAGGGCCGGGTACCTCGAGGCATCACTTCTATTTCGGGCTCCCGTTGCAGAGGAGAAGCTGCCTGGCACCACACGCATGCCGCCACAAAGTCATCAACCTTCCTTTCAAGTTCTGGAAACCAGACTTTCAGCTGGAGTCGCGCCTTGGTCTTGGCCGCGCCTTGGTGTCCATGGTGTGCCAGGGTGATTACCTCCCTCACTTTTGACAGGGGTACGACAATCCGGTCACCGCGGAGCAGAAGGCCCGACTCCGAAAACGACAACTCATCTTTGACCTTCCACAGCTGTTCAAGCGTTGTCTTGGCCTCATGCGTCCGCCCGGCCACCGCCTCAAGGACGGACTTCCAGGTCCCGTGTTGCATCGAGTGCCTTAATACTTGAAAGCACTCATCCTGGGCCGCCGCGGCCTCCAGCTCCGCCAGCGGCATCGCATTTGGTGTGGCCGCCTCTACCACCATCTGCACATGGTTTGTCAGCCTCCTCCTCACAGGCATCGTGCCTCTCTCCCCCGCGCACCCCCGGGTGGCGGGACAGGTAGTCTGTCGCATTGTTGGCCCCAGGCCGGTACACCAGGGTGACAGAATATTCAAGGAGGGCGAGCATCCACCTCTCAATCCTTGCTGGCGGCTTCGACGATGACCCCACCAGAATCGGGAGCAGCGGCTTGTGATCGGTGACCACCGTCACCGGACAACCCAGGACATAGAGTCGAAAATGTCTGCAGCCCCACAGCACCGCCAGGGCCACCCGCTCGATCTGGGAGTACCTCTGCTCAGTCTCTGATAGTGCCTTACTGGCATATGCCACTGGTCGAACTCCCCCGTTGCTGTCCACCTGAGTCAGCACGGCCCACAGGCCAAAAGGACTGGCGTCAACAACGATCTCCGACTCCAGGGCTGGGTCAAAGAACGCCATGGTGTCTTCCGTTGTGAGGGCTGCTTTGATGTCCTCGAAGGCGGCCTGCTCAAGTGGGCCCCAGTGCCACGCTGACTCTTTCTTTGTCAGCGCCCGGAGTGGTTCCGACCTGGAGGCGAGGATCTGGATGAAACGTCCACAGTAGGTCACCATTCCTAGAAAACTCCTCACCTCTGACACTGACTCTGGGGGCTGTGCCGCCTTAATGTCCTGGACCTTTCTCGGATCAGGCGAGACCCCTCCTTCCTTAAACACGAACCCGAAGAATTCGATGGAAGTACGCATGAACTCGCACTTTTCCTTATGCAGGGTAAGGCCCAGAGATTGGAGTCGTTCCAGTGTTTTGCCCAGCCTCCTCATGTGAGCAACTTCCGTTTTGGCAAACACCAGGATGTCGTCGCTGATGTTGAGGACACCCTCGAGATCTGCCAGGGCGCCCCTGATGATGTTTTGGAACACCTCCGCCGCAGATGACACTCCAAAACTCAGCCTTTTGTACTGGTACAACCCCCGGTGGGTGGTAAACGTCGTTATATACCTGGACTCCGGGTGAAGGACGACCTGATGGTAACTAGCTCGGAGGTCCAGTTTCGAGAAGAACCTCGCCCCCTGCACTTCCGCAATTATGTCGTCGATCGTGGGAGTGAGATGCCGCTCCCTCTTTATTGCCTTGCTGGGGAGCCTCATGTCGACACAGATGCGGACCGCATCAGGCTGCTTCGGCTTTCTGGCCACCACGATCGGAGACACCCAGGGGGTTGGGCCCTCCACCTTTTCGATAATGTCTAGTTTTACCAGACTGTCCAGCTCCTTGTCCACTTGCTCTCTCAGATGAAACGGTACCCTGCGATGTTTCAGGGCGATCGGTTGGACCGATTCATCAATGTGAAGCCTGACCGGTTCGCCGGTCATCTTCCCGATCCCACTGAAGAGTGCTGCGTACTTGTCCAGGAGGTCATTGATGTCTTCCACGTATACTGAATAGGCGAAGCTGACGATCCCCAGGGCCTCGGCGGCCGCACAGCTGAGCAGGGTGTTGTCACTCACCGGGGTGACGTAGAAGCGAGCCTTGATCTGTGCGCCGTCATGCTCCACCCGGGCTACAAAGGCACCATCCAGTGGTATCGGTTCCAGCCCTCCAAACGCAAAGATGCAAGCTTTCGGTGCGTCCAGCCCCGGGAGGGGATCAAGCTTGTCATAATGTCCTCTGGCCATTACATTCACGGAGGCCCCCGTATCCACGAGCACCGGGACTGGGGAGTGGTTAACCTCTACCACACATCTGGGCTGCCTCCGGCTCTTCCTTTTCAGAACCTCCACACTCGAGACGAAGAAGATGTTCTCTTCGTCCTCCTCCTCGGCACCCTCCACCTGGGGATCCACCTCTCCCTGATCCACGTGGGCCACATTTGTCGGCGGGTTCTGGCGTGGGGGCCACGTCCTTGGCTGGCCTCTCGGCACCATCACGGGCAGGGCTGCACGGCATACCCTCGAAAAGTGGTTGGCTAATCCACACCTCCCACAGGTTTTTCCAACCGCCGGACACTCTGTCGGGTGAGGGAGGTCGTATCCGCACTTCTGGCACGACTCCGCGGCTCTGCCTGCCTTGTCAAGGGGCCCTCCACCGGGACGTCCCATGCCTCTGCCGCCTCGCCACACCGCACACACCTCCTCCGATCGCACTGACCGGGACCCTGCCTCCATCTTGTTGGCCCGAGCCTCTGCCACCTCATGGCACCGGCCAAGCTCCAATATGCGGGGCAGAGTGATGCCTGGCTCTCTGAGGACCTGCCTTCTGAGTTTGCCGGACGAGCATGCCTGGATAAGCATCGTGCGCATCATATCTTCTGCGTCCGTCCATGCACATCCAAGAGAGAGGTGGCGCAAACAGCCATAGAAGGTGTCCAGTGTCTCATCGTCCTTCTGTTTGGCCGACAGCATTGCAAATCTCTCAAAGTCCACATTGGCAAGGGGAAGGAAATGCGCAAGGAGCGCCGCCTTAGCCGCGTCATAGGAGGCATTAGCAGGTGTGAGGGATTCAAATATCTCCTGGACCACAGGTCCTGCGGAATACAGCATGGTGGCCACTGTGCTGTCATCGTCCGTCACCTGAGAGGCTCTGAAATACATGTCCAGGCGACTTATCCACCTTCTCCACCGGGGGCCCATGCTCGACGGAGGCCCTGATGCATCAAACTCGGGAATGGGCTGCAGAACAGCGTGGGCCGCAGGAGCTCTCGCCTGAGCCATGATGGGGATCCCAGGTTGGACAGCTGGCAGCACTGTGGGAGGTCCTGGCAGGGGCAACTGTGGAGCCGGTGGCGGCTGTTGCATTGGACTTACTGGAGGCTGCCCAAACAATTGAAGGTTTGGTGCAGTCCCTTCCCCGTCATCCGAATCTCCAGAGTCACTCATAGGACCGAGCGCACAGGCACCCCCACTAGTTATCCTGGGGGCCGCAACTCAGCCACGCTACACCACCCACAGTATGAGGGCCTTCAATCAGTCACATCAGATGTCAAGTACCCACGTGGGATGGGCACCAGCTCCCAAATCCGTACTTCCCTGATGATGAAGAGGACGAAGAGGAAGCCACAGCGACTTGATGATGAAAGGGATGAAGAAGATCCACCACTGACCTGGTAGTTCCAAAAATTAAGCCATGAGTATGGAGTAGGCTAAGCAAGCCCAGCCATATTAACCCTTCTCCCGGCTTTCACACGACGTAGTTACACCAAAACTACACAAAAATCCACAATCCAACCATGGGTGTGCAGATCAAGCTGCCTGTAAGCAGAATTGGCAAAAATTAGGCCCGGATTCACTTCCCCTCACCAACCGGAGCTCGGAGAACATCCGCGGCCTGTCACACAAAATGGCCGTCGGCCGCGTGTACGAGCCGCAGCCACGGCATAACACGGAGCATCCAGGCGCTCCGCGTATGCAGAAAAAAATTTCAGAAGCCTGCACCGCCGGGCATCCGCACTCGCTCGTCGCCACTGTTGGGGGGCGGTCCTGAGCCCCCCCCGTTGCGTTCCCGTAAGCCCCAGCCCCGAAAGGAGACGCGGACACAGCCTTTCGGTTCGGGATTCCCGGTCGCTCTGCTCGCGGCTGGGAACGCCCCTTTATTTATACACTAGGCTGCGGCGTGCTACATCACGCCGCCGCGTACGCCCGTCACTGCGGGCAACGCCACAGGGAGGACGGTCGAAGGGGAAGGAGGGGGGGAGAAGCGTTTGGGCGGAGTGCGGCAGCCACTCAAAGGGAACGCCAATGGGGGCGGCTTGGAAAGGGAGGACAATGCGACTGTAGAAAGGTGAAACGCCAGCAATAGGGGAGCGCGGGGGAAAGGGGATGCCATGGGAGCGCCCTCGCCAACAGTCACCTTTAAGGAGACGGCGGCAGTGGCATCAGGTAGCATGCAAGGGGCTTGGCAGAGGAAAGAGGGCCACAGTTTGGGAATGGGGCAGGGAGGCAACGCAATGAATGGGCAAGGACAGGGATTCGGTATGCAACCGCGGGATCGGGGGCGCGGGAGCTGTCGGGGTACGGGAGTTAGCTAGTGGGCCCACACTCACGAGGGGAAAGGTTTACCATGCCTACGATTGTATTTGCAGCGGGTGGGCATTGGTATGAGGTATGGGAGGCAGCCCGCAGGGTTAACCGATAGGGGGGCGGCCGATGTCACGGTAAGGCAAGGAGCGGCAGGGTTGTGGGGCTTTGGAGGAACGGGGGCATGCAGGAGCGACAACATGTGCTGGAGGTTCGGGCCAACTGGGGCCTTGCTGCTTTCATGGCCTGCTGGAGTGGAAGGGTCGCATCTAGAATGTTCCATTGCAAAAGGCGGGCGGTTGGTACAGGTTGGATCTCATGGGGGATAAGGATCTGCACGAAAAAAGTTTTATTGTATGGTGGCATGCGTAGGGTCGTCTCTTTTGTTACAGGGCTGCACTACCATTGCCTTGGGCTGTTTTCGGAGCTTTGGGGTTAGTCATTTGTTCACCATGCAGGGCCTACCGTGTTCGAACCCTGGGGCTGCGGTGCGAGCTGTGCATTGGTCGCCTCTAACATTGGCGAACGGTGTTTGCTTGGTTGGGGGAGGGGAGGGGCGGAATAGGAGGTCTGCGCACGCCGGCAGGTTTCACATAGGGAGTGGATTGGTTAAAATAAGTAATTAGCCAGGTGACATGGCACGAAGTTTGGAATAGTGGGTTACGAGTTGTCTGAACCAGCAGAGGGGCCAAACAAGGAAGGGGCAAAGGAGAGCAGTTGCATGCCACAGGTCGTGTTTAGGAAAGTTATTTAAACATGTGGGGGGGGGTGCAACATTTGGACCGCTCTGGTGGGAAGGGGTGGGTTTGCAACGTATTAAGGGGGATTTGTTCATTGGTGCATGAAGGCAGTGCTTTACTGCTTCGTGGGCTGGGAATGCGTTTTTTGTCAGTGGCAAATTAAATTCAACCGCCGGGTGCGGGATGGCCACGACTCAGAATATGGTGTGCCCCTTAGTTGGGATTTTGGGAAGTCGGGACCACGCGGGACCAAGACAGTTGCAACCTCGCGATGGTGCAGGGCTAGGGGTTTTTAACTTTTAACAAGTTAATTGGGTAATGCATTGACATCGTGTGGTTTAGGCTCTTTGTTACCGTGCTTGGCCTATTTTGGACACAGGGCGGAAGTCGGCAAACGGTGTTTTATGTCCGCACACGTGGTACCCAATGCCCCCCTGACCTCCGAAAACCTGCACGTGGTTTTCCTACCCCCGTGGAGCGGCTGCAAAAACCTACCCAGCCATCACGTATCCACCCAACCACCCCCTGCATGCCCGTGGGTTTTACTTATCAAACGTCGCCCGTACACTTCTCCATACCCGAAAAACGGTCCTTACTTTTAATTTGCACCCTGTCTCACAACCTGTCACCCATGTGCAATATGAGGCGGCGCATTCATTTTAAATGTGCCTCCAAACCCTCGCAATCCGCCTGGTGCATTGAACCTCGAACCTAAATCGCTGCACCCCGGTTTCATCCACTTAACATCTGAAAGATGAACATTTATCGTGCGATACTACACAAAATCGCACATGCATCTTCCCATAATCATTAGCTTTGGACCACTAAAGTAACTCGCCTGTCGGTATGTTTTCCTCCATGGCATTCGTTCTCAGGTGTGTTTTCCTTGTTCCCTTGGATCTCACCCATTGCTCCTCACCTTTCCCGGGCCCCCCTTAATGGGCATGGGCAACAAAGGGATGTCGGGGAGCTCCGTTTCCTCGTGGGCTATGGCGGAGCACTCACGGGAATTCAGGAAACCCGGCAGAGGGGCCAAACAAGGTATGGGGACATCGAGCAGCTGCTGGAACAGGTGGGGTTTCAGGAAAGCAGTTAAGCACGCAGGGCGGGGGGGGGGTTAACAGTGGGATCGCTCAAGGGGGAACGGGGGTGTGGGCAATATTTGAGGTGCGCCGGTTTAGAGTTTTTCTGGAAGGTAGTGGTTTTCCTGCTTCGTGGGCTGGGAAGGTGCTTCAGGCGGTCGTCAATTTACTGGTGTTTAAGTGCGGGGAAATGTTTTGTTGTTGGCATCGTTTGGTTTTTGCTACATTGGGGGTTAACTAATATGTGCAGTCGTGTGGGTTACACGAAGTCAATTGCTTTAATGATTAGAGTTTCGGGGAAGGTGCGTTGCAATTGGGGGAAGAAAAGAAAAAAAAAAAAATTAAACTGTTATGAGGTGGAAATGGAGACTAGTGGCATGGCATAGGGTGTGTCTTCATTAAAGTTTATTCCAAGTGCGGGCGGGGGTTAATATTTACGTGCTCCAGGTGAAGGGGTGGGGTTTGCTGGTCTACTATCATGTGCATTGTGGGCTACACGAGGTTATATGCGTCACCACTTCGTGGGCTGGGTAAGGCGTTTTGCTTTTCATTTATCAGGGTAAACAGCGGCATGTAAAGGGCACCATGGGGCGTCATGGCAAATGGCAAGACAGTATGGGCGCCGGGGCCGGGGTTCGTTTCAAGTTAAATGGGATGCAGGATGAGCTGGTGCGGTGCCTCGCAGGGCGTCCGTGTGATGCAGCGGTGTGCAGGAGGTACCAGTGGATGAGGCAGGGAGCACGAGGGATCAGTGAAGCGGCTCACAGGGCCTTTGGGGATGCAGCAGTGTGCAGGAGGGATCGGTGCAGCACCTCGCAGGGCTGCATGCAGACGGGTGCAGGGGGGACATGTGCTCAAGGTAGCTTAGTGCCGAGCGGGGTCGGACTGGGCATAAAGTTGACCCGGGCGCCAATTATAAAGTGGCCCACAGTTGAAAATGCCAAGTCAGTCCTTTTGGGCCTACTGTTTGGGGGTATCCAAGGGGCAGGCATTGGTGAAATGTGAAGTAAATTGTGCATGTTAAATAACATTCATTCAGCAAGACTGGTCCAAACTACTAGCCGCACAGTCATTTTGCTCTCTTTAAGTATAAACCCTTCGACCTAGCTACGTCACTGCTTTCTACCTCGGGTGTGGGGAAGGCGTTTTGGCATTCTTTTAAAATTAAATTGTTTAAAGTACGTGAGGGTTTCGCTTTGAAATTGGGGAATGTCATTTGTTTTGGGCTTTCGGGAAGTTGGGACCACGCTGGGGAATGGGGGGTTGCAACCTTAAGACGTTGTATGTCTAGTGCTCAAACTTGTGCATAGATGGGGTACACAAAGGGAAATGCGTCACCCATCATGGGGTGGGGGAAGGTGTTTTGCATCACGTACAACAGTAGTACAGCAGCGATGAGGCCCGCCAAGGGGCTACAAGGCAAATGGCAGGACGGTTGTGCGCTGGGGTCCGTTGGTGCGCTTCCGGCTGGGGTGGAGGGGGGGGTTTGGATACCCAAGGGGCATGGTGGCAGTGGCCACAGCGCCGACCATCAGGGATAATTCGCTTTCAATCTACGGTGGAATGGTCGTGTTTCAAATGTTTTGTTGCATAAGGGGGGGGGCATTTCATACATCGGGATCGTGCTGTTTATATGGATTTGCAAGGCTAAGATTACCAATGTCATATGGTTTAGTGGGTAAAGGAGGGTATTTGCGTCCTGCGGTGTGCTCAAAGTAGGCTTTGTGTTCATTCGGCAATACCTTTCGTCGGCATTGCAGATCCGATGTACTTAACAGGCACTTAGTCAAGAACGCAGCATGGCAGTTGCACTTAGCAAGGAGAGGTGGAGCGTTGGTCAGTAAAATGAGCAATTTAAAGGAAAGGTGTTATGCAAACAGCTAGTAGCCAAAAAAAAAAAAAAGTGTCTGCTTTTGGGTTTCGTCACTTTCAGCAGAGCTCGCAGCCATCAATTTTGTCACGATCATCTTTATAGATGTGGCGGAGGGCGCAAAAACGGGCTGCATGGGGACCGACTGAGGGCACTTACTGCGGGCGCATCACAAATGGGTTTGAAACTGTTGAGCGCAGAGATCAGGCAGCACGCAATTAAATATAAATCGCGATGGAGTTATGGACGGGGTCTCGGCTCGGCTTGTAACATTAGGTTTTAGGCGAGGGTTGATAACAGGCATGGGGATTAAATCCAGGCGAGGCAGCTATGGGGTTCGCAGGTGCTAGCTGCGGCAGGAGGAAGCAATGGTTGCTAGTGAACACCGCACATTTTGACGCAGTGGGGAATTTATAACACGCATATACACAAGGGTTTCAAGGCGCAAATGAAGGTCTGGAAGGTTTGGATTACCACGCAGGTGGTATGCTGGATACAGTTTTAAATGCTCCATCTGTTGGATTGTCGAAGTGTGGGCTGGAATGCGGCATATTTAGGCGGAGGGAGTGCGGGCTCGTACGGGCGGGTAAGCAGCAGGTCGGGCAAGGCGCACAAAGGTTTTACATGGGTAGGCGGGGATACGCCGGTCAAGATATCCAGCTGCAGTATGAACGCTCTTGTGCTGCGCCAGAATCGCCCTCAAGCAAAAAAAAAAAAAAAAAAACATAAAAGAGTGGAGGAGAGTGGGGCAGATGTAGAGTCTGATGTTGCCTACAATAGAATGTACATTCAAACCTGGGGGCAACGCCCGGCCAAAGACCGCAAGGGGCCAGTGCATGTTCGGTGTTTGTACAATATAAAAGCGTTTCTCTCTCTAATGATTCACCAAGGACGTTCACTGCACAATCTCACTTTTTCGCTGCTTACCGGTGTCCCTTAAGGTTGGGAGTTGTTACAATATTCACAGGGTTGAAGGAGTAAGAGTAACCAACAGCAGATACAGGAAGAGAGCGTTTGATTAGAACAATGGGCAACTTGGGTATGCCTACAGATGCCCATGAGAGCGTAGTGGCGCAAGGTTTTGCATGACTAGCTGTGGTTAAAACTGAGCATTTTGGGCTGGGTGCTAGGGCAAACCACCCCGCTCTGGGAGGGGCAAGTGATGGAGCGGCACAGGCGCAAACCTTCGCCACGGGCTTTAGAAGTGGGATGGCCAACAGCGTGGTTTAAGCTAGGGGGAAGGTTGGGTGCGCAAGCCGGATCCCCCTCTCTCTTGCAGGAGAGGGGTGCTCTGGCAGGCGTGTGAAGGGGGGCAAAGGGAGGGGGTGTTAGGAGGGGCTGAGTACGCGCACGGTGACAGGGGGGGGGTTGCAAGTGAAGAGGGGGTGGGTGAGGGTAGAGCGGACACGGGGGAGGGGGGTGGAAGAATGGGACAGGATTCTTAGCATACGGAAAGGATATGACATGGGTAAATCAGTCTATCAAATCAATAGTCATTAAGACATTGCTTAGACAGATGCAACAACAGAAGTAATCAAAAGGCTTACAAATGAGGGCCCACAAGGAAGGGGGGGTGGAACGCTATAGACTTACCCATTAAGAAAGGCTGTTAGTTGGCCCGAAACGCCCCCTCCCCAACACATAGGGGGTTTTGGGGGCCTCCGCTAGGAACGGAACGGAACGGTCAAAGGAAGGCCTCATTTCGGAATGCTGCTGCCAGGTCAGGGAACCTCCTGCAAGGGAATACGGAACAAGCAGCAAACAGGAGGAGCACCAGCAGGGAAGGCTGCAGCACCATTCATCACGCCACCGGTTCTAGCCGGAGGGCCTGCGTGTCTGTTGCGGACGGAATGAATGGGGGTAAAAAGAACAGGTTGGGATTATAACTGGGGATTCGACGACCAGGTGCATGAGGGGGAACTCACTGCGGCCGGTGGCCCGCAGTGAGTCGTGGCGGTGATACCGGTCGCAGCGACCGGTCTCTTGCAGACAAGCCCAGCGGATGTTACCTGGTGTTCCCGTTAGAAAGTACTGGCGGATACCACAAGGGGAACTGCACAGCCATCAGCTTATTAAGAACGGCGCCCAGGAGTATTAGACTCAGGGGAGGCCCACGTTAATGGGGAGGGTTAGGGGGCTTGGAAGACCTTTCCAACTCCAAAAGTGGGTGGGGGAAATGGGAAGTGCATCGTTGGAAACTGAAAATTGGAAAGCAACAATGAAGTCAGCAAGGGGGGGTGAATTGAAAGTTTGCACTGTAAACGGGGCTCCGGCAAGTACGTTGGTAAATGAGGGGAAGGGGGGCCCCTGGCAGTTGGAGGATGTTAAGGGGGGTTCAAGAGAGGGGGGACCTTCGTGATTGGCAGCTTAAGGAGATCAAAAAGAAACTTGGGTGGGGGGGCCTTGGAGTGCGGGGGGTAGGGGCCAGGAGGAGCAGGGGGTATAGTTGGGGAGGACCCCTCTTTAGCGAAAAGCAGGGGAAGAGGATGGGGGTAAGAATGATGTTGGGCTCTGGGGGATAGGTAGCGCTTGTTGGATGGGGCTCTCTAGAACAGGAGGGCGCGATGGGGGCCGGAGGGGGTGGGACAACTAAGGCGGCGGGGAGAGCTAGGGCAGATCGGGGTCTTGGCGGAAGGGGAGAGAGGGGCTCCCTGGCAGGATGGGTTGGAGGAAGACCTGTTTGGGTAGAGATAATTAACAATGATTAATAAGACAACCCGGGGAAACGGGAAGAGGGAATCCAGGGGTAAGGGAGCAAAAGGGGAAAAGGAGACCGGAACGCATCCTTTAGAAGGAGCCTAAGCGGAAATGGAGAATGGAAAGAAAGTAATGCACGGAATAAAATTGCACTTAAATAGCATTGGGGAAAGAAAAATGAAAAGAAAATTGCAAAACAAAGAAATTGCCAAAGGGTAGAGAGGGACTGCTGAGGAAGGGACTGGGCGCCCGCGTCGGGTCCCCCAAGGACCCGAAGGGGCAGGGGGGGGGGGAAAGTTGCTTGCTCTCAGCGCAGAATCCTGAGCGTGAACGGAACACCTGTAAGCTAACTCCTGACTTTATGTGTAATAAAGTTTGCTGTGGCAATTTTTTCTCCCACTCATCCTACTGGTCTCTGCCTATCCTTTGGGTGGATGGGGGTTGGGCTAATTTGGGAGGAGGGTAGCTGGGCAGGAGTGAGAGTCGGAATGTGGAATGAGAGCTGGGGGGGCATTGGGAGCAACAAGGTCTGCCACCGTGCCACCCCACTGAGGGTGTCGGCGCTAAGCCCAAAACGCTGAGAGCAGGCGAGCGCAAGGCGCAGGCAGAAGCTGCCGCCGGGAGGAAGGCAGCGCCGGCCTTCATTTTAGAAAGTGGGGGTGATGGATGGATGTCCGTGTCTGCTGGGCTTCATGGCTGTCAGGTTAAGCATGATGCATCTGATTACGGTGGGCGGCCACCATATCATGTAGGCAAGAAGAAGGGGGGCTCGTATCATCATCACGATCGGCTGCGCTGCTGCAGCTTTTCCTGACATTATTATTGCGGCGCCGGCGCCATAGCCACGGCAGCGGCCGCGGAGCCGCCACAATGATAATGGAATGTAGGCCCGGCGGCAGCCGACATGATGATACAAAATATTTGCAAACAAAAAATGCATCATTTTTTTTCATAGTCCAGAAAGAAATTACTTACTGTGCTGGAAATTAAACATACACGAAGCAACTAGGCAAAAGACCTTCTAGGCCGCAATGCACGTCACGGGACCACACGTGCGTGCAAGGAGGCTGAGGGAGGCTCTGCTCTCACGAGTCACTGCAGCCAGTGAACCACGCCTTAACACCAACAAGTGAAGTAAGGGTGGCGCGCGCCGCTCAACAGACCCACGTGACCCCCCCCCCACGTCATTTCAGTGGCTCGCAAGAAGAACAGCCAATGAAAACTACACATTCTGTGTTACTATACAGAATGTATCAAACACAACAGAATGTTAGTTTTCATTGGCTGTCCTTGTTGTGAACTCCCAGGCCCGGCCAGGCTGAGCCCCTGCAAAGCAATAAATGATTTATGATGGAAGCTAAAGCTTGCAGGAAAGAAAGTTGAACAACAAAGCAATTGCAATGAAGCCGAAGCAATTACATGTGGCCAGCCGGCCCAATCATGTTCTGGTGCCCAAAAAAGACTGCCGGTGTTGGCCACCGGCAACCACTGGCACAAATTAAGTACTGGGCGATTCCCAACAAATGACAAAGATGGAAATCGTAGTAGAATTATGTGCACCTCAGCGCCACCTATAAGCCTAAACCTTGCATTGGAGTACATACAGCTAGGAGGGAGATGGCATGTGCGGAGTGACACACAGTTTATAGGTATTGTTTACCCAACCAGTGACTGCCTATGGCAACACTAAGTCAGGCTAGTTCCACCCAGTACCTGCCCCTCCCCGCCGACAACACATCCTCCCAGGATCTCTTTGTACTCTCCTTAACAAGCAGTAACATCAAACTTTGCCCTGTCACAATTATTTCTAGTCTGTCTGCTGAGAGTTAATGGCTTAACTGTAGCTGTATAATGTGCTACTGCTGTAATAAAAGTGTCTTAACCTAGTGTGCCGTCCTGTTAAAAAGCCAGCACTGATGAGTGCAACAGTTTTATCTGACTCTTTCACACGGCTCACTCCTAACGCGTGGCAGGAAGAGAGCTGAACAGTAAAGCGGTTTCATTTGACTGTTATATAAAGCAGATTCTCCACCTTAAAACGTGCATATGTGCATTTGTGAATGCTCAAGAGTAGCTTTAACCGCTGAAGTGCCAAGGACCAGTGTGCTCGTTCTTTTTGCACAGACTTGCATAATAGCCTGTGCCTTTCCTCACTGCACATCAGCATTACATTTTCGTGAGTGAATGTATTCTTTACATCTAACCATTTATTAAGTGGCCATCACTTTGTTTCTCAATAAATACGCTGCATGCAATGAACATTTATTATTCACGCGTGACCATCGTTACATGAACGTTACTGGATCAGATCAAACTTTCTGTGGATAATGGGTACTGGTTTTGGAAAGAGAACTATTCATTAGGAACCAGTGTCCATTTTGTGCTGACTGGGACATTTGCACAGTGGAATCTTTTGGAAGGTAAATACCGCCATCTCCTTCATTTCATAGTTTAATGCAAATGTGGTTTCTGGTGTTGGATGCGCCATTCGTAGTTTGCCTCAGAAACGCACACATTTCTCTGGGACTGCTTTCTGAGTTGCCACATGCCATATCTCCTTTCTCTTCTTCTCCCTTTAATGGTGACAACCGGTGGGAGGCCCTCTTGGCCTCTTTCCACTCCTCTAAGGTAATCAGTAATGTTTACCTGAATGGTACCATCTTGGTCCGAGGCCCTCAGGCCAATCTTCTCCTCTTTGATAGACTCTTCCCGCGCCACATCAATTTTCTTCCTTCTCCTGCTCTCCCTTCTCTTCCCTCCATGGCTTCCTTACCTCCCCCTGCTGTCTCCTCCTTGTCTACCTTGCCCTCTCCTCCCTCCTCTTCTGCCCCCCCTCGTGCCTCTTCTACACCTCCGCAGGGCATACCTCTGATTTGTACACCTCCCTGGAATTCTTTCAAGGAGGACAGCCTTCTCCATATTGCCACTCTAAAATCTCACTCAGCTGTCAAACACTCCTCTGACATCTGCCACCTCCTTGAAGAACTTGACCTCAATGTCTTCGGTCTCACCGAGACATGTTTCACGGCCAGCTCTGTCATGAGCTTTGACACTATCCTCCCTGATAGCTACAATATCCTCTCTGTGCCCAGGTACAACCTTTCCGGAGGGGGTGTAGTCCTGATCTTCCTGAGTGGATTCCTGACGCTGTCATTGCTATGCAGGCCTACTCCTCTTTCAAATGCCTCCTCTGCAGGAACTCTCTTTATAATAGCCATTCCCTCACTGTTGCTACCATCTATCAGTCACCTGGTCAGATCTCCTCCTTCCTCTCTGAGTAGGTGGACCGCTCCTCTTCCCTCTGGGTCTTGTCCAATCAACTCCTCCTTCTCGGAGACTTTAACATCCACCTAGATGCTTCCTGTCCATCCTCTGGACTCTGTCGCGACCTCTGTGACTCTCTCTCACTCTCTAGTCTCCCCTCTGGCCTGACTCACTCTGCAGGGCACACCCTGGATGTCCTGATCTCCTCAGACCTTCCTCTTTCCATCCCTCTCACCACTCCTTTCTCCTGGAATGATCACCCTCTCTTTTCCTCCCAGCTCACTCTCTCCACCCCTAACGCCAAGCCAACTCCAGCACTGCCACCTTCATCTCGGTCATCCGACCAATGAAGCATGTGTCAGTTGAGGCTTTCGCTGCCACTTTCTCACCCATCCTCCCCATTTGGCTGACTCACACCCTAACACAGCCTCTCCATGCTCCACTCTGCTATATCTGATAATCTTGATGTTCTTGCCCCTGTTATGAGGATCGGCTTGAAGCCCAAAGCCAAGTGCAACTCCTAGTACGACTCAGACCTCTCCACCCTTAAATGCAAGTGCAGGGTGGCTGAGAGGAAATGCTGTGCTTCCGGTACATCCTCTGACAAACTGGCCTGCCGCCTGTTTAAAGGCAATACAAGCTCTCTGTCCGCACCAAGAAGAGAGCGCACATCCAAGCCCACGTCTTTGAGACATCCAAGAACTCGACCAAACTCTTTAAAATCTTCAAGGAACTGGCCAATCCTGCTGCAGTCTCTACCTCTCCTTTCCCCTCCCAGGCCCTCTGCACGGCTCTGGCTTCTCATTTCATCTTTAAAACTCAGGACATCCTGTCTTCTCTCTCTTCTTCTTCACCTTCTCCCTCTACTCCCTGCTCTTCCTCTGGCCTTTCTTCAGCCACCTATCCTTCCTCCTTCTCTCCCTGTTCTCCCCAGCTGAGGTGGTATTTGATATCAGTTGAATGTGTGCAGTCTGGAGGATGGACACCAAGATTGGGTTCTGGCAGCGTTAGGCCTATGTAGTACGCTTCCGTGAGCAAGCAGGCTGATTTACGTGGGGTATAGCTGCGATTTACCATAGTGTTGGGTGTTCATGAAGTATTGTTCGTATGTGAGCAGCTAGGCCGAATTGATTGAGGGGTGTAGCTGCGCTCTAATTGTGTGTTGGTGTAGAATAGAGAGTGAGTTGATAAATGAGTACTTATTTCGATTGGGTAATAATGTATGTAAATATGTGCTATATTAAAAACAAATGATTATTATACCCTCAATTTTGATGTTCAGGATCGCACCCAGCCCAAAATGTGGCCCCTGATGTGTATTGCGTTGGTATTATGTACTGAGATGTTTGCCCTTTGGTGATTCTGTTCCAGTAACATTGCTTCTTCGTCAGTTGCATCATCACACCTTCTATTGAGGCCCCTCAATAGTATGGTTGAATAGCTGGGTCCATTAAGTGTGACTAAGCGATGTGTACGTTCCTCATTGAATCGGGGTGTACCCCCTTGCGGACGGCACACCAGTATAATATTGATGCAACTATTACTCTTGGGGGTGAGTTTGAGATGAATAATTTTGCATCCCTCACAACTTCGTGGGGGTTCAAAGCAATGTAAGTAATTTCTGGTGATAATGGCAAACCACCTTCCTTGCCATTTTCCTGTTTCTTGTGAAAAAAATTATATTTTCCTGGTCCGCTAGGTCTATTTTGGGGCCATTTGCGTCCCTCTGCCATCTTTCAGTCAGGCCTAACACATCCAGATTGCTGTCCTAATGTTTTCCCTGTTAATAGCGTGCTTCTTCAGGGATAATGGGCCTCAATAGGGGGAAGGAGGTAACCATGCCGCTTTTTGCGACATGGCTACCCCCATTCCAGGTACCAGGTCCGGGTTCCCTGAATGGGGAAATACCGGGCCATTCCGACGTTTGAGGGCCCGGTATTTCCCCATACAAGGAACCCAGACCCAGTCCATCCCCGTTCCCATTTGAGCCACAATAGGGCTCAATGGTAATGGGGAGCATGCTAACAACGGGCCCGTTAATGACAGGCCCATTGTTAGCATGCTGGGCCACTCGCGGGACCTGCTAAGGACGTCTGGTAAAACCAGGCGTCCTTAGCGGGTCCCGCGAGCGGACCTCGTAATGAGGCGGTAGGGGGTTAATGAGGCCGGCAGCTCTACCATCCCCGTTAACCCCATACCGCCTTCCTCGTAATGAAGCCCAATGTGTTCAAAAGAAACATTTTCATAGGCTTGCTCTCCAACATATTAGCCATAGAGGAGTTATCCACAAACTTTGTTATGACAATTCTGGGTTTCTTTCCTGGGACTGAGATACCATGCCTATCTGGGAAATGCTTGTGCATGGATTGGTCATATGTAGCATGTGTTGTCTTCCTCTTTAGTTGTTTGTCCCTTTACTGGTGACTGTGGCATAGGTTTTACTCTCAAACCTATCTCTGAGGTCTCTAAAAAGTCAAACCTCCTACTGCACCTCCTCAGAGGTATTCTTCCTTTCCTCTCCTTCCCTCAGAAGCTCACTGTCTCCCAAGCTCTGGTTCTCTCTAGGTTGGACTATTGTAACAGCCTCTTTCTAACTCTACCTGCCTCTACTCTCCGTCCTCTACAACTTATCCAGAACAGGACTGTGAGACTTGTCCTTGGCCTCAAGCCCTGGGATTGTATCTCTCCAGCTCTGAAATCTCTCCATTGGCTCCCAGTGGATGCAAGGATTAAATCCAAAACCCTCTGCATTGTCCACAAGGCTTTCTGGAGCCTAGGTCCAAAATACCTTGAGCTATCCCTCCGCAAATACCTCCCCTCTCGAGCTCTTCGCTCCTCTACCTCTAACTCCCTCTGGGTCAATCGTTTTTCAAAGAAACAAGCTGGGGGTAGATCTCTATCTTTGGCCGGGGCCTCCCTCTGGAACAGCCTCCCTGACACTCTAAAACTTGCGAAGAACCATCTCCTGTTCCAGAAGCACCTCAGGACTTTCCTCTTTTCTACTGCCTTTGCTCCCCCTCTCCCCTGCTGATCTGCTCTCTCTTGGCACTGTGCACCTGGCCACCCTCTGTCCCCTGGGCCCAGGTACCTGCCCACCCTACCACTTTCCTGCACTGCCTCCTGGCCACCCCTTGCACTGGGGACTGTATCTGTACCCATACAGCACCCCCCCTTTTTTCTTCTTTTTCTGCACTTATTCAGACTTCCCAGTCTGTTGCCTTAAACACAGCACTTGCCATTTGCTGGCTGAACTACCACAGTTTCCCTCCATTTTCTATTTATTTTTATTTATTTTATTTATTTGGGCTCCTCAGCTCTGCACTTTCCACTCTCCCCCTTCCATGCACTTTTCCCCTTTTCCCTTTCCCATACACTTGCGCGTTCTCAATGTCACTGGGCCTAGTAAGGTCGTTTTTATGTTGCGCTGTGTTCTCCCCTGTTCCCCTCCCGTTGCCTAGTCGCGCTCTGAAACACTTGTGTACGAGCGCGATACAAATAAAATATCATATCATATCATAAAGCATGAGCCAGGGGAACAGAGGTGCCAGTCGATATGGCTTCCAGTCCAATACAGCTTTGATCTGGAGTCTTTGGTTCTGCCTGCACCCTACTGCTTACCGCAAGGGGATTATTCCATGTGTAAATTGCACTATCATTATATATGGAGCAAAACTACAGTCATTAGGCTTTTTTCATGACAGCATGATATATTAACAAAAGCTATGAAGTGCATCACTTACAGGGCTGCAGATAAGACACAGTGTGATTAAATGATTTGCCCAGGATCACACACGCTGGTTAAATGGTGAAACCAAGATTTGGACATTTTAAGCGACTAAACACATCTTCACCGGTTTAGTTGATTTAGATATTTATTAAGGTTTCGCTTTGCATTTCATGTGCTTAAATAATCATTGATTGCAATGTCTTGGAAGCAACCCACATCACATAAAAAACTAGCCTTTCATAGTAAACTCGCTTTACACTATAAACATCGTTATAGAAATATGTTGAGCAATAAGATTATGGCTTTATTTTTATTCTCTCCATCCTGCATTAAAAGTCAGAATAGCATTATGCAAATTAATGTGGGCTTAAAAATCCCCCCTGTGTTTTAAATCCATAGTAATTATGTTATAAAGCGCGCAGCATTATGTAACCTTCTCACTTCTGATCACCCTCATTCACATTTCATAAGGGACAAAAGTCCCTTCTAATTGTCCCCCCTCCCGCCCATCAGTGCCTAATTGCTCCCATTGTAATGCTCTGCTGATGCAGAGAAACATGTTAGTTCCCTGGGGGAGCCGCTCGACCATCAGGAGCTCTAACAGGAAAGGGGTCCTGCTGCCAGGACAATGAGGGTGCTGAGCAGGAACACCATGCTCCTGCTCAGTACCCTCATTGACACATTCTGGCTCTTCCATCACTGACCAGAGCTCTGTAGAAGAATTTAATTGAGTATACAATTGTTGAGGAGGTTAAAGTGAAGTGTATGTGTTTGCAATAGTATCATGTTTGACTGTGACATATTTTGGAAGCAATGCCATTGTATTGCTCAAACTGTATTTGCTACTATCAAATTAAACGGAATTAGAATGAACTCAAAACAGATGCTCTAAATAAAACAGAATCGACAGTGTCTCACTCTCACTCTCTAGTGTCCTGCAGGTGTGATCCCCACGGTGTATAAACCAGTGAAAGACTTACCTTTGCCAAGAAGGAGGGAAGAAGCCAGGAGAGCGCAGGGAAGGAGCTGCATCTTTGCAGGAAGGGGAAGAAAGTGTGTGTGTGTGTGATGGTGATGCACGTGCGTGTGTGTGATGGCTGATGTCTCTGTATGTTCTCCAGCGAAGTCTGTGTCAGTGGCGTTTGCCTGGTGCTGGTGTGGTATCCTGCTGTGACACCTTTATGAAGCATCTCAGTTTTGTGGGGAGGCTTGTTGTGGAGACACGTGTGCACCAAGGAGACAGAGCTGATGGTGGTGTTTAAAAGATGCACATATCTCTGTAAGTGCACACAGCACTTCTAACCCCTGCAGGAGAAGCATAATACCAGGGGACCCAGGTGATTGACATGTGACAGCAGTGACAGGTGTAATCCAAGCACTAGCGACTGCACGTGACGACTGCCGTAAATACAAAAGAACCCCACATTCCTATCGACATGTACAAGGTGAACCCAGGAGAAGGAACACGTTTGAATGTTATGGTGGGTAAATGTTAACTTTACTTTGATATCACCAGAGACTATGTGTGGTCCGTTCATGTTCATTATAATCGCTTTCTTCAATGCATTGGGTGGCAGGTGGTTACGCCATCAATAGCTACTGCCCCTCCCCATGCCCAATATCGCACAGGTGAGAAACAATACTCACTAAGGCAACCATACCGCCCGTATCCCAGGCAGGTACAACTGGAGATGAACACAATCTAAGCTAAAGATGGCAAGAATAAACCAACCAACAATAAAAAAATACATATGCATGCAACGGACACAAAGCAAATGTGCACTCAACACAGAGACTACGTAATATATACACATATTTACATAGCATCCGTAATACATGAAGAATACTAACATAGCATTGAACAAGCTGAATGAAACGTGGACACCATGCATGTATAGCTCACTAACCTAGAAATGCAAGAGTAATGGGCAGCCATCTTTTCCAAAATGGAAGCCACGGCATGCTTCTAAGTAAATGAAAGGCCTTAAGACTTCTCAAGAACTCAAAAGGTTGAAATGACCAAATACAGATCCGTTCAGAGCTCAGCCAGGAGCTGACAACCATAGCCAACATTTTCACGAATTAAGGGAGGGTCAGAACGTTGCTGTGAAAGTACGATATAGCAATTCCCAGGATGCAGGAAAGATACTCCCCAGTTAATTAAAGTTATATAAGAGAACAAAGAGTCTTCGTCAGACAGGTACAGGACAAATATAAGCCCAAAGGCTCCATGAAGAATAACCCAAGAGTGTCCCCAGTGGTAAAAGGAAGCATAACATTCACATTACTATTGGCTAAAATCCCAATAAATGCAGGGTGAAATAATTCAAAATGTGGTCTCATCACACATGACCCATAATTGAAGAACACTGTCTATTCATTAGTATCAACTTTAACCACTTTCTGGCCTGCCTCTGCTACTGTCACCTGTGTGGTTCCCCAGGGCTCTATCACTGATTCTCTTTATTTTTTTAATATATTTTTATTGTGATCAACAGGTGCATCAGCCATGAGGCTCCAGTAACAATGGACATGTTCAATAATGCGACCACAGTGATTACAATGTTCAATTTTGAAGTAACAAATGTAAGAAAGATAAGTAGAAGGAGATAGTAGAGTGGAGGAGGAGAAAAGGGTACAGAGAAGAAAAGAGATAAGAGACAGGACGCCCAAACCCTCCCCCTCCCTCTCCAGTCTTGTGTGCCTGACCATAACAAATAGCAATTGTCTGCTGATTCTCTTTAATGCCATTGGCTAAACTCATCCAGCCCTTTGGCCCCACTGTTACATCTACGGAGCTAATACCCAGATTATGGTGCCCGTCAACCTTGCCCGTTTTGAGGCTTGAGCCAATCTTAGGAATTGTCTGATTGCTGTTGGTGACTGGATGAGCTGGAACTGGCTTAAATTGAATGGCAGCAAGACCGAGGTCTTAATTGTGGGTTCTCCTTTGATGACCTTGGTCTGGACGCCCGAGCACTGGCTTCCCTCCCATGGCCCGTTCCCTAAACCAGTTGCTGTTGTCAATGACCTTGGAGTTAAGATCTCTGTCACCCTTTCTATGGACACGCAGTTTCGTTCAGTTTGCCAATGAGGCTTTTGCAGCTTAAAATCTTATGAAAGATTCTTCCTTTTTTGCCCCCTGACATGCATGCCCCAGTGTTGGCTGCCCCTATCTTTGGTTCTTTAGACTACTGCAATGCTCTTTTTCTGTCCCAGCCCTCTTATATGCTTAACAGTCTTCAGATACTACAGAACCCCACTGCCAGAGTGCTTGCTGGCATTTCTATTCGGGATCACATCTCCCCCACTCTGCGTCGCCTTCAGTGGCTCCCTTTTAGCCGTCATGTTCAATTCAAGTCTCTCTGCATTGTGCACCGGCCCTTTTATGGTCTTGGTGTTGAGTTTTTGCAGGCAAGGTTCTGTCACTACACTCCAACAAGCGCTCTGTGGACCACCCACGATTTGATTTTGATTCGGGTTCCTAGGTTTCATCTGACCTGGATTGGCGCCCGCGCCTTTTCGGTGTCAACTGTCATTTTATATATTTAGCTTCTATTTTCCTTCGCAACATCAATAATCATTTGCTTTTCCGACGCCGCCTTAAAACCCTCTTGTTCTGAGCCTTCTATAGTTCGCTTTTGCTGTACTTTTTTTGTCTCTTCCCATTAGAGCCATGATGCCCTTGGGCGATAGTGTGCTCTACAAGTATAATTAACATAACATGACATAACTTATTTTTAATTTAGAGGTGATCTCAGGAGGAACCATCAGATTGTTGTTACACAATCAGTAGTTTAATTCCTATGGAATGTATACGTCGTCAATCCTCTCAACCAATGCCCGTAACCCATCGGTTTTGTAAACTGACATTATGTTATGACTTTGTTGATTACACATTTGGAGTATAAAAACTGTTGTTTTCGATAAACAGGTTGAGAGCAAAGACATTGTATGCTTGTATGTTGTCCCTGCTCTATTTGATGTTAGTAAAGCTGAGTTTTGTCTTTCACTTTGCCTATTTCCATTTTTGAGTCAGGGTTTTTCTGGCTCCAGAACCTCTGTGTAATGTTCGTACTTTCCAGGCCATCTTAACAAATGCATGAAAGTAACATAAAGGATTGCTATAGACTGGCAAATAATAACACTTGAATGACTGAGTGTTAAATTCCACTGCTCTTCAGAGCAGGGACCCACACAACAGTGCTTGCGACTGTAAGGTGAGAAGTCCAAACATCACTTCTGGAGGTAGCCCACGGAATGGGCCTCATTACGGTTCCGGCAGTAACCGTGCCGGTAATACCAGCAGGTTGCTGTCGGACCCGTTAATATTTACTGGCGCCTTACCTGCCGGTTACACCAGGGTATTACAACCCCAGCAGTCTGGAAATTGAGGTGCCGGTAAATAGTAATTCCCCCTTGTTAGGCAGAATTGTATGCAGTACCCTTTGGGAACACTACACACAATTAAGACTACAAGTGACAGTACAATTTCACCTTTGGTACAAGCCTGTACTACACAGTTATGTGGTAGCAGTAGCGGAGCAGCCAGACTTATCTCAAGAAGTGAGCAGTACAAGAGTTACGCAAAGGGGCAGCAATTACTCTGGATTTGGCAAACACTGACTCAAGGTTTCTAAGTAAAAGAATATATATTAATTTACTTATCAGTTGCATAACAGTTCATCTTTCTAAGCAAGTCGAAAATCACAATCATAAATACACCACACCACTTCCCTTAAATTCCAGACAAGTTAAGCTCTCAAATGAAGTGGGAGCAAAATGGCACTCCAGCAATTTAAAAGGGAGGGAAGGACAAAGTTATAAGAAATTAGGCAAAACCAACAGGTAAGTAATCAGGGCAATGGAACAAGAGAGACTACAGTGAGGAGATCAGATATAAAAGGCTTAGGGCCAAAGTCAATAGGACAAAAGTCTTTTGCTCAAGATCACACAGTCCAGGGTAGTTCGCGGTAAAGTTTGTGGCACAGATTCGAGGCGAGGTTGGTTGGTAGAAAAGTTAGTTCAAAGAGAAGAGAAGCACAAGCCCTCGGATTGGAGAAAGATTTCAAACACTTTCACCGTGGCTGACTGAAACGGACAACCGGATTTGCACAGTACCTTGAAACGGAGAGGGAGCTGTAGCTGAAGCGGACGTTCCTGGAGGTTCCTGCAGGCTCAGGGTTCCTGAAGCGACTGTCAGATTGATATGAAGTAGGAAACTGGAGGGTTCTGCGCCACCGAGGGAATAAACCAGCAGCAGAGCAAATCAACGAATAAAAGGTGCGCTCCTTAAAACCCAAGCAGGGTTCAACCTTCCTGGCTATCTGGCCCACTGTAGCTCGGTACAGCGAATTCGACCCGGACTCGGAGGATCTTCTCTGTGGTTGGATTTGGAGATTCGGACCTGCATCAGGGCTTCATCGGGCGGTTCAGTCGTGGTAGGGGTCATCTTCTTCCAGTTCCTCATTGGTTCTTTCATGCCAATGGTGACTCTGCTCTTCCAGTCCCAGAGACCTGCTTTTTACGCAGTTTTCCCCCATTCATACAGCCTGGCTGTCAATCACACAGCAGGGTGGCTGGCCTGGCAAGGCCAGTACCCTTAGCCAATCAGACAAGAGTGCGACTTGGGTTGCTAAGGCAGCCCATGGCAGGGGTCCGAAGATCTCTCCCTCACATCCTGCCCCTCTAGACTATCAGGCGCCTTAATGAGGGCTTCTGTGCAGAAGCCCGCGAAAAGACAGCAAACAAAGGAATCATGCCCGGTTTGGCACACAGAGAAAAACACGAGAAAGACTTTAACAAAAAGAAACAGCGAATATACCCAGCCGGAACCAAAATAAAATGTATTTGGTCAAGCGGGTTTATGTTTGAGGCTACTATAATAGCCTGGAACAATACCACGTTTATATAAGATAATCGCCAAGTCTTAATGTTAAGGGAGCGAAACAAGGCTCCAAGAAGCACAGACAAAAGGGGATAAGAATTAACCCTTTCCAATACTCCATGTAAGATGGGGTGTACTGGGTCTGTGGTTTAAAGTGACTATATAAAGTTAATGGCAACTTTACCTGTTTCTGGGATACAGGAGTCAGCCCCAGAAAAATTCTCAAAGACAACCCTGTGTCACTGCACTGAAGGTGCTGTGTAACACACACAAAAAGTGGTGCACATGTAGTAGATGAGGCTCCAGTGCCCAAGATCACACAAACAGTAAAAGTACACACAGCAAAACACATGTAAGAGTAGGAAAAAGCATCACACTCTTACCAGGTGAAAGAAATAAATCCTACAAATCCGGAAACGCTGCTGGGGGACTCTTTAGGTAAGGGAAATCAGCCATTTATGAGAATTCTACCTAACACTCGCCCCCTCCCCCAGACTAAGGGACAGGAGTATTTAATCCACTGCTGGATGAATCTCTACCTCTAGTTGGTTAAAAACATCCTAGAGAGACCATCAGCATTTTGGTGGTAGCATTGTGCTCTGTGCTCAATGGTAAAATCAAACCCTTGAAGGCAGATTGACCATCTCAGAAGTTTTGGGTTCTCCCCTTTAATTTGCATTCACCATCCCAAGGGTTGGTGGTCAGTTTGAATCACAAAAGTAGATCCATACAGGTATGGTCTAAACTTCTTCAAACTCCACACAATGGCAAAGCATTCACACTCTATGGTTGCCCACCTTGTTTCTGGTTCCTTAAGTTTCCTACTGATGAAGCAAATGGGGTGCTCTCTACCTTTCTCATCCATTTCACTAAGGACTGCACCTATACCTAGATTGGAGACATGTGTCTGTACAATGAAGGGTTGGTGATAATCAGGAGCTCTTAGGACTGGAGCTTGACAAAGGGCTTTCTTCAGGCTTTCAAAGGCTTGACTGCACTCCTCATTCCATCTAAACTTTCTAGGGAATTTTGGAGAGGAGATGACATTCAAGGGAGAAGCTGTGGTCACAGAGTTCTCAATGAAATTCCTGTAGTACCCAATGAGGCCTAGGAAAGCTCTCAATTGGGTTTGAGTAATAGGGGTGGCCCAGTTTTGCACAGCTTGTACTTTGCTGGGCAATGGACTTATCTCACCTCCTCCTACCTCATGACCAAGGAAGACCACTTTACTCTGACCAATTTGACATTTGCATGCCTTTAGGGTCAGATGGGCCTACTCAAGAGCCTGAAAAACATATCCTAGGTGATCAATATGTTCTTTCCATGTAGGGCTGAACACTGCAAAGTCATCCAAGTATGCCATGCAGAAGTCCTCCATCCCATTCGGAACTTGATTAACCATCCTTTGAAATGTAGCAGGTGCATTCTTTAGTCCAAAAGGCATTACCTTAAACTGGTAGAGGCATGCTCGGGTAGAAAATGCAGTTTTCTCCTTGGCATGGTCTGTCAGTGCTATTTGCCAATAGCCTGTAGTTAGGTCAAATGTAATGAGGTACTTGGCTGAACCAAGTCTATCCACCAGTTCATCTGTCCTTGGCAAAGGATGGGCATCAGTCGTGGTGACTGCATTTAGAGCTCTATAGTCCACACAGAATCTCATCTCCTTGGATCCTGCCTTTGGTATTAGAACTGGACTCTATAACCCAGAGATCACGCATCTTGTTGACCTCTCCTTTGTTGTGGGATCTCACATGTTCTGACATTCTGTAACCTCTGCTTTTCACAGGTAATCAGTCACCAGTGAGAATATCATGTTGGCCCCTAGGGGTCAAACCTGGTGTTAGTGAAAACAGGAAGGCAAACTGATTTAACAGAACATTGCACTCCTCCTGTTGTTCAGAAGTCAGTTGAGAAGAGAGATTAACTCCTTCTATTTGTTCATCTAAAGGTTGGCCTCTTAGGAGGTCAGGTAGAGGTTCACTCTCCTCTTCCTCATGAGCTGAAGCTAGAAGCAGAACTCCTGCTTCTGGTCTCGAGACGTAAGCCTTTAAACGGTTGATGCGAAAGACTCTGGGAGCCTCCTTAGGTCTGCCTAAATCCACCAGATAGTTCACCTCTCCATGTTTTCCCACAACCTTGAAAGGTCCTATAAATTTGTCCAGCAAGGCCCTCTGCCTTGTGGGTACCATAACTAATACAAGCTGGTCTTGAGCGAACTCAACCATGCTGGCCTTCTGGTCATGCCAATGTCTGACCAGAGCCTGACCTGCTTTCAAGTTACTACTTGCTTCTGCCATCTTGTGTGACATTCTCCTCCGGAGACCTATCGCATAGTCAGTCACACTGACTGGCTTGGGGAAGGAACACTCTCCAACCCCTCCTTGATCAGGGCCAATGGACCTCTGGCTGGATGGCCATAGAAAAGTTCAAAGGGACTGTAACCCACTCCCTCCTGAGGAACTTCTCTATATAAAAAGAGAAGGAATGGCAGTAGAGGGTCCCACTTTTTCTTAAGGGGTTCCTCTAAAGCACCTATCATGCTCTTCATAGTACAATTAAAGCTCTCTACCAGTCCATTTGTCTGTGGATGGTAGGCTGTAGAGAACTTGTAAGTGACACCACAGTTTTTCCACATGGCTTGCATGTGGTGGGACATATAGTAGGATCCCCCGTCGGATATCACTTTCTTAGGAAACCCTACTCTGGTAAAAATACCAAGTAGAGCCTTAGCTGCAGCCTGAGCCGTAACAGTTCTCATAGGTATGGCTTCTGGGTATCTTGTAGCATGGTCTACTACAACCAGGATAAACCTGTTCCCTGAAGATGTGGGAGGGCCAAGGGGACCGAAAATGTCAATGTCCACCCTCTCAAAAGGAACTCCCACCACTGGGAGAGGCACGAGGGGTGCCACATTCTTAGGTCCACTCTTGCCAGAGGTTTGGCAAGTATTGCAGCTCCTACAGAATTTGTCCACTTCTGAACCCATCTTAGGCCAGTAGAAGTAGAGAGAGAGAGACGTTCCTTGGTCTTCTTGAAACTCAAGTGACCAGCCAAAGGTATCTCGTGGGCTAACTGTAGGAACTGGAGTCTGTTGGCAAGGGGCACTACACGTCTTTTGTAGTCCCCAGGGGTAGACTCAGTTGGTTCACTGTAGAAGAGGCCATCTTCCCAGCTTAACCTGTGCTTCCCAACTTCTTGCCCATCAAGTTGGTTAGCAGCCTGTTGTCGAAGACCTTCAAGAGTAGGACACTTTCTCTGTCCTTTGCTAAAGTCTGCCCTGTTGATCCACCTTCTGCCACTGCCGCTCAGGATGTTCATCAGGGTCAAGATCTCTAACTAAGACAGTGTCTTCTTCTATATCTGACTCTTCAGATATTGGTTCAACCACACAAGGTTGCACCTCACACTCTGCCTCAGCAGGTGGAGTAGTCACAGGAGTGACCTTGGATAATCTTGGTGATGTCCTTGTTGGTAGCACAGGACGGCTCTCTGACTTTTTCCTGGAGGTCTTGGATTTCCCCTTTGCCTCATTCTTTCGAGAAATAGCGGTGAGCAACTCCTGTGAAGTGGGAGTGATATTTTCTTTCATCATCTCCTCTGGAGACCCTCTCAAGATTCTATCCCTTGCAGACTTTATGAGCTCCTGTTTCCTTTTACTGGGAGGCCTCAGGGTACTGGCCACAACTCCAAGAGTTTTCAGGTCATTACCCAACAGGACTCTCCCAGGTACTTCACTCTGCACACTAACAGGTATTTTGTCAGTCATATCATTACACTGGATGAGAGCTGGTAACCCGGGAAGCTTTTGCACAGGGCCTCCAGCTAACTTGGTGAGGTGGTTGGGTGCCTTAGCAACATCCTCCACCTTGAAAAATGATTCATCCACCACAGTTATGCTGGCTCCAGTGTCTCTGATGGCAGGGATTTCCTGACCATTCACAAGAACACTATCTTTATAATACTCTTTAGTATTATCTGGGATGGAATTATAAACATCTAAGTTCTGTTTTTCCCACAAGCCCAGGGACACTAAAGAAACATTAGCTGAGACTCTCATGGGTTCTTCAGCCAGTAGGTGAAAGTTTCCACTTGCCATAGGTACTTCCTCCTCAGGGGAGAAGGCTAAGGAGACAGTGAGGACCTCTGAAGCTTTACCGTTAAATCTGGGATCCCCTTTCAAATGGTCAGTTGACCCACAAACATAACATTTCCCAAATGTTTTGATGAATGGGGGGTTGTTCTGACCTCCATCTGGTTTGAGTCCAGATGGTGCACAAGCCTAATTTGGTTTCCCTTGTGGTTTACCCTTATGTTGCTGTTTGTGGCCCTTTTTTGGATTGGAGTTATTAGAATTCTCTTTGGCATCTTTCTTTGGCTGTTTCCCCTCATGCTTTTTCTGAGTAGACCCAGAATCCTTGTGAGTAGCCCTATTGGCAACCCACAAGTCAGCAGCCTTAGCTAGCTTCTTTGGATCTACCTCCTTAGAATCAGCCAAGTGCTGTCTGAGCTCAGGAGAGCAGACATCAAAAATAGACTCCAACATTACAAGATTGCTCCTTCCTTCATAAGTGTTTACTCTGCAACCCTTAATCCATCTATCTACGTTTTTCCAACACTCACATACCCAGGTAGCCCAAAGAGTACCATGATGCTTTTTGAGGGTCTTAAACCTCTCAAGGTACTGGGAAGGGGTCTTCCCAAATCTAGCAATTAAAGCTAGCTTCACACACTCATAATCCATCCTATCAACCTCCCCCAACTCCATTACAACATCAGATGCAACAGTGGGTAGCCTAGAGAAGAGCCAGGGAAGCAATTGATTCCCTGTGAGACCTTGAATCCCATGGTTATAGTCAAACATTACCAACCAATCTAAAATATCAAGCTTAACCTCATACATACCCACAATTTCTTTAGGCATACGGGGTCTCTTAGGACTGGAAGACCTAGAAGACTCTGGGAGAGAAGCATTTTCAAGAGACAATCTTTTCATTTCAAGTTCATGGTTCAACTCCATTTCTCTGAGTTTCAGGTCTTGATGTTTTTGTTCAGTTTGAGCATTTCACCATTTGAATTCCAGTTCAAGTCTCATTTTCTTTAGAGCAATGAAATCTGGACTGAGTGTAGGACCTGTCGGGGTCCCAGCGGACAAGGGATGAGGTTGCTGAGCAGGCAAGGGGGCAGAAAGACCTACATTAGGAGACACATCTACCTCTTCCAACTCATCATTAAAAGGCATAGCATCATCCTCAATACTTTCCACATCTGCTAAGGAGTCAGGCATTTCCGACCCACTCCAAAGACTTGGTTTCTTTAACAACTTTTCAACTAATTCAATCTGTTTGCCTTTGGCAGAGAGGTTCCTTTCTTTACACATTTTTCTTAAATAAACAGCAGTGTAACTCAGGAGGGTTTCCTGTCTGTGGCTTTCCATATCAGTGTAAAGACTGGAGGGTGGTGTCTGCACTTTAGCTCTCTATATGGTAGAGAAGAGGCACAGAGGACCCCAGCCAAGATTCTCTATTATTAGTAACGTAGTCAAGCAATCAAGGCCTAGCTTCTCAGGAGGTAATGCAGGCTGGTTCTTAAGTACAGTGTAGTCCCCAAGCCCCCACAAAGGAATGTCCACACACTGATTTGGTTAAAACACAGTCTTTATATAATTAATATTCAAGGTTATGTACACTATCACAATAACTCACTTTCTGCTCAGGAAATCAATAATGGTAAATATATACAGGTCTAAAGTGGCACCACAATTATTATCAGATCTCATTAAAGTGCATTAACTATACTGTCAAAACGTCACACAGATCAATAAAGAGGAAACCAGCAGTAGAGAGGGGAAGGAAAGCAAGATGGTTGAACAATTGGCAGAATACTGGCCTCTACCAATTAGGCACAATTCTGTGTGGAGATCCCCCCACCTGGGCAACCTGTAAAGCAAAGATGTATCACAAGCCCAGTCCATATATTGTTCTATGAGTCTTATTTCCCTCTACAATAGTTCTACAGCCCCAATGTACCTGGGATTGTAGCATTCGTCGACAGGAAATCGATGGCCCTTCTTGAGTGCCCTCCCTTTAAGGCAGGAGTCACAGGTCGTCGAACATCTTACGGAGAACAGTGTGAACTATGGGGGTGAAGTGGCAGCTTCGTTCCTAGCGGTGCTTGCCGAAGACGGAGCGTTGGCGTCCTGCAAGGAAGAGGTGTGCGGGGCACCTCGGTGATGATAGTTCTGGACCGCAAAGAGATGATGAAGAACTGTGGCCCAGCAAGGGGGCGTCGTGTCGTCGGTGTCTCTGTGGTCTTTAGGTGGCGGGAAACCCACCGGTGGATGCTCCTCTGTGCGTCGACGGTCGGGCCTTCTCCAGCGGGATAAAGCGGGTGGCGATGCAGACGAGAGCATCTGTGGATCAAATGAAGTTCTTAGGCAAACTGGAGCACGGTGGCTCCGGTCGGCGACGGCAGTCATTGACAGAGGCGGACAACAGTCCGGGCACTTCTCTTTGGGATTCCGCAGCAGTCCCCGCCTCCGGTCGGCAGCCTGTCGTAGGTCTGTCTACCAGGGAGCTTTGGCAAAGATCAACTGGTGCACAATGATCCCTCGTAGCTCGGGAAGAGGGTGCCTTACCAGGTCCTCTCTGAGTCAGTCCTTGGAGACACAGCAGCTTTCAGATTGATGAAGGAGAGGAACAGCAATTCATTCTTCTCTTCCAGCAGGGCTTCAAGGTTAAGCTTCAGTTTCACTCCAGTTACTCTTCATCTTCTGAACACGAATTCTAGCAGTGAGAGGCCCCCAGATATACTAGTTGATCTCCCATTCATTCTGCTGGGTTAAACTCAGGCAACCAATCGGTCAACAGGGCATTCATGCAGGCAGGCAGCCAATCAGGTGCATAGTGCATTCAGGCCATTCACTTCTCTCCAGACACTCACAACAAGTTATGTGTATTAGGACAAGTACCCAGCCATTCAACACTCCACACTACATTCATACCAGTTTCCGGGAGGGCTGTCTCAGTCAATGTGTCAAACACCAGATACTAGACACCCACAACAAAGAATGCATATTTGTCACACACTCCATTCACCCAGGTCCCACCCACAGGGTGTACCCACAACATACAGTCACTGCGAAGGCTCCAGCCAGTCTGGACTGGACTTCACAAAAACACCATATATGGAACTTCCACCCAAAAGCCTGTCAGGGGGAAGGGACGGAGTCAGGGCTTCCCAGGACTTTGGGAAAACAAGGTAACAGGCAATAGAAAGGAAGAGGCCACAGGGGCCATCTTGTTTACTATCAGGAATCAACTGATCCCAATGGCAGGGCCTGGGTATCCCAAAATGGAGGATACTCGGAGCACCTGTCAAATTCAGCATGGAGCTGCCACCAGCCCATACCCTGCTCTCTGGGCCACACACAGGTGCCCACAAACATACACCAGGGGCAGAGGGTTGTACCCCCACCCATGAGTGCCATAAGGGTATCCCATGGGTCTGTTCACCAAACCAAAAGAGAGCTGCACTGCCAGGAGTCCCACATGAACTCCTGCGTGGAAAACACGAGAGAACACACAATGCATTTCCAGCATCACAATCAGACATGATTAATTTTGCTTTTTAGTGATGTTAGCCTTGTGGTTAGTTGATCCAAGGTAATTGCAGCACTCCAAGTGTAACCACTATACTTTTATCCTCACTGCTGTACACCAGTGTTAGGCAAAATTATATGCAGTACCCTTTGGGAACACTACACACAATTAAGACTACAAGTGACAATTTCACCTTTGGTACATGCCTGTATTACACAGTTATAGTGGTAGCAGTAGCGGAGCAGCCAAACTTATCTCAAGAGTAAGTGAGCAGTACAACAGTACAAGAGTTACACAAAAGAGCAGCAATTACTATGGTACAGGCAAACGCTGACTCAAGGTTTCTAAGTAAAATAATATATATTTATTTACTTATCAGTTGTATAACAGTTCATCTCTCTAAGCAAGTCAAAAATCACAATCTTAAATACACCACGCCACTTCCCTTAAATTCCAGACAAGTTAAGCTCTCAAATGAAGTGAGAGCAAAATGGCACTCCAGCAATTTAAAAGGGAGGGAAGGACAAAGTTATAAGAAATTAGGCAAAACCAACAGGTAAGTAATCAGGGCAATAGAACAAGAGAGACTACAGTGAGGTGATCAGATAGAAATGGTGTAGGGCCAAAGTCAATAGGACAAAAGTCTTTTGCTCAAGTTCACACAGTTCAGGCTAGTTCACGATAAAGTTCCTGACACAGATTCCGGACGAGGTTGATTGGTAGAAAAGTTAGTTCAAAGAGAAGAGAAGGCCAAGCCCTCGGATTGGAGAAAGATTTCAAACACTTTCACCATGGCTGACCGAAACGGATAACCGGATTTGCACAGTACCTTGAGCGGGAGCTGTAGCTGAGGCAGACGTTCCTGGTGGTTCCTGCAGGCTCACGGTTCCTGAAGCGACTGTCAGACTGACACGAAGTAGGAAGACGGGAGGGTCCTGCGCCACCCAGGGAAGAAACCAGCAGCAGAGCAAATCAACGAATAAAAGGTGCGCTCCTTAAAACCCAAGCAGGGTCCGACCATTCTGGCTATCCGGCCCACTGTAGCTCGGTACAGCGAATTCGACCAGACAGGAGGTCCTGGCTTGAAGTTTGGGTGAACTGGTTGGTCCCACCAGCTCAAAGGAAGAAGTTTCCAGGAGGATCTTCTCTGTCGTTGGATTTGGAGATTCGGACCTGCAGCAGGGCTTCACCGGGTGGTTCAGTCGTGGTAGGGGTCCTCTTCTTCTAGTTCCTCGTTGGTTCTTTTGTTCCAGTGGCGACTCTGCTCTTCCAGTCCCAGATACCTGCTTTTTATGCAGTTTTCACCCATTCATACAGCCTGGCTGTCAATCACACAGCAGAGTGGCTGGCCTGGCAAGGCCAGTCCCCTTAGCCAATCAGACAAGAGTGCGACTTGGGTTGCTAAGGCAACCCATGGCAGTGGTCCAAAGATCCCTCCCTCACATCCTGCCCGTCTAGACTATCAGGCGCCTTAAGGAGGGTATTCTGTGCAGAAGCCCGCAAAAAGACAGCAAACAAAGGAATCACCCCCGGTTTGGCGCGCAGAGAAAAACACGAGAAAGACTTTAACAGAAAGAAACGGCAAATATACCCAGCCGGAACCAAAGTAAAATGTATTTGGTCAAGCGGGTTTATGTCCGAGGCTACCATAATAGCCTGAAACAATACCACATTTATATAAGAAAATCGCGGTAGGAAAGTTAGGGTAGTTACCACTGCCACGGGCCAAGTCTTAATGTTAAGGGAGCGAAACGAGGCTCCAAGAGGCACAGACAAAAAGGGATAAGAATTAACCCTTTCCAATACGCCTTGCAAGATGGGGTGTACTGGGTCTGTGGTTTAAAGTGACTATATAAAGTTAATGGAAACTTTACCTGTCACTGCACTGAAGGTACTGTGTAACACACACAAAAAGTGGTGCACACGGAGTAGGTGAGGCTCCAGTGCCCAAGATCACACAAACAGTAGAAGTACACACAGCAAAACACATGTAAGAGTGGGAAAAATGCTCACAGCCTGTGTGCGCAAAGGGCGGATTACTGGAGTACCTGCTTTTGTGCTGTGGCTGCTGCACTGCACTGGACTGGATCGGCTCTTAGCTGGATCAGCTGTCCTACCGGCTGCACATCAGGAGAACTCGCCGGAATCGAGTGAGAAGGAAAAACACTGTTGCGCTGTTAAGCCTCGCCCCTTGTTAAGCCCCACCTTGCAGGAAGTGTGCCCTCAAAACAACCTCCCAAGCACCCTTGCGGCGCTAAGCCTGTGTGCGCAAAGGGTGGATTACTGGAGTACCTGCTGTTGTGCTGTTTGGCTGCTTGCTGTGGCTTCGGCAGCGATCTAACTGCACAACGGGGACCAGTGGAACTCAGACCCCTGCTAATTTGACTACAATCTCATAAGAGGAGCTGCACGACGAAATGAAGTCACTACCAGTGGAAACACCGACCTCGGTTTTAAGAACCCGTCTACAGGTAAGGCAAAGATTTACCTCTCTCCCAGAAGTAGAGGCCAATACCGACCATCTACCCAGAGCGCTGCAAAAAGACCTGCCCATGCTTAAACAGACACAACTACCATTTAACCCCAAGAAGCGAAAGAGCCTCTCAGTTGGGGGTAGACATAATTACTGAACATAACTCACCAATACCCTAAAACGTAGAGAACAAAGTGGACCCTGCCATAAAATCATTGGCCCCCCTAAATGCTCCGGCCGCCCCCTTTTTAGCGAAGAGTACTAATCACTCACTTCTTGATGTCGGTCAAACCCAAAGTGCAGTTGAGCGGCTGGGCAGCGACAAACTGGGTGACCAAGGTTGCAGCCACTCAGGGGAAGACGGCAGGATGGATAGGCCCTCCCCCACAAAACAGCATGATAGCCCCATGGCCCAAACGAATGAGAAACCACGTGAGATCTCAGTAAACATTCCAGATAGGTCGACAAAAGTAACTGAGGAAGAGCGCATGGAACAAACAGAAAAATCAAGTCCAAGTAAAGATGACTGCCTTGACCCCTGCCCTCGAGGACCGCCACAATCCCCTGATGAGGGTGAAGCTATCCAGGAGGAGGGACACAATCTAAAACCTGTTAATGACGTCAAACAGACCACTCCAATCAGGGATGTGATGCCCTCTCCAATCAAGGAAAATAAATCGCGAAACGCGAAGGAAAATATCTCCGAGAAGGACTCTAACTTACCTATTCACAGCCTCAAAGGAGAAAAGGACCCAGCTAGACAATCCTTATGCCCAGCCTCTGCCTCAGAGGCACTATGGGAAAACACAGATCCCTGGGATAAGGCTCATCTAGGCCACTTCGAAGAAGCCCTACATGACTCCTACCCCATAAGGGCGAAAAACTTCCACCAACTCAAACCCACAGGGTTTGACGTTTTCCTGCCTTATAAGGAAGTTAATCTAACTCAAGGAAATAAATTGTCTCAACACCAACACCAGGAAAAGGTCAGGGCAGTGCCTAAAGAGGGGTGGTGTGATGATCAAACCCTGATGCTGGCAGAGAGCCCTAAATCATCAGGAAATGCAAGTGAAAACAAAAGTGGAAAAACACCTGCAGCTAACTTGAGTAATTCAAGATGAGCGAATACAATCATGCAAGATATAACGATCCTGACGGGGAAAATAGAAAGAGAAAAAAGGAAAGGTTTCTCCTTCATAAATGAGAAAATGGCAGCACTAGATAAAGAACAAGCTAAAAAGGATGCTCAGGGTGTTAAAGCCCGGGGAGAAAAGAATCTAAATAAGCCTTACGAAAAACAAACAACAACTAAAATGACTCAAACATCGGCTGTTGCAGACGAGACGTCGCTTCATGGTGATCTGATGGAAGAACGAATCCCACATTCAATCAAGGAAGCCTGCAAAATTGAAAGGTTAAAGGATACTGAACACATCCAAAAGGTGATCATGACGTCGTTAAACATCACACTTGCCCCAGTCTTAAACCTTTATGAGATGATTAAAGACTATCTAAAAGAAGTAACTAGTAGTAACCTACAAATTAAAGAGGCACATTTGTTAATGGAATCCTCCCTGCAGAGATTAGACATACGAATGAATAAGGAAGCAGAACAAATGCTACTCTGGCAAAACTGCCTTAGTGACTTAGGGAGAAAAGAAGCAAATGATAAATCACTACTGATGGAGGCAGTCCTTGAGGACTGTAAATGGATGAGAAACCTCTGTAAAACGAACAACGAGCTGGACCGGCCTGGAGGCAACATAAAGGCTGGAGAGGGTCCAATGAGACTGAAACAAGGAGTTGGCCCGGAACTAGATCAACCGGGCAATCCCCCAGAAGATGTTATCCTGATCTCTCCGCAAAAGAAGGCTGATGATAGAAGAGAGTCCGCGTCCAAACCGGACCGAACAAACTTTTCGATTTTCACAGGCAGTACTTCAAACAACCAGGAACATCAAGCGGGAAAGGCGGCATCGAAGAAAATGGAAAAGGAAAGAAAATCAAAAAATGAAACCTTAAAACAGAAAGTCAATGGCTGCAGAGCCTTTTTGGGGAATCTAAGAACGCTGCCTAAAAGAGACAACTTGCAATGTGCAAAGAAACCCAGAAGGGAAATGACACTTAGCGAGTGCGCCGGACAAACACAGGACAAATGGAACTAAAAATACTAGTGAAATCGACGAGGAGGACCGGGAGGAGATGGAGCAAACAGCTGATTTAAGTGACCTCAGTGAAATAATAGACAAAAACAATGAAGAGGAGGAATGGGATAGCATTAGTTTATCCGATAACTGGGAAACTGCCAACCCGGGAGCACAGTTGAAAGATATTAAGACGTCGAAATCCCAAAGAGAGAAACTTATAAAGAAGTCACTGAAACCAGATAAAAAGAAAGCCCCTATCCAGAGAGCCCCGCTCCGGGTAGAGCAAAGAGCCCCTTCCCCGTTTAAAACTTTGGAACAAAAAAGGAAGCAGCTAGACATTAAAGAAAAAAAAGCCCAAATAGAGCCAACAAAGCTCCAGTCAAAACCAAAATTTTAAAAATAAAATGAGGGGGAGAAATTGGAAGATGATCAGAGCGAGGCCTCCCCTCCCAGGAGTCCCAGGAGAGCAAGGCCACCTAAAGGCTGCTACCTAAAGCTGGAGACAACATCAAAAGGCCCAAGACGGGCAGTGCTAAATAGGAACTACGTGATGACTCTCTTCAAGCAAACTTCAATCTTACACAAGATAACAATGGAGGAGGTAAAAATTGTGGAATTTCCGGAAGAAAGGCGGATGTATCAAGTTATCCTACACCTAAACTCCAACAAAATCAAGCACACATTGCTGGAGGCTAGCAATACCCTGAGGAAAAAAGGCTTCCGATTAGAAATCCTGGAAGAAAGATCGACTGTAAGCAATTTAAAAGAAACACACAAGGATATAAAAGAACACAAGGAGGTGAAAATGCACAAAAAGAAAAAAACAGATCCAGACAAGAAACTCAGTCAAAAATCGAGACCGATCCCAGGGGGTGAAGTTAAAAATGACTTAAGAGAAAGTGCAAAAGACCAATTGGAAACTCAGAGGAAAAGTCCTCTTACAATAAAAAAAAAACATGGAGCAAACGAAAACACTGAGGTTTACAGTGGATAACTCGGGGAATATTGGGAAGAGCAAAATCAACTTGAAAGAAGGAAAAAAGATCCCCACGGACTGGACATGGATGGCAAGTACTCTAAATACAAAGAAAAAACAATAGATTGATGTGGAGCCCCAAAGAAACGTCTACTGTGCCTCATGGAGCACCAGAGGCTTCACGCATTTGTTTACTAATGACAGTAGCTTTCTGGGCAAATATGATCTTATTTCCATCCAGGAATCCTGTCTGCAGGACATACCAGTCTGTGAGGGATATGAAGTGTACATAAACCCAGCCAGAAAGGGGCCTAAAGGGAGACCATATGCGGGCCTTGTGATGCTCAAAAAACTAGACAGTGCCCTGCATGTTTTGGAACATCTAATCCCAAACCCCTATGTACAAATTTAAAAAATGGCACTCCACTCCGAGAGGCATGAAGGCACACTGAAGTTGTTAGTGATAAACACCTATTGGAGCAAAAACATGCCTTTCCTGGAAGGCTACTTAAAAGACATCATGAATGCCATTGATAAATCAATGAAGGAGGACAAAGACCAGCTGATACTCCTTAGCGGAGATTTAAACATCAAATTGCTGGATAGGAAGGAAAAGATCAAAAGGACGGAACATCTAGTAGGGAAAGAGCAAAAATGGATGGAGGAAATGGGAATCTGAGATATGAGGATGCCAAATAGCCAAACGAGAGGCAATCTAACAGGAGCAAACACATGGCACTGCGGGAAAACCAGAGCTTGTCTGAATTATTGTTTCATAGGAGGAAATACACTGGAATGGATAAACTCCTTTACAATTATGAAACAAATAAACAGTGATCATACCTTACTGGAAACAGAACTCTCTTGGAAAATGAGATCAACTCCAAAGAGAAAAGAAACGATGGGAACGGATGTCTCCTGGGGAAGAAATCGATTAAGGATTAAAACACAGTCAATTCCACATCTAGTGCAAAAATATAAGAACTGCATTGGGAACGGAGAGGATGTGGTTGAATACAAATGGCTGCTTAAAGCCTTTGAGGTCAAATACGATCCTAATAAGGTGAAAACCATTCAAAAGAGACATGCATATGATGAGCTCTTAGAGGCCAGAAGAAAACAATATAGAGCAGAGCTGACACGCGTTAAAAAGGCGATAAAGTCGAACTATGATAAAGTCGAACTATGAAGGAAGTGTCGTCAAACATGCTGTCATGATCTTTGCTTCCAAAAGATCAGGACTTGCCCGACTCCCTTGGAAGCAGACCCATAACCCCGGTTCCGAGTGCCAGCCAGTCCCAATTGGGACCTTTTGGACCCTGTCCTGGTGCCAGTGGCACCAGGCTCATAAATATGCCCAGTCCCAGCGCTGGAAGCGCCGGGCTCATAATGCTTGGGTGGACTTACCTGCAGCAGACCATGCTGCTTACTTACCTGCCAGTTGAACCCCGGACCCTCTTCTGTTTGGGACTACTTTTCCTGTTGGGTGGGGCAGGAGCCACTCCCTAGGTTCAGAACACTGGAACTCTTCTGGAAAGCAGGAACTCTTTTCTTACCTAGGCGTGGCTGTGGAAGGAGACACCTAAGCACTACAGGAGGCTATTTAAACCACACCCGATGGATGAATCTTGCTTTGTGTTATTCTGCATTCTCTGCAGCAGAACGCTCATCGTGTCTTCTGCTTCTGATCCTGGGCCTAAGGAAACAAAGGCTTACCTACTCTTCGTATGTTCCGGAGGTCTTCGCACTGCATTCCGGCATCTGAAAGACAAAAGCTTACCAGCTCTTCGCAGGCTCCGGAGGCCTTCGGCGCTGCATCCCGCATCTGAAAGACAAAAGAAGGTGCGTTTAAAGACATTGGGCAACTTTATTACTCACGTGCCATTACTCCTTCCCACGCCGAATCCAGTGGGTATTCCAGCACCCTTCAGCTTCTCTAAAGCTCCGAACTTGTACCTGCAAGATAAAAGGGACAGTTAGTGCGCATCGTGAAGCAGGCTACAAGCGCTTACCTGCGTGCTTCCAGGCGCTGCTATTCCTCACGCGGGTTCGATCCTCAACTCTCATCAGCCCGCCATCGCCGGAACTCTGCAAAACAAGAGATATCATTACAAAAGACTTTTAAGACATTTGAAGCGCCCAGAACTTACCGTTCGTGCAGTTAACGACGGACATCAGTCCTCTGAGGTCAAGAGGCCTGCACCCTTATCCAGTGAAGGAACTGGTTACGGCACCCTGCCCCGAGGCAGATGGAGAGCTCGGCGTTCACTTACCTAAGGTGAGGGCGTTAACCTTTGGGGTTCTACAGGAGAAGAGAAAGGGAAGAGGAGAGAGGCACCCAATAACCCCAGTTCATTAATCCCATATTTTCTATCTGCAGACATCTTACTCTTCGAGTCAGACATACAGTGCACAGAGGTCCAGCCCAAAGAGCCAACCGTGTGTTACACATCACCTTTGAAGATACGGCATTCACCCAGTCAAGACCGGCGCCTCTGCGGGAATCAGGTGAGCGTTACAGAACACAAAGCCTACCGCAAAACTCCCACCCAGGCGCTATGGAAACCTCGGATACCGACCAACCAGCCCAGTTACTTGGGGAACTAAGAGCAGAAGTGAATGCAGCCCGTCAGGAAACAAATGCTCTAAGAGGGGAACTGATTATTTCCAAGGAGCGAACAGACAATCTCGCTAGACAATTGCTACAGTCACAAGACGGACAAACTCCGTTACCCGCATCAGGGGCAAATCTTCCTTCAACATCCTCTACGAACCCAGTGCAGATCAACCTACCTGGGAATGTACCTCTGGCTCCGCCGAACGATTTTCTGGTGACCCAAAGAGGTTTTCAGTATTCATTAATCAGTGCCGGTTGCACTTCTTATGCCGGCCAGCAGCCTTTCCAACTGATCAAGCTAAGGTAGCTTTCGTGCTTTCGTACCTTAGTGGCAATGCGGCAGACTGGTCGATCCTTCTAGTTAATCAAGATGATCCGGCTCTCCATGATTTTCAAGCTTTTCAGCTCAGTATGGAAAAACTGTTTGCAAGACATTCACAGGGGCAGGCCTTGGACAATGAGCTCCTTTCATTGCGACAGGGTAATCAAGACCTTTTGGCTTATATTGCGTCTTTCAACAGACTGATAGTGGAAACTCGATGGCCTGAGGACAAAAGGATTACGCTGTTTTATAGAGGTCTACGTGGAGAGCTCAAAGATGTGTTAGCCCAAGTAGTGAATCCCCTGCAAGACTGTTCGGACTATATTGACTTAGTCGTTCAAATTGACCACAGACTGCAGAACAGGAAGGCCGATCGTTCCAAGTTTGATGCTCGAGTATTTTCCAAACCACCAACTCCTACCAAAGGAGTAGACTCCGGGGAACCCATGCAAATAGGGGGCCTGAAAGGACCACTAACACAAAAGGAGCGGGAAAGGAGAAAACAGCTGCAATTATGCCTCTATTGCGGAAACTCAGGGCACTTTCTTCGAGACTGTCCGGTGAAACCAGCCAAGAAGGCAGTAGGAGCTGCAGTTACCAGGGTCACAAACTCTGAGCAGGGAAACAACCTCGCCCGACAAGAATAGAGGTCCTCTTGCCAAGCGTTAAAACCAGTTCCGTGACCTCGCATTTCGTGATACCTATGGTCCTCATTAGCCCTGAACATCCGGATCGATTACATGCGATTGAAGCTTACGTCGACAGCGGTGCCATTGGCAATTATGTGGATCATGAAATGGTTTTGAGGATGAATCTGACTCTTTGTCCAAAGGCTGTAAAGGACGTCATTACTACGGTGGATGGTACGGAGATAGCCTCCGGACCAGTAACTCATACCACCCAAGAAGTGACGCTAGTAAGTCAAGATGGACACCATGAGAAGATTGTGTTCGATGTGATCAAGGCCCCTCAGTTCCAGATTATTCTAGGAATTCCTTGGTTAGAGAAGCACAATCCTCAGATCGATTGGCGAGCAAGAACGGTTCAGTTTCCAGAATGTGTCTCTACTTGTCACCCTCGACCTGGTGTTGCACTGGCAGCAATTTCCTCGGAGGCTCCCCAGTTACCTCCTGAATACCTAGAATTCCAAGATGTTTTCCGGAAGGATCAGGCTAACTCTCTACCTCCTTATAGGTCTTATGACTGCCAGATAGACCTGATACCTGGATCTACTCCTCCTTGTAGTAGAATTTATGCCCTCACCGAGCCTGAGAATCTTCACCTCTGACAATACCTGGATCAATACCTAGCGAATGGGTTTATTCGTCCTTCCAAGTCCCCTGCTTCCTCAGCTTTGTTCTTCGTTCCAAAAAGAGAAGGGGACCTTAGAACTTGTATAGATTATCGCGCCCTGAACCAGATCACCGTTAAGAATAGATATCCGTTACCTTTGATCCCTGAACTCCTGGACCAAGTCAGAAAAGCATGCATATATACAAAGCTGGATCTTAGAGGAGCCTACCACTTGGTACGAGTAAAAGAGGGCGATGAATGGAAGACGGCCTTCCGCACCAAGTATGGGCTATTTGAATATCAGGTCATGCCCTTCGGACTTTGCAATGCCCCGGCCGCCTTTCAATATTTTATGAACGATGTCCTCAGAGAGCTCATAGATGTGTGTGTTGTTGTTTACATTGACGACATCCTCGTTTATTCTTCATCGGAAACTGAACATCGGAAACACGTGAAAATGGTCCTCGAGAGATTGCGTCAACACAAACTTTTCGCTAAGTTGGAAAAATGTGTTTTCAAAGTGACTGAAGTAGAATTCTTGGGATTCATATTATCACCTAGCGGAGTGCGTATGGATTCAAAGAAGGTCGATGCAATTCTCAAATGGCCATCGCCATCCTCCGTAAAAGGTGTTCAAAGCATGTTAGGCTTCGCTAACTTTTACCGCAGGTTTATCCCCGAATTCTCTCGAATAGTCCAGCCCATCACCGCCTTGTTAAAGAAAAACAAACGTTTTGAATGGTCTACCGAGGCGGAACAAGCTTTCCAGAATTTGAAGACTAGATTTATCTCTGCACCGATCTTAAAACATCCTCGCCCAGAACTCCCCTACATTGTTGAAACTGATGCTTCGAGCCTTGCCATAGGGGCAGTTCTATCACAAAAGGACCCAGTAACCAATCAGTTGCATCCCGTGGCATTTTGGTCCCGCAAATTCTCGCCTCCTGAAATCAATTACACTATTACTGATAAGGAACTTCTAGATATCAAGTCCGCCTTTAAGGCTTGGCGGCATTATCTTCTGGGGGCCCGACACACCGTTACTGTGATTACAGATCACCGAAACCTGCAATATTTGAAAACCGCAAAAGCTCAATCCTCTAGGCAACTCCGTTGGGCACTATTCTTTGCCGAGTTTGACTTCATAATTACCTATCGACCTGGTACAAAAAACGGTAAAGCTGATGCCCTTTCTCGGATGGGAGTGGAAGAACATTTGATCAATCCTAAACCTGTACCTATCATTCCCGAACAAAGAATTCTAGGTGTAATCGCCACACAATCCATAGAGGAAGTTAAGGATAAAGCCAGGCTACTGGTAACTCCAGCAGACATACAGAATTGGCATCTGCAGGGAAAGGACTTTACGGTGAAGGACAACCTATTATATTTCCAAGAACGGTTATACCTGCCCAGCACAGATTTACAGAAAAAGGTAATCTCTTGTTATCACGATTCTTTAATGGAAGGACATCCCGGTATGACCAAGACCTCGGAAAAGATCAAGCGCTACTTCTGGTGGCCGTCTTGGAAAAAAGATATCACAGACTTTACAATGTCCTGTGGAGTATGCGCCCAAAACAAGAGTCAAAAGGAAAAACCAGCCGGCCTCTTACGCCCTATTGACATCCCGCCTCGCCCTTGGCATACGCTTTCTATGGACTTCATCACCGATCTACCTCCATGCTCCGGATACAATACGATCCTAGTAATCATGAACCTATTCTCCAAGATGGTGCATTTCATTCCACTCAAAGGCTTACCAACAGCAGCAACTCTGGCCCGAGAATTTCTCAAAAACATCGTCCGACTGCACGGTTTTCCTTCAGTTCTAATTTCGGATCGAGGTAGTCAATTTATTTCTCATTTTTGGCGAAGTTGCTGTCGGTCGGCTCAAATTGATGTGAGACTTTCGACCAGCCACCACCCTCAAACCGATGGACAAACCGAGAGGACCAATCAAACTCTGGAACAGTATTTGCGCTGCATGCTACAACAAACTGAAAAAACCTGGAAAGATATCCTTTGGATAGCCGAATATGCCTACAATAACTCTGTCCACTCGGGAACTGGGAAGACCCCGTTTTTTCTTTTATATGGTAGTCACCCTCGAACCTCGGAGTTGGATCCACTCCAAGATCTTGGAACACCAGCAGTAGACCACCTGCATTCTACAATCACCCAAGCCTTTAAGGAAGCCGTTTCTCACCTTCAAAGGGCTAAAGAACAATACAAGAAAGGAGCAGACGAACATCGGAAGGAAGCCCCCCAATATCAAGTAGGAAATCAAGTCTGGTTATCCACCAAATATCTACCTCTAAAAGGACCATGCACATTCAACCCAAGATACCTTGGTCCCTATTCCATCACTACCATAGTAAATCCAGTAGCGGTCAAGTTGGACTTGCCCCTTCACATGAAGATACATCCAGTCTTCCACGTCTCTCTATTAAAACCCGTGCAACCTCAAACCCGACTAACTACATCTCCAAAACCTATTCTAGTTGATGGAGAACTCGAGTTTGAAGTCAAAAGCATCCTGGATTCCAAGATCTCGAAATCTAAACTATTTTACCTGATTGACTGGAAAGGCTACGGTCCCCAAGAAAGATCCTGGGAACCTGCAGAATATGTCCACGCGCCTCGTCTAATCAAAAGATTTCATCGAACATTTCCTAACAAGCCCAAACCCCCGGAGAAGCCCCGTTTGGGAGGGGCCTTGAGGGGGGGTGCTGTCATGATCTCTGCTTCCAAAAGATCAGGACTTGCCCGACTCCCTTGGAAGCAGACCCATAACCCCGGTTCCGAGTGCCAGCCAGTCCCAATTGGGACCTTTTGGACCCTGTCCTGGCGCCAGTGGCACCAGGCTCATAAAGATGCCCAGTCCCAGCGCTGGAAGCGCCGGGCTCATAATGCTTGGGTGGACTTACCTGCAGCAGACCATGCTGCTTACTTACCTGCCAGTTGAACCCCGGATCCTCTTCTGTTTTGGACTACTTTTCCTGTTGGGTGGGGCAGGAGCCACTCCCTAGGTTCAGAACACTGGAACTCTTCTGGAAAGCAGGAACTCTTTTCTTACCTAGGCGTGGCTGTGGAAGGAGACACCTAAGCACTACAGGAGGCTATTTAAACCACACCCGATGGATGAATCTTGCTTTGTGTTATTCTGCATTCTCTGCAGCAGAACGCTCATCGTGTCTTCTGCTTCTGATCCTGGGCTGGGCCTAAGGAAACAAAGGCTTACCTACTCTTCGCATGTTCCGGAGGTCTTCGCACTGCATTCCGGCATCTGAAAGACAAAAGCTTACCAGCTCTTCGCAGGCTCCGGAGGCCTTCGGCGCTGCATCCCGCATCTGAAAGACAAAAGAAGGTGCGTTTAAAGACATTGGGCAACTTTATTACTCACGTGCCATTACTCCTTCCCACGCCGAATCCAGTGGGTATTCCAGCACCCTTCAGCTTCTCTAAAGCTCCGAACTTGTACCTGCAAGATAAAAGGGACAGTTAGTGCGCATCGTGAAGCAGGCTACAAGCGCTTACCTGCGTGCTTCCAGGCGCTTCTATTCCTCACGCGGGTTCGATCCTCAACTCTCATCAGCCCGCCATCGCCGGAACTCTGCAAAACAAGAGATATCATTACAAAAGACTTTTAAGACATTTGAAGCGCCCAGAACTTACCGTTCGTGCAGTTAACGACGGACATCAGTCCTCTGAGGTCAAGAGGCCTGCACCCTTATCCAGTGAAGGAACTGGTTACGGCACCCTGCCCCGAGGCAGATGGAGAGCTCGGCGTTCACTTACCTAAGGTGAGGGCGTTAACCTTTGGGGTTCTACAGGAGAAGAGAAAGGGAAGAGGAGAGAGGCACCCAATAACCCCAGTTCATTAATCCCATATTTTCTATCTGCAGACATCTTACTCTTCGAGTCAGACATACAGTGCACAGAGGTCCAGCCCAAAGAGCCAACCGTGTGTTACACATCACCTTTGAAGATACGGCATTCACCCAGTCAAGACCGGCGCCTCTGCGGGAATCAGGTGAGAGTTACACATATAAAAACTGGCTCCGCTCAACTCGATTTATGAGAGCTCAAGGTGACACCGAGAAAATGTTGGCCGCAGTATCAGCTAACAAGGCAAGAAGCACGTGGGACATAATCAATAACAGGGACCTTAACCAATCAGCAGTAGGTGTAAACCAAGTCTCAGAGGAAAACTGGTTTAAACACTACACCCCACTATATGAGGGGACAACTAAGGAAAAGGCGACAGTTAAGACACCTGATGCAACTCCCTGAGCACTAGAATTCGACAGAGATGACATCGTGATGATGATAAAAAAATCAAATGCTTCTAGTGCAGCGGGCCCTGATGGCATCTCGAATAAGATGCTGAAAGACAGCTGCGAGGAATGGTCAGATCTAATCTATACATTGTTTCTGCAGATAAGACGATCGAGACAAATCCTCTCCTCTTGGAGAGAGGCTTACATTGTACCAATCTATAAAAAAGGAGATAGAGGGAACCCCTGAAATTACAGACCAATAGCGTTGCTGGACTCTATAGGCAAACTATTTGCATCTATCTTGTTAAGAGACCTAAAGAAATGGGCGACCCGGGACAAAATCCTGGACGAGAGACAAACCGCCTTCATTAGTGGTGTAGGATCCTAATAAATCTCATGAAAGCAAACGCCCTGGAGGGAAAAAAAAGCCGTCTACTTAGCCTGTATTGATCTCAAACAGGCTTTTGATGGGATAAACCGGGAACGCCTGTGACAGAAAATGGAAAAATGGGGATGCCCGGCATACCTTTTAGAAGCCATCCAAGCCCTGTACACAGACACCACGATACAGGTCCAAACTACTGCAAATGGAGGGGTGACCAAAACGATCGGACCTTCCCGTGGAATCAAGCAGGGATGAGCCTTGGCTCCCTTCCTTTTTGTTATATACATGGCAGACATGAAGATGGCGCAAGAACAGATCCGCGCCTTCGTCCCAAAGATCAACGGGATGGACATACCATGGATGCTGTATGCTGACGATGCGGTATTCGCCGACCAAACACTCATCGGGCTACAGCAAAGGATAGAGGCCTTCAACAAGTACCTAATAGAAAACGAGATGAAAATAAACATCAAGAAATCCATGGTCCTGATAATGAAGTCCACCCGCTGGAAAAGGGGGGTAATGAAAAATCACACCTGGATGTTAGAGAATGAAAAACTGGAAGTGGCGGACACAACATTATATCCAGGACTAAGGATTAACAAAAACTGTAATGAAGAATGCCACTACGCACTGATGTGGGAAAATCTAACGACTTTAACTATTCAAGGGCTGATAATAAATCGAAGGTATGGAAGGTTCTCTTTGATGCCCATTGTAACTTCTTTATAAACAAAAGGTGTCAGCTGTAATCACTTATGGAGCGGAGGCTTTGCTTGGCTTGAGCTCGGAAGTATGGAACGTATGCGAGTCCTACTTCTGGCCAAAAATTCTATGCCCCCCAAACTCGCTGCTGATTGAGCTCATAAGAACTGAATTAAGGCTCCAATCCCTGGCGTCAATAGTGCTGTGGAAAACTCTATCTCTCTACCGCAAATGCATTCTTGACAAACCACCACAGCCATATGAAATACCAGCCCAGTCTGGGCCATTAAACAGAGAGACGATACTTCAACACTGGAAAAAGAAATGCAGGGCTATCCTAGAACAATTTAACATTTCTGAGGAAACATTGAAATATAACCCAAATAAGGCAAAAAGAACTATCCAGGAAAAAGATTGGGAAGGAACTCTAGAGAAGAAAGTGACAAGAAACCAGAGTCACAATATTATATGGGAACGTAAAGCATTGAACATCCTTCCACCATACCTAAAGAAGTTCCCATCAAGCTACTGCAGAGACCTTCTATTGATATGTAGACTGCACATCTATCACTCTAGAGAGGATAAATGGAGGAGAAAGCAACTAGAAAAATCAAAAGCATACTGTAGACATTGTGAAAACAAGGAGCAACTGGAAACCATCAGACATGTTATGCTAACCCTGGCATTGAAAGGCCAGGGAGCTATACTCTCAGAATTTCTTCAGAAATGGAGGAGGAATATTGGGAGAGACTATTGACAGTTGAAAAGGTTCGCAGAACAATAGACGCCCTAAAATGTGTGGAATCCCTGAAAATGGGATTGGAGGAGGAAGAAATTGGAGAGTGAGGGGTGTAAATTGACTCATATTGCCTTCCTGCTAAAATGGCTAAGGAGAATAACACTAACATTATAGATCATCAAAATAATGATCTGTTGCCTGATGTGACGTGACGGAAAGATAATTTGAATAATTTGAAGTGAAAAATGCTAGAGGTTTAAATGGTTTAACCAATAAAACATAAAAACTTTTTTTTTAAAAAAGGCTCACACTCTTACCAGGTGAAATAAATAAATCCTAGAAATCCAGCAAAGCTGCTGGGGGACTCTTTAGGTAAGGTAAATCAGCCATTTATGAGAATTCTCCCTAACACCCCTTCCGATAGAGTCCCATAGGACTCTAGGAGAATGGGGAACACGGAAGCACCGCCACCGTTTGCCGGTGTTTCTGTGACGGCTTGCCTAGCTTGGCCGCTGTGTCCGGCAGGTTCAGCCCTATCGGGCACAGTGGCTCTGGCAGGCAAACCTGTGGTATGCCATTCCGGAAACAACAGTGCCTCTAAGCTTACCGTGACCCTTGTTTCCAGACCGGCACACTTGCAATGAGGTCCAATGTTTGCAATTATCCTAACTGGGTAACTCAACATTTCCCTTGGCGTCATCAGGGATGCAAATCCTGTGTTTCCCCTGTGAGACTGTCATTCTCTCAATTTCAGGATACCCTAAAAGTGCACTTTGCCCTGTGCGCATCTCTGCAGACAGTGAGTTTTGTGGTTGCCACAGGTTGTTTGCAGGTTTTGAATATGTACCCCGGGGGCAGCCCCTACCGGGAATACTTGTGTAGATCCAATACCATCTCCAAACAGAATCCAACAGCCTAATGTTGTGTGAGTGTGAAACAGCAGTTGCGGTGCTCGGTTATGGCGTCTCCCTGCCTCAGGAATCGGGGGCAGCAGCGCCACAATGAGGGATGGTTGTGATGCTTGGATGGCGCCCGGAATCAGACCTGAATCCAGGCCTGGAGCAATTCTACAAGAAGCCCATGAAAGATTGCATACACCAACCCCCAGTGATTGGGTGGTCACCAAAAGATTGATCACAAGCAACCATGTGATGGCATGCCGGGTTGGCACAAAGGTCCTAAGGTTCCTATTAAACGTTAGGTTTGACACCCAAACCTTTTTAAACAGCTGGGTGAATCCCAACAAATGACAAAGATGGAAATCGAAGTAGATTTATGTGCACCTCAGCACCACCTATAAGCGTAAACCTTGCATTGGAGTACAGCTAGGAGGGAGATGGCATGTGGGGAGTGACACACAGTTTGTAGGTGCCGTTTACCCAACAATTGACTGCCGATGGCCATACTAAGTCAGGCTAGTTCCACCCAGTACATGCCCCTCCCTGCCGACAACACATCCTCCTGTGATCTCTTTGTGTTATCCTTAACAAGCAGTAACATCAAACTTTGCCCTGCCACAATTATTTCTAGTCTGTCTGCTGAGAATTAATAGCCTAATTGTAGCTGTATAATGTGCTACTGCTGTAAAAAAAGTGTCTTAACCTAGTGTGCCTTCCTGTTAAAAAGCCAGCACTGATGAGTGCAACAGTTTTATCTGACTCTTTCAGGCGACTCACTCCTAACACGTGGCAGGATGAGAGCTGAACAGTAAAGCAGTTTCATTTGACTGTTATATAAAGCAGATTCCACACCTTAAAACGTGCACATGTGCATTTGTGAATGCTCAAGAGTAGCTTTAACCGCTGAAGTGCCAAGGACCAGTGTGCTCGTCCTTTTTGCACAGACTTGCATAATAGTCTGTGCCTTTCCTCACTGCACATCAGCATTACATTTTCGTGAGTGAATGTATTATTTACATCGAACCGTTTAAGTGGCCATCACTGTTTCTCTATAAATACGCTGCATGCAATGAACATTTATTATTCACGCGTGACCGTCGTTACATGAAAGTTATTGGATCAAATTTTCTGTGGATAATGGGTACTGGTTTTGGAAAGAGAACTATTCATTAGGAACCAGTGTCCATTTTGTGCTGACTGGGACATGTACAGTGGCAGCCTTTGGAGGGTAAATTCCTCCAACGCCTTTATTTCATAGTTTAATGCACGCGTGTGTTCTGTGTGTTGGACGCGCCACTCGTAGTTTGCCTCAGCAACGCACACATTTCCCTGGGACTGCTTTTTGAGGTGCCACATATCCTTTCATTCCCCATAAACGTCCCTTACATATTTATTGCGGCTCCTAGTATTTTCAGTTTACCTGTTTTAGAGAATGGAGTTGGGGGCTACGAGTGACTGGGGAAATAAAGCACAATCTGCACCCCTAACCATTGGTTTGCCTGATCTCACTGATATGGCTATCCGAGCCCCAAGTGGCAGGGAGACCGGAATCAGAGAGCTCTAAAATTCCCCTTGTCCATGTTCGAGGTGTGAGAAGGCCATCCAGTCCTGTTTTTTCTTGGAATTCTGGGACGTGTATTTGACCTAAATTTCAAATGTGAAATAAAAAAAGTACAGGTCTCAGGATCGAAAGGAGAAAAACAAGACTGCAGGGCCTTTTCATGCACGGCCACTTGAAACTTGAGAGCTAAGTTGTGAATTAGGAGCCGCTTGAAGTGCAGCCTGTCAGCCACAACTATTAGCATATAAATTGAGGGTAGGAAAGGGATGGGATCTGAGGGGGCACACATGCGTTGGGATATATATTCATGCATTGACAACTCATGGCCATTCCAAACCCTATACCATTCTCCACCACGTACTGCCTCACCTCACCTCATCTAAACACCCTTCGCCCAGGTTGTCTTTGAGCTATATCTGTGCTTTTAAGGGGCAGCCTATGTTATTTCTAAACAGTGTTCTGTAAGGAAATGGCATATGTGCAATGCTACACATTCTTCTGGTGTAATAAACGTGTCAGCCAAGTGTGTCTTGCATCTGTGCCTTGCACCAAATTCCTGTTCACAACAAACATTGGCAAAGCTAATAGTTTTAGCTCATGTATAAGCCTTAGATAGGTATTTGCCAGGCACTGCCTTTATAGACCGAGGTGTTAACTCCGTTTGCCAGCAGCTGACATTTTATGGCAAGATAGTACCATCATGACAGGAAAATGCCTTTCACATGGCTGCATAAAATCCACAACTGTTGGCTTTTGCAATGCTTGTTTTCGCATTGGACAGCAACAGTGAATATGCGCTCGGTGACCAGGGGTATAATCAATATATCATATGAAATACTTCAAACGGTACTACTTTAGTTTTGTTTCAAGACTCTTTATACAAAACATCCTGGGCAGCTGACCCGTGACAGAGTGATCTTCTCGAGTGGGGCTGTACAACCGGTGCCTGTTTAATGATCGGGGGCTTTCTGCATTAGACATCAAGCTCAGAATACCCCCCCCAAGGGCTGTCCCACCCACGGGGGAGTGGGGGCTGTGCAAGGACGTCATTTCACCAAAATGCCAGGGGTAGCAGATGTAACATCCCACGACCCTTGACATCTGATGACATCACAGGAAGTGATGTAATTTGATCCCATCCAAAAGTGACATCACAGGAAGCAATAGAAAACGACCTTTCACCCCTTGCAAAACAGGAAGTGACATCACATAGCATTGTACCTAAATACATTGCGAAAAATATGGTTACGATACCATTATAATGTGATTTACATTTCATACAAGAATGTACAACATATGTATCGTTAAGATCAGTGTGTAGAGGCCCATATTGTCAAATTACTGTGAATGCAAGCAGAAGTCCAAGGCCAAATGATAATGATGTGTTATTATACAGCACTTACGGTTAAGCGCTTTATATAGAAAAATATGATTATGATGTGTTATTATACAGCACTTACGGTTAAGCGCTTTATATAGAACAAATATAAATACAATATCACCCAACCTGTGTTGGTACTCATTTATCAACCTCAGCAGGATGAAAGTCTGAGTTGAGGTATTTAAGAACAGACAAAATCAGTGGCTCACCCCTGAAGTGTGCCTAAAATAAACTTTAATGAGTCTAGCAATCATTGTACAGAATTCCAGAAAGACACATTATTTGGTATTCCTATTCTTTCTTATTTAGGGTCAGTGCTGAAAGTGTTAGACTTGTGGCACTCCTGTTCTTATTTTTCTGGTTTTTCTTAAGGGGCCTGAACAAGAAAGCCAGCCACTCCAGAAACAAAGAACCACATGGAACTGGCCACAGCCCACAGGGGTAGCAAGGGAGATCTCAGAGGTCACAGCTGCGAACCCTAATGCCCCTGAAGGTGTGTGATGGGAGGGAGACATCCTGCGGAAGACCAGGGTGTCTATCTTCCCCCTCTCTTCACAACATGTGCAGGGGCACTATGGTGCCGGCATTCAGCATCCACAGTGGGCGACCCAAGGTCTTTCCACTCCCACTCCCACCCATCCAGCAGAGTTAATTTCTATTCCTTTGCTTCCCATAGAGGGGAAGCAGCCGAGGGACAGAATATGTGTGTAGCATCAGAGACTCGGCGAGGGAGGGGCAGAGGCCAGGGCTGGACTGGGACCCAACTGTTGCATTGGAAATGTGTTTCAAAGTGGCCCCATGTTGGCATACACTGGAAGATGTGTACACATGCTTTACTTCATCAACTCAAAAGAGTCCCATGGGCAGAGTTCCCTGTAGGCCCGACCACCACTGGCAGAAGGTGTATTGCAGCACCAGCAGTGAGGGGCCAGGACAGGGCCATGCGCATGCCCACAGGAAGGCGTGCATTAGCCAAGATCCCCCTCCACAGGATGCCCTACTCCTTGGGTAGCCCATCAGGGCAAGCTAAAACCTTACGTGGGAATTGGTGTGCAGGGTAGTGGTGCCACTGGACCACATGGGAACTTAGGGCCAAGAGTGACCTCTATGCCCCTGGGGCACCAGGGGTATTCATAGTGGCCTACTGGGCCACCAGGGATCCGAGAGAGGGCATAGAAACGGGCCACACCTCGCCACTAGACCATGAGGAAGTAGTGTTTGCTTTTCATGCAATTTACTACTGTTTTCACAACAGGCCATTAACTGCGTGTCCTCACGTCTCCCCTGGTTTTTGATTTTTGGCACTTTTTGGTGGCATAAGTCACCATACTTCGCCAAACATGGCTATGAAGAAATGTTAAGGATTTCAATCAGGCAACACACACCTTGGTCTCGGCCTAGTATGCAGCGCACAAATGAAATGCTTATCTTTTAATATTGATTCAATATTGAAATGGCACACCACTCATATCACACCCCCTTTTCAAATACCTCGGTCACTATGGACCATGAACCAGGCTGGTTGATGAAATACAATATTTATTTATTTTAAAATTCAAAACAAATCATACAATTTTAATATGGGGCCGCACTCACCAATGGGGTGATAATTACAATGAGAATGTGAGCAATGCACTGGGCTTAACTTTCATGTGAAACATATACAAGCACAGCAGAACAGGAGCACTGTGGGTTTAGGTAAAATAGTGTGGGATGTTTTAACCCACTTCTGCTCTGCTATGCGGCATCACTGTGTTATGATGGTGCCAGAAAACATCAAAATAGCTGCAAAACCCTTGTGCGCACCAGAACCTCTGAAAATCGCGCTTTGCAAAGCACAAAAAGATGGCTGCCCAACCTGCCACGCATGTTGTCAGTGGTGGAACAGAAATCTCACTCCTGAAATATGTCACTGGGCTCCACAACAAGTGAAAATGGAGTACAGAAGCAAAAGCAGTGCTTTGCTAAATGAAACCCCAACATCTTTCTTTAAATCACTTTTTTTTGTTGCTAAACTGCCGAATGCTGGTACAGAACACCCTCAAACATCCAAAATTCTTGCTGAGTGCTACAATTCACTTAGTTAAGAGATCATTGTGAACTTGCAAGGTTCTGAAAAGCTGAAAGCATAAAGAGATTTCCACAGCAAATGTGGCCTGTCTGTGGATGTCAAAAATAAATGTGCAGCAGAGGACTGCAGAGATCACAGCTGTCAGGAGCCTGCCTGATTAAACTTAAACATGTATATAAACTGACATCAAATGTTGCAATATAAGAGGCCTGCTACTAATAGTAAACCATTTTGTAATTGCTTTGATCCCATGGTTTAAAATCATGAATCAGAATTCTAGGTGCTATTTTGAAATCACAAGTTTGTTTTAAGCTAAGGGAAAATGCAACAGAATTAACAATTAAATCAAGCCTGGCTAAAAGCTACCAAACTGGAATATCAGGTTTGTCCACAGAAGGATGGCCTTTTCCCACCACCAGGAAATCACACCAAAGCGATAATTATAGGGTTTGGAAAGAACCTGGTCTACAGAGGCAGAAGGGAACAATGAACAGCTGCTGCTAAGGAAATGCAAGGTGTGAGGACAGTATTAAATGGCCTCTGCAAGGAACAAGCATGGGGATGGCTCCTGGGCTTCCAGGGAGAGACCAAGGGGTGGAGCTAAAACAACCATTTGTTGCTTAACACGGACAAAGAACACATTTTAAAAAGACGGATAACTTACTGTTTCAAATTGTGAAAAATATGAAAATAACAGATTTGTGAATCAAAATTTTGGCTGCATGTTTCAAGAGGCGGAAAATCGTGTGACATGTTCTGGAACGAAATGGCAGGAAATGTGATTTTACACTTATGCCCATGTTAAACACGCACACTTGCAGTAATTTGCTTAAGAATTGGACATTGTGTTCCTGATGAAAAGGGCAAAATTCTGTGAAAAGCCGAGACAAGATCCCACAGCTACGGGATTTTGAGGAATAGCTGCCATACAAAACATGTAATCTGTATATGTGATTGTTATAGAGGTTGCACATGTGTAAATATGTATGTTGCCAAAAGTAGATTTTCAGGCCGATTCATGGAATTAATGTGCGCTGAAAATTCCCACGCAAGTGTGCGAAAGCGTGCAAATCGCAGCGCAAGTGCGAAAATCCCAGCGAAACCCGTGCACAGCGATTCATGGAAGTCCGTGTGCGTGTAAATCCATGGATATGCACTGAAATCCTGCGTGGCGCACGCTGGCGCACACGTCTTCAAACAGCGTGCGCTATGCGCACAGTGAAAGCACACATAGCGTAGCGCACACAAAAGTAGGTGTAACACGGGGCATAACACGCGGAAAGGGGAACAACGCGTGAAAATGTGGGCGTCACAGGGGAAGTACAGGAGGCAAATGTGAGGAACGCCCACACGCATGCCTACAACATGTATTCATGGAATCGAATGGGGCTAACGCGTGCGCCAAAAAATATGCGCTAATCCGGAAACATGTACGGCAGCAGGAAGCAGGCGTAGCAACATAAAAGTGCACGCAAACAACAAACAAGCTCAGACGCCAAGATGAATATACCGTTCCTCGCAGCAGTGGTCGTGGGATACCGCAGGAGGAGGAGGAGGATAGTCAGGGCCAGAATTTTTAAACCCAGAACCAGCCTTTTTGGGATGCCTGATGACCAGGTGTATGGGAGGTACAGGTTTCCACCTCACATAATACTCGACCTGGTGAGTGAGTGGGAGGATGACCTCGCATCACGCACCCTGTGCTCCCAAGCACTGAGCCCCTTGTGAAAGGTGCTCAATGTACTGCACTTCTTGGCCACTGGTTCATTTCAGAGGACAAGTGCCATAGCGGGGGGGGGTGTCACAGGCCACGCAGTCATGCTGCCTGCACCAGGTGTTGGCCATCATGACTGCACGCCCAACAGTCCGCAGGCACATATACCTGCCCAGAACACCTGCAGAAAGGCATGCTGTCGTCCAGGATTTTTACGGGGTGGCACACTTCCCCAAAGTGCTAGGTGCCATTGACTGCACCCATGTGGCTCTACGTCCACCCAGGGCCACTGAGAACATCTATCGAAACTGCAAGCACTGGCATTCCATCAACGTGCAGGTTGTATGCGATGCTAAAGGAATCATCACCTCTGTCTATGCAAACTACCCTGGCTCCACCCATGACATTTTCATATACAGAATGTCCGCCCTGAGCCGGGCCCTGAAAGCTGGGCAGCATGGTAACACAAGGCTCCTAGGTGAGTACAAATGCCTGTGCACATGCATGCAAGTCACACACAGACAAATACCCAAACCCTAATTATCTCAACTATCATCACCTCCCCAGGGGACAGCGCCTACCCTCTGAGCAACCACATGATGACGCCAATCCGGAACCCCACCACACCACCCCAGGTAAGATACAACGATGCCCATATTGCAACCAGGGGCATAGTGGAGCGCACATTCGGAGTGCTCAAGTCACGCTTTCGCTCCCTTGACCGCTCTGGTGGGCAGCTGTTATATGCGCCCCCAGTAGTGTGCAGGATCATAGTGGCAGCAAGTGTCCTGCACAACGTTGCAACATGCTGGGGCCTGCCGGTGGACATGGTGGTGCCCCCACATCACCCAACCACAAGCACGGCAGCTGCACATGGGAGGGGAAAGGGCACGTGGTGAGGCAGCCCGTACGCAGCTGGTGGCTAATTACTTCACCTAGAATCACACCCCTGTGGAGTGCACACAGCCCTGGCACATACCAGCTGACAATCAATGATGATGACATAAGGGACAGTCAACTGTCACAACCATACCAGCCTGATATTGGTCACCTGGAAGTGTTACATTGTGTGCATTCCTACCTACCGAAAGACAACCAATGCTGTGTCACAAAAAGACACACATTTATGCTGCATGAATGACTACCCCCTTGCAAAATACAACATGAAAATAGTGCCATGTCACCCAACCCCTCCCCATCTCACCTACCCAACACACCATGGCATGTCATGCAATGTGAAAGCAAACAAAGCAATGCACAACACATGACACAAGTGTCACAAAGTGCACTGTCCCAAATGGAAACTGCTCACAGACAATATGCTCCAAGTAATCAATAACAAACAGCACACATGACCAAATACTTACCAGCAACACAATACAACACAGCATGAAACATCGCCAAAATATGACAGTACAAACTCAAAGTAATGTAAGTCATACAACCTCAATAAGCCAGCACATCGACCCCTTCCAACTCCAGAGTGTTGCTGCCAGACAAATGTGTCAATGTACGGCATACAACATGAACTCCATCTGCAAAGGAGACGGCCTTGTGAAGACATGAGGAAGGAACCTGCAAATTAGGATGAAGACATGGATGCACAAGCACATATCAATACACCATGCAGTGTACAATACAACCACAATACCCACTAGGAATGTCCACACAGTATTGACTACAGACTGCCCACACAGCTCATGGGAGCCCAATGTCACTGTGTAAGTCACTGTCACTTGGTCACACCCTTTGCAAGCCCAGGGAAACGGGATGCAGGAGGGGTGTGTGTGTCACGAACCCAAGCATCTAACCCAAACTCAGGACAAGCCTGCATGTGCCCAGCCAGAATACAGTGGATGCCCACGGGATACAGTGGATGCCCACGGGAGCCACACAAGGCAACACACAGGTGAACCTCAAACGCGGGCCGCCATACACTCTCATTTACTCCTTAGTGTACAAGAACACCGTCGCTCCAGGATCGCCAAAAGGGGCATGTCAACATTTCTCCTGACGGTGGAGGACTCCCAACACTTGGAGCACCTTGGTTGCTACCATCGATGGGCCCCGGATGTTTGGTTGGGTCCCACCCATTCACTTCTCCCTTAGCCCACTCCGAGCCCGGAGCTTCATGTCGCCTTCTACTGCCCGGCAGCCCAGGATCTTGCTGCGGGCTGCCGGCACAGCTGACCCGCTTCATTGGTGTCCCTCTCCCCACAGCCGCTGCTCCTTGCTCTTCCTGTCGGCAGCCACTGTGGGGGAAGCAGCGCACCTCCCTGTCTGCACTGTGTTTTGATGGCAAACTCCCAGAGCAGGAGCGCAGTGCCCTCGGTGAGTCTTTGCCCCGTTCACAGGCTCCCGTAATACCACGGATTTCCGCCACACCTCTGTGTAGGACCCTATCTGCGGCCCCTCCAGTGATCTGCAGAGGAGGGAGGCTCTGCTGCAGGAGCCTTCTGAAAACGATGCATGCTTACCCATAAACCCCTGCAATCCCACTTGATTGTAAAGACCTCGAGACATATTCTCTAGACTTGTACATAACATCAGCACAATCGAGAAGTCATCACACATTCTGTAGACTAGAGCAATCGCAGTGGGTATGTTCTCGGTAAAATGCTTAGAATGTGGGGTCAAGCCATGTTCCAAGTTCTGGAACAGTGGGTAATGGCCCGGCAGCCTAAATTAACGGCCGAAGCGAAGGCCCTTCAGGAGGGTTCTGGGCTATGCCTGCCTTTCCAGCACTTAGAACATGGGATTAAGGCCATTAGAACCCCAGGCTACCAAAGCAGTGACCTAGGGTGCCAAAAAACAAAAGTATTTTACTTTGTTCAATGGGATGCGCGCAGGAAAATAAAAAAAAAAAGATGGGGGGAAAAAAAAGATGGGGGGAGGATGGGGATGGCGCCGGGGGGCCCGGCCATCAAGTGGGATGGAACGCGGGCTTTCACCAGAGTTCAAGCCTGCATTCCTAGCCACCTGATTGGCTAGCTAGGGTGGTAATGAGTATGGCTGCTCGCAGGGGCTGGGGGGGTGGCATGCTTGCAGATGTGGACTCCCCTTTCTGTTTCTCTATCTCTCGGCCCGCGTTGCGCTAACGTCGTAGACTGGAGCACACAGCTGGACAAGCAGCTGGACGCATGCAATCATCCCACAGCAGCTGGGTGGCATCTGCTTGAGGATTCATCAGCAAATGTTTCCCCCTAAAACCTAGGATTGCATTTCCGAACTGTTCGGAGGTTCGCCCGCATGAACCAACTGGCTAGGTTTATGTTTCCATCCATGCGAATACCTCTCTAAACACTGTGATCCCACAACCCCATGAACATTCATTCACGTGAAGGCCAGCGGGCTTTCACCCCAGCACTAAACATGACATCGGACACGTAAACAACGTTACAAAGTTATTCAAATGAGAGGCTATTTCTAGGAGAGTAAGTGCCGCTGTGGCGTTGATGCGAAAAAGGGGGTGACAATGAAAGGCGACCGTTTCCCCTTCAGTAGAGTGTGAGCAACATGCGACCACCACATTTGCCCGAAATGTAGGTTTCAGCTTTGAGTGGAATGTGCCGGAACCTCAAGGACAGTTGTGCAGAGTGACTTGCCAAGACATGGCGCGAACATTCAGTGGTTGGCATGTTCATGTTTTCACTTCCAGTCCAGTCATTGCAAACCCACACATCAAGTTAAATTGAAAATAAATCGCAACTAAAATATTGCATTTCTCTGGCGGGGTAAAACATCCTTCCACTAACATATGACTTTTGAATGCCTACATATAACTTTTTCTGAATTCTAGCTGTTCCCATAAGGGCTGGGAAGTCTCTCGAGAAGCGAGTGTTGCTTTTATTCTATTTAAAATCAGAGAATAGGTATGTCTGCACATGTAGGTTGTGGCATGCATATGGCTGTACACACACACACTCACACTCTCTCGAAAGGGTGGCTAACATGTTTGCCTTTGAGGCGCTACTGTCACACCGCAGCTGACAGACACCGCATTAAATCCCTGTCACTCAGAGATTCGCACGATGAGAGTCCCTCAAGATCTTCGCTTTTGAAGAGCTGTCTTTTTATTTTAATGATGGTGTTTGGCAGTTAATTATGTCCATTCTCCAATAGCCCCAAGTGAACCTTGCAGAGGTCTCTGATGGCCGGAGATATCCTTCAGCTGTTATAGAAAGTGGAGCTGTCCATGTGATCTGAAAAGGCATGACCGTTTGAGGTTGCTTTTACATTCCATAATAGCAGGAATGACCGCACGGCTCAGAATGTACCCTCTGTCTTTGGAATGTCCTGTTTGCAATTTCCTGACAGGTGAAATGGCGTCTCTCCCTCTGAAGAAGGCTAGACGGCCAGGGACATCCCTGCGCCACCCTGTCCATGATGCAACCCCGAGGTGGAATCTTACTGTGAGGAGAGGATTTTCGGCGCTAGACTTCGACTCAACTGTGCGCTGCACTTGGACATTTCATGTGAGTTCATGAAGGAGACGACGGAAAATCCCAAAAATGGAGGAGGCTCCCCGATAACCCGGGCGGTGTCCTCCTCATAAGTCTCCCTCCTCCATACGCTGGAGGGGAGGTGCCAGCCGAAGCACGGCAAAGCAGGGGAAAAGCCTGCGAGACGGCACAGCGCGCCCAAAAGGGAGAAAGCCCGCGAAGGATGCAACCATGGAAAGGGGAGGGGCGACCCCCCTTTATAGTGACCGGGCTTCCCACTGCAGGCAGCATCCAGCCTTGGCAGTGGGACGCCCGCCGGACAACAGAGGACTGCGGTTTACCTGGCCGGTTCGTCTTGCTGTGTGACCATGTGAGGAGGTTGTGGCAGTGAAGGAAGGGGTCCGGTCCTGGAAGTTCCAGAGGTTCTGGAGATGGTGTTGCCCAGTTCAAGGGAGAAGAAATCGTAGATTGCGCGCCAGGTAGGGGTTGCGGTGCGTGCAGATTAATTGCACGGGGCGGACGCAGGAAATTAAGGAGGCGTGAAGAGAGGACGCATCAGCACTCACCTACTGCTATGAGAGGGCCGCATCAGCACTCACCTACTGCTATGAGAGGGCCGCATCAGCATCCCCCTACTGCTATGAGAGGGCCGCATCAGCACTCACCTACTGCTATGAGAGGGCGCATCAGCATCCCCCTACTGCTATGAGAGGGCCGCATCAGCACTCGCCTACTGCTATGAGAGGGCCGCATCAGCACTCACCTACTGCTATGAGAGGGCCGCATCAGCACTCACCTACTGCTATGAGAGGGCGCATCAGCACTCACCTACTGCTATGAGAGGGCCGCATCAGCACTCACCTACTGCTATGCACTCCAGGGATTGGGGAAGGCTTGATGACCTCGAATGCACCAACATGGAGTTGGGGGGGAATTCCGGCATATGTCTGTGGTCACTTTGGGAAACATTTTATGGTTAAGGCCGGGAAAGTATGCCGGAATGCGTGGCTTGCTTTCCTCATAGGTGGTCGCACGGGGGTTAGGAAGCGGTCACGGAGATGCGTTTCCATGCGATCCATTGGGCAGAGTGGATTTAAGCGGAGACATGTTGACTGCTGGGCAGGGGCGACGTACGCAAACATGGCTGTACGCAGTCGTGGGTTTGTTACTTCTACATGGAATGCATGAATATTGTTTGGGTAAGTTCAAGGAAAGCACATGGGTGCGGATGGAGGTAGTAGCTAGGGCTTGGTTGCTCCGTGGGTAGGCACTGGGCAGCCACAAGGGAGCGGTGCCTCACGGGGGTGATACATTGGCAAATGGATGGTAGACTTGCTGACATGCTGTTTCCATCATGGTGCGAGGCACGCGCACATAATGCAGTTGCTTGGGGGGTGTTTCCCGTGCACAGGGTAACAAGGCGCTTGCAATTGGCAAGCCAAGTGGGCAGGTGTTTCGCGCCTCGCCATACGCCACAAGATGGCATTGATAAGGCGCCTGTGCACAGGGGTTTCTGGGCGCGTTTTCTATGGTGATGGAACTTACTGGTTTTGGGCGGTGCGCCCATTATACATGTTTATGCTTGGGGGCGTTTGGCGGCTTTGCGTGCGACAGCCGCAGGAGTACATTCGGAGTATGTGCCCAGGGCCTCTGAGCATATTATGAGCAATTTACTGAGCAGGGTTTTACAGGCAAGGTGGGCTTCGGGGCCCGGCGGGATGCTTTCTTTGTGAACAGACTGCGAAGTAGGAATAGGCTCATGCGGGGCCCCTGCCTAACATGTGTCCCTTCCACAGTTTGAGCGTTCTTCCTGTGGGTGCGGCGCGAGGAGGAAAGGGGCCGCACGCAGCACTTAGCCAGCTGCCAGGCGCTGGGGTGCACGCCAGGATGGGCTTTCGTTCAAGTGCAGGCTAAGCCGACTCAGCAATAAAGGTTATAATCTGTCTGGGGGGAGTGGCTGGGGGGTGGTGTAGCACAAGTCTTATGGAAAGTTCAGGCGTCACCTGGTGCAGTATTAGTGTATGTTACCGGTCAAGGGGCACAGGAGTAGAGCGCTCGCTTTGACACCCGTGCAGAGCCTGCTGAAGCAGGTTCGAATCCCGGCGGGGCCGAACTCAGCCTTTCATCCTTCCGAGGTCGATAAACGAGCACCACACACCTGTGCAGATACCTGAGGGTTCACGCAAGTAGGAGGTGCGCGCGCATCCGGGAAAGGTGCAAATGCCAATGTTGTAGAATTAATACTATTTTATAAGGCGGTTTGGGAGTGAATAAGATAGCGGGGGTACCACGAGTCAGGCACAATATCAGGCTTTGCCTGGTGCATTAGCATCTCAGGTACACAAATTGGTTAAATACTTTTGGTGAAAACACCAGATTAAACCAACCTGTCTATCAAGTGGGCGAGTTATGTGTGCAGCTCGGTTGGTTTTAGACCTACAACTTGTTACGTGGTTACAAGTGCGCGCGCCGGTGGCAACATTTTTGCAAGAGAATGGGTTTCGCGCAGATACGCCACGGGGTGCATTTCATTTGGGTGATGCGGATTGTAGTATGCTGCCCAGTCACATGGGTTGGTGTCATGGCACGGAGATGGTGGACGCACATTGTTAAATGCATAGCAAGCAACGCGCCCGCGCTTAGAAGCCTCTGGGTATTAAGCACTTTACAAATAATAAAGGAAGTAACGGGTCAGCTCAGCCCAAACGAGACTGCATTAATTCTAGAAGGGTTCGAAGCTATTAGCGAGTAAGCCAAGGTTTTGGTCAAATTGTATTATTTAGGTGGGAAATTTGGTTGAAAATGCCAGGGGTCTAACGAGCGCAGCCCTCTGGAAATAGGGATCCCACTAGCCGGGGGAAGACGGGGCTCCCAGGCATAACGCTGACATTACGGGGTAAGGACATTGAATCAGTCAGGGGGAGTGCTGGCTGCACAGAGATAATAAGGGATACGTTTAGAGCTTGAGTGGGGCTTGGTCTGGAGCGGCCTAACAGGAAAGGAAGTAAAGACAGAGCTAGAGGGCCGTGAAAGTTGACTCATTCAAAGGCCAGATGACAGCTTTGGGGGGAGTAACTCCAGGGGCTAGGGGGAGGGCACTGTGGGTTAAGTGGTTAAGCCAGTTTGGTTAAGTAGGAGCAAGGGAGCAGTAGCAGAAATGAAGTCATCAGGCGGATGACACAGGGGCTAGAGGATGGCTAAAGCTATGACTGGGGGGGTCATGTGTCCAACATTTACAAAGCTGCAATTGAAAAGGTGGAGGAAACACCGAAAGGTGGGCATTTTTAACCTCCAAGAACCAATACAAAGGTTTTTCCCCGAAACTCGCATTATCGAAAAGGGATTTGGCACCTTCACTTATTTATAATTTTCATCATGTTATATAGTGAAGTGGTGAGGTGTCTGGCTGCAAACCTAACAACTGCGGTTCGAAACCCGAGGCCAGCGTTGATTCATGGGTTTTAAGGTGGTAAGCAAGGCACGCGATACGCTGGGAAAAGTTGGGGCTCATTCGAAAGACAGATGCCTATTTAGAAGGGAATAACGCAGCGGACTATTGAGGGGCCCCTGGGGGTACATTGGTTAAACTAGTTTGATCAGAGGGGAACAAAGGAGCATGAGCAGAAATGAAGTCATCAGGCAGATGACGCGGGGACTAACGAAATTGCTAAAGTAATGGCTGGGGTGGTCATGTGTCCAGCATTACCAAAGATGCAAGGTAAAAGGGGGCAGGCATCATTCTCAGACCAGCGCCCCTTGGGAGCTTAAACGGCAGGGGCGTCTGGGGGGAACAACAAGGGCTCAGCTTCCCCAAGGAAACAGCACTCTCCCCGCCCACGAACACCTGCATGGGCAGGCGAGGCTCAGGCGCAAAGGGTTGGGAGAGTTGGGCCCATGATGGACGGTTGGAAGGAAAGGGGGAAGCAGGTGTTGTACATGGAGCAATCGCCGCATCTTCCGAATTATTTCCACTAATGTGTGCAGTGTGTTATGATATTGTGGAAAATAAATCTGGGGCCTTTTTATGGGGGTTTGGCGATGCATTCGGGGACATCATTAGCATGGGAGCTGGGGTCCTATGGGTGAACAGGTCGGCAAGTCCAACCCAGCCGTTCAATCCTTAGCAGGGGCCGGGGGACGTCTGGTGGATAGTAGCCGGGGCATGGATAAGCCGCTATTATAGCTGGGGTGCTTGAGCCTTCATAAGGAACTGAAGAGAGGAAAGGGGTCTGGTTAAAGGTAAGAGGTTGGCCCAGCAGATCTCGGTCATGAATGGCGAGGAAGCTACTTTGTTGGAAGGTAGGTTTGGGTTCATGTAGCAGGCGTTACAGGTCACAAGGAGAAATAGGAGAGGCTCCAATTGCTAAAACAAGGGGTTAAGCAAGACACTGGGGTCATGGTTGTCACTTGTTTCGGGGGTTATGAACAGGATCAGCAATGCCAATCCATCCTTCATCCTCCCGGGCGCAAGTTGCTGGGGGAGCTTGTAGCCGAATAAAAGAGGGAGAGGAACCTACTGCGGGTACAGTATAGTGAGCAAATGGGCCAGACAGCCGGATGAAAAACAGGAGCCGGTGGAGGAGCCATTGCATAGCCGGAAGGGTCTTCACTCTTTCGGACCAGCGCCTTTTGGAAGCCCAAACGGCGGGGGCGTCTGGGGTGTTAGCAATGAGGGCTCAGCTTCCCCTCTCCCTCGGCCCAGGGACACCTGCAGGGGCAGGCGGGTCTCGGAATGTGAAGGGCTGGGGGAGTGGTGCCTAGGATGGACATTGGAAGGAAAGGGGGAGGAAACAGGCAAGTACTGGCGGCACGGGGTGCCAGGGATGAAAGGGGACAACCGCAAGGGCTTAATCACAGGTTGCTGGGTGAGCAGCAGAGGCCCTAAGTATTCAGCACCCAAACTCCTTTTGATGTTGAGAAATTTTGTTCTCTCTACAGGAACTGGCAGGACAATTGGGATAAACGGAAGGCATTTGGTCAAGGATAATGCCAGGGGCAGAATGGAGGAGCGCGGATAATCACGCAGCTAGCGACAGGTACAGACGAAAACTAAAGGGGGCAATGGCAAGTTCTGCAGGGGCTGGGGCTTTGGCCAGAGCAGACACGGCTTGATTAATCTAAATTCTCCAGACTATTTTGTTTAAAAAAGGGGGTACATTTGTCACCACAGGGATTGGAGCTATTCTGACAGAACCTTTGCACTAAAATCCTAGAAAGGATGGTAGGAGGCAGGGGGGAGCCACGGTGGGCGGTAACCCACCGGTGGCGTGGCGGTGTTTGGGCAACCAAACACAAGAGACAGACTCCGGATGAGCCAGGAGAAAGCTGGGAGGGTCTTCGCTCTTCTCAGACCAGCGCCCCTTGGGAGCCTAAATGGCAGGGGCGTCTGGGGGGAACAACAAGGGCTCAGCTTCCCCCAAGGAAACGGCACTCTCCCCGCCCACGAACACCTGCATGGGCAGGCGAGGCTAAGGCGCAAAGGGTTGGGAGAGTTGGGCCTATAATGGACTTTTGTAAGGAAAGGGGGAAGCAGGTTTTTGGACACGGAGCAGTCGCCGCATCTTCTGAGTTATTTCCACTAATGTGTGCAGTGTGTTATGATATTGTGGAAAATAAATCTGCGGCCTTTTTATGCCAAAAAACAAAGCAAGACTCATGTTACACTTTTCTGGGGGGGGGGAAAGAGGAATGAGTTATTGCTATGTAATGGGTCCAAAATGGACGGATGCACGGGTTATGAAGGTGACGACGGAAAATCCCAAAAATGGAGGAGGCACCCCGATAACCCGGGCCGTGTCCTCCTCATAAGTCTCCCTCCTCCATAGGCTGGAGGGGAGGTGCCAGCCGAAGCACGGCAAAGCAGGGGAAAAGCCTGCGAGACGGCACAGCGCGCCCAAAAGGGAAAAAGCCCGCGAAGGATGCAACAATGGAAAGGGGAGGGGCTACCCCCCTTTATAGTGAGCGGGCTTCCCACTGGCAGCATCCATCCTTGGCAGTGGGACGCCCGCCGGACAACAGAGGACTTCGTTTTTCCACCCACCCACCCTACAAACAGGACAAGCAAGGAGGCCTGATCGTCGACGTCGCAGGACGACAGGCGGTGTGGCGGTGTTTGGGCAACCAAACACAAGAGACAGACTTCGGATGAGCCAGGAGAAAGCTGGAAGGGTCTTCACTCTTCTCAGACCAGCGCCCCTTGGGAGCTTAAACGGCAGGGGCGTCTGGGGGGAACAACAAGGGCTCAGCTTCCCCCAAGGAAACGGCACTCTCCCCGCCCACGAACACCTGCATGGGCAGGCGAGGCTCAGGCGCAAAGGGTTGGGAGAGTTGGGCCTATAATGGACTTTTGTAAGGAAAGGGGGAAGCAGGTTTTTGGACATGGAGCAGTCGCGGCATCTTCTGAGTTATTTCCACTAATGTGTGCAGTGTGTTATGATATTGTGGAAAATAAATCTGGGGCCTTTTTATGCCAAAAAACAAAGCAAGACTCATGTTACACTTTTCTGGGGGGGGGGGGGGAGAGGAATGAGTTATTGCTATGTAATGGGTCCAAAATGGACGGATGCACGGGTTATGAGTTCATGAGTTCCTTTGCAGCAGGGTCACAGGAAGGGGAGGTGTTGCCCACACCCAGTACTTGGACTTGAATGTAGTTGGGTCCGGATACCTTGTGCTTAAAATATGACTCGTCACATTCTTGTTTCTAGCGGATTACGCGCTTTTTATTTATGTGATTGAGAAAATCAGCCATGTAACCCATTACAAACAAGAATGAACGGGTGATATTTTCAGAGCAAGGCATTGAGCCTCGCATACTGTAAGCAGAATCACGCTGTCCTTCATGTACTGTCCTGCACTATACACCATGCCCCGTTTCAGAAGTGTAATGTCAATAGAATAGACATTCCCTCCCTCCCTCCCCCGCCTCCCTCCCTCCCTTCCTTCCTTCCTTCCTTCCTTCCTTCCTTCCTTCCTTCCTTCCTTCCTTCCTTCCTTCCTTCCTTCCTTCCTTCCTTCCTTCCTTCCTTCCTTCCTTCCTTCCTTCCTTCCTTCCTTCCTTCCTTCCTTCCTTCCTTCCTTCCTTCCTTCCTTCCTTCCTTCCTTCCTTCCTTCCTTCCTTCCTTCCTTCCTTCCTTCCTTCCTTCCTTCCTTCCTTCCTTCCTTCCTTCCTTCCTTCCTCAACCTGAATTGAACTTAAGTCGTTCTTGCTAACGCGTTATTGGAATATTACTCATTGAAGCACTGGGAGGGGAAGAGCAGACGCTGCCAGAATGCTGGGATGGGAGTAAGAGGTATTGCCGGTAACTCGGGAGGGAAGGAAGAGGCGCTGCCCAAAACACTGGGAGGGGAAAAACAGCCACTGTCAGTAACACTGGGAATAGAGGAGCAGGTGCTGAAAGTAACACTGGGAGGGGAGGAGCAGACACTGCCGGTGACACTGGCAGGGGAGGAAGAGGTGCTACCAGTAACACTGGGAGGGGAGGAAGAGGCGCTGCCAGTAACACTGGGAGGGGAGGAGCAGGCGCTGCCGGTAATACTGGGAGGGGAGGAAGAGGTGCTGCCAGTAACACTGGGAGGGGAATAGCAGGCGCTGCTGGTAACACTGGGAGGGGAGGAAGAGGTGCTACCAGTAACACTAGGAGGGGAATAGCATGCACTGCCAGTAACACTGGGAGGGGAGGAAGAGGTGCTGCCAGTAACACTGGGAGGGGAATAGCAGGCACTGCCGGTAACACTGGGAGGGGAGGAAGAGGCGCTGCCAGTAACACTGGGAGGGGAGGAAGAGGCGCTGCCAGTAACACTGGGAGGGGAGGAGCAGACACTGCCGGTGACACTAGGAGGGGAGGAAGAGGTGCTACCAGTAATACTGGGAGGGGAATTGCAGGCACTGCCAGTAACACTGGGAGGGGAGGAAGAGAGGCTGCCAGTAACACTGGGAGGGGATTATCAGGCAATGTCGGTAACACTGGGAGGGGAGGAAGAGGTGCTACCAGTAACACTGGGAGGGGAATAGCAGGCGCTGCCGGTAACACTGGGAGGGGAGGAAGAGGCGCTGCCGGTAACACTGGGAGGGGAGGAAGAGGCGCTGCCAGTATGACATGGAGGGGAGGAGCAGACACTGCCGGTGACACTGGGAGGGGAGGAAGAGGTGCTACCAGTAACACTGGGAGGGGAATAGCAGGCACTGCCGGTTACACTGGGAGGGGAGGAAGACGCACTGCCGGTAACACTGGGAGGGGGGGAAGAGGTGCTGCTAGTAACACTGGGAGGGGAATAGCAGGCACTGCCGGTAACACTGGGAGGGGAGGAAGAGGCGCTGCCGGTTACACTGGGAGGGGAGGAAGAGGTGGTGCCAGTAAAACTGAGAGGGGAATAGCAGGCACTGCTGGTAACACTGGGAGGTGAGGAAGAGGCGCTGCCAGTGACAATGGGAGGGGAGGAAGAGGTGCTACCACTAACACTGGGACGGGTATAGCAGGTGCTGCCGGTAACGCTGGGAGGGGAGGAAGAGGCGCTGCCAGTAACACTGGGAGGGGAATAGCAGGCGCTGCCGGTAACACTGGGAGGGGAGGAAGAGTCGCTGCCGGTAACACTGGGAGGGTAGGAAGAGGCGTTGCCAGTAACACTGGGAGGGGAGGAAGAGGTGCTGCCAGTAACACAGGGAGGGGAGGAGCAGACACTGCTGGTGACACTGGGAGGGGAGGAAAAGGTGCTACCAGTAACACTGGGAGGGGAATAGCAGGCACTGCCGCAAACACTGGGAGGGGAGGAAGAGGCGCTGCCAGTAACACAGGGAGGGGAGGAGCAGACGCTGACGGTGACACTGGCAGGGGAGGAAGAGGTGCTACCAGTAACACTTGGAGGGGAATAGCAGGCGCTGCCGGTTAAAACTGGGAGGGGAGGAAGAGGCGCTGCCGGTAACACTGGGAGTGGAGGAAGAGGTGCTGCCAGTAACACAGGGGAGAGAGGAGCAGACACTGCCGGTGACACTGGGAGGGGAGGAAGAGGTGCTATCAGTAACACTGGGAGGGGAATAGCAGGCACTGCCGGTAACACTGGAAGAGGAGGAAGAAGCGCTGCCAGTAACACTGGGAGGGGAGGAAGAGGCGCTGCCAGTAACACTGGGAGGGGAGAGTAGACACTGCCGGTGACACTGGGAGGGGAGGAAGAGGTGCTACCAGTAACACTGAGAGGGGAGGAGCAGACACTGCCGGTAGCACTGGGAGGGGAGGAAGAGGCGCTGCCGGTAACACTGGGAGGGGAGGAAGAGGTGCTGCCAGTAACACAGGGAGGAAGGGAGCAGACACTGCCAGTGACACTGGGAGGGGAGGAAGAGGTGCTACCAGTAACACTGGGAGGGGAATAGCAGGCACTGCCGGTAACACTGGGAGGGGAGGAAGAAGCGCTGCCAGTAACACTGGGAGGCGAGGAAGAGGCGCTGCCGGTAATACTGGGAGGGGAGGAAGAGGAGCTACCAGTAACACAGGGAGGGGAGGAGCAGATGCCTATTTGGAGGAGTGTGTCGCATTATTAAACCAAAGCTTTAAAACATAGGAACGTGTAGGAGGGCCACCAGACAGAATAAAATCCATAAACATTTCTAGGATAAAATGATCAGGGACAAAAATAGAACCACTCAAAAAGAGCTACACAGTTTGGCCCCTTTTGTCACTGATCATGTTACTTATGCAATCGGCAGGAGGCAAATTATGGCCAAATATACCAAGTGGCTCCGACTCGATCGTCAGTTCAGAGACTGCCAAAACTGGAGAGATTTGATGGTGACCACCTTAAGTAATAAGGAGTTGCAATGCCCCATGCAGTAACTCACAATACTCCTTACCACCCTCCAGATGGTGGCCAAGTGAAAGTCAATGCCCCCTGCAGTAACTTCAATGCCCCATGCAGTAACTCACAATACTCCTTTCCACCCTCGAGATGGTGGCCAAATGAAAGTCAATGGCCCCTGCAGTAACTTCAATGCCCCATGCAGTAACTCACAATACTCCTTATCACCCTCGAGATGGTGGCCAAGTGAAAGTCAATGCCCCCTGCAGTAACTTCAATGCCCCATGCAGTAACGCACAATACTCCTTATCACCCTCGAGATGGTGGCCAAATAAAAGTCAATGGCCCCTGCAGTAACTTCAATGCCCCATGCAGTAACTCACAATACTCCTTACCACCCTCCAGATGGTGGCCAAATGAAAGTCAACGGCGCCTGCAGTAACTTCAATGCCCCATGCAGTAACTCACAATACTCCTTACCACCCTCCAGATGGTGGCCAAATGAAAGTCAATGGCCCCTGCCTGCAGTAAATTCAATGCCCCATGCAGTAACTCACAATGCTCCTGACTACCCTCCAGATGGTGGCCACATGACACTCAATGGCCCCTGTAGTAACTTCAATGCCCCATGCAGTAACTCACAATACTCCTTACCACCCTCCAGTTGGTGGCCAAATGAAAGTCAATGGCCCCTGCAGTAACTTCAATGCCCCATGCAGTAACTCACAATGCTCCTGACTACCCTCCAGATGGTGGCCAAATGACACTCAATGGCCCCTGCAGTAACTTCAATGCCCCATGCAGTAACACACAATACTCCTTAACACCCTCCAGATGTTGGCCAAATGAAAGTCAATGGCCCCTGCAGTAACTTCAATGTGCCATGCAGTAACTCACAATGCTCCTGACTACCCTCTACCCTCCAGATGGTGGCCACATGAAACTCAATGGCCCCTGCAGTAACATCAATGTCCAATGCAGTAACTCACAATACTCCTTACCACCCTACAGATGGTGGCCAAATGAAACTCAATGGCCCCTGCAGTAACATCAATGCCCAATGCAGTAACTTACAATGCTCCTGACTACCCTCCAGATGGTGGCCAAGTGAAACTCTTTGGCCCCTGCAGCAACTTCAATGCCCAATGCAGAATCTCAGAATGCTCCTGACTACCCTCCAGATGGTGGCCAAATGAAACTCAATGGCCCCAGTAGTAACATCAATGCCCAATGCAGTAACTCACAATGCTCCTGACCACCCTCAAGATGGTGGCCAAGTGATACTCAATGGCCCCTGCAGTAACTTCAATGTCCCATGCAGTAACTCACAATGCTCCTGACCACCATCCATATGGTGGCCAAATGAAACTCAATGCCCCCTGCAGTAGCATCAATGCCCAATGCAGTAACTCACAATGCTCCTGACCACCCTCAAGATGGTGGCCAAGTGATACTCAATGGCCCCTGCAGTAACTTCAATGTCCAATGCAGTAACTCACAATACTCCTTACCACCCTACAGATGGTGGCCAAATGAAACTCTTTGGCCCCTGCAGCAACTTCAATTCCCCATGCAGAATCTCAGAATGCTCCTGACTACCCTCCAGATGGTGGCCAAATGAAACTCAATGGCCCCAGTAGTAACATCGATGCCCAATGCAGTAACTCGCAATGCTCCTGACCACCCTCAAGATGGTGGCCAAGTGATACTCAATGGCCCCTGCAGTAACTTCAATGTCCCATGCAGTAACTCACAATGCTCCTGACCACCCTCCATATGGTGGTCAAATGAAACTCAATGCCCCCTGCAGTAGCATCAATGCCCAATGCAGTAACTCACAATGCTCCTGACCACCCTCAAGATGGTGGCCAAGTGATACTCAATGGCCCCTGCAGTAACTTCAATGTCCAATGCAGTAACTCACAATACTCCTTACCACCCTACAGATGGTGGCCAAATGAAACTCAATGGCCCCTGCAGTAACATCAATGCCCAATGCAGTAACTTACAATGCTCCTGACTACCCTCCAGATGGTGGCCAAGTGAAACTCTTTGGCCCCTGCAGCAACTTCAATGCCCCATGCAGAATCTCAGAATGCTCCTGACTACCCTCCAGATGGTGGCCAAATGAAACTCAATGGCCCCAGTAGTAACATCAATGCCCAATGCAGTAACTCACAATGCTCCTGACCACCCTCAAGATGGTGGCCAAGTGATACTCAATGGCCCCTGCAGTAACTTCAATGTCCCATGCAGTAACTCACAATGCTCCTGACCACCCACCATATGGTAGCCAAATGAAACTCAATGCCCCCTGCAGTAGCATCAATGCCCAATGCAGTAACTCACAATGCTCCTGACCACCTTCCAAATGGTGGCCAAGTGAAACTCATTGGCCACTGCAGCAACTTCAATGCCCCCTGCAGAGTCTCACAATGCTCTCGACTACCCTCCAGATGGTGGCCAAATGAAACCCAATGGCCCCTGCAGTAACATCAATGCCCAATGCAGTAACTCACAATGCTCCTGACCAGCCTCAGGATGGTGGCCAAGGGATACTCAATGGCCCCTGCAGTAACTTCAATGCCCCATGCAGAGTCTCACAATGCTCCTGACTACCCTCCAGATGATGGCCAAATGAAACTCAATGGCCCCTGCAGTAACATCAATGCCCCATGCAGTAACTCACAATACTCCTTACCACCCTCAAGATGGTGGCCAAGTGATACTCAATGGCCCCTGCAGTAACTTCAATGTCCCATAAGTTAGTAATTGCAATGCCCATGCAGTAACTCACAATGCTCCTGACCACCCTCCAAATGGTGGCCAAGTGAAACTCATTGGCCCCTGCAGCAACTTCAATGCCTCATGCAGAGTCTCACAATGCTCCTGACTACCCTCCAGATGGTGGCCAAATTAAACTCAATGGCCCCTGCAGTAACAGCAATGCCCAATACAGTAACTCACAATTCTTCTGACCACCCTCCAGATGGTGGTCAAATGAAACTCAATGGCCTCTGCAGTAACTTCAATGCCCGATGCAGTAACTCATAATGCTACTGGCCACCCTCCAGATGGTGGCCAAATGAAACTCAACGGCCCCTGCAGTAACATCAATACCCAATGTAGTAACTCACAATACTCCTTACCACCCTCCAGATGGTGGCCAAATGAAAGTCAACAGCGCCTGCAGTAACTTCAATGCCCCATGCAGTAACTCACAATACTCCTTACCACCCTCCAGATGGTGGCCAAATGAAAGTCAATGGCCCCTGCAGTAACTTCAATGCCCCATGCAGAATCTCACAGTGCTCCTGACTACCCTCCAGATGGTGGCCAAATGAAACTCAATAGCCCCTGCAGTAACTTCAATGCCCCATGCAGGAACGCACAATGCTCCTGACCACCCTCCAGATGGTGGCCAAGTGAAACTCATTGGCCCCTGCAGCAAATTCAATGCCCCCTGCAGAATCTCACAATGCTCCTGACTGCCCTACAGATGGTGGCCAAATGAAACTCAATTGCCCCTGTAGCAACATCAATGCCCAATGCAGTAACTCACAATGCTCCTGAGCACCCTCAAGATGGTGGCCAAGTGATACTCAATGGCCCCTGCAGTAACTTCAATGTCCCATGCAGTAACTCACAATACCCCTGACCACCCACCAGATGGTGGCCAAATGAAACTCAATGGGCCCTGCAGTAACATCAATGCCCAATGCAGTAACTCACAATTCACCTGACCACCCTCAAGATGGTGGCCAACAATGGCCCCTGCAGTAACTTCAATGTTCCATGCAGTAACTCACAGTGCTGCTGACCACCCTCCAGATTCTAGCCAAATGAAACTCAATGGCCCCTGCAGTAAGTTAGTAATTGCAATGCCCATGCAGTAACTCACAATGCTCCTGACCACCCTCCAAATGGTGGCCAAGTGAAACTCATTGGCCCCTGCAGCAATTTCAATGTCTCATGCAGAGTCTCACAATGCTCCTGACTACCCTCCAGATGGTGGCCAAATGAAACTCAATGGCCCCTGCAGTAACATCAATGCCCAATACAGTAACTCACAATGCTCCTGACCACCCTCCAGATCGCGGCCAAATGAAACTCAATGGCCCCTGCAGTAAGTTAGTAATTGCAATGCCCATGCATTAACTCACAATGCTCCTGACCACCCTCCAGATGGTGGTCAAATGAAACTGAATGGACCCTGCAGTAACATCAATGCCCAATGCAGTAACTCACAATGCTCCTGACCACCCTCCAGATGGTGGCCAAATGACACTCAATGGCCCCTGCAGTAACTTCAATGCTCAATGCAGTAACTCACAATGTTCCTGACTACCCTCCAGATGGTGGTCAAATGAAAGTCAATGGCCCCTGCAGTAACATCAATGCCCCATGCAGTAACTCACAATGCTCCTGACTACCCTCCAGATGGTGGCCAAGTGAAACTCAATGGCCCCTGCAGTAACATCAGTGCCCAATGCAGTAACTCACAATGCTCCTGACCACCCTCCAGATGGTGGCCAAATGAAACTCAATGGCACCTGCAATAAGTTAGTAATTGCAATGGCCCATGCAGTAACTCACAATGCTCCTGACCACCCTCCAAATGGTGGCCAAGTGAAACTCATTGGCCCCTGCAGCAATTTCAATGCCTCATGCAGAGTCTCACAATGCTCCTGACTACCCTCCAGATCGCGGCCAAATGAAACTCAATGGCCCCTGCAGTAAGTTAGTAATTGCAATGCCCATGCAGTAACTCACAATGCTCCTGACCACCCTCCAGATGGTGGGCAAATGATACACATGTATAAGAGTCACAGATGACCTGTCCAAATACCTGTAGGTAGCAGTATTGCAAGCATCAGATCCACTCATCCAGCAGCCAATCCTCTCCATGGCCACAGCAATCTAGGATTTAGCCGTACCACCAATTCTGTCACCGACCGTTGTGCAGCAGGTGTCAGCATGCCGCTGGCCATAGGGCGAATCCAAATACTCAGGGGTGCGACCTTACACACCTCGCTGCCATGGGTCAGAAGCGCTGTCCAGACACAGAGAACAAAAGAGGGTCCTTTCCTCTTGTTCCCCACTGCTGTAGCAGCACTCATCTCCGTGGCCCAGGCAGCCGCCAGACCACAGCAATGGCACAGGGTGCACCATAGAATCCCACATCACAGCCACACTGCAACGGGTCTGCGCGGCACACAGATACAACCCTCACACGGTGCGCCTTAACGGCGTTTGCTGAAGCTGTTCCGCACAGAGGGGGAAGCCCTCACACAGCGCTCCAGTCCTTCCTCAACGCTGTTATTCTAAGCAAAACGCGGAGCCCCAACAGCTCGTCGCCAACTGTGGTGTCTGATGCTCACACCGGCTGTGCATCACAGTGTCACAGGGGTCCCTGTGTGGGCCTCCACATTCTAAAGTGCCCTCATTACTGGACAAGCGCACGCTCATTCAGCATAATACAAAAGTAAATCAACACGTTTAAACAAAACACTCTTGAACAAAAAAAAAAACACCTGCTAAGTAATGTAATACATACTACATATAATAGTTTGCATGTGATATGTCGCATGGTTTTGTGGAAACATCCCAGTAAAAAGAAAACTCATGTATTTAATATTATTGTGGGGGTCGTCTTTAAAACCAAACTATAGTAACAACTAAACTGCATTGGAAAAAGAAGAGAGAGGGGACTGAAGCACCAGTGAAGAGGAGTGGAGGAAGGTATTATTTGCAGTTATACTGTTACTCTTAATTTTAATTCAAGGGAATATTCTTCGGGGTTAAACCCATTAATGTTTGTAAATTGAGTTTTCCTCTGTGGGCTGGTTCACTCACAACGAACATGGACGGAAAGAGCAGTCCTCACCCCGACGTCCATTGATGCTTGTACAGTCCTTGCTGGGTGAAAAGCACTGCTCCTCCTCAGTAATGGGGGCAGCTTTTGAGGCTGGGGTCCGGGGTCCTGATGAGGCACTTCCATTATAAATGATAGCTGGTTAGAGGCAGCTGCAGATCTGTTCATTATAGGAGCATGCATGTTTTCCAGGGAGCCCCGGCTGATACCAGAGGGTTAGCAGGGGATCGCCCACCATGAATTATTTTAAGTAAAGGATTGAAATGCTGCATTTTATAGCAACATTTTTAAAAATAAAATCTGGGTAAACTAGCATACAATATACATGTGTTTCTGTAAAAGAAAACAACAATGCATGAATGCCAGGTCACAAACAGAATACAAGACGATTGTATGACATTCCGTGATGCCTGTGCCCACAATAAATGCCTGAATTTCCACTGTGATGCAAGTCTTCTTTATGCCTATTTCGATGATATATGCCAGCATTGCCTTGTAAAACACGTACCCATGCTGCCTGTGACAAAATATGTATGCTAATAGTGCCAATGTAAAACACTGTAACATGCTTATCAGTCCTCAATATGTTCAAGCACTGTCACTGTAATAGCACACATGTTTTATAATGCATGTTACTATGGCACAATCCAAAACTGCCCTATAAAACACTTTAATGATGAGCCACAGACTATACTATGGAGCACCACTGTAAATCCTGTTCATGGTGTGGTCCCTCACATTCTTGCCCTGGTGCAGAGCCCCCTCAACACACATGTGCAAATAGACACACACACACAGACAGACTCACGCGCACACACACACACACTGACAGACTCACGCACGTGCGCACACACACACACACACACACACACACACACACACAGACTCACGCGCGCACACACACAGACAGACTCACGCGCGTGCGCACACACACACACACAGACTCACGCACACACAGACAGACAGACTCACGCACGTGCGCACACACACACACACACACACACACTAAAACTCTCTTGCACACACACACGTTGTAATCCCTACATGAAAATATCCCCAAAAATGTGCCCCTTTTCTTAAATGTACCTTTTCAATGTGGTGAAGAAGTGTCCATGTTACCCCCTGTCGAGGCACCAGCCAGTCAACACGTGTAAGCAGGCAGTAGAGGCTGCAACATGGGACCCTACGGGGAAAGGGCATTCAGAAGAGTTTAGAAAAATAAAATTTGGAGGAAGTGCATTTGTGAAGTGCTGTCGGCCTTGGAGGAGCCCGAATGCCTGTTTTTTCTGTGGACAAGAAACTACAAACTTTAACTTGTAACGAGCCTACGCCCCGCCCCTTTTTCCCAAAATCCTCTTAAACAGCGGGCCGCGCGCATTTGGCGCACGCGCATTTGGAGGAAGGGCATTTGTGAAGTACTGTCGGCCTTGGAGGAGCCCGAATGCCTGTTTTTTCTGTGGACAAGAAACTACAAACTTTAACTTGTAACAAGCCTAAGCCCGCCCCTTTTTCCCAAAATCCTCTTAAACAGCGGGCCGCGTGCATTTGGCATGCGTGCATTTGGAGGAAGTGCATTTGTGAAGTGCTGTCGGCTGTCTGTTGGCTGAGGGTCTGAGGGTTGGGGGCTATAGGCAATTACAATTTGTCATTTTTCAGGTAAAAATGTGCATTGAATGGTATATTTGCATATTTGTGGAATTGAATTGTATACTTGTGGAAAAAAAAGACATAAATAAGTAATTGTTATAAGCTAATACTAAGCTAATACGGTCATAAGATAATATATTGATCACAAAATGGTGATGACGCTGCGCACCGGGATGCCGCCAAAAGAAGTCATTACCGTGTGTGTGCATGATGCCATTTCCACTCCTAAAACGTCCTCAAGAACGATAAATCTTGCACGGGTTAGCAAATCAACATCTAGCATGAGAGCCTGTTCGGCAGTAGCCGATATCAGAAAATATTGTGCTATAGGGAGTAAAAGTGGAAGTAATATTGAGAGTGCCCAACCAGTTGGGCTTGCTGAACTGTCAACTAAACTGGATTTAACAGACAAAAATACTCAGGAGAGCTGTGAGGAAATTCAGTTGCCCCCACCTGACTCGCTAATTGTGGCAGGTTTACTGGATGTAATTGACCAACAAGGAGAGGGGAGGGTGGAACCCCAAATCAAGGCGGTAGAAAGCGTATCGGACTTACGAATCACTGCAGACTTAAGTAAGGATGAAAAAGAACAGGATGTTTCAATTGGTAATATTAATGATAGAAATGTTGAAGTGGTGAGAATGGATGACACACTTAATAGAAATAAAGTTAGCTCACCAGAAACAAACCAGTCTTCTGACTCTAAACGGGACTTAAATGACAGTTTAGACAGGCAGGAGCTATACCAGTCACCTATGATGTTCTCTCCAACACATGATGCCTCATCTGTCTCTTCCTGTTCCTTTGCTCAACCAACCCCGCGGCGAAATCACTCTGCCCCAAATGAAAAGATTCAGGCTATACCAGGAAGCTTTGTTATAGGACTTGAAACCTCCTTGCAAACTATGAATGCAGCCCTTTTTTCACTTACACGCCTCTATGATACACTAGATACGTAAATTAACGACCAACACTCCCTTTTAATTAAATTACTTCAAAAAACCTTAGCAAAAGAGTCCGGTTGTGGCTGCTGCGATTGTGGCTGCTGCGAGAAGGAAAAGAACAGACACAACAATCAAATTACAAGTGTAGAATCAAGAACTGAAGATACAAAATTACAGGCAGATGATATACTTCTAATCGATTGCACTCAAGATCAACTGTCTGCATTACAAGTGGGGGTAAAAAATAAAAATAAAAATACAAAGGCAGGAAGTTTAACAGAAAAAGTGCAGGAAAATAAAATTGATAAACTAATCAATGTGGGCGATCAGGAAAGCTCTCTGAGAAGTAGTATGGAAGAAAAAAAAGAAGAGTGCATAGTTGGGCATTCCTGCTCCAAAAAAAAGAAAGACAAGGCAAAAAACCTGATAAGCAACCCCTAATCCAGAAAGAAAATAGCGATGCTCAACCTAATACAGGGGTAGCAGAAAATGAAAATACGCCGATTTATAACATTTTTGACATAAGAAAGAATGAACCAAATACGAGTGTCAAAACTACTACAAAAAAATCAAAAAATGTTCTCACCTTTGCTAACTCTAAAATCACAGGAACAAAGCAATTTATCCGTACCATAACTTTGCCTAAATCAGCGGCAGCTGTAGCTCACACGGCTATCGTAAATAAATATCGGATAGCGATATCCCAAAAAAGCGAGCCAAGGACGACTGACACAAAATACGCCCTCAGAATATGAACCTCTAAATAATGTAATTCAAATGGCTGATCAGCAAAAGGAAGCTGAAAATTGCAATGCTACTAAGAAGTTATCATGTGGGGCGAGCAGTGGTGAAGCAAGTGATGTACCAAATAGACCATCGAACCAGGTAAATGATGGCCTGACTAACACTGAGAACCAGCCTATAAGAGAGAAACAGGAAAAGGCTAGCAATGGTGTTGAATGTAATGACTCTACAAAACAGCCGCAGGATAAGCTGATATTTATGTCAGAATGGAAATCAGAAATAGAGCAATCCTTAAAAAGAATTATTGCTCAAGCAAACATGAACGAGAATCCAATGGGAACTGGCTTGGGTGGGGCAGTTCATACACCTGTGAGTAACACGGTAAGACACAATCAACCTCAGCCTAAAACACACTATACAACCAAAGTTGGGTATCGAACGCCAGGCAGAGACGTTAATACAAAATGTCTCATGATGCAGTGTCGACCTCAGCCTTGTCAAAGTTTTGACCTGAATAGGCAATCTGTGTTGAATATATTTGCTGAGGTTCAGGTTCTTGAAGGGATAAGTTCATGTGATGTAGACCAGATAGAATTCCCTCACCGAAACGATCTGTCCATGATAAAGCTATGGATGAAATCCGGCTTTGTCAAAAATGCAGTATGGGAAGCGCGAGATGATCTCTACGAATTGGGTTTCATTATGATAAACCAAGCCTTGTGGGACCAACAACAACCCCCTATCTCCAGAAACCAGTTTGTGCCCAAATTAAATGTATATCAGAAAGGCCAAAGTTGTAATTCACGAATAAATGCCTGAAGTTCAAATGGACAAATCATAGAGGAGAGTGAGCTGAGAATGAATAGCAACTAACTAGTCCAAAATCTAAAAACTCTAGTGTTAGCCTCTTGGAATACAAGAGGCTTTAAGCATCTTACCAAATCCAAAAATAGCTTATTGTTGAATTATGACATTTTGGCTTTCCAGGAAATTTGGCTCTCAAAGGCTCCAGTGTGGGATAATCATGTGTTAATTTTGAATCCTGCTTTCATGCCAGTCAGAGGTAGACCCATGGCAGGTTTAATGGTAGCTATAAACCATCCCCCAATATGCAAATTGAACATTGGTTCTCTCCAAACAGCTTTTTACAATTGGTAAGGATCAAATTTAAGACTGAAGATATTGGATTGTTAAACATCTACTGGAATCATGCTGCAATATCTGAATCTGTTTTCTTTGAAGCCATGGATGAAACATTAAATTTAACAATCCTAGATCCGGTTTGTAATCATGTAATAATAACTGGTGATTTGAATTTAACATGTCTAACCCAAATGGGAACAACTCTGACGCCGATAGCTAAAGGATGGAACGCTTATATGGCGGAACGACTGTTTGTAATGCTAAATGGAGCTAAAAAAGGTGATATGCCATCTAGCAGCACGTGGCATCGAGGTTCACAAACAGCAACAATTGATTACACCTTTTTTAAACCGAGACCTTTTCAATTATATAACTGAATTCCGAATTATATCCCAGAAAATAAGTGATCATGACATTCAATCCATAAAATGGGCCTGGGTAATTGATGACAAATTATATGATTCATCTCTAGCTTGTAACCTAATGACTAATTCAGCTCAAAATAGATTTCATTGGACTCCAGCATCTCTACAACTTTTATGTGAAACATTAGATCGGTCTCAGTATAATACAGTTTATGGCTCTAATACTTGTCCTTCTTATGTCGAAGAAATGCAGATATTCAGGTTCAAGAGAAATGATCACTACAGTAACAAGCCTAAAAATGTGCATACTTTTTACCTTGAGGTAGCTACTCACAAATCTCGATACAGGGCTGATTGAAGAAAAATTATAAAAGAAAATTCTCTTGACTGCTCACGACAACTGAATACACTAAAATGTAAACATAAGAATTGGATAAGAGCAAGGAAAGCTCTTATGTATCAACACGATGCAGAGGTTATGTTAAAATATCTCCAAGAGAAAAATTCAGCTAAAATATGGTCACTGCTAAAACAAACGCAGACAAAAGTTCAAATAGTGAATCAATGAACCCTATTCCCCAAGAAGTATGGTCTACCTTTTACAAAACCTTATATGCTGACACTATCACTACTAGACATCAAGATAAGTTTGAACCGAGTAAGACAGAGATTCTTGTCTTTGACATTGATGACATCTTATTGATCATTGCAAAATTGTCTACATCTCGTGCTCCGGGCCCAGATGGTCTGTCAAACTTCATGCTAAAAAAAATCCAACTGCATGGGCACAAATTCTAATAACCATCTTTAGGCAAATTGTGTCAACGCACTCCATTCCAGATTCATGGAGGAAATCCATAACTATTCCTATCCACAAGAAAGGGGATAATCAACAACCTAAGAATTATAGACCTATATCTCTCATGGATATACCGGGTAAAATTTCTGCCCGTTTATTATTGAGAGATATAAATAAATGGCTGAATGGTGCGGGAATTAGAGACCCAAATCAAACTGGCTTTATGCCAGGAATGGGGACAGCCATTAATCTACATATTTTGGAAGTACTAATGAAACAAGAGTATCAGAGAGGGCAGGTAACATATATGGCTTTTATTGACTTTCAGGCTGCCTTTGATTCAGTATGTAGAAAAAGGCTAATCAATAAGTTACAGGAAGCAAAGTGTCCGAATTATATTATATACTGGATCAACGAATTACACTCTAAAACTACAGTACAGATCAGATTAGCCTTAGATGGCACCCTATCAGACCCAATTGAAACATTTTGGGGACTAAAGCAAGGATGCATCTTGGCAAGCACCCTGTTTAATTTCTTTATGTCGGCAGTGCAATATGATTTTCTGAAAACAACATCTGATGCTCCCCGTTTGGGAGGGCATGCAGTCCCCCGGCTATTCTATGCTGACGATTTAGTGTTGCTAGCGAAGACGCCAGGGGGCTTGCAAGCACTCTTTAATACCCTAAACAATTATGTTGAGGCAAACTTGCTTACAATTAACCAAGACAAGTGCAAAATCATGATACTTGAGCCAAAGAAAAAAAAATAATCTCCAAAACCAGAAAGTGGCAAATTCAGAACGTGAATATAGGTGTCATCTCTGAATACTAGTACTTGGGAGTGACGATTAGCAATAACCAACAGGACAAAGCATATTACTGTGAAGTCGAAACCAAGGTTAACACTGGTATAGCACAGTCTAATAATACAAGGCAAATTTGGCAAATTTTCATTACTTCCAGCCATTACATTCTATAAGCAAAAGGTCACACCGATAATAACCTATGGTGCAGAAACAAGAGAGATCGTTCCAGAGAATGTGTGGCTAAAATTTGAGGGTCGTTATTGGAAAATAATTTGTTGCCTTCCAATGTCTACATCAATGTGTTTAATACGACATGAACTCGGTCTAGTATCATTGTATGCAATTTATACATGGAAAATCTTGATGCTGTATTGTAAATATAACATGGCTACTAGAGAAAATGGAATAATGTATACAATGAGAGGACATATGATAGAATCAGTGAACCCCAAAATTGAGAAATGGAGAAAGTGGGTAAAAGAAATAATGAATATATCTGGTATTGATCTTGAGCTACTCATTAATAACCCAAAGAGGGCAAAAATGAAACATGAATTGTTTGATTGGATAAGAACTCGAGAGGCATGCATAAAACTACGAGTTTTTAAACAACAAGCTTTTGCAACCAAAACACTTCATGTAATGGAAAACTACTTAACAAAGTTTCCAGATGCCAAATCCAGGTACACATATATGAGATTACGATTGAATATTTGTCATACGAATCAAGTGCGATTCATGAGAAAGAAAACATCCAATGTCAATTGTAGATTTTGTCTTGTACCAACAGCAATGGAGACACTAAAACACTTATTCTCTGAATGTCCTGCCTTATTACAACAAAGATGTAAAATATTTAAACATTTGTTTGAGAATGAGTACAGCTTGAGTGAAGACATGTTCTGGAAGATCTTGTTTAATAGTCAATCTGCCAAATTGAACATTGCAAGTGTTGTGTTCATTGAATCACTAGCCTTGTCGGATCAAAGTGATACTATTAATCTCAATTCCAAAGCGATACAATTTTAATTTGAACTTTTAAATGACACAAGTGGTCTAAAATTCTGTTTCAATCTGTGGCATTACATGACGAAATGGATTGATGTGGACATGCTTTGTTGCTTTGCTGCTAAATTGCACTTTCTTATTTTCTAATATTATCATATGAATTTTTTTTTAATTTTTAATTATGATTGTGTATATCAAATACTTTTGTATATTGTTTAATGTATAATTTTCTTTATTCTTTTATTTTTTGAAAGGCTGTATTTTACAGCTAAATCAAAATAAAAAAATTTAAAAAAATAAAAAATAACAGCATCCATGTAATTTTCATGTGCGTGTTGGGGTACAGGTTCTATTGGGCATTTACAGAACGTAAATGGAGAAGTAGAGATTTTGCAATTCAGCACCAGTGTCCTGACGCGCTGCCACCAATCAACGCTCGTCTCTTGGCACCAGCCGCAGAGAAAGTCAAGGGCCCAGAAATCAGCAAAGGCAAGGAGCTTGCCACAAAGCTCCACTGACTTTACTTGGGTTTCATGCATTCTAGTGTGCAAAAGCACTTGGGACCTTCCCGCATGTAATTCCAAACTTACATGTTAAAAAGCATCAGTGAGTCAACAGGTGGTATGATATGATATGATATGATATTTTATTTATATTGCGCCCATACACAAGTGTTTCAGTCAGGGGCGTTGCTAGGGGGGCTAAGAGGGCTATAGCCCCTGATCTTTTGGTTGCAGCACCGGATAGAATCTCAGGAGCTACAGCTAAAGACTAGCTAGCCCCCAGTCCCAACAGTTCCGACATCAGCTTAGCCCCGGGTCTTTTCCAGACCTAGCAACTCCCCTGGTTTCAGGCCACGATGAGGCAAGGAAGGGGTACAAGGGAGGACAAAACAACAATCTTACTAGGCCGCGCAAGTGCAGGGGAGATGGAAGGGGGAAAATGCATGGGGTAGGGTAGGAGTGGGAAGTGCCGAACACGTGATCAAAACAACAACAGGTAGTATGGCCAGCAGGAGGCAAGGGCAAGAATAAGGCACAGACAACGGGTGTCTAATAAGTGCGGGTAAGGGGACTGTAGGGTTGCATATACAGACCCAAGTGCAAAGGGTTTCCAGGAGGCAATGCAGGTATGCAGCTAGGTGGGCAGGGATCTGGGCCCGAACTCAGAGGGTAACCAGGTGCCTAGTGCAGAAACAGATATCAGCAGGGAAGAGAAGGAGAAAAAGCAGAAGCAAAGAGGAAGGTCTTGAGGTGCTTCCGGAACTGGAGATGGTTCTGCTCAAGTTTCAGAGGATCACGGAGGCTGTTCCAGAGGGATGCCCCAGCCGAAGAAAGAGATCTACCACCAACTCACTGGTAGGGGCTACACTGGTGATTGTGAAAGGAGCATGGGTGGGTGAACACCATATTTTCCCGTGCTCCACCAGTGCTCCTCTGACAGGCTCGATACGTCTGCTTTACACATAAAAAATCACCCACATCAAGGCAATGCCTGAGGACTTCCTGTTGACAGTTTATGATACATGTCAAGCTGCATTACACCATCTTCCCACATAAGCCTAAATGGTGATACTGCTGAAGTAGTGTTGAGGTGTCAGTGGGCCAGCATTAGGGAGGGGCCTGGACTCTGCTGCAAACTGTGGTCACAGAATGTATGCCTTTGCATGGCATAACTTGAAAAAGCATGATTTAACCTAACATTGTATAATATTGCATAACAAGACATAAATGCTGCGGAAAATATGATTTGCATGAATTTACACAATTAAATGCAACCTTCTTTGATATTTCCAAGATTCTCTACAGTTGTTATTGGGTGTAGGCTGCGCAAGGTATGGCACAATTACTGCAACTAAGTAATTTTGCCTTTCACCCTAAGTGAAAACACATCTTGTCCCACAATCCTGAAACAACACAAGTTAACACAATGAAATTCCCATCACCCAGTGACACCTTTCTACACTAAAGCAGTGGTCAAAGTATACGAAAGGAAGTAGTGGAACTATGTTCCCTACTGGCCTACACCGCTTGCCACAAACCCCATCGCCACGGCCCCTCCCATGCACAATAGCAAACCCCAAACACATGTGCCTGCTGCTTAAGGGAACGCTCAGTGCAGAGCACTGAAAACGCAACTTTCAACTTCTTCCTACACTTTTATTTTAAAACAAAACCATTCCAGAACGGTTTCTTTTTAAAATAAAACTATAGAAACGGTAAAAATTAATTAAAAGAAGTAGAGGAGCACCGCTCTCAACCGCTCCGGCTCACTTCGACCACTGCACTAGAGTCCTTAAACCCTCACAAACCCACTACGATACACCAACACAACTGTACGCACTCTCCTCAAACACACCTCAGACCGGCACCACAGAAAAACTCATAAACATGTTCCTTAAAATGGAACGTATACCAGACAACTTGCAATACATCTAACACTTACACACCACATAAGGCCCTAGCTTTCGAGATCTGCACACATCAACATTCCAACAAAGCAACGTGAACTTGCTCCTTCTACTTCCAGCTTTGTCCCCTATCACACCTCTTGCAGATCCTGAAGCGCCAAAAGTCCATGGAATAGTAGACGTTGACTATAGAAGGCTTAATTGCATGATATAATTACAGGACAGGGTTTTACTCATACAACTGTGGGGAGGGCTCTTCCTGGCACAGCACAAGCTCCTCTGGTGACTGACTGCAGCAGGGGACGAAATTAATGTTGGCTCTCCTCCAGTGGGCCCCCTATACTAGAATCTCTGGGGTTCTGACTTGTTGGTGAGTATATATATTCAGTAAAACTTTGTGAAAGGGACGTTATGGTTAAGTTGCGTGACTAAAAACCTATGAAATTCAGTGAAAAAACTTTATTACAGGGACGTTATGGTTCCAAGTAAAACCGAAAAACCCTTGAAATTAGCCAGTTATGGTAAGCTAAGCAACCATAACTCGCGCCACCACCGTGCACTGCTAAGACTAACACCCAGGACATCAAAGATGAGATCAAAAATGTCATTGATGACATCACTGATGACATATATGTACATAACCTGACCTGCTGAAATGTATAATACTGTATGTATATTTGTATATATGCCTACTTAACAGATCCTGTAAGAAATGTGATGCTCTGCTCACCACTCAACTGTTTCCTACCCTGTAACCAAGTCTTTATGTATACTTACTCTTCTGTTCTCTGTTGCACCCTGTTACCTCTGGGTTTTGCGCGCCATATCAAATAAATAAACAAACAAACAAACAAGACATGTGCATTTAACTTTTATGAAAAGTCTGTACAAGGGATTTTAGTTGTAATGTTGATAACAAAGTGTAAAGGATCATTGGAATAAATATCCTGAGGTACGAAGTGGAAACTGTATATGTAAGACACAGAAATGTCTAGTATGCCTGGAAGAACATTTTCCTCGTGATGAAATTAGTGAAAACAGTGATGCCAATGTTGGACACTACACTTCTCTATACAAACCAATTATTACCCATTACTTTATGTGTACTTACCACAATTATGTTTAAACACACCATACAGACATTCAAAATAATACAGAAACAGACCTTACAAAATCATCTGCAGCGAATGCAGGAAAAAATTGATCTATTAAAGGAATAGTGTCCTCAGAAATATTATTGTCCCAAGTGTTCGGCCATTTGCTTCTAAGCATACGTTGATCGATCTTACAAACATTTCCTATGCACCTTACAGTAGTTTTCCTCTTTTTTACACATGCAAAATCAGGCACTAGGGCACAGTCATCTTGTGATAATCTTATCCGTTGCCGCAACACGCAAGGTGGACTGCCCTGGCGGCACTAATTCATATGCCCAGCCCCTGAGGCTGACATGACCAAACCTAGTGATATTCTCCACCTATTTCGAGGACATTACTGGGCAGAGTAGCCAAATGCACCCAGTTATCACCTATGTGATAACGTTACCTGACGCAGAACCCAGAATATCAACACACGTCATCTCACACCACAGTGCGTCCCAATTTTGAATATAAAACCATACTTTTAAAGGAAATAGCACAACTGTACAATTTGTATAGTACTTTTATTTCACAATAAATGCTCGAGAACATGCAGCGATTGCCATATTCAAGCAAATAGGTAATTTATTTCTTCGTTCTCGATCCACAAATTTTTATCGTGAGTCACACATTGTTCCTTTTGGGTATAAGAAGGGCATTGGACGCACTGTGAATCGCAAGGCTTTGGCATCAGCTTGGCGCTAGGCCACCGTAAACGATGTCAGGTTGCTCCTTATCTTTGGTTCCATTCTATCGGTGTAACACAGACACTCCGTTCAGGTCAACACATTTTCATAAAATATAATTACATGTTCCTTTGTCCATTTTGGGAATGGTGAACCTTATCATGTTTGAAAGTGTTACAACCCTCCCTTCATGCATTCCTTTCAGAATCCTCCCTTTGTTTGAAGGTTGAAAAACAATTGAAACTTGTACTGTGTACGATGCGTGGGTTGCTCAGCTCGGAAACAAAAATTCAACGCGGCTGAACTTCACTCAGAATGGGAGCCAATAGCCCTTCAGACCATAGTGGCATTACAAATATTTTTGAAAAAAATATGAATTGTTTGCTACCATTCACCAATGTGGGTGACATTTCTACTGATTTATTGTGTTCTTCTGGAGAACTTCGCACTCTCCCAGCGACTCCCACAGCCAGGCCACACAGCTCAGCCCATCTCCTCTTCACACAGCAAATCACGTAAACAATTTTCAAAGGAGCAAGTCTCGAGCCCTGACAAAATGTGCTCGTATGAGAATGTCCAAGCAAACCCTGCTGCAACCCACTCTGGCCAGGCTGTGGTCTCCTGAACCCAATGACTGCAGTTATATATTAGAAGCCTACAATTTGCACACCTGTGTTTGTACTATCCTACTTTTGGTCACTAGCGAGATGAACAGTGTGAGGGTCTTGCCACCTTACAAATACAGACACATATTAAATATGCAATAGTAATGCTTTTATGTTATAATGCAGATGGTACCAAAAATAACTGCAAGCTAAATGGATTCACACATGGTAAACTATCAATTGGTAAGAAAACCTTGACAACAGTAGGTATAATCTACCACACAGGAGCCCCAACCAATGCAGATCACTACACTGCATATATAAAAAAAGAAGTGTGGATGGGTCAAATATAATGATACCAACATCAATGTAAAACAGAGAATGAGAAGGTCTGCGACCCACCTCACTAAAGCCGACCCTACATCTTCCTCTCTCCACCTGCTGAGGACAAAAAGCAAAACTATTGTCCCATATTGCCTTAGGTACTAAACCAAAAAAATAACCTTGGAAGTTGGAAGTATTTTCATTACTGCCTGAACCAAGTGTTCCAAATCTGCCAACAGAGTAGGGGCACTGACATACCCCAAATGCAAAGCACCACAGTGCAAAACATCTACATGTAGAATGTTTACCCTTCTCATATCTCCACAAACAATTCCCTGCTCATTGAAACCAGGCACAGTGCTCCACACCACTCCTTTAACATCAAAATTGTTAGCCACATTCCTACATTTAGCATACTGCTCCAAACCATGCACAAACATATCTCCAACCTGACTTTCTCCATCTCTGCCATCTTCACCACACACAGACTATTTCAACACAAACCACAACCTCAACATCTGATTGGCTGATCCCTACAGTCCCCTTTCCATGCTGCATTTGCTGAGAAACCCTGGATGTGGCACGCACTGTTCACAGACAGCTGCAGTGTCCAAATAGCATGTAACATAGGGGCAGCCCTTCTACGCGTTCCACTTCACTCTCTGCACCATTTCCTCATTGGCTTCTGTTAAGCAGTCACACAATCATCTACCAATCACATCCAGGAACTCTACATCTAACTCTATCATCACAGACCAGCACTTTAGATGTACTGTTGATCACTCTCAGTACAATTCGGCTGTCACTGCAATGGACCTACAGAAACAACTACTATAAAACTCCCTAAGATTTCTACTTGCAGATTCATGCACATCCACATGCATGAACAGAGACTACAGGTATGAATATTTTCTACACTGTACATCTACAGCTCTTCAAGGCATACATATAAACAGAGTAACCGCCACTTACCCTGTATAAACTGTAAAATGAACCTACTGTCATTTCTCCCATCTGCTATGATGAAGTGTCAATTGCAAACTTGTCTGCTCTCCAAATTTTTGTTTACTCACACAGCTATCTAAGAAAAATGTTATTTCATATTAAAAGATGGGAGAAATAACAGCATAATTATGAAAAAGGCTGTCCAGTGTGTTATAAAATTACATGCAGCCAGGATGAGTACATGCATCTTCATTCATGCACACACACAGACAATATCATTAGAAAGTATCCCAGCTCAAACAACACCACTGCCTCTATATGAAACCTGTCTGCTTTTTTCCCACACCTTCACAAATGCATACATTGCATGCCTTTCTGTACAATATCTGCCATTTACCCTGTAAAAATAGCAAAAAATGCATATGATATTTTGTTCTATCTCTTAACATCCAATAACATAACATAAAAAAACAAGTGTGCTCTATACGTTTACTATTATACTCATTTGTAAAACATATTCAACTAACAGATTCTAAATAAAATATACAGGATGCGCATAGGCAAAGGAAAGTGCATGTGCATACTATGCTCAGTTGTAAGAAAACACTACTACAAAAAAAGTCTACATTAACAAAAGTGCTATAAACACACATATTCACTAACTTCTTTCTTTTACAATTGCAGTGAAGACCACTCTCCTGAAAAGCAGCAGCGTCTGAAGTACGAAAAAGGACTTAGAAGAAACCTACTCTTTTCATACAAAAAAGTAAGTACAATACTAACATAATGTTCTAAATGTTACTCAAACACACTAGCATTTTAGTATTGTAGAACAAAGAAGTGTATTAACCTTTTCCCATTAGATGTAGTATTAGTGCTTCCCTTTACCAGTTGCATACTTGATATTGTCATCTGAAGCCCAGTATAGTACCACAAACATACAATAATAGCCTTCCCAACTTGATGTAGCTGCCCATTGCACAATCACACACCTCCACAATCATCCTTACCATCATACTCAGACACTCATTCACAAAGCACGCATAAACTGCACAACAGCCCAACCCACCCTTTCCTTTTTTCTCCAACAGACCCCAAAGAATGCCTACCAAAAAGCAACTCCGTAGAAAGCAACTCAGAAGTCAAGCAAATCAAAATAAAAGTGTCCAAAATAAGCATCCATCTCTAGCAGATTTTGTACAAAAAGTTCAGACAAAACAGCTAATATAGTCATTAAGCGAAACAAAACAAGCTTCCAGAACAGAAACTTTGCCTCCTCTATCAAAATGTAAGACGAAACAGAAAGCGATTAACAAGACTTCAGCAACCACTACTGCTAACACTGCACCTATAAATCTTGATGTAGTGGCAAGTAACCACACCAAAAGAAATATTTTAACAAAAAATGTTCCGCCACAGAGTCCTTATAAAAACAGGAGAGAAATCATGCACAACCCTTAAAACCTACCGTAGAAAATTAATCCTAGAAACTCTCATAGACAGTGCAATCCTTCTCAAAAGGAAGTTATTTATTTTAGTTTTAAACAGAATGAAACCACTATCAAAACTAACCACAAAAGTACAAAAAAGACTTCTCAATAAAGGGAATATCAACAAAAATAGCTTCTTAAACATCTTTGGAGGTGAATGGAGTCACACCACGAGCACAGAACCATATTTTAATGAAGAAGCATATAAACAAAAGCAAACAAACCCAATTGCTATACATAGCAATGGACGAGGGTATGTAAAACGTAATAACACCATCATGGAACAAGAAACTCTGCTCACAAAAATATCCCCAGAAAACTCAGTATCACTGCTCCATTCTACTGAACCAAAACATCCAGTCTAGAAATGCCTGTGCACATCAATGTGTAACATTGCCAAATAATCTTTCAAATCTTAACGCCAGTCCCTCAATCAGTATGTAAATAGCAAAGACAAATTCAAAATGAAACTACTACAAAATATGCGCAAATACACAGGACTACAAGGACATTCATTAGCCTGCATTTCAGAACCTATTTGCAAAAGCACCTTCCATGATTATCAAAATGACATCAACACATCATTCAAATGTAAGAAATCTAGTGTATAAACTGTACTATGCTAAAAGTCCTGCTTAAGAACTAGACAATTTAAATAACACTCTTCTACATGGTACAGCCAAACAACTACTCAAAGAAATAGAGCATATCCAGAGAACATATTTTGGAAGTGAAAGACACTTGAAAAATGCATTAGCTTTACAACAAACTAACAACTACTGTACAAATAGCAACCTTCTATTAAACACGTACAAAAAAATACTAAAGTTTAAAAGTACCTCTGCTGGCGTACCAAATCATGTGTGTGTGTGTGTGTGTTGCCGCAGGACTTTTTATAAAAGTAGCACACAAACTGTAGACATAACGTACAAAACAGAATACAATGAAAATTCCAAATGGTTCCAGTTAGCTTTCTACCTTATAGCAGAAAACAAAAACGAAATTACTGACCCCTTAATATTTTGCAGATACTGCACTGCAAAACTTGACAACAACCAAACATGCTATCACAAATAACTTGGAATTATTCCCACTACCAAAACCTCTGCAAAAACTTAACTTGTATGAGAGCATCATAATTCAAACAGTGCACCCATTTCAAGCAATAATACCCCTTCAACCAAAAACAGCAAAATTACATCGCTCTGAATTAGTGAAAGGCATTTGTGGCAAAGTAGTTTATTTATCATTAGATCTCAAAGAAGATGTACACATTCATACACCACAATCCAAAATGTTTACTTCCAAGGGTATCAAAACCACGTGCCCTACATATGTCAGTAAGCAAAAACAAGTGGGCCAGATATGTGGTCATCAATGATGTCATCAATAAAATTTCTGATGTCATCTTTAATGTTCTGGGTGTTAGTCTTAGTAGTGCAAAGAGGTGCCTCAAGTTATGGTTGCTTATCTGACCATAACTGGCGAATTTCAAGGGTTTTTTGGTTTTACTTGTAACCATAAAGTCCCTTTAACAACATTTTTTAGTGAATTTCATTGGTTTTTGTTAGTGCAACTTAACCATAATGTCCCTTTAACAAAGTTGTTTCAGTGAATTTCATAGGTTTTTATGAAAAAAACCTTGGCCCCAGCAATCATCCCGTGTAAATTCTGAACATTGTAATGAAAGATGGTTTGATGACACCTCACTCCCTTCTTTCTCTCATAATTATTGTACAAAGGTTCCTGATTCACCCATTTATCTTTCCCATTCCTATACCCTTCCTTTCTTGAATACATATATTGTTTGTTCTATAAATGTTTTGTTTATTGTTGTGTAATGTTTCCTATTTTTTTTTAAAACTCCCATTATGAGTCCCCGGTCACTACAACACTCAAAATGGAGGCGCCCCCGGACAGGTGCGATGTCTGGATATGTCCTTTTTTTGTGTGACACACTGTTAATTAGTCCACGAACACCGCCGCTGTCATACGGACACTCAACACTTATGCCCTGCGATTTCTGTCCGATGGGTGTCTGCGGACGGCTGTCAGGCCCGTGGATGACCACGGACCTCATCATGTGACCGCAACCGTGCAACGTGATGGGCGATGTCCACAAACACAAACAGTGTTCGTGGCAGCGGACAGTTTAAACATGTATTTTCTGCCAATTTAGGTTGTTTCAAGCTGAAACCTTACCCATTCACAGCTCCCACACCCATTCCACTTTGATCTGGCAACTGTTTACAACTTTGCAAGGCCTATTTTCGACTAAGAAGTCCATGGACAGCATGACAGTCTGTGGGTGGTTCCTCTAAAGGGACTCAGCCATTACTCATCCACAATCTCAATCTGGCTAGCTACAAGAGAGTACCTGTTTCACTGCTGGGCAAATCACTTTTGCAGAGCTTCTTCTTGGAGACCATGGCATTTCTTATGGCCATTGCTTCCTCAGAGCCACCTCCACCACCCCAACCTCCACCACCATCATCATCATCATCTGGAGGGCCTGGAGAGGGTAATAGGCGCGATGATGTAGAGAACTATCAAGAGGAAGACGAAGATGATGTAGTGGAAGTGCCTACCCACAGCACCCGGAGTGAGTCCTGGGTGTGGTGGTTATTTACGACCATGGGTGGGGTGCCGAAGGCAAAGGCTGCCTTTGTTGAATGCATTGAGTATTGGGTGAGACTCAGTCATAGACAACAGGGGGACAACTGCTTTGGGACCACATCAATGCACTGCCACATCCCATTTTCCACCTGGTTGTACTGAGAAAGGCTGTTCCTCTCTCAGGGAGGAGCAGGCGATCTTCCTCTGTGCCATCTTCTTCAACCGCTCCTGCCAGCCCACAGGGTAATCCTGTGTGGCAGAGGATCCCACCGGACTCCTCACAGGTCATACAGAATGCTATAGATCCTTACCTTTCAAGGTTCACAGTGTTCTGCATGTACTGCGACAAACCGCTCGGAAGGGGGGAGCAGTTTTGCAGCACTTTTGAGGCAGTTGTCAAAGAGCATGAGAAACAGTGCCCCCTACCTTAAATCTAAGGCATGCCCAACATCTTCCCCTGTCCACCTGCCCCTCCATCTCTGTGGTTGGTGCCCCTTCCCTCCCTCCCCTGTTAGGGAGAATTCTCCAAATGTCCTAGTTCACGTTACCTTTTGAGAACCCCAGCAACTTTGCTGGATTTCTGGGATTACATGTTTTACCTAGAAAGAGTGTGATCCTTTTTTCCCACTCTTTCATGTATTTTGATGTGTGTTTTACTTTTGTGTTCTTTGGTTATGGTGTTTTAATCAAACTCCATGGCATCATCTTTTTCTGTGTGTCACACAGCACCCTCAGTGCAGTGACACAGGGTATCTTTCAGACTTCCCAAGGTTTAAATACCTTCCCTGGGACTGACTACTGTCTCCCAGGGAAAGTAAAGTTAAATTGACTTTACTAGTCCATTTAAATTTACTGACACAGCACAAACCATCTTACTATAGAGTACTGGAGGGGTTGCCTAGCTTCCCTTGAATCAAAACACTCATGTAACAGTAAAATGTTACCTTTTCCTATTTTAAATGGCTGGTGGCAGTGGCTTAACTTAAGTACCATGATTTTTCGCGATTGCTAACAACGGTAGCTAAAAATCAATGGTAGCCATGTTTTCCAATATTGCCCCCAAGACCTATCTGTAAAAACAGACTCCGGTCATCTTTTTTCACCATTTCTTTTAGGAAAAGTCCTTCTTGTGTTTGTCTCTGCACACCAAACCAGGTTTGGTCCATTTGTTCATGCCCTTTGGTGTGCTTCTGAACTGAAGCCCTCCTCTGGTGCCAGAGTGTCTGGGGTGGACAGGATGTGAGGGTGGTGCCCTAAACTCCCTGTGCTTAGTCTCCTAGGAGACCTGAATGCACTCTGGTGTGATTGGCCAGCTAGCTGTCCGGCAAGGACAGCCACCCTGCTGTGTGATTAACAGCCAGGTTGGAATGAATGGGGGAAAACTGTTTAAAAGCAGGTCTGTGGGACTTGGAAAGCCGAGTCGAGCACTGGAATGAAAGAACCGAAGAAGAGAAGAAGAAAGAGGACTGCTGGCACTCCTGGACGACCGGTGAAGCCCTGCTGCAGGTCTGGATTGCCTAAACCTCCGACGACAGAGAAGCCCTTTTAGGTTAACTGCTTCCCTTGAGTTTGGTGGGAACAACCAACTCTTAAGCCACCGGGCACCGTCCTATTCTGGTCGAATTTTCATCAGAGTGCTGTTGAAAATCAGATAGCCAGAGGATGGGAAACTAGGGTGACTTTAAGGCACTCACACCTGAAACCGACGTCTTGCTACAGCTTTTGGCTCCTGGCGTCCTCCTTCTTGTCCCCATGACTGAAGCACAGGAACAGCGAGATGTTCTCGAACTGCCAGGAACAACTGCCTCAGCTACAGCTTTCTTCATTTAAAAGGTACTGAGCAATCGCGGTCCGGAAATCTTTTAGACATCGAGAAAGTGCATGAAATGTTCCTCAACTACGAAGGCTTGTCCTTCCCTAAACATTTGTCAAACATTTTGCCTAGCCAACTCCTTTAAAAATCTGTGGCAAAGACTTAATCGTTACTTACCAAAACTGTTCTATCCTGTACAAAAGACTCTGAAGCATTGACTTTGGGCCAGGCCTATTTTGAAGAATTGCTGGTTGTATTTTACTGAAACCCTTTGCCCTGCCTCTGAATGTATTTGGACTGTCTATTCTTATAACCTTGTCTTTTCCCTCTTCTAAAGTGCCATTTTGTTCACACTTCATTTTTGAGCTTAACTTGTTTAGCTACTTATCGGTTGGATTTTTGTGGTGTATTAGTGTGTGATATTGAGCTGCTCACGCTAGTGTAATGTTTTATAAATGATTGAATAAATAAATGTATATTCTTTTACTAAGAAACCTTGAGTAAGTGTTTACTTGAATCACTGTATTGGTTGGTCCTTTGGGTAACTTGTTCTACTGCTCACTTAAACACTTGAGATAAGTCTGGCTGCTCAGCCATCGCTACCACTTTACTGTGTAGTACAGGCTTGTACCAAAGGTGAAATTATGCTTACACTTGTACTCCTAATTACCTGTAGTGTTCCGAAAGGGTACTGCAGGTGATTGATTCTGCCTAACACCCTCTTCCCCACCTAAACCTACCTCTCCTGAAAAAGTCAACAAAAAGTACAAAACCAAAAAAACACAAAAGAATTGTTGTTTTAGGAGCAAACTTTCACAGTCAAAAAATAGAAGTGTGAAAAATAGTCACAGGCCCCTTTGCATCCTACAAAGTCAAGGCGTGGATCAGTTGCAATCATTTGAATTGTTGTGTATTCAAAAAGGGTGGATCTTAAAGAACGTTTTTTTTTTGTTTTTGGCCTTTATATTTATTTGAATATTTGTTTTTACAAAACAACTAAGAAAACATTTCACTGAATTTTATTATTTCTTCTCACAAAAAACTGCATCAAAGCTTTTTGAATGTTTTCCACACAAATCTGATTACCCACATATGAATTCCATATCTCTGACAAATGTTGGCCCTATTAAATTTAAGGTTGTCATTATGAAACAATGTCATGCCAACATCTCAAGCAAAAGCACACACAGCTTCAATGACATTGTGCCTCGCTTTTTCCATCTGCGGACCAAAATGAACTTGAATTAATCCACACCTGTCTCTGGGCAAAGCATGAAAACATAATTTTCAAAATACGGAACATATCCTTTAACTTTCCCAGTGTCTCCCTCATTGCAAACTGCAATGAAATTCCAGTCACGTTCCCCAAACTGTTCCCTCCACAATGAACAATAACAATGTCTGGATGTTTCAATTCAACCATATTTGCACAAAATGGGAGCAGGTTCGCCCACTTCATGCCTCGCACTCCATACCAGAACACTTCCAATTCAGGGAATCCAAGATTTTTGGCTATTCCACAATGATCAGCATACACCTTCAACCAATTGACCCAAGAGTCTCCGAAAATCCAAACACTCTACCTGTCGAAAGACATTGCCATGGCCATTTTCAATCCTCTCACAACTGCTACTAACAAAACTCCTGCTACCTGTGATGAGGCGCCACCCTATACGTAGCCCCAGACTCGGATCTGTGCACGGAGGGCATTTTGCGCCATTTCCAGAGAGAGGACTAAACCTAACATGGCAGCCACACTAAGCATTGCTAGTTGTTCAGTGGCTTCTCTTTGCTAGGCCACGCTGTTAGGAAAGATTTCGTAATTGTAGGTAATTTTCCTTCCATGTGGCAACCCCTAAACTTGTTGCTGTTGTTTTTCACCTTGTTCTTGACTTTGCCAGAGAAGTGCAGCCTTCTGCCGCACTCCTCTGGGCTTTCGCTCCTTTCTTACGGGGAAACTAGCATGCCCTTAAGACAGTCAGTACCGGGGAACGCTGTTTCCCGTAGTTTCTTTTATCGTGTTGCGGCTTTCGTGCAACATGACACAAGAGGGCACTGTAAGCTAAGTTACAGCTCTCTTGGGTCTCTAGCCTTCTACAGGCCCTAGATACTCGTTTAGGATTGTATCTGATCGGTGCAAGTGATTCAGGGACGGGAATGGTGGCAGCGATCGTTTCTTTGTGTTTTGAGCTCCTTTTGGCGTTCTAAGCGCGTTTTCTGCGCTTAACCCAAAATGGTGGCCTGGCTCCCAAAATGGCCAGACCACGAGGCTCCTTTGTCCTGTCCGCTGACCGTCTTGCCCCCTTCACCTTCCCCAGGTCGAGCCGACCCGGGGCCTTCCTTATTTGGGCATGTACTTTCCCGCGAAACACAGATGCTTTCGCGGGCTTCTACATGTCTTGTGTGTGCCTCCAGGATGTGGGCTGGGATGTCTGGTCCCAATACACATCCTGGGTGCCAGAGAGTCTAGGGTGGTGTGAATGCCTGGGACCACCGTGGTCCGTGATTGGTCCACGAATGGTGTGAGTGTTGATGAGCGGATCTCCCATTGGGTCCCCTCCGTTTTGGCGCGAAGGGAACCGTGGATAAGAGGGGGCTGGAAAAACCACTACCATGTCGATCTCCTGAGTTCTCACGAACGAAGGAATACAGGAGCCAAGTATCCTGCAACCAAGAGGCTGGACCGAGGAATCGCTGGTGACCCGCTGAAGGACTTCTCCTCTGCACTGCTGTCGCCTTGTGAAACCCTTTTCACCTTTGATCGAACCAGAAGGCCTGTACTGGTACTTCGACCCTTGGAATAGCGGGAACAGCTATTCTCGGCATCTTCACCATCTCCTGCCAGTAAGCCTTCTGAAGCGTCTCTGGGCAATCCAGCTGACTGACCAGCTTACACGGGAGTCTTGCTCTGTAACCGCCACCAGGTTGTGTAGTATTTCGAGTCCTTGTCACTCTCACACGCTTCGTACACTTGGCGTTCCCAGGTCTGAAGTGAGTAGTGTACATTTGGCTCAGATACACACGGCCGCTCAGTTGCCCTGCTGTGGTAACAAACTGTGCAGGTTTCTTCGATTGGGACGTCTTTTTACTCAACACGACGACGAGACGTTCCCTGCTCTTCTGAACCTGCCAGCTGCTGAAACTGACGCAGAGAAGCCTGGGTCTGCTTGCATCGGGGACCGGTGAGTAGCATAGCTAGTATCTGGTCGCCCTCCTGCAGGAGCCCATTGCTTTACCCGCTGTGTTAAACAGCACCCTTTTCCGTACTCGCGCTCTGCTTCTGCCCACTGTGGAGGCTGCGCTTGAGTCGCGGAACTTATTCTCCTTCATTTGTGCCCTGAACTGAACTGCCTGATTTCCTTAGAAGAGACTCCCCTTTTGCCCGTTGGCACCAGCGTGTGCAGGTACTTTTGAGCACAAGGCTCCACTCTTCGCAGGGCTCGGACTTCCATCTAGTTAGGTGCCTCTGAAGGCGAACTGGGTCTAAGCATCATTTTGCACTGCCTGTTTTCCTTCCCTTTTAGGTGGACTACATATTTCGTGCATATAACGCTTGAGACTTGTTGTATTTGTATATATATTGTGTTGATATGGTATGTGTTGGTTTACTATCGTTATATTGTGATTTTCTCGCTACGGTCATTGTTTTAAAGGCCTTGAAATGAATGTGTATATATTTTTAATATAACAACTGTTTGGAGTAGTTTGTAAGTGTTCTTGCTTTGTGTGCTCATTGCGGGCTGTCAGTCACCCTCACCCCTCTTGAGACCTAGTCTTGACCGCCGCGATCGCTACCTTGATTGGTCTGGCTCGTCCAGAGGTTACCCTGTTCCAAGTAATTAGGTTGGCCTTCTGAACTTCTGCGCCACCAGGACAGAGTTCAGAAATCCGTCTTAACAAATTGGTGTACAGCGGTGGGATACGATTGAAGGTATCCAGTGTTGCGCACGAACTAAGGCATTTCAGGTTATTCCAACCAGGACACATAGTGAATTGTTGTAGTATAACTTTAAAAAGGACATAGTCATATCTAACAGTATGGAAACAAATACCTTGTTAACTTTAAATGCTTCCAAATCAGAAACATTGAAAAAGATGTGTGCGGAGAGAGGTGTTTCCTCTCAAGGCACGAAATTGGAAATGATCCAAAGAATCGTGGTGTGGCAAGAAGCGCAGCTTGACGCTATAACTTCTGAGGACAGTGCGGAAGGTGGTTGGGCTGCTCTCACTGGTAGAACCGACGGTTCTGCCGCTGCACTGATCCATCGCAACCACGAGGACAGGGAGGACGAGATGTCTAATGTTTCCTCTGCCAGTGCTGATGCGGATGCTATGCTTGAATTGAAGAAGCAAGAGCTGCGGTTTAGGCAGCAGGAGCTTGAATTCAGCATAGCCAAACTAAAAATCGAACAGGCAGAAAAACAAAAAGACAGGGATCACCAGTTGGAACTGGCCAAGCTTCAGGTTGCAAATGGGTCCAAGGGTCCTGGACATGGGTCTGGGGCCTCCTCTCATCCACGGTTTCCGAAAGATCTGCTCAGTGTGTATGAAGAAAGGAATTACATTATGGACTGGCTGAATGCGTTTGAGTATGCATGCGAAGTTCAACAAGTTGACAATGCTGATAAGATTGCCTGGTTACTCAGCAGACTGCCCCATTCTGGCTGTAGTGCCATTATGAAAATGTCGAAGGCTGAGCGAGCCGATTTCGCAATGTTAAAGCAAACTCTCATTTTAAAGTTTGGGAAGACTCCGGCCCAATATTAAACGTTTCAGAGAGTATAAGAAAAAGGAAGGTGGTACTTGGGTATCTTATGTCACTGAATCCTTGAAAAACTTAACTGGCTGGGTCGAAGGTTATAAGGTTTCTACCTTTGAAGGCATGATAAATCTTGTCATGCTGGAACACATTTTTGCATCTTCTTCCCTGGAGCTTAAGCAGCATTTGGCCGATTCGAAGGAGATAGATCCTAAGAACCTGGCCATTGCAGCAGACTTATGGGTGTCACATCGAGTGTCCCATAAGGACAAAACTCATCCTGGTAAGCAGGAGGAAGGGAAAAAGTCCAAAGATATGGAGGGTGGAGAATCTGCTAAATCTTCTTCTCATAAGGGCCACAAAAAGAAAAATAAGGGTAAGACACAAGAGAACTCACAGGGTAGTGGAGGTCAGCCTCCGAAACAGAACTCTGGTTACAATAAGCCACCCTATGTAAACAGACCCAATGGATCTTGTTTTGCTTGTGGAGCAACTGACCACGTGAAAGGGGATCCCCGGTGTAAGGTTAGACCTTTGGGGGTCCACTCCGCTAATCTGGCCTTCTCCTCCTACGAGGAAGAAGAGATTACAGGAGCATCCTTCACCTCAGACTAATTTCCCAGCGGGATAGAGGCTGAGGTAGTTTTAGTTTCCCTGGGTTCCTGGGAGCCTAAAGTCGCAGAGGCTTATGCTAGGATTCAGGATAATACCAAGCACTACTTTAAAGACAGTGTGCTGATCAATGGAGTAGATCCTCCAGCTCTTAGGGATAGTGGGTGCAGTCACACTGTAGTGGATTCTACCTTGGTAGACTCAGAGGAAGTTGCCAGAGCTACTCTGATGCCCACTAAGTTGGCTGACGGCCCCCTCCGTATGTTTCCAGTAATACCTGTAAATCTTACTTTAAATGGTACAGCAGTCAGGATTCCAGTGAGCATTCAGAGAAACGTCCCAGGAAAAGTCTTGTTAGGTAATGATCTCAGAGCTTTAGGGCTCGTAGGAGACACTGCCGAAAGACCCTACACATGGTCTCAAGCACGGGCAGCATTGGCCAAGACCAATACGCCGCCCCAGCCGAAGGGGAAACCCAAGGCGAAAGGAGTCGACAAGTCACGGCGAGGGAAAGAGAATATTCCCCCGAGCTCGCCTACCACTGCGGTGGAGGAAGTTGGTCAATCGCCCGGGCCTGACGAGGAGGTGGCGATGCCTGAAGTATTTCACCCCAACGATCATCCTGAACTAAAAGACTTGTTAGTTGAAGGAGGTCCTGATAGGGACGAATTCAGTAAAGGCCAACGTGAGTGCCCATCTCTGGAAGGCCTAAGGAGACAGGCCTGCTCCCAGCTTGAGGGTGAACCTCCTGGGAAGCATAGGATTTATTGGGAAGGTGGACTCCTGTATAGTGAGCCCACAGAGTCTACAGAAGGAGACCATAGGAGGTTGGTGGTTCCCCTTGCTGTTAGGCCCTTCCTCCTGCAGTTGGCGCATGAAGTTCCCCTTGCTGGTCACCTTGGTATGAAGAGGACCAAGCAAAGGTTATCCATGCACTTCTACTGGCCCAAGGTGGGGGTGCAAGTAGAAAGTCACTGCAGGAGTTGTGCCTCCTGCCAGTTGTCTGGTAAGGTTGGCGCGACAATCCAAGCTCCGCTGGTACCGCTCCCAGTTGTGTGGGTACCATTTGAAAGGGTAGGGATTGACATCGTTGGTCCCCTTGACCCGCAAACATCCTCGGGCAATAGGTTTATCCTGGTGCTGGTCGACCATTCAACCAGGTATCCTGAGGCCATCCCATTGAAAACTGTAACTGCCAAGTCAGTTGCAAAAGCTTTACTCGGCATATTTACTAGGGTTGGCTTCCCTAAAGAAGTTGTGTCGGATCGTGGCAGCAACTTTATGTCGAAGTATATGCAGGCTATGTGGAAAGAATGTGGGGTCACCTACAAGTTCTCTTCTGCATACCACCCCCAGACCAATGGTCTGGTGGAACGTTTCAACAGAACGTTAAAGAGCATGATTGGGGCTCTGGAGGAACCTCAGAGAAGAAAATGGGATCTTCTTTTACCATGCTTACTGTTTGCCTACCGAGAGTTACCACAGGAGGGTGTTGGCTTCAGCCCCTTCAAACTTCTGTTCGGTCATCCCGTACGGGGACCCTTAGCCATCGTCAAAGAGGGATGGGAGATGCCCACTCCCCCTGTTACTACCAACGTAGTTGATTATGTGCTAGGGCTCAGAAAACGGATGGTACTTCTGATGGGCTTGGCTAGTGATAAATTGAAGGCAGGACAAGCGCTGGTGAAACATTGGTATGACCAGAAAGCTTCCCTCATCAACTTTACACCTGGTCAGCAAGTCCTGATCATGAATCCCATAAGACCTCGAGCTTTACAGGACAAATGGTCAGGCCCTTACACAGTGGTGGAGCCCCTGGGTGAGGTTAACTATTTAGTGGACCTTGGAAGGCCTGGACAGGCTCCAAAAGTGTGCCACGTGAATAGGCTGAAGGCTTTCGTCCCAAGAGTCGAAATCGCAGCACTGCTACTGGCTTCAGACGTTGAGGAAGAGGAGTCTGAACCTCTCCCCGACCTGTTCCAAAGCGGTCCTTCAGATAGCTCCTTTGAGGGTGTCCGAGTGGCCCCTCACCTGACTTCTGATCAGCAGGCTGAGGTGAAAAGTTTGCTTAGGCAGTTTTCCCCCCTGTTTTCACAGTCGCCTGGTTTGTCACCTTGGTGCAAACATAACATTGACACAGGAGACAGTGTACCTACCAAAAGTAGGGGATACAGGATGTCAGACAAAGTACGGTCTTATATTAAGACCGAGGTCAACAAGATGTTAGACCTTGGGGTGATTGAACCCTCTAGTGCTCCTTGGTCCAGCCCTGTGGTTTTGGTTCCAAAGGCAGGCACTTCTGAATTGAGGTTCTGCGTGGATTACAGGGCTCTTAATGCTGTCACCAAGACAGATGCACACCCCTTGCCTCGAACAGATGAGCTGGTGGATACTTTGGGTGCCTCCAAGTACCTCAGCACGTTTGACCTCACTGCTGGCTATTGGCAAATAGCTTTAGCAGAACATGCCAAGGAGAAGACAGCGTTTTCTACTCCAGACGGCCTTTACCAATTCCGGGTAATGCCGTTCGGGTTGAAGAATGCACCTGCCACTTTCCAGAGGCTTGTGAATCATGTTTTGAATGGGTTGGACGAATTCTGTCGTGCATATCTGGACGATATAGCAGTTTTCAGTGCCACCTGGGAAGACCATGTGAAACATCTCGGGATTGTGCTCCAGGCTCTTCAGAAAGCACACCTGACCATAAAGGCTAGTAAATGCCAGATTGGGCAAGGTTCAGTGGTTTACCTTGGACATGAAGTAGGTGGAGGGAGGATACAGCCTCTTCCCAGTAAAGTACAAGCAGTACAAGACTGGCCTACCCCCACTACGCAAACCCAAGTGAGAGCCTTCTTAGGACTCACAGGGTATTACCGCAATTTTGTGGCAGACTATGGCACCATAGCTGCCCCTCTGACTGCCCTCACAACTCCGAAGAAACCCAAGAAGGTAACTTGGACCGACGAGTGTGAGAGGCCTTCAATGGCTTAAAAGACTCCTTGTGCCAGGCCCCTGTCCTCAGGGCCCCTGATTATCAAAGACCTTTTATCGTGCAGACAGACGCCTCTGACACTGGGATAGGAGCTGTACTATCACAAGTAGATGAGAAGGGTAAGGAACACCCTATCGGTTTTATTAGTCGCCAGCTTAAGGACAGAGAGCTCAGATGGTCCACGGTAGAGAAAGAATATTTATCTGTTGTGTGGGCCCTAAGGAAGCTGAGGCCCTACCTCTATGGGACCCACTTCACTGTGCAAACTGACCATAAGTCGTTAAAGTGGCTAATGAACATGAAGGGGGAGAATCCAAAGTTGCTTAGGAGGTCCATAAGTCTACAAGGCTTCGACTTCACTATTGAGCATAGGCCAGGTGTCCAACATAGCAATGCTGATGGGTTGTCCAGAATGTTTAACCGACCTGAACAAGAGACTCATCCAGGGGTGGATTAGTTCCCCCTGTCCATAGTCTGGGAAGGGCGAGTGTTAGGAAAGATTTCGTAATTGTAGGTAATTTTCCTTCCATGTGGCAACCCCTAAACTTTTTGCTGTTGTTTTTCACCTTGTTCTTGACTTTGCCAGAGAAGTGCAGCCTTCTGCCGCACTCCTCTGGGTTTTCGCTCCTTTCTTACGGGGAAACTGGCATGCCCTTAAGACAGTCAGTACCGGGGAACGCTGTTTCCCGTAGTTTCTTTTATCATGTTGCGGCTTTCGTGCAACATGACACAAGAGGGCACTGTAAGCTAAGTTACAGCTCTCTTGGGTCTCTAGCCTTCTACAGGCCCTAGATACTCGTTTAGGATTGTATCTGATCGGTGCAAGTGATTCAGGGACGGGAATGGTGGCAGCGATCGTCTCTTTGTGTTTTGAGCTCCTTTTGGCGTTCTAAGCGCGTTTTCTGCGCTTAACCCAAAATGGTGGCCTGGCTCCCAAAATGGCCAGACCACGAGGCTCCTTTGTCCTGTCCGCTGAACGTCTTGCCCCCTTCACCTTCCCCAGGTCGAGCCGACCCGGGGCCTTCCTTATTTGGGCATGTACTTTCCCGCGAAACACAGATGCTTTCGCGGGCTTCTACATGTCTTGTGTGTGCCTCCAGGATGTGGGCTGGGATGTCTGGCCCCAATACACATCCTGGGTGCCAGAGAGTCTAGGGTGGTGTGAATGCCTGGGACCACCGTGGTCCGTGATTGGTCCACGAATGGTGTGAGTGTTGATGAGCGGATCTCCCATTTGGTCCCCTCCGTTTTGGCACGAAGGGAACCGTGGATAAGAGGGGGCTGGAAACACCACTACCATGTCGATCTCCTGAGTTCTCACGAACGAAGGAATACAGGAGCCAAGTATCCTGCAACCAAGAGGCTGGAGGACCGAGGAATCGCTGGTGACACGCTGAAGGACTTCTCCTCTGCACTGCTGTCGCCTTGTGAAACCCTTTTCACCTTTGATCGAACCAGAAGGCCTGTACTGGTACTTCGACCCTTAGAATAGCGGGAACAGCTATTCTCGGCATCTTCACCATCTCCTGCCAGTAAGCCTTCGGAAGCGTCTCTGGGCCATCCAGCTGACTGACCAGCTTACACGGGAGTCTTCCTCTGTAACCGCCGCCAGGTTGTGTAGTATTTCGAGTCCTTGTCACTCTCACACGCTTCGTACACTTGGTGTTCCCAGGTCTGAAGTGAGTAGTGTACATTTGGTTCAGATACACACGGCCGCTCCGTTGCCCTGCTGTGGTAACAAACTGTGCAGGTTTCTTCGATTGGGACGTCTTTTTACTCAACACGACGACGAGACGTTCCCTGCTCTTCTGAACCTGCCAGCTGCTGAAACTGACGCGGAGAAGCCTGGGTCTGCTTGCATCGGGGACCGGTGAGTAGCATAGCTAGGATCTGGTCGCCCTCCTGCAGGAGCCCATTGCTTTACCCGCTGTGTTAAACAGCACCCTTTTCCGTACTCGCACTCTGCTTCTGCCCACTGTGGAATCTGCGCTTGAGTCGCGGAACTTATTCTACTTCATTTGTGCCCTGAACTGAACTGCCTGATTTCCTTAGAAGAGACTCCCCTTTTGCCCGTTGGCACCAGCGTGTGCAGGTACTTTTGAGCACAAGGCTCCACTCTTCGCAGGGCTCGGACTTCCATCTAGTTAGGTGCCTCTGAAGGCGAACTGGGTCTAAGCATCATTTCGCACTGCCTGTTTTCCTTCCCTTTTAGGTGGACTACATATTTCGTGCATATAATGCTTGAGACTTGTTGTATTTGTATATATATTGTGTTGATATGGTATGTGTTGGTTTACTATTGTTATATTGTGATTTTCTCGCTACGGTCATTGTTTTAAAGGCCTTGAAATAAATGTGTATATATTTTTAATATAACAACTGTTTGGAGTAGTTTGTAAGTGTTCTTGCTTTGTGTGCTCATTGCGGGCTTTCAGTCACCCTCACCCCTCTTGAGACCTAGTCTTGACCGCCGCGATCGCTACCTTGATTGGTCTGGCTCGTCCAGAGGTTACCCTGTTCGAAGTAATTAGGTTGGCCTTCTGAACTTCTGCGCCACCAGGACAGAGTTCAGAAATCCGTCTTAACACACGCTCCCAGTGCCAATACAGGAAACAGTATATCACCACGGGCCACCGGAGTCGCTTCGCATTGCTACTCTCTTTAGAGGGCTTACACGCACATTGAGTAACTTGCCTACGGTCGTTATACTTTTGTGATCATCCTCTTTCTACTTTTCTACCAACTCTGGCTCTGACTCCTCCTCTCACTCTCCTAACCATTTGCAGCCTCTGCCTCGCTGTGCTTGTGCCCCTAAGTGGACCGAGCATTCCGCTCCAACTCTGCTTACCTTAACGTCTGGCGGCTTCCCGCGGCTTCCTTGAGAACCTTCAACACATCAGTCACTTACTTGGTTAGTTCTCTCCCATACATAGGTTACATAGGTTACTCTCTTTTCCAGCCACCACCTCGGACGTCCAACATCCCTTCTTTCTGGAATTACATTTCCCAGCAGCATTAGCGAGGACTTTAGAAACTCGCCCCTGACTCAGCATCAGCTGTGTTCCTGATGGGTAATCTATCTTTGGAGGGAGATGTTGGCGACTCTGTTCCTCCTCAGACCCTTGGCTAATCCAAATTCCGGCTCATTTACTTTTGGTTATTCTTCCTGAGCTTATAGGCACACGCAGCAGCCTTTCCCTGTCTAACGTCTCTTGTTCCTGCAGAAGAGGTAGTCCAGTACTATCGCCCTTTCTCATTCTCATTCTCCTACTTTCTAAGCCACTATCTCCACACCCTAGATTCTGATAACTTATCACTTCTTATTTACCTAGGGCCATGGCTCCGCTGCTAGGAAATCTGTACATCTCCACCTACATCTACGCACCCCAGCAGCTCAACCTAGGGTTTTTTCCCCTGGAGGGTTTCCCTGTTGGCCTATCTCTGTACTGGTCTCTTTCGGACCACGGATAAGTTATCAGGTATATCCTCATTTTCATCATACCGGCCTCTTTCATTGCCATACACCATTCCTGCTGCACGTTGTGGCCATGGTCCAGGTTCTAGTCTGAACAAGATCGGTGGCTTCCATTTTCCTTACAGTTGGTTTATATATATATATATGACAAACGGTGTAAAGCAGTTCCCTGCTACTCGGTATTACACTACCCTCTCTTCCTGCACGCTACATCAAGGAAACCTGATTGGACGATCCCCAGATGTCCGTGGACATCCATAACAGGTCCTTTTCCATTCCAGACAACCTTAAAAGACCTGGCTGTGGCAGCTGCCATCCACGGACTTCTCAGTGTCTGCAGACAGATCATCTAATTAGAGGAAGTGGGGAGGTTTACACATATTTTAAACAATTTATTGTACAATGGTGGCTATTAAATGGCTGTTTTTGTCCATTTTTTCTTTTTGCTTTTCTGATTTTACATTTCCTAAAACTACTTACAATTGTTTTCATATGCACTGTACATCTTTTTCACATATACTTTCACAGTGCATTTTGAATATTTACAAGAAACATCTGATTCCCAAAATCAGTACATTCGCTCCATCACTCTGAAAATTGTTTGCACCATCCAACTTGATGTTTTCATTTTCAGAAGATTCCATGCCTACGCCATTCAAAAAGCGCACGCACCTTTACAAGGTGCCTATCTTGTTAAGGTTGTGCACAAAACACATTTGGGCATCTCCACACTTCCCTTGGATGTATTTCTGAAAATATATCTTTGCACATGAAAATAGTTCCATTAAGCCTCTGAACATATCTTTTAATGCAACCTGCAAATATAGTGGAGTAACGTAGCCCAAACTATTTCCTCCACAATGAACAACAATAATATCTGGGCTTTGATGGTGACCCATAGTTTTACAAAATGATTGTAAACTCACCCAGTTTAGCCCAGACCCTGTATACCACCAAACCTCCACTCCCTCAATACCAATAGTACCACAGATGCCACACAACTCAGTGTACCTTTTCAAAGTATTCATCAAAGAATCTCCCAACATCCACACAGTGAGCATTTTCTTAGCAATATTTTTTTAATCTTTATTTGCATTTGGTTCAATGACATAAAACAATTTCATGTAGAACCTTTACAAAATCTAAAAATCTTTTTGTCAACCATTAGTTAGTCATATCAAAAATATATAATATAATCGATAGTGTGCAAATATTTTTATTTCCTTTAAAATTGTGAGCAGCTCAACTACATATATAACTCTAGTTCTTTCTCAATATGCTTACAAAAACATGTCAACTCATAAATTAAAGGTTTATGTAGTCCCTGCATTATTCTTGATCACAAGGCTTCAAGACAATCATCATATTCAATATTCACAAATTTCATAAATGTAAGTGTCCTTATATTCTTAAAATGCGGGCAATACAATATTAGGTGCTTCAATGTTTCGTATGGTTCATTACATTCGTCAAAGCGCCAACTGACAGAGCAATTTAATTCATTCATTTTCCAGTTCTTAGTTCTTTCTCTTGTGTGGTACAGATTCAATCTATAACAAATGTATACCTTTCAAGTGTATTCACAAGGAAATAAGGTAACATGATCATATCGTGGGATGCGCTGTTTGACATGTAAACCATATTCTTTATATAGGCTATAGGTCATAATTGTATCAATGGTTATGCACCAACCCATTTCAAAAAGCTTTTTTTGGCAAAGTTAGGGCAATATTATATGTCATCAACAGTGATGTTTGCATTATCTAATATTAGTTGCATTTTTGAATGGTAATTAAGAAAGGAATTAGAGGTTTGAGAGCCCAACATTTTGTTCATGTCCATATACAATGAATTAGTAGGTGGGTAATGTATTTTAACATAGTTGGACAACTGTCTCCATTTCCATCGAGTTGAGAGTAATACAAGCCCCAATTCATGTCGGATGATGGCATTTGGAACCGACATTGGTAAGAACATTGCGGATTTCAGAAGAGAACCCTGTAAGCTATCTAGCATGGTACTCATGTCACATAGGCAGACATCAAGTGTGTAAAGTATGACACTTTCGATTTTTAGTGTCATGAATTCTATTAACGGGATTAAAGAAAATTTACAGTACCAGTATAGATATTTTTCATTTGTGACAGAAGTGGTCGAGTCTTACTTTTGATGATTGCAGACCATGAATTGATGGAATAAATTGCATTATTAACACAGAAGATTTGGCTATCCATTATTTGCCATCTGAAATTACCTCTTTTGGATTTCACTCCAAATTTCATGATGGCAGTTTTAGCTTGGTTGGGAGTCAAATTATGTGCCTTTGCAAATGTCTCAAAAAGTAAAAGTTTAGTTTGAAGCCCTGCTGGGGTAGGGTCAAACAAAATAATATCATCCACAAAAGCAATCCATTTCAGATGAATACTCCCAACTTTAACAGAAAACAAATTCCCATTCTCCCAACTATCACCCAGATCAGATAGATATAGGTTAAACAGAGTGGCCGCGAGGTTACACCCCTGTCTCAAACCTATTGCTGTACAGATTGGAGCAGTAGTGCCACCTTCCGGTGAAATTCTTATTCTATACGATGTATTCGTATGCAGCTTTATAATCCATTACAACAAAGCAATTGGAATCCCTAGCTTTGTCATTTTCTTCCATAACAAGTTGCGGACAACAGTATCAAAAGCTGAGCTCATATCAATCATTGCTACATAAACAGGGTTAGAATTCTGTCCTTTTACTCCAGCACTAACATGTGACGTGATGACTGCATTTAGGGTTGTGCTCATGTTCTTCCTAAAACCAGTTTGAAATCTTGAGTATAGGCCATTGGCCTCAATAACTTTCTCAAGATCATATAAAAGAAGGATCGCAAAGATCTTAGCCTCAGTATCAATTAATGATATTGGTTGATAAATCTCTGGCCCAGATGGATCACCCTTTTTAAATATAGGTACTATATTTGCAGTTAGCCATGATGGTGGGACATCCCCAGACTTGATAACAGCTTCAAATTTACTTTTTTAAAATGACAGCCCACATCGCAGGATCCGCCTTATACAGGCATGGGGGAAGGCCATCTCGCCCTGCAGCTTTTGAGTATGACAGCCTGGAGATTGCCCAGGTAATATCGCCGCAGTTCCACTTCAACCTTGGAATATTATGATATTCCAGAAAGACACTTGGGACATACCGAAATTCAGGAGGCAATTGGTATTTATCCTTTATAAATGTTTGCCATGTCTGATCAGGAATACAATTCGGAGTATACAGTGCGACACATTTATTGTCAGCTTTCAAGGTGCGCCAAATTACGTGTGTATCATAAGATGTGATGGCTCGAATTAATGCGCAGTTGACCTCATTCTGTCTTGAAATACGGGCAAATCTTAGATCTTGTTTATACACAGAAAGGATTTTATTCCGCCTTGCCTTACTATCTTCGGTGCCCAAATTGCTTTTCTTCAAATATCGCAATGCCCTATGTTTATCCCTTGTCAGTAATTTGCATGGATGATCATATAAATATGGATGTTTCACATTGTTTCGAGTTTTACAAAACTGCGCAAGTGCTATAGTGACTATTTCAGAGTATTGCATGCTAGATATTTTTTCAAGATTTCTCCCTGCTCGTCTGATCTTCTCCATTTCTAAAGATATATGTTTTACAACGTGATTGCACATCCCTTGGTTCCATCTAATGGAGTGCCTAAGGTTGATTTGTTTCCACCACTGCCAATATTATATTTGGTCTGAGCTTTTGACATTTCAAATTTAAAGTCGTAGAAAGTTGTGCATGATCGCCAATCTCTATCTGGCCTATTACTAGCGGTGCCATATGCATAATAAGATTGTGAGAGACATATATAAAATCTATCACTGAGTTCTTCGTGCCTCGTGGCCACGTTGCTTTAGATTTCATATCATTTATAACCATTAAATCCATATCCCAGTCAGTGAGGAGTTCTCTAAACGTAGCTCCTCTACTATGTGACAGATTGGAAGACTTGGATATATGGCTCTCAGTCAGATCTCTGCAATCACAATTAAAGTCACCACCTATAATGATTTCGCAAGTCTGATACCTGCCAGATACGTGTACTAGACACATATCCAATTCATCAATCATCTCATTGACTGTTGAAGAGGCAGGATTCCAGTATAAAGAAATTATCATTAATGAGGAGTAAAAAAGTGAAGGTATGGTAAAATGAATCCCCAAAATACTAGCAGATTCCCAAACCAATACCGATTGAGCGTTCAAATATATATATTAACTGCAACCAAGAAGCCCCCAGAGGGACGCCCTTGCAGAGATCTCTTTGCGGGCGAAGAAAAGGTCAGATATCCAGGAATCAAGAGTGGTTCAGTTTTCATAGTTTCTTGTGCCATTATTATCATTGGTTGATCCTCAAAGGTTAATACAGAGTACCATTTTATTAAGATTACATATCCACAAGAATTCGAAGATGTGATTTTCATGCCTGTCTTGTTGAGTGGCTTTTTCTTAGCAATAGCCACATCCTTCTTCCCAGCACACAACAATCAAAACACCTACTACCCTCTATTTGTGTAAAGCACAACCAGAACACCTCATTGGTTAATCCCCACAGGCCCCTTTCCATGCCAGGAATCCTTGAAAGACCCGGATGTGGCACGTGACATCTGCGGACTATCACGTTGTCCGCGGATGTCACAGCCAATCAAAGGGGTGGGGGGAATTCAACACAATTTAAGTTATTTAATCTTTAGTGGTGGTTCTGAAAAGAACCTTTTTATTTTTTGGGTTTGTTAACAAACATATTTTCCTTTTTTTTTTTGCTTGTATGCATAGTAGTACTGTACACTCTACATATTCCTTTACAATTTCCTTAAAGGAACTTTTTCAATGCATTCCTCACATTGTAAAGGGAAATTGCATTTCCGACATCTGTGAAGTGAACTCCATCTGGACAAAAACAATTCACACGTCAGAACTTATATTGTCATTCTCAAAAGATGACATTTCTGCAGCATATAAAAAAGTTGGTAAAGCTTCATTGACAAGCTGCCTTGATTCTACAATTTGTTGGACAGCTCCATATTTGCCTCTGATTCATTTCAGAATTTTTTCTTTTAGCAACAGGAAACAGTTCCATTAGGCTTTTAAAGAAATCCTTCAGGGCAACCTGCAAAGACAGTGGAGTCACAAACCCCAAACTAACCATGCACAATGGACAATCACAATATCTGGATATTTTAAGTGAGCCATACTCTCACAGAATGAAAATGAGCTTTCCCAGTTTAAGCAACATACTACATTCCACAAAACCTCCACTGCTGCCAATCCAATATGTCCAAGGATGCCATGATTTTCAGCATACACCTTCAATGACTAAATTGAAGAATCCCCCAGCATCCATACAGTCTGCCTTCTCAAACACATAGCTAGGTATTACAGATAGCAACACCTGTTACAACTAGCTATACCCATTGTCAGTGCTCTCACAATTCCATCAAACAAAACTCCTGCTACCCTCTCTTCCTGTTCACCACACCCAGCAAACCTAATTGGCTAATCCCCAAAGTCCCCTTTCCATGCCAGGCATCCACCAAAGACCCGGATGTGGCATGTGCCATCCACAGACTACCGCGATGTCCTCAGAACCCGTAACACACGGGCAGCCCTTCCATCCTTTCCAATTACATGTTCTCAACACTGCCTCATTGGCTGTTTTCAAAGAGTCACACATCCATCCAACAATCACATCCAAAACCTCTACACCTAACCATGTCATCTCACTCGGTTCAGCACTTCAGATGTACACTTAAACTCTCAGAGTGCATATCTCCTGTTCTTAAAAGGCATCGGCATCAAAAACTACTGTGTAACTGTCCAAGATTTCTATTTCGCGATTCAAGAAGATCTGCATCTAACAAAACATAGTACAGGTATGCTTATATTTAACAAAAATGTTTTCTGCAACTCTTTCACAAATATATATGTATATATGCATCTTTGCGCCCCCATTCAGCCCCTCCTCGGATGAGACAAATGTGGCAGGCGCAATCCGAAATGGAGCAGAAATGAAATGAGCAAATTGTCTGCTTTCCTTTCGTTTGCGCTATTTTTCGGAAATCTGGTCTCTTGAATATACACTAAGATTAAAAAAGAGTGTTACTTGACTTACTTTGTCTGCTAGGAAGGCACAGAATTTGTAGTTAACTGAATTGCTTCTGCTGCCGTTTAGTTGCATATGCCCCATTAATCTAATGAAAAGTCATTGTCAGGCCCTTGCTAAGGAGAAAGCCGTGCAGCAGTGCCGGGTAGACAACCTGTTTATCTTCATTATCCCATTATGAAAGCCCTGGCGGCAGCAAGATCTAGAAATTGAGCAAGTTTATCTTTACTTCAGCTCCTGTCGTCTCTACATTTTGGGTGTCATTTTGGCTCATAAAGTTCCAAAATAAAAGTTGCCGCAAGTGTTGCAGGTGTTGAACCTGGAGAGCCACCAGTGATTGGTCTGGACTGCCACGTGGAACAAGGCAGCCCTGCACCATGTATGATGCTTAACATTGTAAAGGTGGAGCCAGTTACCCCACCCAAAGCTCCTCCCCCATGTTGCCTATATTTTGGGAGCCAGAGTGTGAGACACGTGTGGTCCCAGTAAGAATACCTATACCGAAGAGGATCATGGAAGCGATATTCCCATTGAGAAAGCCATATATGCATTCTCCACAATATGATGGCCCTTTGAATGAAATCCCCAAGGAAGTGAGAAAGACGAGCGAACATGCTGATTGGTGATGTCGTCAGAGCAAAGCTGACACACCCAGAAGAAATGTAGAGACGAGAAAACATTGCTGATCTATAGGCACCGAAGAAGAAGTGTCAAAGATGAGCAACATTTTGGGGCTCGAGATGAAGATGCTCATGTTAAACAGAAAACGACGAAGATGTCAAGTCATTTTATAAATGTACTGTTGCAGCAACGCAAGCAGACAAAGTATTATTTAAGGCTGGCTATGTAATGAATAGATTGCGGCAAAGCGCCAACATATATGTATAGGAATAAATCGACTACAGATATTCCATAATGCACTTTAGCAGAGCTGATAACCATGAGAAAAAGGGGTTTCTCAGTGTGTCGCAGTCAGAAATTGGAAGCTGAACCGTGGAGGTGAACCAAGGAAAGGCTTGGTTGGTCCAAGACCAAGATGTCAAGGCCCCATAAGTCTAAATGTTCAAAGCAGTGGATCCAAAACGTGTGAAAGAACAGAACTCCTGTCTGAAGTAAGAGATGAGGACACTAAAGACATCCAAGGTTTTTCATTTAATAGAGTTTAATACAGCAAAATGCTCAGAATCATGGTCTGCAGTCACATGGTTGGATGAAAAAAGACACTGGACTGAGGTGAGTTGAAACTGGGAGGCAAGGGATGCCTACACTCCCTCTTATTCCTAGGCACGAAGAACAAACTCAAGGCCAACCTTCAAAGGGCTAATTGTCTGGCAGCAGAGTGATAATGGATAAGGGGCTAATTGGTGAGAAGCTTTGGTTATGGCCAGCCTACCAAGCCAAAAACCTAGAGAGTTGCCTTACTATAGCTCATCACTCAGAATTGTTATTTGGTTTCTTCTCAGTCTATGTTGTTTGTTATTATCTGAAGCAAGATTATTGTTTTTTTGTTTCTATGTGTTAATGTTCAACTGTTTGACTATTTATCAGTGCATTCATTTGTTTATCATTAATGGGGTTCTTTTTTTGTAAAATAAATATGCTTACCTTTTAAAAAAAAAATCCTTGATACTACTTTGATTGCTTTCAGAGTTGGCTGTAGCCCAAATGTGTTGGTTAAGTGATACCAGTTTGGTACACCCATTAAATAAGTCACCATTTACGTAATTTTCCAATTACATTCATAGCAGTCTGGACCCTATTGTTCATGGTTAGTTCATAATCCCTTTCCACCACTGCTTTTGGGACACTCCCTCCTCATTTGCATTTGTATTCATTTACTTATGGCATTTGTTATACGCCCAGACCCTGGGGTATCACGACATAGGTTAACAAAGTCTTACTTCTCTGGTTACAATAGAATAGGTGATTAGATACATACAGGATACAGTCCCTCTTGGGAAATACAACTAAGTCGCAGTTTACAGAAAAAACATCCTGGCAGTTACATTTAGTAGGTCACAGGTACAACGTTATAGGGATAGACGAGGGGTTTGACACATTTACAGACACATGTACATAGGGCTAGGTGAGGGAAAGACACGTCTTGGTAGTGTACATGGTTAGAAAATCAAGGTGAATACTACTGATTAGTATCTATCAAACAGCCAGGTTTTTAGGGATTTCTTAAACAGCTGGTGGGAGGGTTCATTTCTGGTAGTGAGGGGAAGGGAGTTCCAGGTTTTGGTGCCATCACTGGGAAGCTATTTCCTCCTGCTCTGGTGGATTTGCAACGGGGAAGAAAGAGTTGGGTGATGTTGTTAGATCTCAGTGTTCTAGTGGCTTTTGAATGGGTGATGGCTTTGCTGAGGTAGGAGGGTGCAGACTTGGTCAGGCACTTGTGAGTGATGCTGAGAGTTTTTTCGGATATGATTATAGCTTTCACGGGAAGCCAATGTATTGCATTCCTAGTCACGGAGATATGATTGGATTTTTTTTTGCCAAGGGCCACTCACAGTGCTTTGTTTTGCAGTAGTTGGAGTTTGAATAGATTGGAATTGGAGCTTCCTAGCAATAGCACATTACAATAGTCTAATTTAGACAGGTTGAGCGTCCTGGCATGTGTAATGCAGTTTTGTGGGGTTAGAAACTGCCAACCTAAAGCAATGAGTTTACCTTTAAAGGAGGTGGCTGATGAAAGGGTATTGACCTGTTTGGTCATTGTAAGGTTGGTGTCTAAGTAGATGCCCAGTGTTTTGACCTGTTTAAGGACCTTTATAGGAGTGCCATCGATGGTGAATAATCAGGATGGAGAGATTTGATTTCGGCGAGTGAGCCCACAATGAGAATCTCTGTTTTTTCATCATTGAGACATAGGCTGTATGTGGCCATCCAGTTTTGGATGATGGCATAAACTTTGTTTGCTGTGATTGTATCTTGTTCAAGATTGCCCATGGTGGGGATTAGGATCTGAGTGTCATCGACGAAATTCATGTAGATGACACCCATGGCATCGAGGGCTGCAAATAGCAATTTTGTGTAGGCATTGTAGAGGGTGAGCGAGAGGCATGAACCTTGTGGTACCATATGGGGACCGGGATGGGGTCAGCGGCTTCCATGCCTTTTGAGACTCTAGAGGTCCGTTCTGAAAGAAAGGATTTTACCCAGAGTGTAGCTTCCTGTGAGAAGTTGACGTTTTCTGCCAAAGTATTGCATAGTTTGTCATGGTCTATGGAATCAAAGGCAGCAGACAAGTCTAATAGTAGCAGGATGCACATTTTACCAGAGTCTCTTATGGAGACCATTTGTATTTTAAGATCTAGTAAGGCCGTTTCAGTGCTATGATTGGGCCAAAAGCCCGAATGCCTAGCACTGAGGAGGTGATTTGGTTCCAGATGGGTCTGAATTTGTGAATAGGCAGTTTTATAAATTATCTTCAAGAGGAAGGGAACAGTGGTAATGGGGCAATAATTTGTGGGTAGTGTGGGGTCAAGAGATGTTTTTGTAAGGAGGGGGGTGACCCATGCTTCTTTGACAGTATTCGTGGAGAATGACGTATTGATGAAATTGGTGGTGATGAACGTGAGTGTTGGTGCACACAGCTTGACTAGTTTAGCTGAGAAGCTGTCTTATTTGCAGTTTGGAGGTTTTAATTTGCCTATGGTAACCAGGACCTGTTTCTGGCTAACATCGGCTAATTTGATTTGAGTTCGATTATTATCCGGGTAGGTATTGGTCGATGGAAGTGATGCGTTTTGGCTAACAGTTTTTCCTGGAGCATACTTATTTTGGATGCAAGTGCATTCTGTATGGTAGTGCACCATTCTTTATTTGAGTTGTTGGGAGAGTTGGAGGGGACAGGAATTTCCAGTTCTCTGAGAATTCTAAAGAGTTCTTTTGAGTTCGAGGCTGCATTATTAATACGAGTGTTGAGGGCATTCCTTTTGTTAGCTACTAGGAAGGAATTGGTAGCATCTGCGGATCGTGATTTTGTGTGCGTATATTTCAACGCTCTTTCGTTGTGCCGTAGCTCTACAAGCTCCTCATTAAACCAAAAGTTTCAGCATTTTGCTAATTGTGGTATTTTAGTGGTAAGTGGGGCTAAGGTATCTATAGTCGTTCTGAGACAGTGGTGGTAAATGTCGGCGATGTGGTTTGGATCACGGTTAGCTACCGACTGAGTGGCTAATGCTTCCAGCAAGACCGGCGATAGTTCCTCTTCCGTAAGATTCTGGGTTTTTATAATTTCAATAGGGCACATGGTGGATGGTAAACTGGTTGGATTATTTTGTAGAGTTAGGTTAAAGCATATTAGATGGTGATCTGACTAAATTATGGTTGAGTTGGGTTCTATGGATAGGCAGACATTTAGTGTTAGAATCCAATCTAATGTTCTACCCTTGTCATGAGTGGGGGAGGACACTAGTTGGGAAAAATTAATGTCGGACAGAGAGGAGTGGAGAGCTTTGTGGTCAGTGGCATCATTCAAACCTTAGTTAAAGTCTCCTAGCATAATGAATTTGGTATTGGATTTCAGGTAAGATGTGACAAGCAATGGGATGTTGGTTTCTTGGTGGTTGGTGTGGTTAGGTGCTCTATATACGACCAATAAGTTGGTAGTAGTGTTAGGGTCAGAGGTGAGTTTTAGGAGTAGCATTTCATAACCTTCCAAGGTATCTAGAGGACATTGTCTAAGTTCAAGGTTAGATTTAGCAATTATGGCCACACCTCCCCCCAGGGAATTGGAACAGTCCGCACTGTGGATGCTGAAGTCGAGAGGGATGGCTAATGATAATAATGGGCCAGAAGCATGGTGCAGCCAAGTTTCAGTAACCACTAGGAGGTCGAGCTGGTGCTCTAAGATGAGGGTGTGTGTTTCGATTGCATAGGCACCAAGCGAGCAAACATTCACGAGGAAACCTTTAATACTGGGAGTGAGTTTAGGTGGAGTTGTTGGGACCAGATGCTGACATGAATTAGTTCAGAGCAGAGGTTTGGCGTTGGCATCATCTAATAAGGTGGGCATGGCTGTGGTTTGGAGATTGGGTGGGTGAATGGGTTGGGTCGCTGCATATTACCGAGGTGTGTTTGCAAGGTTCTGCAGCCATTGTGGTGACTGAGGTGTGAAGCATGTCTTTTTTGTCTGGTTGCACCCAATATAGGTTGTTGTAAGTAGTGGTGGAGGCAATCTGGAGCTGAGACGCATAATGCGTGGTATTCCGCTGCAGGCCAGTGTGACATGATGGAGAGAGTCAGATCTGGTGAGTTCCGTATTCTCTTTGGACTTTGGGATCGTTGTCAGTGACGTATTTCTGAAGAGGCTATGGGGGTCTCATGGCTGTGTAGAGAGGGGAACAGGGTGGTGGTGGGTAGGAAAGAGGTGGGGCAGGGCAACCTAGTTTGCATAATCCATTGCCCAGGGGGAAGTAGGCACCTCCTGTGCAGGGTAATGATATTTCCAATTTGTGATGGGTGGTCCATACTGTAGTCTAGATGCCAAAGGCACCCCTCGGAAGTTTGGTGAAGTGCTAAAGCAGTGCAGTGTGTTCCTTGAGGAGAGTGTACCTCCATTAAGGTTCAATGCGGCGCACAGTGTCCCATCACAAATGGCTAAGCTTCTGTAGCTACTCTGGGCTGTTAGTGAGATCGGGCTGAATGGTAGGTAGCCTTGCGGAGAGTACGACGGGACAGATAAATATTATCAGATTTATATATTAGTATGCACTATAAAGGGCTGCGCAGCCTATGAGGGGCGATGCTAACACACTTGGATGAAGTACAACGCTATGTATGTAATGCACTATGAGGGTACAGGCAGCCTGTGCAACAGTGTGCTAACATGCAATGCAGGAAACCACTGCACTAAAGAAGGATAGGTGTCATCTACAATGAGGTGCTAACGTGCCACAATGTGAGACATAATGAATACTATTAGGAAATGATGACGTTCACTTGAAAGTGAGGCAGGTATTGCAGGGCTGCATCAAGTAACGACCTGGCCAGGCAGGCACCTTGGCGGAAAAGGGTTCCTTGCGGGTCGTGGGTGTGCAGTACGGAGAGCACAGGCTTGTGAGGTGTGGTGACGTCAGCCGGGACAGCGAGGGCGGTCGGGTGGGTAAGTGTGCTATATACCAGGCGGGGCAGTGAATCGTGCACCATGTGATGCGTTGAGGTAGTAGAAGTTATAGATTCGGTGGAGGGCATATCGGGTGCTGCAGGAAATGGGTAAAAAGATATGATGTAGATTTGAGACTTGTGGGGGAGGAGGACTCTTACCACAGTGAGGGGTGGCCACTGGATGTCTCGAGCACATTCAGGTGTTTGCAGCATCAGGTCAGGATGTTTGGCGATATTGGATTGGACCAACCGGTCCTCCCGGCTCCGACAGGCTCGGGACAGGGCCTTCTTCTAGGGCCTTTGTTGCTGGGCCTGCTTCCGGCAGATCCAATTGGATAAATATATGCTACAGTTGCTAGGCAACACGTATACAACCTCATTCTGAGGTTCAGCATAGTGATGCACTTGCCATTTTCAGATCATTCTGGCGGGGTGAATGCTGAAGAAGCACGCAGTTCGGGCGCACAAAGACGCTTTAAGAATAAAAAGTGGATATTCTTGTCATCTGAGGACGCTTCTCCTCTAGGAATAAGCAGCTGGGTTGATGATGGAATGCAGTGAGCAATGGGTGCTCAGATGGGTGATCTTGCTGTGCAGCTCCAGCCCTCTCTTCACAAACGAGAAGTGTAGAGGTTACCCACTCCCTGCTGCCCTACCCATTCCTGCCCTTCTACTATGCTTGCACCCTACGTTTAACCCCATAGATAAGCTCCCTTTTCACAATGCTCAGTTTGCGCTTTATCAATCTCCTACACAAATATACACACACACATTTGCCCACTTCACAGACACTTATTTCAATTCTGTTCGTGTGAGACACATGACAATATGCATGCACGTTCATTGTTATTTTGTCAGCCCTCTATTGGTTCTCAAATCTACTCTGTCTAGTGGTGGCAGCCCTCAGAGCCACCACACAAGACTCCTGATAGAGCAAGGAAACATTCTGCTACTGATTGCATCATGTATATGACTGTTGGTCATTTTTTAAAATCAATTTATGTTTTATGTGCTCGGTTTTATTTTGTGTAGAAAGCGGGGGGAGACCTCTGGCCAACTCCCAGCACTCCCTGCAAATAACCCTCCACCCAAACCCCACCAATATTGCCTAACCCCAATTTACCATCTATTTTTGCAAGAAGTTCGAGCAGAAAGATTTGAGACAAAAGATTTGATGAAGAATAAAACCACCCATATTTTTTTTTGTTTTTTATTAGATATTTGGTTTGTAAAGCGGACATAGAGAAAGAAAAAAAAACGTTGCCTAATATACAGAAGAGATGTCAATCCTGGCTGCACAGCTAAACCCATCCATAGAACGTCTTCTTCTGCAGCCTGCACGAAAACACCAGACACACTTACATAGGACTTTCCTCTACTTCCGAATATCTGAAAAAACTAAAATGTCACCCTCCTCACGAGATGCAACTCCTGAGGGGTTCAGATACAAGCTGCAGGATCTTCCTTTTAGCTTCCACTGTCAAAATCCGGTAACATTGAGTAAAGTACTGACCATTCAACTGCAGCATCTGGGCCAGATAGTAGGACTAACTACTACATGCGATTCTACTACACATTATTGCTTGCTCTGATGACAATGTGTTCCTTCTCCCCAGGGGGGAGATACCCCCTTTGGGGCTAGGTTGGTGAGCCCGCTAAGCAAGACCCTCCCTAGGGGCCTGGGAATGCAAGACCTCACTGGAAGTGACTCCCCTCTAGAGCACAAGGACTCCCATTTTTTAAAGGAAGTCCTTATAGAGAACACACTATTTGCATATATGGGAATTGAAAAGAATGAAGTTCTTCCTATGAGGTCCACAGTATGTACCGAAATTACTCCTAAAATGTTGGCTCCAAGTAGTGCTGAATCTCCCTTTCACGTCACAGCTGATCAACGGCAAAGCCCCCCTTTGAATTGTGGGATGTTTTTACACATGCAGCCGAGCCCTACCATAAAACTGTGCAGTACTAGCATTGAAAACATCATGATGGCCAGAACTCCCCAGAGAGTGCACAGGGAAAACATGAAGAATAGGCTGCCACCCATTTTTGCCTATGTTGTGAGCACAGGAGGGCACTGCCTAAAACCCCCATTGGGCTACACACACAGTAGCCTGAAACCATTGGGAATGGCAATGCTGATTGCCAAAAGCAACCGAGAACTGTGAGGAATTCATTTTCTTAATGTCAAAAATGGATGCGGTACGGGTTCTCACCACTATCAGAAAGCCGGCATTTTAAAACCACCAGACTTTTGTGTAAAACTGAACAGATGAACCCAAACCAGGCCAAGGAAAGACTTGCTAAGAGGTGGATACAATGTAAAACTATATTCTGAAATGACTTGAAGGAAGTAATTATTTAATGTATATATAAAAAATAGCTGCATGTAAGTTGGATTTGAATGTAGAAAACTGGGAACTAAAGTGACATTTAGCTGAATTCTGCCTGACAACTACCCCCGACAGGAGTTGAACTGGCTCAACAACTCTTCCCAGGCCTGGCTGCATCCTGCTAGCCTCACCAAAAGGAGATCACATGGCCCTGTTGATTGAAAGGGGAGTGGCACCTGGGAACTGCAGGGAACTGAACAATGGGCCTTCTTTGGCTCAGGCAAATGTTATATTGGGGGGTCGTAAAATGGCTTCCTCTTGGGAGAAACTGGGAGGGGCAGTGCCTCTGCTAGCAAGCTGAGCTTGGGGGAAGTGGATAAACCAGTTATTCAACCATGTGATGTGGGAAGCCACACCCCTTTTTGACCAGGGCATAATTTTAAAAAGATAGATAACTCATAGTGCGGACTGCTCAAAATTATATAAGTAATATCATTATTCTTGTGATTTTTCGGTGCACATTTTAAGAGGTGTTAGGACCCTGTGGTGTATTCTGGGGGGCTGCTAGCGGAAAATAGGGTCTCACTCCGAATGTCTGCATGTTAAAAATCTGACACTTCATCAATTAATGTCCATACTCCTAGCGCACATTTGTGTAATTTTTGGTAAATGTCCGATATTGGTAAACCGACCAAAAAGCGCAAAATGTTGTCATTTCTGAATCCCAGCTCGCAGGAACATGGGGCTTGAACAGAGACCTGTCTTAATTCATCTGTAATATGTACATGTAATGTCAACCACTTGTGCATCTGGGAAATATGTATTTGAATCAAATATAGATTTGTGGGCAAATTGACCAGGGGAGGATCCTCTGACCCATAAACAGACCTCTTCATGATGAATATCCATTTCCTTCCCCCAATCATGGGAGAGGGGAGAATTGGGCCAATGACAAGTAGAGAGGGGCAGGCTCAGTTATGCCATGCACACACCCACTTTCTAAACACATAAAAGCAGACAGTGCATGACAAGTAGGGACATTCACTTTCCACTTTCTTGCGGGACGCTTTGCCGGGAGACTCCAGACTTCAAATCCATAAACCTCCAGAGACCAGAGATCCAGAGAGACCAAAGATCCAGAGAGACCAGAGATCCAGAGAGGCCAGAACTGTGCAGTGCTGAGAGCAGAACAAGAGACCAGACCGCTGTGAGCAGAACCACCAGAAGTCCCGTTCAACCTGTTGACCAGATCAGTGACAAAGTAATTCCTGTTCAAAAGATAGTGTGAGTACTCTAGGACTGTGCCAGACTACTCTCTTAGTTTAAAATAATCTAATTAAAACTATTTTAACCTATTTAGAACTACCTCATAGGAATCGTGTGTGTCAGTCTGTCCTTTTTAAAGCTGAAAACTGTCACCTGTCATTTTGAACTTTTAAATTTCAAATCCGAAAAACTTCCTTCACAAAAGCAGCCGTATCTCCGTAACCGCTTGTGCTAGGAGCAAGTTATAACTGCTGTCTTAAAGCTAAGATTCTAAGCTTTCCAACGAGCCTAGAACTGACTTCCTACTCCTTATATGCCTCTGCAATCACGCTCGACAAACGTGATTAAATTTGCCGCGATTTGACATTTTGCGCAATTTCAGCCATGTGTAAAAATCAGCAGCTCCTTGCTTTCCTTTGCTAAAATTCGTTTTAACCTGCTAGTTACTCATAGAGCATTGCTAAAGTGAGCCTGAACTAATATAAACTAGATATCACCCACCCTGAACCTCTGGAGGGAATTAAAAGCATTTTTAGCACATTTCTCACTTCATTGTCATCACATTCAAAGCATTTTGGGGCCTGTGTTTCAAACTTCTATCTGTTTTCCTTTAAGCTTGCTGGGAGGAACTGAATTTCGTATTGTATTTGATTGCATTCCTGAGAACTGTGTGCTCCTCCTTCCATTTCTTACATTTCATAGGGGGGGGTGAATTGCCAGAGAAAAAGTGATTATATTATCTTTTGCTAAAATCATATCAAGTTATTTTCTGTACTGCATTTTCATTCATCATTGCATTGTCCTTGAAGCCATAAAAGCATTCTCAGCTACTTTATCCTCTCCATATCACTTCTAAGCCATCAAAAAGAGTGTACCACTGTAACGTTATCCATTGTTGATCACTATCATCTTCACAAGTGTGCTATCAAATATTAATTTACTATAAAAGTGTGATAGATATATATTGTTTAATTTTTCAAATAAACCTTTTAAATTTGCAAAACAAACTTACTTCTTGGCTCAGCAGGGTCGGGGGGGATTCTGAGAGAGTGGTGTTATACAAGGGTTCATCATCCAGATTATAACTTACCATAAAAATATATAAATAAGGGCTTCCCTTGGGCATCCCAGACAAGGCACTGACTTAGTGGGATTGCTTGATCGGAGTCACTTACAGAGTAACGTCGCTGAGAATGAAGGGATGAACAAGATCGAATGGAGGCAGAAGAATCATAAGCAGAAGCAATCCTCTTACATGCACACATCCTTGATGGGTGGATTTGCGCTAGACCATGGAGCCAGTGGTAGTGTGAGGAAGGACTGCAGGGAAGGAGAGACACTGGAGGACTGGATTCGAGATTGCCAAAATAGCCAAGGAAGAGACAGTGACGGAAACATTTTTTGCCTGGTGAAGTGACCACGCTGCAGCCGTGGTGGGCCTTGAGCCTTTTGAACAGATGCTGAGAACAGAAAGCCTCCAATTGGAAACCAAGAAGCAGCGAATCTGCTTGGATGGGCTGAGTACAAAGAAAGTACAGTGACATACTGGAACTGGAGAGGAGAGAGCCGAGCAACAACCTCACCACGGACGCGCCAGATGACACACACCCACAACCGAAGAAGGTACCAGGGTCATCCAGGGCAGATGGAGGTGACCGGAGACATGCAAGAAAGTAGAAATAACCACATGGGGTTACGGGAACCTGACAAACCTGAGTGAGAAGTCTGGACAAGGACTACTGACACAGTCACCAGAACCCAGTGAAGTAAAATGTCTAGAGTCTTTGGAGATCCCAATAGAAAGTAGAAACAAAGTTCATCAAGGGGGTTTGGAGACCCCAAAAGAAACGAAATATATTATTAAGCCAGGGGGTTTTGAGACCTTGAGAGAAAACAACTTTTTTGTCAAGGGTTTTGGAGATGCCAGGAGAAATTTGAGAAAGTGCCAAGAACAAAGTAAGGAAAGGGTTTCACCTGTTAACTGAAGACTGCCAGGATAATGAAGGGGAAAAGAATGAGACAAACCTACTTTCACTTATAGAAGTGTAAATAGTGAAAATGGGAAAAAGAATTACAAACTTGTATAAGGAATCTGGAAGAGAATTTAAGAGCTTTAATTTTACTGACCTTTCCAGAACACTTTTCTTTTAAACATTGACTAGCTCCAAGTGAGACCAACCTGACATTAGCCACACAAAACCTGAGTGAAGGGGCTACAGCCCTGACCTTCTTTTCTATTTGTTTTCCATTTAGTGGTAGGGCCAGGTATCGGGTAGGTTTTCGGACTGCGGTTTTTGGTTGGAAATCAAATAACATGTTTGTGCATAAATTCATTCAATATACAGAATCAAAAACAATTATTTATCAACTATTTATGTGCCCTTACATCTTACAATGGGTACCACGGGTACCAGCACATGTGTAATATCTCCTTACATAGCTGGTCTGGACACACATTGTTGTCACATGTATAATATGAATTTGTTCTTGCTTTAATAATTGTGTGCTCGTACCAGTCACCATAGCATAGCCAAATATGGATTATTCTGATAAATTACCTGGCTATGCGATGGATATGTGCAACACTCATTAAAAGTTATATATAGGAGGAGCAGGTGTGAACATGTCATAGATAGCTGCAGTGACTTTGGTCATAGAAGCTTTCAGGAATGCACATGTGGCATTTGAACCTGCCCCGTGCCACTGAATAGCAGTTAATGCAGTCATCAGGAGCTGGTGCAGCAGGGGCACCTCTGTGCATGTGGCTTTTAGAAGGGAACTTATGATGAAAGGGAGACCGGCTTTGCAGGCCTCCCTTTCAGAAACAGGATTACCTGCAATATTTTATTTCATAGAAATAAAAAAGAAGGGCTTTCACACCCTCGCTAGATGGCATCCATTCATAGTGCCATAATATGTTCAGGTACTCTCGCCATTGCCAGGTAGTGTCATTTTGGCAGTGTCTGGAAAAATGTCATGTCTACACAAAAGCCAAACTTGTTGGCATTGCCAATGCTTGTTTACAAATAGCACCTATCACCCCTATCTGATTACCAGCTGTGGACTCGGCCAAGTGGAGTGAGCATATAATATCAGATTGCATTCTTCATACATCAGAGATCAGGGCCAGTATGCACCATCACACAATCAGTCAGCCAGAGCAGAGCCCTTGAGTGTACAGGTGTCTGTAAAGGCCCTGCAAACACACACAGCACCATTACTATGTAATACATGTTGCTACAAAGGAAGATGGCCCAAACTAAACTGATGACAGAAAGCATCTCCAAAAGAAAGAGGCCTTGTTAAAAATAGCTAGGTTGGAGTTCACACTTTGCTTGCTGCCATGTTTATGAGGAGGATGTCCTTGAATAATTTTACATAAATGTGCACATGCCTGGTAACATTGTGTTTGCTAAAGCAACACGTCTTATCAGGTGTGACTATTTCAAAGTTTATTTTCAATAAATACTCATGCACATGAACCAAAAATGTTGAGTGACACTACTTATAAAAGAGAGGAGTTTGCAACATTTCAAGGAATACACTAGGCCACAAAATGCAAGTAATCTGAGTGTTATAGTCTGTCCCGAGCATATGGAATATGTTAATATAAGAACCAGGTCCAAAAATACACATTCTCACAACTCTGAAGCTTTAAAAGACAGGATTTCCTGAGATGTCCTTATCATTTGGAAAGCATTTGTAGAAAAATATTTATTTACGGTCAAAATCTGTTTTGTATTCAATCACAATGTTCACTATGTGTTTTGGAGTACAAAATGATGTAAACTGTTAGGCCTACTGCAGAAATATCTGATGTATGAAAATAGAAATATTGTATATGTGTAGCATAGACAATAGTATATCATTTCAAACACTGTATTTACAGAAGTTTCATTTAACCCAAAATAATGGAATGTAGAGTCATGCAGGAACTAACATAAACGTTCTCTTTTATTCTATCATATACAAATTTTACTCGTAATCCTTGCATTTGAAATTTGAAGGAACCTTTCTGAGTCTTGTGAATGAAGGGTGTGGGGGGTGTGGGTTTGAAACTGCTTGAAGAGAAACTGGAAACTCTTTGAATATTCAACTTCTTATGTCTAAACCAGATCAGGAATTCACAATAACAAAACATGAAGAAAATTTACAATGGTCTTGTGGTCTGTCCAAGCCACCAAAGCCTGACGAGTATACAAATATACCCACTGCTAGAAGTCACTTATTGATTTTTGCTTTTGGCTTCAAGGGGCTTGCCATACGTTATCAACATTCAGGCCCCCCATAATAACTCCATTAACACATGAAAAGGGAAAGGTTATTGAATTCACAGCAAGGAACTAACATAAACGTTCTCTTGTATTCTATCATACACAAATTTCACTCGTAATCCTTGCATTTGAAATTTGAAGGAACCTTTCTGAGTCTTGTGAATGAAGGGTGTGGGGGGTGCGGGTTTGAAACTGCTTGAAGAGGAACTGGAAACTCTTTGAATATTCAACTTCTTATGTCTAAACCAGATCAGGAATTCACATTAACAAAACATGAAGAATATTTACAATGGTCTTGTGGTCTGTCCAAGCCACCAGAGCCTGACGATTATACAAATATACCCACTGCTAGAAGTCACTTATTGATTTTTGCTTTTGGCTTCAAGGGGCTTGCCATACGTTATCAATGTTCAGGCCTCCCATAATAACTCCATTAACGCATGAAAAGGGAAAGGTTATTGAATTCACAGCAAAAGGCATCTGCTCTGGACACATATTTATATCATGAAAAAGGAGTATGTGGCAGATGCACCACTACGACCAACTGCAGGGAAATGTCAGCAACTCCACATGAATAGATGAAACATTTGGACAATCTTTAAAGGAATATTTAATCATTAAAATAATTGTGGTGTCATGTTACAAGCTCTGATGGACACAAAATGTTTACACTCTGTAGCTAAGTTTAATACATACCACAAAATATTAACAATATATATTGTGACACATTATGAATAGGCAGAACATGACAAAATCACATAACTTGTATCACATTACGATCATTGAAGTGTCTAAATGTGTACCGACATACAGAATGTGATAATATTATTTTCGTTAATCTCACATGTTCACGTCCAACTGAAACCATAATTTCCATTTTGATTTTAGGAATTCATGCCCTCACATTTCTTTGTGTCATTGGACTAAGAAAAATGCGCTTAGGGCTAATTCAAAGAAGCATTTTATAATGGCAAACCCCAATTGAAAAACGCTGTGTGAATAAGGGCCTTTGGAGAGGAACCCTAAAGATATATCATTGCATGCACACAGGATCAAGAGAAGATTATTATGGAATATGGCAAGATGAACACTGTGAAATGAACTGGAAATGAGCGAGCAGTGCAGATCCAGCCTATTGAAAGAAGGATGACCAGTTTATGTTTGGAAAATGGTTACCAGATAGTCACCTGAAAAGAGTGTTTGCTAAATAAGTACATCCAGGCTGAGTCCACAGCTGATTCTCCAAAATCCAAAGTTACATTTCAGTAGGTAAATAAATGAACCTCCAATTAAACACCAATCAACCACCATATACATTCACCAGGGAAGATCTGGGAAGTTAAAGTGCAGGATCCTTCATGGAAAGCAGTTTCAGAACAGGAACACAGGTGCAGATAATTTAAATGGCCTGTTACATAAAACACAAAGTGGGATGTTACTTCTTTAATTCCCAATGTACTTTACATTGACTGTTGAAATTTAAACTGATTACATGTTGGTACCACTTCAATGCATAGTTACCATTCAAAATATAATTATTGGCTTAAGTTGGTCTAGAGTCATTTTGCTCCATAGTGATGTTACAAAATACTAGTGTCTAGGGTTATAGTGTGCATTAATACAGCCACACGAAACCTTAGTCATAGATTATATGTTTGTGCAAAAGGAATGAGTATAACAAAGTAGTGGTGCATATTAAACTGTATTCAAAGTCACACATATAGACTGCAAGTAACGCATTCATGTTTAGTGAAAGTTGCACATGCATGTTTAGAGAAAGCCTCACCCACACGGTATGTATTTGGGTTCAGAATAGAGTAAACAGATCCCTTGGAACATTACTTTGAATTTAAAGCTTGTAAGAGGATTCAATTCAACACTACAGCTAAGTCAACGCCTAGTCTATAATACTGAATGAAAACCCTTATTGATATATCTTTATGTCCAGTTCATGCGTTCTGGATGACTACCCCTATATAACACCCCTCTCTTTGAATAACCCTGACCCCACTGAGCCAAGAAGTAGTTCTGTTTTGCAAGTTAAAAGGTTTAATATGAGACTTTAAACAATATAGATATATATATCACACTTTATAATAAATTAATAATTGAATATCACACTTAATCTGATATGATAAAGATTAACAACGGAGAATCTGGCACTAGCACACTTCTTTATAATCACTAAGGAGTTGACATGAAATGGATAAGGTAGCACACTGGTAAATAGGGACAGAAGAATAATGTGGTAGAGAATGGTTTATAGATTTCAGATGGATGCAATGTTGAATGAAATGCAGTACAGAAAATACTCAATATGATTTCAACAAAACAATGTAATCACTTTTCTCTGGCAATTCACCCCCCCCTTTTATGCAATGCAAGGAAATGGAAGGAAAAGCACACAGTTCTCAGAAATGCAATCAATGTAATTCAGTTCAAGCCCCCCCAAGCACGCTTAAAGAAAACAGATAGGAGTTTTGAAAACACAGGCCCAAATGCTTTTATATGTGCTAGCAATGGATGAGAAATATGCTGGAAATGCTTTTAATTCCCTTTCAGAGGTTCAGGGTGAGTGGTATCTAGTTAATATTAGTCCAGGCTCACTCTTGCGATGATTCAGGAATGATTAGCAGGTTAAACGAATTTCTGGCAAATGGAAGGCAAGCAGCAGCAGATTTTTTTTACGTGGAGAAATTTTCAAATCGCGGTAAAATTCGCGAATGCGCCGGGCGCTATTACAGAAGAATTACAAGGACTATCACTATCGTTTTGGGGTCCTAGAAAAGCCTAGGATCTCAGCTTCCAAATGAAAGTTACTGCAAGTCTCTACGACAAACAGTCGCGGAGATATGAACGATTTTGTGAAGGTCGTTTTTCAGATTTGAAATTTTAAAAGCTCAAAATGACAAGTGACAGATTTTGCAGCTAGAATGACAGGTGACAGATTTGGAGCTATCAGGCAGTTCTACTTAGGTTAAAATAGATTGAATCATATTATTTTAACTAAGAGATTTGGTTCTGCACAGTTTTGCTAGGTACTCACACTATATTCTTGAATTAAATGGGCCTCGTCACGGATCTGGTCAGGTTTTGGACTGGACTCTGCACTTCACAGCGATCTGGGTCAGCTCTCTCTGCTGGTCTGGTCTGGGTCTCTAGTTCTGGATAGATTGAAGTCTCTAGTTTGGCTTTCTGGAGGTTGATGGAGGTAAAGTGTGGATTTTTCCGGCAGAGCTTCCAGCGGCAGATGGAAATGAAGGTCCCTATCTGTCCTGACTGTCTGCTTTTATGGGTTTTGAGAGTGGGTGTGTATGCAGCATCACTAGACCCTACCCCTCTCCACTTGCCATTGGTCCAGCTTTCATTTCTCCCCTGATTGGGGGAGCTAAGTTGTGTCAGAGTGATGTCATTTTATGGCTTGCAGAGAGGACACTCCCCTGTCAAATTGCACACATTCTATATTTGATAACAAAAGACATATTTGCACAGGTACACATTTGTTTAAAATGACATACACACATGAGGCATTACTGATGTTAGCCCCTGTTCTGACTCTGGCGTTTCTAGGAGCTTGCATCCAGAAATGGCAATATTTTGCGCGTTTTAATGTGCTAAACAACATTGGATCTTCATTAAATTTTATACAACTGTTCCTCACATATCTACCCACATACCAATGCATTTTCGTTTGTCTAGCTGAAACAGGGAGTCTGTAATATTAATAAACAGCAGGGTTTTGTCCCAGAATATCCCACAATTTGGAGTTTGTCATTTGATTATAAAGAGTTATCAGTGTTTTTGTAAAATATATATTTTACTTTCAATTCAGTCCTCAGAGTGTTGGAGTCCGCCTCCAAGACTTGGGTGGGTCAGTCACATGCATCCTCTGGCAGGCAGGCCTTTGTTGACAGTAAAACAGTAAAAATCAACATATTCCTTTCAGAGGAAAGGGTCCTTTGTGTGGTGTCTGGCAAGCTGACATCAGGAGGCCAGGGAGCCACTTTGCATTTAATTAACAGAACCCTGTGATTTCCTGGCTCCTTGTGTTGAGTTCTGAAGTGTCAAGAGTTCTCAGGACAGGCAACCCCTTTGAACTTTTAATGACATGAGACCCCTTTCTTTGCACTTAGACAGTTTTGCAAGACAGCTCTCCTGTCGGAGTTTAGACCGCTAGCGCCACCATCAGGATTTTGTGGTTACTGCATCCATCCTTGGGATTTTTTTTTAGATTGATTCATTTCAGCAAGTAATATTACATGGAGTATATTGTCCATGTTCAGGACATGGCATTGGTGTGTTTCTGAAGTAAAGTTATTCTGTGCCCATGATTTTGCCATATTTGACATTAAAGAAAAAATGAATTCCCAACAGTTATGGGTTTGCTTTTGGCAACCAGCATTGCCTCTCTGAGCTCACAACATAGGCGAAATGGGATTTTCCTGTGCATTTTCTGTGGAGCTCTGGCCATTATGATGTTTTCAATGCCAGTAATGCACAGTTTTGAGGTAGGGCTCGGATGCATGGCTAAAAACATCCCACAAGCCCCCCTTCTTGCGGTGGCCATCTGATCCTTCACTGGTGGGACCCGCAAGATCTGGGATGTAGTTCTCATCTTCTTCCGGTAGATGGCACAGTTCAGCATCTTTTCCTCCATCCGGTACTGATCGATGGGTTCGCCTTGTCGGTCCTGATGGGAATATTGGGCGGTACCCCGGGCCCATTGGATCTTCGTTCCCGGTCCCTGGGTCATCCTCCTTGGCCCGTCTCCAGGTTTTCTTTCTCCTAGGACGACAAAGGAAGAGCGGCAATACCTACTCATAGACGTTTTTCCACCACTGTTGAGATAGTGGGGCAGCATATGCATTTCATCATAACGAAACATTACATTCTTATTTTGAAAAAAAAACAGTATAACTAAGAGACAGTTTAATGCAAATCACAATATTTTAGAGACTAGATGTGGTATGTTTTATGATTGGAACTGAATAAGTCTGAGACAGTACCCGCTAGGATTCCAGAGGATTCCTCCAGTTGTTGCAGAGTGTGCCTGGGATGGCAACATTTCAACTGGTTTATGTGGACCCACTTGTCTTCCCCCGCTGCCAAAGGACCTTTGGGGATGTGGATTTTGTAGGCCACAGGGGAGATCTTGTCGATGATCTCAAAGGGTCCCTTCCACGTAGGCAAAAATTTGCGCTGCTTTGCCTGGTTTCTTTGGAAGTTGTATAAATAGACCCAGTCCCCCACCTGATATTCCTTCCTGGAAGTCTTCAGGTCATAGTGGGTCTTCAGGCTATCAGCCGATCTTTCTAGATTCCGCTGAGCGTAAGCAAAAGCATGTTGGAGGTGTTTCCTTAAATTCTCCACATACTCATGAGTAGTGGAGGCATTTATCAGTGTCTGCTCTTGGGTCCTGTAGAGCAAATGCTGAGGAAGCACCATCTTGCGTCCAGTCATCAACTCAAATGGTGACATTTTGGTTGCAGATGAAGGGGTAGATCTGATGGCCATTAGGACCAGAGGTAATCGGATATCCCAACTTGGCCCAGAATCTGCCACAAACTTCTTTAACATGCTCACAATGGTTCGGTTATATCTCTCTACTGCCCCAGAAGAAGCTGGCCTGTAAGCAATATGCAACTTCCTTTTGACCCCCAGTATCTCCCACATCTTTGTCATTACTTCACTGGTGAAGAGGCTACCTCTGTCTGACTCAATCCTTTGAGGTAGGCCGAAACGGGAAAAGATGTGGTTAATCATCAGGGCAGCTGCGGTTTCTGCCTTGCAATTTGGGGCTGGGAGACATTCCACCCACTTGGTAAACAAGCATGTCACAGTCAACATGTACTTATTCCCCCTAGCAGAGCGAATCACGGGGCCTACAAAGTCGATTTGTAAATCTGACCATGGCAGTGTCATCCCCCTCTTTTGGAGAGGCGCACTGTGCGTGAGGGATGATGGCTGAAATTGTGCACACACAAGACACCCCTTCAAGTATTGGTCGAGGTCCTGCCCCATGTGTGGCCAGTATGCAACCTCTCTTAAGATTTCCAATGTTGTGTGAAACCCCCTATGACCGGCGGTGGCCGCATCATGGGCGTGACTTAACATCAGGCTTCGGAATGAGGTAGGAACCACCCACTGATCGTGGCCAGCTTTGGATTTCCTTAGCAACAAACCGTCTTGGATCCGGAACATTTTTGGACATTTCATCAACACTCTTAGGTCCTCTTTCCCAATGTAATCGGTATCCGTCAGGGGAAAGTTCTCAGGGTCCTCAAGGTGCTGGTAAAATTTACCAATTATTGGATCCCCCTTCTGAGCGGTAATCAAATCAGCATCAGGGGTCTCCTTACTCCATTGTGCAATTGAAAGGTCGTTGTGGGCATTTGTCTGGGACCTAGTGATGGCAGTGACCTGGATTTCCCCCAACAGGGACTCAATCTCAATTAGATCCCCTTGGATGGCCCCGGTTTTGGCCAGCTGTTCAGCTAAGTCATTTCCAGTTTTGTCTGGTCCCTCTACTTTGGAATGACCCTTGATCTTTTTCCAATAGATGGTCATCTCATTCGAGGTGACCAGATCATCAATGTTTTGGATCAACTTCCCATGTTTCAAGGGTTTGTTGTTAGCACATAACATGCCTCTGGTTTTCCAATTAACCAGGTGCTCCACGAACCCGTTCCGTACATAATCCGAATCGGTGATTATGACCAGTTCGTGGAGTTGATGCTGGACAGCAGTGAGGATGGCCTGATGCACAGCCATCAATTCTGCCACCTGACTACTTCGGGGACCAATTTTGTATCCAGCGGAGGGTTCTGGGGACTCATTCACCCATGCATTCCCTACGCCAGCCACCAGTTCTTTCTCCCCGTCGTTGTCAACATGGTAAGAGCATCCATCCACATACACAGTGGGCATTCCCTCACACTTGTCTTCTTCAAAGACTTTGTGTGGGGAATTAAGGTATGCCTCCATGTTGTCCTTTATTTTTAGACTTTCGTCCTCGAGACAGTTTTCTCTGGCACAATCATGCAAGTCAGCCAGACCTTGCGCGAGGTGACTCTTCTTGTTTTGGCCATATCTGACCTCCACAGGAAAGCCTTGCATTGACAGAATCCAGGAAGTAATTCGGGAATTACTCACATTTCCGGCCCGGATTCTGTCACTTTGGAGATATTGCAGAGGCTGGTGTGGAGTCTCCACTATGATGTGTTCCCCCTGGATAAACGGGCGGTAATTCTTCAATGCCCACACCGTTGCCAGGAGTGCCTTCTCACAATCGTTGAATTTTTCCTCCACAGAGGATAAAGTTTTGCTCGCATAGGAGATTACTTTATTGACCCTGTCATGCTTTTGGTATAATACTGCCGTCAAGCACGTATTAGAGAACCGCGTCTCCAGGAAGAACTCCTTGTTTCTGACAGGGTAAGCTAGGCAAGGCGCTTGTGAGAGGCTTCTTTTGAGTTGTCTTACTGCCTCGGATTGTTCTGGACCCCATTCCCACTTGACCCCCCCCCCTTCAGGAGATGAATCAGGGGTCTGGTGATCTCTGCGTAGCCCTCAATGAACTTTCTGCTGTAATTGGTCAGTCCAAGGAGGCTCCTTAGTTCCGGCAGAGTTGTGGGGTCTTTCAGTTTCTGAAGTGCTTCCACTTTCTTTTCCTGGGGACAGAGACCCTGAGGAGTAATCTCATGCCCCAAGAAATTAACACGGGTTCTACACCACTGTGCTTTCTGAAAGGAAAGTTTTGCTCCGGCGGCCCTCAACTGGGTCAGAACATAACGGATCTCCGATATGTGTTCCTCCACAGATGAACTTTTGATGAGGACATCATCTACATAAGCCAGGTTACCCCTCGCACCCAGGTCGGGCATGGCCTTGTGTAGGAAAATGTTGAATTCATTGCCGGAGTTGAGGTATCCGAAGGGAGTGCGGGTCCATGTGTACTGCTGGCCCCAAAGGTAAAAGCCAGTTTGTATTGGTCCTCCCTGCTGACAGGCACGGTCCAGTATCCATTGGTCAGGTCTACTGCAGTGAATACCTGTGACCCCTGAATCTGGGCCAGCCCTTGGTCAATGTAGGGCAGAGGCCATCGGGAAGTATGGGCCCGTTTGTTGAGCTCCCTAAGGTCAGCGCAGAGTCTCCACTGGCCGTTTGGCTTCAATATTCCCAGCACTGGATTATTGAAGGTGCTGTGGACTGGACGGATTATTCCCCGGGACTCAAGGTTCTTGATTATTTCAGTAAGGGACTCCATTGATGCGAGAGGCAAGCGATATTGCTTCACAAACACAGGAGTCATGCCAGGGTCCGTGGGGATTGTGATTGTGTGGATGTCGGTGCGACCACAGTCATATGAGTCTACCGCAAAGAGATCTTGGAAATCCAAGAAAACTTGTTTCAACTTTTGCTTCTGTTCCAGAGTCACACAGGTATCAGCTAGGTTGACTCTCTCTTCCACCATCTGCCTGAAGCCTGGAAAGACTTCTGGTTTGGCTATCTCAGCGGCCTCCTCCAGCTGGGTGGAGAAGTCCCTGGTCAGAGTGCTGATTTGGACTGGAGGCTTCAGGTGGGAAAGGCAGCCCTCATGGACCTGGAAAATCACCTCATCCCTCCTGAAGTCACAAGTCACATCTTCCTTACCATAGGGGCAGGAAGTGTACACCAGGAAGTTCCCCCCATGCCGGGTAAAAATCCTGCCTGGTGTTGTATTGTCATCACTGTCACTGTCAAAACAGTCCTTGGGGATTGGTCCTAACAGTTCATTTACTAAGTCGATGGAAAAATGTCGGTCATCAACCGCCATTCCAATAATGGTACCTGCGGCTAGAGTAATACTCTTTAAGTCGCTGTTATCCACCTCTATTAGAATGGTGTCATGTTCTATGTTGACTAATGGTGTTGGGTTTACCCCTAACCCTTGCTGTTGGAGAGAAGCATTTAGATGTATGTAAGCATCAGGGTTTTGCAAATATTGTCCTCTTTTAACTTTCACTTCCAGGGAGAATTGTCGGGTCCTTTCTGGGATGGTGACTTCCTCTTTAATCTGAATTTCAACTGCATAAGGTAGCAATTGGGCTGACCTAAATGCTTTTTCTGGATCATCAAAGCCCATGGGATTATCCGCTAATCGGGACCAAGCTTTGAAGTTTATTAGGTCCAAACTAATGGCAAAGCGATTGAGAATGTCACTGCCTAAGTAAAAGGCGGCAGGGACGTCTCGCACGACCCAACAATTGTGGACTATGCTCTTGTTGCCAATGGAGATTTTGAGCATACACCTGCTTGGCAGGAGATGTTTGGAATTAGGTGCTTCCAGGTCCATTTCCCATTTGTCTATCAGTTTGAAGGTGGGAATGGCTGGATCTTTTGGGAGTTGGCGGAACATGGCTTCGCTGATGAAGCTCTTACCGTTGTTCACACACACTCGAGCGAGAACAGAGTCCTTCCCATCATTTAACTGGACAGGGATGAACAACTGCTCTCCAATTTGCTGAATATCAGCCAGGCTCTGAGCTGATTTCACATCTTCCTGGACTATAGAAGTGGTAGTTTCTGATTGTGGATTAGTATAGAATTTCAGAGTGTTTCCTTCCAGTGTGGAATACCACCTTAAACTGGAAGGAAGGTTGATTTTCAGAAATAGAGAGGACCCCCCATCACCAGTCTGTTGTCCTACTGCTATTACTGTCACGTCTGGAATTTGGCTATCCTGGAAGTGAAATTCTACTTGGTCAGATTTTTGTTCAACCATGTGGCAGGTGCCGTTTAAACTAACATGGTTGACACTCTGTTTTAATTTTATTGGTCGGCTAGTCTGGGTCCAGAGGACCTTGTTTACACAATCTATTAGGGGTGACAACCTTCTCAGGAGGTCATTCCCTAGTAAACAAGGGGTGCCCTCTGGGGTCACAACTATGACCGGGTGTTTCAACTTATGTCGCCCAATTTTAATGTCCAAATCTGCCGTCCCCTCGACGGGAATTTCCTTCCCGTCAAAGTTCTGGAGTTGCCCAGGAAGAGAGGTGAGAGGAATTTGGTAATTCTCTCCCCTTCCTGCATTCAGTTCGTCAAAGGCCCTTCTGGACAGAAGGGTAGCTTGAGATCCAGTGTCCACCAGTGCCAAAATTGTACCCTGCCCCTGTACTTGTACCGGGGCATAATATCTTCCCTCCTTCTCCTCAAGGGGGCACAGATAATGTACATTTTTGGACAACTGGTGGGCTAATTTTCTGGTTTTGGACATCGCTAGCGAAGAGATTTGGGCAGAATTCTGTGGAGAGCCTTGGGAATCTGAAAGAAAAATTTGGCAACTGGAGATCAGAGCCAGTGTGGGTTCCCCTGGCTCTGGTTCCGGGCCCCCCCCCCCTTTTTGGAGGCAGTCACCAGGATGGGTTTGAACCAGGGGATTTTCTTGCTGTTGGTTCTGGGATGAGATGGTGGGCGGCGGTAGCTCAGTCTCCACATCTCCCCAGTCTGGATTTGCATCCCTATGGACCCATTTTTCTTTGGGAGGAGTTCCCCCCTCTCTGAAGGAGAAGATCCTTTTCCCAGGATCCTCTGAGGATCCCTCTCCCTCAAATTGGAAGATCTGTACCTCCTCCTCAAACTGAGTCTGTTTGGGTCTTTTGTTTCTCCTACCCCCCCTCTGCTCCTTAGGAGGCAGACTTTCAGGGGCAAGAGATTTTGTTTCCGGTTCCTGGGTTTCCAGGGGCTGTTTACAAGTGAGGAAGGAAGCTTCCTCCAAGGCTTTACACCCCCCTTCCCTTTGTGCCTCCTCCCTGGGAACCGGTGAGTTCGGGGTGCTGCCCCCGTCATTGTTCTGGAGCACCAGGTCCAGAGTTGGGTGCGTTCTGTGCCGGCACGACCATCTGAGGGTTCTGCTGAGCCCTCAGTATGTGACCCGGATCCCGTGCCATGTTTTGAACCTGGCGCTCTAACTGGGAAACCCGCTCAGGCTGATACGGGGCCCTGTTTTCTCCCCTGGGCTGATCCCGGGAAGGGTAGCTGTCCCTCCTCTGGTAATACCCCGGGTTGGGAAGATTTGGGTACCCCTCCACCCTTGGCCTCCACTCTCCCGGATTCGGTGGTCTGGGCTCAGGGAATTGGGGAAAGAAGGATGGATGGTTTTGGGGCTGAAAGTCGGGTGGATATCTGGGGAAAAAGTTCTGCCCAGGGTTTGGTAAATTTCTGCCCTCCTGTGGGAAGTTTGGAGGGAAGTTCCCTGGGTTAGGTGCTTGGCTGGATCCCCCCCCTTGGGCTGGAGGAGTCCACACATAACCCAGGATGGGTCGATTTCCCTTGTAACGGGGACTTACATAATCAGGAGAGCGAGGGACCCCATTTGTGGGGCTGCCTCCTTGGCTCCCTGTCTGTGACTGACCCGAGGACCTCCTGGGCCTAGCATTATTAGGTGCAGGTAGGTTTTTAGGCCCCCCCATCTCCAAATCTAAAACGGGAGTGACCTTTACCTCTGCCACCTTGGCAGCAGCAGGGGTGCTGTTGGCTTTGGGGTTTTTCTGGGCATTACTTTTGCTATCTATCGGTTTCTGCACCTCATAGATCCGGGTAGCCTGTTCAATGACCCAGTCTAAAGATCTTTTCTCGTGAAAATCCCTCACGAGCTGGGTCATGATATATTTGGGCAAGGCATGGAAAAACGTATTTATAAATTCTCTGCTATCCGTGCGCACCCTTCTTGTGGTCTGTGCAAAAGCACGCTTTAACTCCTGCACAAATTCTTGTGGGGCCTGATCCTCCCCACATTGCAAATTGTAGGCTGCCTTGCGAGCCTCTTGAGGATTTCTGTGAACAGAAAAATGTTTCAAGATGGCCGCCTTATAGGTGGACCATCTTAAATGATTTTGGTCCTCCAGCCCCGCAAAGAAACTGGAGTATTCCAGGGAGAAGGTCCACTTTACATATTGAATACAGCTTTGGCTGTCCTTCAAATGGAAAGTCTCCATCATTTGTTCAAACAACTCTAAGTGCTCCCAAACAGAATACTTAGCGTTCTTATGGTAAGGCGTGATGACGCTCCTGATCGCCTTAATCTGCTTTAAGGGGTCCTTAAGCAAGGCCCTTTTTGCTTTATTGGCCTTTTTGGTTCGGGTAACCCTTGTCCATTCGTCCTCGGACTCAGAGGCACTGCTCCCAGAGGTTCCCGTCTGTTCTTCCAGGTTTTCCCGGATTCTGCGAGCCTGGGAATGGCTGGCAGAATGTGGGGACCTGGTCTCCTGTGTCCTGCGCAGTTCAGAGGAGTCTTCAGATTCCTCCTTGCTGCCAGGATTTGATGGGTACCCCCTCCACTGACCTAACTGGGCAGAGGTTTTCAGGATGCCCTTAATGGGCCTACTCTCCTGGGGTTCCCCATTGAACTGTACTGTACTTGGGTGCCCATACCCGGATGCCCACCCCTCCATTCCTGAGTGGTACTGGCCTATGAGCCCCATACTCTTAGCTGGATAGTAATCTGCCATCCCTGTGGCCCTGTGCTCATGTGCGCCAGGGGACATGGGGGTGGTAGAGTCCAGGGACTGGGGGAGATGAAGGCCCCTGGTGTTAGGGCTCCTGCGGTTATGGTCAGGAATCTCTCTTTCCCAGCGGACCTCATCTCTATCCGCCCCTGCTCCCTGTTGCAATGCAAGAGCCTGCATTTGTGCTTTCAGTTCCTCTGTTAAGGCCTTACTCGACTCTATCAGTTTCTCCTGCATCGCTACCTGTTGTTGGAGCCTATCATTGTGTTGACAGAGGGCCTCATTTTCCCTCTGTGCTTCCTGGTTGGTCCTGGAGAACTGGGCCAGTCTTTGCTGCAGGAGGTTTACCTCCTGAGCTGTGTCCCTATTGGCCTGCTCCTTTCTTGCTAGAGCATCCTCCACCCTCCTGGTGTGCTCTAACAAGTTCTGGTTTTCTTTTTGGAGGTCACCCAGCCCCTGGAGGGCCAGGTGATTTTCTTCCATTTTCCTTTTTAAATGGCAGACTTCCTGGCCTATGGTGTCTCTTTCCTGACTGAGAGCCTGCATCTGTGCTGCCAGGTTGTCCCTTTGCCTTTGGAAGGCACCAGCTTTCTGGCGCTCCTGATCAAACTCTGCCTGGGTATCCAGGTCTTTCAGAATTAGTTTGTTGCTCTCTGCCTTCACTCTATCTAGGTGGCCTTGCAGGGTGACTACCTGCTCAGCACATACCCTGTTGAAGTCCAGTTGTTGCTCCAGCTTTTTCTGGCTTTGCAGTAGGGAGTCCAAACTTTCTTGGTGTTCCTTCTGCAAGGCCAGAAATCTGGTATCCTGTTCTGACTTTTCCTTTTGCAGCACATCCATATCCTCCTTTATTTTAGTGATGTACTGCCTGGTCTCATTTTCTGACTCCTGGCTCCTGTGCAGCCTTTGCTCAGAAGAGTCCAGATCAGATTGGGCCTTCTCTAACGCCATCTGTTGCCTTTTTGCCAGATCATGGCCTTCAGCACATTTATTCTGTATGGCTCCCATATATAAATATAAATATGCCGCTATCCTAACAATCTTGTCGTGTTCATCTTTGGCCTTAGGAGCCATATATAGTTCACTCAGGGCCACATGTAATGGACCCTGATCTCTCCATAGGTCTGACCCTGTTTCAGTGACCTGTCTCGTGATGGCCTGCAACCAGGCATCCTGGCCCTGCTCAGCCCATTCACCTCTCACAAATAGTTTATGTAAGAAGTGCTCTCTGGCTATTTTCATATCTACCAAGGTCGTCATTCTAGAGATTGGTCTCTGTCCTGACTTACAGAAGTTAGTATTTTATTTTTGCAGAACAGAACTTTTCTTGGAGTGTCCCTTTTGAGGAATGCTTCACAGCGTGATGCAGCGTGGTGATCCGACTGGATGTATGTATCCCGCCAGTTAGCACACTGTATTAAGCTGCACAAGTGGTAGATCTAACCCAAACATCTGGCACGAGCCCCCAATTTGTAAGAGGATTCAATTCAACACTACAGCTAAGTCAACGCCTAGTCTATAATACTGAATGAAAACCCTTATTGATATATCTTTATGTCCAGTTCATGCGTTCTGGATGACTACCCCTATATAACACCCCTCTCTTTGAATAACCCTGACCCCACTGAGCCAAGAAGTAGTTCTGTTTTGCAAGTTAAAAGGTTTAATTTGAGACTTTAAACAATATAGATATATATATCACACTTTATAATAAATTAATAATTGAATATCACACTTAATCTGATATGATAAAGATTAACAACGGAGAATCTGGCACTAGCACACTTCTTTATAATCACTAAGGAGTTGACATGAAATGGATAAGGTAGCACACTGGTAAATAGGGACAGAAGAATAATGTGGTAGAGAATGGTTTATAGATTTCAGATGGATGCAATGTTGAATGAAATGCAGTACAGAAAATACTCAATATGATTTCAACAAAACAATGTAATCACTTTTCTCTGGCAATTCACCCCCCCCCCTTTTATGCAATGCAAGGAAATGGAAGGAAAAGCACACAGTTCTCAGAAATGCAATCAATGTAATTCAGTTCAATCCCCCCCAAGCACGCTTAAAGAAAACAGATAGGAGTTTTGAAAACACAGGCCCAAATGCTTTTATATGTGCTAGCAATGGATGAGAAATATGCTGGAAATGCTTTTAATTCCCTTTCAGAGGTTCAGGGTGAGTGGTATCTAGTTAATATTAGTCCAGGCTCACTCTTGCAATGATTCAGGAATGATTAGCAGGTTAAACGAATTTCTGGCAAATGGAAGGCAAGCAGCAGCAGATTTTTTTTTACGTGGAGAAATTTGCAAATCGCGGTAAAATTCGCGAATGCGCCGGGCGCTAATACAGAAGAACTACAAGGACTATCACTATCGTTTTGGGGTCCTAGGAAAGCCTAGGATCTCAGCTTCCAAATGAAAGTTACTGCAAGTCTCTACGACAAACGGTCGCGGAGATATGAACGATTTTGTGAAGGTCGTTTTTCAGATTTGAAATTTTAAAAGCTCAAAATGACAAGTGACAGATTTTGCAGCTAGAATGACAGGTGACAGATTTGGAGCTATCAGGCAGTTCTACTTAGGTTAAAATAGATTGAATCATATTATTTTAACTAAGAGATTTGGTTCTGCACAGTTTTGCTAGGTACTCACACTATATTCTTGAATCAAATGGGCCTTGTCACGGATCTGGTCAGGTTTTGGACTGGGCTCTGCACTTCACAGCGATCTGGGTCAGCTCTCTCTGCTGGTCTGGTCTGGGTCTCTAGTTCTGGATAGATTGAAGTCTCTAGTTTGGCTTTCTGGAGGTTGATGGAGGTAAAGTGTGGATTTTTCCGGCAGAGCTTCCAGCGGCAGATGGAAATGAAGGTCCCTATCTGTCCTGACTGTCTGCTTTTATGGGTTTTGAGAGTGGGTGTGTATGCAGCATCACTAGACCCTACCCCTCTCCACTTGCCATTGGTCCAGCTTTCATTTCTCCCCTGATTGGGGGAGCTAAATTGTGTCAGAGTGATGTCATTTTATGGCTTGCAGAGAGGACACTCCCCTGTCAAATTGCACACATTCTATATTTGATAACAAAAGACATATTTGCACAGGTACACATTTGTTTAAAATGACATACACACATGAGGCATTACTGATGTTAGCCCCTGTTCTGACTCTGGCGTTTCTAGGAGCTTGCATCCAGAAATGGCAATATTTTGCGCGTTTTAATGTGCTAAACAACATTGGATCTTCATTAAATTTTATACAACTGTTCCTCACATATCTACCCACATACCAATGCATTTTCGTTTGTCTAGCTGAAACAGGGAGTCTGTAATATTAATAAACAGCAGGGTTTTGTCCCAGAATATCCCACAATTTGGAGTTTGGGCTTGAATTAAAGGTACATTTTTTTAATTAAGTCTCTCAAAGTTATACATTTCTGTCATTTGATTACAAAGAGTTATCAGTGTTTTTGTAAAATATATATTTTACTTTCAAATCAGTCCTCAGAGTGTTGGAGTCCGCCTCCAAGACTTGGGTGGGTCAGTCACATGCATCCTCTGGCAGGCAGGCCTTTGTTGACAGTGAAACAGTAAAAATCAACATATTCCTTTCAGAGGAAAGGGTCCTTTGTGTGGTGTCTGGCAAGCTGACATCAGGAGGCCAGGGAGCCACTTTGCATTTAATTAACAGAACCCTGTGATTTCCTGGCTCCTTGTGTTGAGTTCTGAAGTGTCAAGAGTTCTCAGGACAGGCAACCCCTTTGAACTTTTAATGACATGAGACCCCTTTCTTTGCACTTAGACAGTTTTGCAAGACAGCTCTCCTGTCAGAGTTTAGACCGCTAGCGCCACCATCAGGATTTTGTGGTTACTGCATCCATCCTTGGGATTTTTTTTTAGATTGATTCATTTCAGCAAGTGATATTACATGGAGTATATTGTCCATGTTCAGGACATGGCATTGGTGTGTTTCTGAAGTAAAGTAATTCTGTGCCCATGATTTTGCCATATTTGACATTAAAGAAAAAATGAATTCCCAACAGTTATGGGTTTGCTTTTGGCAACCAGCATTGCCTCTCTGAGCTCACAACATAGGCGAAATGGGATTTTCCTGTGCATTTTCTGTGGAGCTCTGGCCATTATGATGTTTTCAATGCCAGTAATGCACAGTTTTGAGGTAGGGCTCGGATGCATGGCTAAAAACATCCCACAAGCTACAGGGGAAACATTAAAGCTGACCATTGTCTACATTTAAGTGGCTCACACATGGCATATATAATCACTACCTGGCACCTATAAATTGGATTGAAATTATACATGTATTCTAAACGTTATTTGTTCAGGTAACTTTCACTTATACCTTACTCGTCTTGAAACTGCAGACAATAAAATGTTTTAAATACACTTGCATCATGCTGGAAAGTTATCATTAAAGAAGCTGGCATTTAGACCAAAGCAAATACAGAATATAAATGTTAAAGTGTCCAGCATCTTTTAGAATGCAATGCATCTATCTGTAGACTATCAGAATAAATGCTTTCATGGACGGATAATAGTGAGAGTTATACAGGCAAGTCATTGCATTTTTCTTTATTATTGCTTTGATATAACACTATGGTGTTCTCAGTGATGTATAGCTGGAGACCATCATAGTTGAAGGTACTTAATTGTTTTGAACACATTTCAAGTTTCAAAAACTGCACCATCTATTCCTTGCCCAGAATTGTGGGTGGGATTGTATAAATGGAGATGTCACATCAGCATGTTCCAACAAAGTGAGCCAAGTACTTAAACGAATAAAAAGATAAATATTCCTACAACTATATCCTGCCAACCAGCATCAGAGCTGCCACTGCCAGACAGTTTTCATTTTAGTGCTGCTGGAAGACTCCACCATCAACCCTCTCTGCCTCTTCATGATGTAATGCATGTTACCCAAATACAGACAGGGATGGTGTTGGCTACTTATTTTCCATGGGCAACCCACACAATCAAAACATTTCCTTTTATTTATTTATTTATTTATTTATTTATATAGCGCCTTATGGCAAGGCGCTGCACAAAACCAATTTATAGTACAATTGAAATCAAAAAGATAATACAAAAGAATTTGTTTTTAAAACAACTAAAATGAGGCCAAAATATAGTTAAGATCGAAGTAAGAAGGTTTTCAGAGCAGCACAGAAGGTGGAATAGGAGTGAATAGACCACAGAGAGAGAGAAAGTGCATTCTCGCAGAGAGGAGCCAACAAGGAAAAAGAACGGAAGTGAAAAGAAGCACATGGAGGGCGTGGTACGATTAAAAGAAAGTGGGATTGAGAGTGAAGAGTACAAGAGCTAACATAAAATGTAACAAGAGAAGGAAGATACATGGGAGCAAGTCCATAGAGGGATTTGAATACTATACAGAGAAAGTAGGATTTAAGTTGAGAGTGGAAGTGTAGCCATCTGACAACGAGGTAAAAATGGAGTAACCAACAGATAAGGAATAAGGAGACGAAAAGAGGAATTAAAACAGACTTAAGAGGATCTAAGCAAGAGACAGGGAGATCAAAGAGGAGTACAGAACAGTGCAATAGTCGAGAGAAGATTAAAGAGGCGATTAGAAGCTTAGTTGCACTGAAAGTCAGAAGAGTTCTAACTTTCTGAATGTTGAAGAGATGAAAGCGTCAGGAATGGGATTTAATCGAAATGTGATGAGCAAAAAAAAGATTAGTATCAAGAAGAAGAGCAAGATTGCAGGTAGTAAGAGATCATGGCAGATGGAAGGGGAAGATAAGACAAATGGAGGTGAAACAGGCAAAGGAATACTGTTTGCAGGAAAAAAAAGAACTTCAGTGTTAGAAGCACTGAGGACTAGAACATGGTCCGACATCCAGGTTGTGATAGCAGAAAGACAGGCAGAGAGATTCATGTGCATAGTAGGAGTAAAAGAAGAGAAAAATGCAAATAGTTGGCTGTAATCAGCATACACATGATGAGACAACCCAAGAGAAGAGATAATATTAGCCAAAGGAGAGTTATAAAGAGAGAAGAGAAATGGGGCAAGAACAGACCCTTGCGGAACCCCACGCGAAAGAGGAAGAGGATCAGAACAAGCACCGGGCCAAGACACTGAGTAGTTGCAATTAGAGAGATAGGATTGAAACCATGTGATTACAGAACCAGAAAACCCAAAAGAGGAAAAGGCTTGGAGACGTAGTGTGTGATCCACTGAGTCGAAGGCAGTGGATAGAGCCGAGAGTATCGCGGGCAGAAAGAAGAGCAGTTTCAGTAGAGTGAAGGGGTCGAAAATCAGAATGGAAACGAGGTAAAATAGAATTCAGAGTGACAAAGGAAGAAACCTGGGAGTAAACACATGCCCACAGTAAAGTAGGCAAGCACGGTTATGTAGCTGTTCTTTAGGTAGCGACCTAGTGGCACTGCACATGCTCAGTCGGAACTGCCTCGAGCACCACCACCAGAGAGACACGATTTGACTCATTCTGGGCCCTAGAGACAGCAAGTCTGCCCCCTTGGCAAGGGGAGAGTCAAAAAGGGTCTTGGTCTGAGGCAAAGTTAATCCCTGCAGCAGCTCTGCCCACTTTCCTCCGACCAGTGCAATGTCCTTCTATAACGGTCCTGCATGTCTCTTTGGCATAAAGAACCTGCGGGTTTGCAAGGCATGTGGGCAGGGCTATTGTTCGTGCTGTTATTAGTATTTTCATGAGGCTGTGAGTTTGCTTTCTTAAAATGTTTCTCTGCCGTGGCTGGTTTGCCGAGCAGGAAAGCTCGGTTTGAACGTCGGCTAGGTGACAGGTAGAGTTCACGCAAAAGCAGAACAGTAAATCACGCACACAGAATGTGCTTCCTCGGGGGCAGAGCGGTGACAGAAAGGTCACGGCTGAATACCAGCTCTTTTTAAAGAAGCAGAAGGCCAAGGACTTGGACATTGCCAGGGCAACAGAGAGCAGGTTCCTCTGCTAACTGCCTACCAGGTATCCAAGTGTAAAAGCTGCGCATGGTGTCGTGACTAGAAGTTCAGGGCTTTCAGGGGTCGAAAAAGTGCTGGCCTGACTTTGTTTTTCTCTGACCCCCACCCCCACCATGGGTGATGACTTTTTATTTTTAGTGTGAGGAGGGGGCAGTCGTTTTTTCCATTTTGCACGTTCAGAATCCTTAATCATAATAGTGTAAAAGTTGTGCACCTTTCACCTACCTGTGTGTGAAAACACAAACGAAAGGTTTGAAACCTGTTGCTGCTTTACTGTGTCAGAAGGAGGCATCGCAGAGCCTGCATGAGTGCTGCAGCATGTACAGGATGTTACTACACGTAAACTCCTGGGGCCAGATTACAGAAACCTTGCACGGGTGCCAGTGCAAGGTGTTACCTTATTAGCACTCGGGCAAAGTGTGTCCTGTTGCAAAAATGCATTAAAAATGCATGTTTTTGATTTGCATGAGGGCAATGTATACCAAGCGGCTTATACCATACAATGTTCTCTAATGTTGCCCATGGAGCTTATACCATGCAAGGCCTCACTTGCAAGGGTGCACATGTTCTCCAATGTGGCCCATGGTGCTTATACCATGCAAGGCCTCACTTGCAAGGGTGCACATGTTCTCCAATGTGGCCCATGGTGCTTATACCATGCAAGGCCTCACTTGCAAGGGTACACATGTTCTCCAATGTGGCCCATGGTGCTTATACCATGCAAGGCCTCACTTGCAAGGGTGCACATGTTCTCCAATGTGGCCCATGGTGCTTATACCATGCAAGGCCTCACTTGCAAGGGTGCAAATGTTCTCCAATGTGGCCCATGGTGCTTATACCATGCAAGGCCTCACTTGCAAGGGTGCACATGTTCTCCAATGTGGCCCATGGTGCTTATACCATGCAAGGCCTCACTTGCAAGGGTGCACATGTTCTCCAATGTGGCCCATGGTGCTTATACCATGCAAGGCCTCACTTGCAAGGGTGCAAATGTTCTCCAATGTGGCCCATGGTGCTTATACCATGCAAGGCCTCACTTGCAAGGGTGCACATGTTCTCCAATGTGGCCCATGGTGCTTATTCCATGCAAGGCTGCACTTGCCAGCGTGCACATGTTCTCTAATGTGGCCCATAGGGCTTATACCATGCAAGGCCTCACTTGCAAGGGTGCAAATGTTCTCCAATGTGGCCCATGGAGCTTATACCATGCAAGGCCACACTTGCAAGGGTGCAAATGTTCCCCAATGTGGCCCATAGGGCTTATACCATGCAAGGCCTCACTTGCAAGGGTGCAAATGCTCTCCAATGTGGCCCATAGGGCTTATACCATGCAAGGCCTCACTTGCAAGGGTGCAAATGTTCTCCAATGTGGCCCATGGTGCTTATTCCATGCAAGGCTGCACTTGCCAGGGTGCAAATGTTCTCCAATGTGGCCCATAGTGCTTATTCCATGCAAGGCTGCACTTGCCAGGGTGCACATGTTCTGTAATGTGGCCCATAGGGCTTATACCATGCAAGACCTCACTTGCAAGGGTGCAAATGTTCTCTAATCTGGCCCATAGGGCGTATAGCATGCAAGGCTGCACTTCCCAGGGTGCAAATGTTCTCCAATGTGGCCCATGGTGCCTTTACCATGCAAGGCTGCACTTGCCAGGATGCAAATGTTCTCTAAGGTGGTCCATAGGGCTTATACCATGCAAGGCTGCACCTGCCAGGGTGCAAATGTTCTCTGATCTGGCCCATAGGGCGTATAGCATGCAAGGCTGCACTTGCCAGGGTGCACATGTTCTCTAACGTGGCCCAACACGTTTTGCACTGGGGCCTTTTGAAGCCCTGACTCTTTTTAATATACCCCTGAAACATGGCACCAGAGTAAGCAATCTCGGCACGTGTTGGCGGCGAGATTTAGGGTTTGATCAAGAGATATATCAAAAGGGGAAAGCAGCCTTTTTCAGACTACGACTCACAGCTGGCAATAGTTGGTGCCTTGATAAACCCTAACGTTAATTATGGAAATGCCTCATATATAGGCTTTTCAGCAGTATCAGATCAAACAGTTGCAGGGAGTCTAAAATGCAGCCTCTCCGCTGTCACGTGGCAAAACCATCTCTGCCACGCGCCGATTGATCTCAAAGCGTTAGCCGGACGTTTAAATGTCTACATAACCTGGCACCTACCCCTCTCCAAAGTAAAATCCAATCCATGTCCACTCTCCTTCAAGCCCTTTACGATCAGACGATGAAAGACTGCTGACCATTCCTATAGCTAAATATGTTGGCAGAGGCGGGCAAAGCTTTTCTGTAGCAGCTCCCAGACTATGGAACGCCTTACAGCAATATATTGGGGGTATGGATCATGTCTTCCAATTGCGTAAGGCTATTAAGACCTGCTTGTTCTGTTAGTTCCTTCCTATCTTTGTCTGTCAGAGTTTCCTTTTAGATAAGATACTGGCATATCTGTGTCCCGCACCAGTTTGGTCTGTCGGCGGAGCTTTGGAAATGAAAATCACACCTCACTTGAGCGCTGAATTACATTGTGACTTCAGAATTCAGGTCTGACAAAAATGAGTGCATTGGCAACGCCACCCCTGGACTACACTAGGGTCTGTGGGTGCTGACTGTTAGGGAGAATTTTCAGTTTCGGTGCTAATTCCCTTTAAGCTGAGAGACCCCCAGCACTTTTGCTGGACCCTGGACTTTTTTGATTTTAATCTCCTGGGTGGGTGGAAGTTTTTCCTACTCACTCATTCTTTTTCTCTGACTGGGATTGTTAGTCTTACTGTTTTATGGAGCCTGGTAAACTCCCTGGGGCTGAGTCATGGAATTATTTGCGCCGAAAAACGGGGATTTGTGCGACATTCTGCCCGCAAATCCCCATTTATTAAACAGGGATTTGCATGCAGAATGGCGCACAAATTCCCGTTTTTAGGCGCAAATAATTGAATGAATCAGCCCCGATATGTTTAATACAGGCATCTGCTTTGTGCTCTGTGACACCAAGTACCCTCTGTGCAGTGTCACTGAAGAGTCGCTTGCTCTTTACATTTTATGCCATTTTCTTGGATGAACTACCTGTCCCAAGTAAAGTGAGATAACTTTAATCTTACATACCTTTTCTTTTCTGGGTCCAGCACACACCACCTTATGTGGGGTTATTTGGGGTAACAAACATTGTAACTCCTTTTCCCACTACTCTTGTTATGTTGTGTTACATTGACTGAACTTAAATGGCTGGTAGCAGTGGTTACTTTTTGCTACCTTTTGTGCAGGTTACTAGCAGGCTGATTTCTCAGCTGCAGTACAGCACCCATGGGTGACACTTTTCACAAAATGGCCCCTGTCTTCTTCTTTCACAATTCTTCCATTTGTCAGTTCCTTCTGGGGTTTTCTTCTATCCTTTAGAGTACATTTGATTCCTTTGTAAGTGTTGCCTTTGGTGGGCTTCAGCCCTGAAGCCCACCGAGGCTCCAGTGTGTCTGGGAAAGCAGAAAGTGAGGGAGGAGCCCGAAACTTCACTGTCTGTTGTCTGTAGATGTGATGGCTGAAACCAGTTCTAACTGTGTCTCTGGCTGTTGTGCAGAACAGCAAACCCCCAGGTGATTGACAGCTTCTTGGAAGTGTATGAATGGGCTCAGCATATAAGGCAAGAATTTTTGGGCCAGGAGTCGACCACTGGAACAAGGAATCCGAAGCAGAATATGTGCAGTGATGCCAGCGGTACCTTCAAGAACCGCTGAAACACTGGTGAAGGCCTGCAGCTGTGCTGAGCCCATTTCCATCTCAACATTGAAGACCCGCAAGGACGACTTCCTCCCTTAGGCTAATGGGACCAACTAGCCTCCAGACCTTCTTCATTTTGAGCCATCCCACGATATACTGTGACTTTCCTGGGCTGCGGAACACCAATACTCTGGGTCCCTGGACCATTATCAAGAGCATTATCTTCTGATGACTGAATCCAGTTGAAACATTGCAGGTGTCCGTGTAGATCTCTATATGCAAACAATATTTACCAAAGGACCCCCTCACAAGAGTTTGGGACAGAGTAATTGAAGAAAATCCAACCAGTGATGTTTATTTCTTCTTGGCACTAAGAAAAAGGTGCTGAAACCACAAAGAGCCACTGAAGTGAGCTGAATACCTTGTGGCTCCTCTCTTCTCTCAAGTCCTGCCAAAGAAGCCAATCACAGATCCCCCTTTTTGTCACCACAACCAAAGAGCAGGAATCAGTGTCTGCATCGTGGCACCTAGAAGAGAACCAGCTACATTTTCTTCTTCACTCTCACGGTACTGTGGGGCTTGGCTTGTACTAACCTTGGGCAATTTTTGGTGCGCATTTGCTTGGGAGTGCTGTTTTATTCAATTGGGAGTTGACCTCAACTCCACTGGGCATGTCTTACAGCCTATGTGCTACCAGGAAGGCTGCACTTGAGCTCTTGTGTTTTCATCAAGAACCACTGACTGGGTAATTCACTTTTCCCTGGAGATCTTCATCATAACTAGTGCTGTCTACTTTTCTGTGACTTTGCTGGTTTCTCAAATGCCCATCTTCTTGATCCTACTGGCTTTGGCAATGCTGATTCCTCAATAAACTTGAATTGTGAACACTATTTTAATTAGGAAACAGACAGCCTAAATCCCACTCGGAGAGTTTAAATTGTTATTTGCCAGTTGCTAGCTGTGTTCTGTCTAAACCTTGACTTCCCTACTTAACTGAATGTTGCAAAGGTGATGCATGTAAGTGCTGTTTCTGACCTCAACTGAAGTCACTCTGTGTGCTGCATAAGAAAAGTATATGGAATGTTACTCACCTGAATTAGTCTTACTTTTATAATTTTATTCAATTTTCAATGCAATGTTATTGTTAGTTTCTGCATTTTAGATGTGCGTGTGTACCTTGTGTATATATAAATAAATATATTTAATATTACTTTAAGTGAGTAAGTGTTTACTTGGATATCTGTATGAACTGATTTCTTTGTACTGCTCTACAGCTCACACAACTCCCTTCTAAGATAAGCCTGGCTGCCCAGTCACTCTACCAACTTGTGTAGTACACCATTGTTCTTTGTGTTCTGTTGCCATGATGACCTGTAAAATGGCCGCTGCATCGCCCCGACGCCTCTGACGCCGCGAAAAAAGCTGATTGGCCAGCATCAGCTACTTACCCGGAGTGCCTGCACCGGAGGTGGAAGCCGGCCCAATTGCCAGAAGGCCCGGTGCTAAAAGGCCCAGTCTGAGCCAGTCCGAGACACCGTGCACCATCTGCCAGACACGCTGTTTCAACACTACAAATTCTCTAACATTGTGTGCCTGTACCTCTCCTCCATCACCCTTCTGAACATCGAACGCCCCAGAGACATCCACCACAGCTTTCCGGCTCCTGCAACTACCTCTTGGTAAGCACTAGGCATTCTAAACAGTACAGCCCATCTCTTACCTCTGCGATCTAATGTTGCACGCTCCGTACCTCTGTATATTGCTCTGTTTGTATAGTGAGTGGTCGGGCCCCCTACCCTCCACAGTCACCTATGAAGCTATATGTGCCCCATATACATTGCCTCTGTCTGACATGCTTAACCTTTGTACTCGGCATCCTGACTGCAGGGGGTAGGCACCCTGCACTTTCACATCGCTAGACTTCTCTCTAACCTGTAACTGTAAATGCATGTATGAGTAGCCACCCAGGAACATGAGAGCCTGCCCCCTCATTGCATATCTGTAGCCCTGCATTCAACGCTCCACCATTGTAATGAGTAAGTACTCTTAAAAGGAACAAAGAAAGTATTCTTGCAATATAACTAAATACGCCTGTAACATAACCAAGTATTCGTGTAACTTAACTATGTATTCTTGTAACCCAACTAAGTTCTCGTGTAATGTAACTAAGAACTTGCAATGTAGCTAAGAAAGTATTCTTGTAACAGCGCCACTATGCCCGAGGGCTGCTGGGCGCTTTATAAATGCAAATAAATAAATAAAATAAGTACAGGCCTATGTTAAGAGTTTGGTCCCTAATACCAAGAAATAAGTCTAATGAAGTCTAACAACAGTTGGATTTAAGAAAAAAACGTACCTAACACTGTCCCAGTTCGAGCACTGCATTACACTATGACATCAGAACAAAGTTTTCATAATATCTGTGCACTGAAGAACATGACCCTGACTCAATATGTCCACGTTCGGATTTGCGTAGTCATGATTTTAGAGCAGGAAAGGGTACACGATTGTGTAAATTGGAGACCTCAGCAGGACGAGGGAGGGGCACCCAGACTGTTCCATCCCCTGCACATTGAAACATGTGTGGGCGGATGAAAGAACCCAGCCACTTTTTTATGATATGCACATTTTAATTATGAACTAAAGCAAATAAAGTCTGTACATGATTGAAGCAGTATGCTGGAAATGTGTAGATGTTGTTAGGCCATTTGTTGCCAACGGAATAGAAAACAGGTAATTATTCAGGTTTCAAAGACTAAAGCTCTAGGGTGGAGCGATGAGTCTCACCTTTGCAATCCTCTCTACTACGCCCTGGGCTGCAAGCACTGAAAAGGTCAAATGAGTAATCATGTACAACTACTATTGTTTATTGTGGTAACAAAGTAATTTGTCATACACTGTGGCGTGAAGAGTGAGTGGTGCGGGTGTCTTGGTGAAGAGCACCCAGACATACTAACAATACAGTGGCAGAGAGAAGGCAAAGGGCCCAGTGGGCAAACATGACAGCTGGTCCCAGGTGGGCGGGTCATGGTGGCAGAGCCTAGAGTGGACCGAGTTCCACAATGATGAACTTTAGGGACCAATGCTTCATTTTGTTAATTTTTTTCTTTTTTACAGTTTTCTGTGTTTGGGGTTCTGACTCTAGTTGGAGACAGCTGAGCCTCCTCGCCAGGCTTTGCTGTCAATGGTGGTGATATTGAACGATCAAACCTGAAGCAAATGTTGGAAATGATAGGGTTCAAGGAAATGGGCAATACCATGGGCAATGGGAAGGGGCATTACAGGAGGTGATATCACGGGACAATTTCTACAACGTACAGAACCATGTTGTGCATGTTCCTAGTGTTCTTACGCAACACGCTTGAAATGTTATTGAACATCACAGACTTTAAGGAGTTAATCTTTTAATCTCAAAACATACCAGGGGTTACCTTTTTTGTGGGTGTTGCTTGTGGCACTTTAAAGACCCCTAACTGCAACCCACCACCTCCATATCTCCTCCAGCTCCACAGGGCCCTGATGCAGGGCAGTGAATGGGAATGGAGAAGGAATAAGGGAAGAGTAGTGAGGAAGAAAAGTGGAGAAGGAGCAGGTGACATGAACACTGATGGGACATGAGAGTGGAGAAGGAAGGAGGGCAGAAGAGTGAGGGGAAGGCAGAAGGTAAGGTGATTGAAGGGAGCTAGGGGAGGGTAAAGGGGTGAATGAGTACAACGAATAAATGAGGGCAGAAGAATGGGCCAATAGTTAATCATTGATAGGAAATGCAGGGTGAAGAGAATTAAAGGACGGGGAAATAGAGAGCAGGGGGTTCAGGAGTGTAAGGAGAATGGGGAATATTGGAGGTCTAAAGAGACAGGAAGAAATGAGGGAGGTCAGAAGAAGCGAGGAGCAGGGAGGCACATGAGTGAAGAATGGGGAGTGGAGCAATGAAAAGGCAAATGGTGTGTGAAGTGGATAAAACTGCTTGATTCACTTTCTTCTCTTGGCTTTCGTGGTTCTGTCCTCTCCTGGTTCTCTTCTTATCTATCCAACAGCACATTTTCTGTATCATGGGGTGGGAACACTTCTTCTTCTTTTCCTCTTGATCATGGAGTTCCTCAAGGGTTCGTTCTCGGTCCTTTGCTCTTTTGTTTATATACCTTGTTCCTTGCCCCTGGTATTTCTTCTTTTGGAGTGTCACATCAGTTTAATGCAGACGACACCCAGCTCTTTCTTTCTTTTTCGTCTTTCACACCTGACATCCATGCCACTCTCTCTTCCTGTCTTACTGCTATCGAGCCATGGATGACTTCTCATTTTCTCTCTTTAAATACCAGGAAAACAGAAGTTCTTTTCTTTCCTGCTACTACTCTTCCTCCTCCTCCCTTTTTCCTTGTTCCGCCCGGCTCCCTGTTGATTTCTTCTACTGCCCGTAATCTCAGTCTCCATCTCAACTCTAACTTCTCCTTTAGTCATCACATTTCACTTACCTCTCGCACTTGTCATTATCACCTCTTTAATATTCTAAAATTCATCCCCATCTCACATTTTCATGCCACCAAGCTCCTGGTCTCTTCTCTATTCTTCTCTCGACTCTTCTACTGCTCTGTCTTCCTTTTTGGCCTCCCTCGTTCTCGACTAGCACCACTCAAATCCATTCATCATTCTGCTATTTGCTCGCTTTGTTCATTATCCTATCATGACTCTATCTCTTCTTCTCTCAACTCTCTTGGATGGCTTTCTTTTCACTCCATTATTTAAATCTTTATATGTTCTTGCCCCTAATTATCTTGCCTCTCTTCTTTCATTTTACTCCCCGTCTCGTCCTCTCTGTTCTGCTGGACTCTTCCTACTTACTGGTTCACGTGCTGGAATCTCGGCCGAGAATCGAAGGATTCTCGGCCGGGTAACGACCCGGCGAGAGCCAATCAGAATGCGTGTTGCATTTTGCTTGACTCTCGCAGGGTACTAAATATCAATAAAATACAAAATACAAATAAACGAGGGAGGGAAAAATTGAATGAAGCAAGGCAGGTGAGAATGCGAATAGCAGAAAAATGGGCAAGAGAGTGGAATCTCTATAACAAAGAACCTCTGGAAGAAATGGAGAAAGAAAAAGGCAGGAGTATTAAGGAACCAAGGCAAGAACAGGGGATGACATAGTGTTCAAAAAGAGCAGGAAAGAGTGGGACAGTAGAGAGGAAATTGGTAATAAGGGGAAAAAAGGGGGGCAAAAAGAATGCTGTATGGGAGAAAAAGGAAGCAGGAGGGAAAGGAGTAAAAGGGGAGCATATTTGTGATGTGAGGTCAGAAGGTGCTTGCCCTAGATGTCCACCGATACAGCATCTGAGCTGTAACAGATAACTAAACAGGGAAAAAAAAAATGATGGCATTTAGATGAGGTTGTATTGAAATGGGACAAAACGATCCACATAATTGACAAAAATTCCCTTTGTGGGAGTTCTCTGTGCTAACCTTTTACCAGGTTGGCAGCTAAACAGGCCCAGATGAAACCCAAGGTTGGGGAACATGGCAGGGTGTGTCTGTTGAGGGGGTAACCAATCCGCATTTTGCGGGAATGTCCCAATTTCATAGTCCGTATTCCATGTCTCACACACAGCCAGCTTGGGACAGGAAGACGACCTGACTTTTCTCCTCTGAAGGAGGATCAGATGTCCAAAGTCTTCTCAGCTCACACCTTTCGTGTGAAAGTGAAAACACAGTGAAACATAGCACCTTACCCATTAGTTCCCCAGTACCCCTGGGTTCAGCTTTGTGTCAACCTCATTTTAATAAACCGATCAGAAGTTGATGACTCAGACTCAGGGGTGCCTGGGTAATGACTGTTATCCTTAGAAGGTACAATTGGTGAGTGATTATTAATGGGAGGGGAGTATAACGCTACATGCTGTGTAAAATAGTGTCTCAAGCAGATTCATTTATATTGAATTCTATTTCATTGTGAATACCTTTTTTAAAACCAAATTATATTAGTTTAAGGTCCACATTCTTGCAGGCTGCTACTGCAACTTTGCATTCAGGGTGGTGAAAATAAAGATATGCAGGGGGAGGAAGGATAGCTCAGGGGCAACATGTTTATCTTGGAAGCAAGTCAATGCAGCGCAACACAGGTTATCCTGTGAAAAGAACAATTATAATTATACATGTATCTTTCTGTAGGTGTGGACCTTTAGCTCCATCCCTTCACCCAAATTAGGCCCACCTCTAGAATTAGTAAGTGTGCCTTTTGTCCATAAAGCAAGTTTATTGTACAGACGGCCGGGAGAGGGCTTAGATGACATCTAACAGTCACACTAAGCCTGGTCTCTCTGAACCACACAAAGAACACATATTATATGCAGTTTGCAACAGTTAATACACTCCCCCAGATACTGGTACAAAGGCATCCCCCCAAACATGATTGGTTGCCCTGTACAGAGAAATCTAAAACCCACACAGTTCATTGTGCACAGACATTATAACACAATCCCCTAAAAAATAAAATTACAAGGTTTACATTTTCAAAAGACTCCTTCCCAAAACCTCTCCATAAGTTGGGGCAGCCTTGCCACGTAGTTAATCAACAACAGAATACCTATTAATGACACAAACGGACCTGCCCTAAAAATACCCAAGCAAATGAAGTCACGAGAAAGACACGTAGATTTCTTTTTGACCTATTTGTGTCTGCTAACTGCATTGCCCAAACCTGTCTGGTGTCCGGTGTCCTATTGACCTTTCCTATTCACATGAGGTCCGCCCACTCTCTGACAACACAATCACTCTCCTGAAATGTATTACTATTGGTCTCCGCAAGGAGAAGCCTCTGTTCAAGCAACCCTGCAAGTTTCAGAAATGCCTATCCCTTACAACAAGGAGCTCTTCTGTTTACCAGAGATCATGTCTTCCCTTCACTCTCTAGCACTTGAGCCATCTGAAAACTGACCGCAGTCACCCCGTTGACCAACTTACGAAACCTGTTCCCTGACTGCTGACAGACCTTTGCCACGATTGCGAAAACACCCTTCTAATTAATCCACAGTATGGAGAAGCATGAGACACAGAGCAACCACCACTCATATATTTCATACCTTTTACTAATACTTGCCATACATGTATACCATTATGTGTGCATTTTATACCTATCATGATCTCCTATAATGAGCGCCATTCATACACCTAAACTGCACGTGCACATATTGATCGTCTGCGTCACCTCATTGTGGAGGGGCCCTCTGTGTGACAATGTGTCATCGTTATGTTTCTGCATGCATGCAAATCTACAAATGTATCACCTCTACACAAAATAAAACAAAGTAACCTAAATGTAACACTTATCCCATTTACCATAAATATTGAAATATTTATAGCAATTTGCGAAAGTGACAGAAATGATGATGATGACCTGTCCACCCCCCAGTCAGTGGTATGGCGCGTGAAGTTGGAACTTTTCCAATTTACCAACATTCCCCCTTTAGTGAATCCATTAACTAACAAAACAAATCATCAATCTCACTATCTTTATGGAACAAATCTTCACAACTATTTTTTCCCATGATTACCCACTAGACAACCCCAATTTGACTCATCATTATTTCCGCAATCTACCCATTGTTTTACACATTCACTCCAACCTGGAGAAGGATGGAACCCCCCCCTTCAATCATTCAAAAATCAGTTTGAGTGCCCATGTGAAGAGAATTGGCCCTATGCCTAGCCTTAGACGGGGTTACAAGAAACGTTGCAGTACTCCTAGGCATCTGAGTTGAGCAGCATTGAAGACATAAATGACAAGAACAAAAAAGTACTAGAGAAAATATTTAAATAGGTTAAAGTACTTTTGAGATTATGTTCATCCACAATGGCATCCAAGAGAAAAGAGAGTTCAAAAAAGTAGTGTCAGGAATTCCCGCCTCCCTCTCCATGGCTCCCTTCAGATTCTGCTGTCCAGTAATTGTTTGAGCCAAATTTCCATTATACGAGTCTTTAGGAGGCATATGTGTGAGGCAGGTTTTGCCCAATTTATGGCACATCGCACCCTCCATAGCTGTTAGGACATCCAACATATAGTGATTCTGTAGGGCTACAAGAGGCAAAGCCCTTAGTTCTTCTTTCATGTCACTGAATGCTAACATAGAGGAATTGACAAATAATAGCAACTTGTGACGAGTTATTTGAAGCCATTTGCCATTAACAGAGGATTGCATACCTGAGTCCAAAAAAGAAGAAAAATATTTCAGTAGAGCCTCAGAGGATGCTTCTGACAAATAGTTGGATTTTTTCGATCTCCTCAGAAAGTCTGTGTCTCCAGAGTCCTGCAAAGTTCGTAAATTGCCCATGTCCAATGACACACATGACTAGAATACATCGAGAATCCTTACCAAATCAGGAATACGCAGAGTGATACAATTTTAGATTTATGCCCACAGGCACTGTGCCATCACCCTTAGAACACAGAAAATAAACATGTAAGTAACCAGATATTAATAGGTTTCTCAGGCTCATTGAGCCATGTTAAGAAATTCACATATTTTCTCCTAACCTTTCCACATACCAAATTACTTTGTGCCACCCCTTCCGCAGAGAGTCCCACCATCCCTCCAGCCTTGCAACTCATTACCCCTTGCTCCCATTTTTTATTCACGATAATCAGATCCTGATGGTTAAGATGCACTCATTGCATACAACAACCATCTTTTCAATCTTCCTCATTTGAAATTGAACATTCTTCATCGATTGGAAGGTCAGAAGATGCTACAGATTGCCCCTGAAACTGCCCTCGAACCCTACAGAGGGCTAGGTGCACCAGACAACGTCCATCTTCCACTTCTACCTCATTAGGAATAAATAATCTATGGACACCAGAGGCGTGGGGAATGAGGGAGCAAATGTAATGTGGCTCAGTTGCTCTCTCCCTTCCCACTCTCTTCATGTGCTAGTCCCATACATTAGGACGCTGTGAGAGCAGCCTAAAATATCCCAAAATGAGAACACATCTTGTAAGAGGATTCAATTCAACACTACAGCTAAGTCAATGCCTAGTCTGGGATACTGAATGGAAACCCTTGTTGATATATCTTTATGTCCAGTTCATGAGTTCTGGATGACTACCCCTATATAACACCCCTCTCTTGGAATCCCCCTGACCCAACTGAGCCAAGAAGTAGTTCTGTTTTGCAAGTTAAAAGGTTTATTTGAGAATTTAAACAATATATATATATATATATATATATATATATATATATATATCACACTTTATGATAAATTAATAATTGAATATCACACTTAATCTGAGCAGTAATCAATAATGGATAGTCTGGCACTAGCACACTTCTTTATAATCAATGATGAGTGGTTATAGGATGGATAAGATAGCAACAATACTTTTATGGTTTCAAATGGATGCAAGGTGGAATGAAAATGCAGTACAGAAATAAACTTGATAGGATTTCAGCAAAAGACAATGTAATCACTTTTCTCTGGCAATTCACTCCCCCCTTTATGCAATTCAAGGAAATCGAAGGAAAGCACACAGTTCTCAGAAATGCAATCAAATGTAATTCAGTTCACCCCAGCAAGCTTAGAGAAAACAGGTATGAGTTTGAAATACAGGCAAAAGTGCTTTGACTATGGTGACCATGCAGTGAGAAATATGCTGAAAATGCTTTTAATTCCCTTCAGGAGGTTCAGGGTGAGTGGTATCTAGTTAATATGAGTTCAGGCTCACTCTAGCAATGATTCAGGGATGGCTCTTAAGAGGCAAACGAAATTTAGCAGTTCAGGCAAAAGCGGCTATCTTTTTACAAGTAAAGAAATCGGGCCAAATCGCAAATCGTGGCAAAATTCGCGAGTGCGAGAATCGTGATTATGGCAAAAGTATGAGGAGTAGCAAGTAGCAAGTAGCAAGGGTCTAAGCTTGTTGAAAAGCTGAGATTCTAAGCTTTCAGAGGAAAGTTAAACCAAGTTCCTGGCCCAAACGGTTCCAGAGATACGGACGATTAAATAAAGGTAGTTTTTCGGATTTGAAATTTTAAAAGTTCAAAGCGATAGGTTACAGCTTGCAGCTAGAAAATGACAGGTGACAGTTAGGAGGCAGTTCTGGTTAGATTTAAAATAGATTGAATTATATTATTTTAATTAAGAGATTGGTTCTGCACAGTTCTGCTAGGTACTCACAATATATTTTTGAATTAGGCCTCGCCACGGATCTGGTCAGGTTTTGGACTGGACTCCGGTTCTGGTCTCGGCACTTCACAGTGATCTGGGTCAGCTCTCTGGTTCTGCTAACAGTGGTCTGGGTCACTCTGGATCTCTGGCCTCTGGTTCTGGATACTGCTCTGCTTTCTCTGGGTACAGCACTGCTTCTGGATCTTTCTGCACAGCTTTCTCTTGCCCCAGCGCTGATCTGCACGGCTCCTGGATGCTGCTACCGCTGTTAGGTTTGCTGGATGCTGAGGCCTACTGAGAAGAGTTCTCAGTTGGTGGGTTTAGGCCCTTGCTTTGACTTCTGAATCAAGTTCTTTGGAGTTTTAAAGTCTAAGTATTGGATCTAGTATCTTCTGGATGTTGTGTGGTCCGGCAAAGCGCATTGCAGCAACTGGTTTTGAATGTCCTCTCTAGCTTCCAGTGGCTCTTTTTATGTCTTTTGAAAATGGGTGTGTGTGCAGCATCACTAGCCAGCCCCTCTCTCAACTTCCCATTGGTCAAGCTTTCCTTTCTCTCTTGATTGGGGAAAAGAAGTGGAGTGTCAGAGCAATGTCATTATATGGCCTGCAGAAAGGACACTCCCCTGTCAAATTGCACACAAATCTATATTTAATCAAAAAGACATATTTCATAGATACACAGTGGTTTGAAATTACATGCACCCATCACATATCACATGAGGTATACTCCGTTCAAACTCTGCTCTTCCTGGGGACTTGCATTCAGAAATGGCAACATTTTGTGCTTTTTAGTGGTTTTGCAACATCAGATTTTTCTCCAGATTTGTACACATGTACACGGCCTGTCCATACATACTCCAGTAAATTCCCATGTCTCTAGCTTAAATACAGAGTCTGTAGTATACATAAATAGCAGGGTTCCGTCACAAGCAATCGCCAAAGTTACCATACTTGATACTCTGCCCTTGTGCTGAAACTAGAACCCTCTATATGCAATTCCGTCTAGATCTATTACACACGAAATCAAGAACGAAACATTGGGAGAGGAATGCTAATAATACTTACAGTATCAGCTGCAGATTCTGCAATAAATTGGAAGCAATCGAAACTTTAAAACATCTTTTTCTAGTATGTCCATTCTTTGAAACCGAAAGAGTGAAAACGATTAAATCTTTCAACTTGACAGACTCGAGTCTAGCAAGAGAATTAGTTTGGTCACGTTGTATGTGGGGTTCTTCAAATGCTATCATCCTAGCGACAGTACGCTTATTGAAAATCATTGAGGAGGCACTATCATCGAGCTTAGAGACTGCTCGCCATTGAGTCACAACTTTTGGTGTTTAGGTCAAGACTATATCCATGCATATATGTGTGTATCTATATATGTATGTATATATTTATCTGTGGTGATCACTAAGTTTTCTTTTATATGTCCACTTTCTTTGCCCTACATTATGTCTTTTAAAAAATTCAAAAAAAAAAAAAAGTATTACATGATTTTATATACGATATCTGTAATTTGCCGTTTTGTTTTTGGTCCTTTTTAAATTCTGTTTTAATTCTGTGAATTGATAAAGAATTATGATATTGTTGTTTATGTAATTTTGGGAATGAACTGAATGTACTAAATTTTACAAAGATGTAAAGATGTTATCAGATGTAACTTTTATGAACAATGCTATAATTTTGTAAAGATGCGTATGCATCAAAAACAAAATTATGATTAAAAAAATTAAAAAAAAAAAAAAAAAAAAAAATAGCAGGGTTTTGCCCCAGAACATCACACAAATTGGAGTTTGGGCTTGAATCGAAGGTACATTTATTAAATGAAGGCTCTCAAAGTTATACATTCCTGTCATTTGATTACAAAGAGTTATCAGTGTTTCTGTAAAATATATATTTTGCTTTCAATTCAGTTCTCAGAGTGTTGGAGTCCGCCTCCAAGACTTGGGTGGGTCAGTGATCACATGTGTCTTCTGGCAGGCAGTCCTTTGTTGACAGGAAACAGTCAAAATCAACATATCCTATTCAAGTGCAAGAGCCTATTGTGTGGTCTCCAGGAGGCTCCCAGCCAGTCTGCCTTCTATCAATCAAGAGGTCATGTGAGATTCTAACTCCTGGTGTGAATCTCTGGAGGTGAGAGGTTTCCCAGCCTTTGGCCTGTTAATTAAATCAGATTGTCTTCTGGGAACAGCATGTGGTTAAGACTTTAATTAACTCCCAGCCTTTGATGTAAAGGCCTCTCCTGCAACTCCTGACATGCAGTTTCCCTGTCAGAGTTTAGACCGCTAGCGCTGCCCTCAGTCAAAAGCGGGTACTGCATGCAATTTTGGGATCTTTCTTGGATTAATGCATTCTAAACAGGAATGGTTCTTACATGGTAGTAAATCCTTGCTTAACATTGTTTTGATGGGGCTCCTTACAGTAAAATGGTTATGTGGAACCCCACAAAAGGGTTGAATCTTCAAAGTGGTCCGATGAGCCACGATTTCAGCAACATTTTGACATCCGTAACAGTGGATTTTGTTAACAACGATCTTTCTTTACACTGGTGGGTGGCAAGTTAGGTAACCATTTTGGTGTGCGCACAAACTGCCTGGTTCTCCTGGATTCTGGCGCACATGTGGGCTTTTTGGCCATCTTGGATTTTCTAAGCCCACAGCACCAAATGTTGCAGCATGATAGCTCAAACGTGGGTCAGGACACCCAACAATCTCCAAAGCTAGAAGAGAAGCTCACTGGCTCCCCATCCAGGAGTGTATCACCTTTAAAACACTATCCATTGCCCACAAGTGCCTCTCCTATACAACGCCCCCTTACCTCACACAAAGAATCACCAAAGCCCATTCCTCAAGACCCACCAGGACCCCCTACACGTGCAGACATTTTGTTTCCAAAGTGAGGAGATGCAAAGCTGGAGGCTCCAGCTTATCATTCCATGCTGCCAAAATCTAGACTGACACCCGCCCCACCGTGAGGGCTGAGAAGTCCTAATGGATCTTTCGTAAAGTTATTCTCCTAACCTGCTATGCCCTCTGCTCACCACGCCCATTTTGTCAGCTAATTAACCATACTACACTACCATATAGTATGACCAACATGTATGATAATGTTATGCTTTAACATAACCTTAATACTACCTTTGCTCCTTTGTGTGTACTTGCCAAATACATGACTGTATGACTAAGCATGTCTCCTTGACTTGTACCTGCAACAGCGCCTCAATGCCTCCGGGTTGTATGGGAGAAAGAAAGAAAGAAAGAAAGAAAGAAAGAAAGAAAGAAAGAAAGAAAGAAAGAAAGAAAGAAAGAAAGAAAGAAGGAAAGAAAGAAAGAAAGAAAGAAAGAAAGAAAGAAAGAAAGAAAGAAAGAAAGAAAGAAAGAAAGAAAGAAAGATCTGCTGCAAAACTGTGTACATCATTTACAATTTCTAAAGACCCCTTAGAATCATCAGAATCGAAATCAATTTTGAAACGTTGTTGCATGTCTGATAGTGCATACATTGTACCCAAATAACCCAATGTTTCCTTCCCCTGTACACATTTTTTGTCCATAACATATAACCCAAAAAGGAAAAAGAAAAGAACACTATGTATTGCTGAACACATTGGCAACTTCGTTCCTTCGGTTTGTTGTGAAAAAAGTCCTAAATAATCCTTCTACAACCAATTCCTACTAAAACAATTCTAAATTTTAAGACAAACCTTTAAAACAATTCTCAGGTTTCGTACGCTCTCCTCCCCCCTGTCAGCTGGAATGAACTGTGATTCCTTAGATTCCACTTAACTTAGTAGACTGCTGTTCCACAGGCATCAGTGGGGGCCTACCGGTGTCCCTCTGACCATCATGGAGATGTACCCAGGCGTTAATTCCTTCCACTTTCATAACTTAAAAGTCGAGAGGATGACCCTATTGGGTCCGTGGAATTAATGGCTATTCCAGCGACCGACAAAAGAGCCAATGAAGACACTCTACCTAGGGATTAACAACAGATGCAGGTGCTTGTTTGGTCCACACTGCCTTCGATCTTGTTTTGCCGATGAGATGCAGTAACATGTAGGATACAATTCTGACATTCTTGTTTAAAGCCTTAAGATAGTCCCCAAATTAATTTCCCAAAACATCTGCTGACTTAAGTGCATCAGTATCTATGCGTGTGCGTGAGAGAGGTGTAAACATTCTACAACCCGGACTAAGGTGGTGATCCTTTCCAGGCTTATTCCACAGACAAAACAATTCCAATGGAAGGCAATAGGGCCATGACTTATGCAAATCAGAACACATTTTGACAATTGAATTTTCAACAAGCCATTGAGATGCTCACACAAACCTGTTGGCCTGAGGGTGGTACACCGAGCACAACCTGTACCGTATCCCCAAAAGTGAAGTAATTTCAGTGAACAAAGCATCCCATTCAGAGACCCATTATCAGACCTTAACACTTCACAAATACCCCACCATGGAAATACAATCCTTACCAGGAATCTGGCTTCTGATTTGGCATCAGGGTGGGCTCAGGGTCCAGCCTCAAACCATTGGGAAAATGAGATGAGCAAACAACCACATTTAAATAATGATAGCTGCCGCACCTCTGTACCATTTCGATAAAATCTATATGCAATTCCCTAAAAGAAGCTGAAGGTCGGGAATAACCCCTCTTATTGCCCTCCTAGTATTTCCTGGATTGAATTCCTTACAGCATGTGCAATTACCAATAAACCTACTTTCCTGCTGGGCACAAACCAATCCTCCTGAGGTTCAGCTGCAATTTGTCACTGAGGAGTATGCGCCAGGAAATGCAGTTGCTCCAAAGCCACAGGAAGCAACTCTATGGGCATCACTACCTTCCCATCAGGGATTTTTTGCCTTCACAACAAATCAGTGGGCGAGAGAGTACACCTTTTCTTCACCCAAAGCTGATTATACTCCAGCGGTGCTTTTTCCTTCAGTCCAACAATTTGAAACAATGGGACTGTAGTATACGGGACCGTCAACTGTGCCTATTGGGACATCATTTCAATTTTTGGGATATCTGAAAGGGTCAAAAAAGCTGCAGCCTTTGATGATTGTTCCGCAGCATCATTACCAAGTGCTACAAAATACGTTTTTCTAGTATGCGCAGAGCATTTACCAACCCCTACCTCCACAGGAAATGTTAACACTTCAATTAATCATGAAAACAGCGCAGCATGCTGGACAGAGCTCCCATCAGATCTTCTAAACCCTCTTCTCTGCCATCTAGATAACCCAGAATGTATTGTTGTGGTAACATGCGCAGATTCAGAGTAGATAGTGACTGCCTTTGCCTTACTCATTTCCAGTGTCTCAATAATTGCCACCAATTTGGCTGCTTGCGCAGAGTAATGTGACAGCAATTGCTTCTCCACCTGCACCCGGTACTCACCACTCACAAGACTTACAACTGCTGCTCCTGTATGTCTCTTACCAATGTGCTGATCAATTGTTGATGATTCATCAAGAAAAAGTGTTCCTCCTGCCTCCAAAGAATCTTCTTTAACACTTGTATTTTTTCCGTCATCTCCCTCATAGGTGACACAATCATGAACATCATCAGCAGGCTCCACTGGGTCAGCCAAAGAAGTCACTGGCTTTACTACGTGACACCTCACTGGTCGTACGGAAGCATTTGACAAAATAACCCTGTACCCTGAAACTCTCGGAGTAGTCAAAGTTGATTTCAATTTTTCCAAAATTGCTAAAACTGCATGCTCCACGTACAGTGTCACTGGGCAGCCCCTAGTAATGGCTAAGGACGTTTGTATTGCAAAGGCCGCTGCCACAAGAAACATGGACACTGACCCGGTATAACTGAATCTAACAACCCACTGTAATAGGCCAAAGGTTTGAGACCTAACAATGTTTTCCATATTAGGACAACCGTCATTACCTTCCCATCTGTATGTGAAAAATAAAAAATGGCTTTTGGTAATCTGGAGTCGCCAAAACTGGAGCATTACTGATTGCAGTCTTGAGCTCCTGAAAACAAGTTCTCATTTCATCTGACCATTTGATCGGACTCTTCTGTTTCTGTGTAGTTGAAAATCCAAGTCCTACAATAGTTACAGATCCCCAAACATGGTTGCATCTGTTTTACCGTAGTTGCTTGAAGCGTGTTATGAACTGTGGTGGCTCTCTCATGCATTACCCTTCTCCCTGCAGATGATAGTACCTGTCCCAAATTCACTACTTCTGTTTGACAATATAGCAGTTTTTCTTTGTCTACTTTGTACCCCTTCTCCGTGAGCAGGGTGAGGAGCATGACTGAGTCTCCTCGACACTGTTCCTCTGAAGCACTATAAACAAATAAATCATCCACGTACTGAATTATGGTGCTGGACATTTGTGAGTTCCCAAAATCATCTGAATATCTCTGTTAAAAACACTTGGAGGTTCAAAGTACCCCTGGGGTAACCTTGTGTGTTCAAATCTCTGTCCACGATACGTAAACGCTGTGAGGTACTGGGAATCGGGTGCAAAGGAACCGAGACAAAGACATTTTTCAAATCAATAACTGTGAAGTGGGCCGACCCACTAGGGATGTTACAGAGAATGGTAGCAGGATTTGGTACCACTGGAAATTCTGCTTCAAAAATGTTGTTCAGATTCCACAAATACTGAGCCATCCTCCAACTAGACCCCTTTGCCTCCTTCACAAGGTAAATGGCTATGTTACATGGGGACATAGAAGGTTGTATAATGCCTTGCTTCAACAACGCCATACTGGTCTCAAAAATCCCTTTGTCTGTCTACTTAGACATGGGGTATTGCCTAAACCTTGGTAAAATTTCTCCTGGTGTTCCATTTTATTTGCACTGCACCAACACTTTTCAATAACCCCACATCATGGGGATTGCTTGTCCACAGGTGGCCCAGCACTTTCTCCAAATCCTCCCTCCAATGTGGCGACGTTTTTCTCACAATGAACATAGTCTGTGGTATCTCCCTTTGCTCCACCATTACCTGACAAGGCTCACAAATTTCAAAAAACATTTCTCCTGCATCTTCCACATTCTCAAACAATTGCTCATTGGACATTTCTCTTAACGATAAGGTTGTATCAATACACAACACTGTGTGCCATTCACCTTCTTCCTCATTGGTGCCTGAAAGAACCACCCTGTCCCTCTTCACACTCATGGCTTCTAGAAAAATGGTAACAATAGTCCCTGGCGCTGTTTCCTGTGACTCGGAAGGCCAGAACAAAAATTCTAGAGGTATCCGCCATGTGCAATATTTTATTCCAGGTACTCAACTTAAAACTATTATTACCCCATACAAGATTAATGCAGAATGTAAAGGCACTGCCCTAATTGCGCTGTCGCTGCAATACACAGGAAAAAGCGCTGCTTCTCTTAATGGGTACAATCCTGGAGTTGAGCGCACTATGCCGCCCTTTGAAAATGTGATCGACATATTAAGATTGCTCAGGAGATCTCTTCCCAAAAGGTTCACCGGAGTATCTTTGCAGTATAACAAGGGAGCAGGTCAAGTTTGATTACTTACCTTGATACACACATCGCTAGGACAACCCCAGAAAATCCCTGCATGTCCATTCTTTGCCTGATAGGGGAAAACCACCTTCTTTAATACAGGATTTTGTGGCCCCTGTGTCGACCATGAAAGAGAAAGTCTGTTTATCTAACTTTACATCTATCCAGGGTTGTACTTCCAGATCTGTAGTAACCAATAGAATAGGACACATCAGAGATACATGTTGGCTGGCCTATTCCTGATACAATTAAGAACCAGGATGCAAACAAGGGTTTTTCCGAGTACACTTTGTGATGCTGGAAATGCATCGGAGGGACAGAGCCTCTGTATCCTTGTCCTTTACTGTTTTTATTGTATGTTCTGTTGTGTTTTCCGTGCAGGAGTTCATGTGGGACTCCTGGTGGTGCAGCTCTCTCTTTTGGTTTGGTGAACAGACCCATGGGATACCCTTATGACACCCGTGGATCGGGGAGCAACCCTGTGCCCCTAGTGTATGTTTTTGGGCACCTATGTGTGACCCACAGAGCAGGGTACGGGATGGTGGCAGCTACGTGCTGAATTGACTGGTGCCCTGAGCATCCACCATTTTGGGATGCCTAGGCCCTGTCATTGGAATCGGTACATTCATGATGGAGAGAAAATGGCCCCCAGGGTCTCTTGCCCTCCATCGCCTCTTACCTTGATCTTTCCGAAGTCCCGGGAAGCCCTGACTCTGTCCCTTCCCCTGACTGGCTGTTGGGTGGAAGTTCCATATATCGTAGTGTGGGGAAGTGCTGACCAGACTGGCTGGAGCCTTCCCAATGACCGTATGTTGTGGGTATGCCTGTGGGTGGGACCTGGGTGAATGGAGTGTGTGACGAATACACCTTCTATGTTGTGGGTGTCTAGTATCTGGTGGTTTACACAATGACTGAGACAGCCCTGCTCGAAATCGGTATGAATGCAGTATGGAGTGTTGAATGGCTGGGTAATTGTCCCAATACACATAACTTGTTGTGAGTGTCTGGAGAGAAGTGAATGGCCTGAATGCACTGTGTGCCTGATTGGCTGCCTGCCACATGAATGCCCTTAGTCATAATTGGATGCTTGAGTATAACCCAGCGGAATGAATGGGAGATCAACAGTATATCTGGGGACCTCTCACTGCTAGGAATCATGTTCAGAAGCTGAAGTCCACTACGACGAGTAACTGGAGTAACTGAAGCTTGACCTTGAAGCCCTGCTGGATGAGAAGAATTGCTGTTGCTCGCCTTCACAATCTGAAAGCTGTTGTGTCTCCAAGGACTGACCCAGAGAGGACCTGGTAAGGCGCCCTCTTCCCGAGCTACGAGGGACCATCATGCACCAGCAGATCTTTGCCAAAGCTCCCTGGTAGACAGACCTACGACAGGCTGCCGACCCGAGACGGGGACTGTCGCGGAATCACAAAGAGAAGCGATAGGACTGTTGTCTGCCACTGTCGATGACCGACGTCGCCGACCGGAGCCGCCGTGCTTCCGGTTGCCTAAGAACTTCATTTGATCCAAGGACGCTCTTGTCCGCATCGTCGCCGCTGTATCCTGCTGGAGAAGGCCTGACCGTCGACTCACAGAGGAACATCCGCTGGTGGGTTTCCCGCCACCCAAGGACCACAGAGATGCCAATGACTCGACACCCTTGCTGGGCCACAGTTCTTCAAACTCTTTGCGGTCCAGAACTATCGACACCGAGGTGCCCCGCATGCCTCTTCCTAGCAGGACGTTTACGCTTCCCCATCAACGAGCACTGCTAGGAACGAAGCAGCCACTTCACCATCGTAGCTCAACCTGTTCTCTGCCAGACGTTCGACGACCTGTGACTCCTGCCTTAAAGGGAGGGCACTCAAGAAGGGCCGTCGATTCCCCACCGAGGAACGCTACAACGCCAGGTACTTTGTGGTTGCAGAACTATTGGGAAGTCTATTGTGAACAATATATGGAGTGGGCTTGTATCTTTATTCTACAGGTTGCCCAGGTTGGAGGATCTCCACACAGAGCTGTTTTTAACGGTAGTGACCAGTTAAAAACATTGACCATTGTTCAACCATCTTGCTTTCCTTCCTCCCTCTACTGCTGGTTTCCTCTTTATTGATCTGTGTGACATATTGACCGCATAGTTGATGCACTTTATTGAGATCTAATAATCATTGTGATACCACTTTAGAACTGTATATATTTACCATTGTTGATTTCCTGAGCACAAAGTGAGTTATCGTGATATTGTATATCCCTTTGAATATTAATTATATAAAGACTGTGTTTTGACCGATACAGTGTGTGCACATTCCTTTGTGGGTGCTTGGGGACTACACTGTACTTAAGAACCAGCCCGCATCACGTTCCTGAGAAGCTAGTCCTTGATTGCTCAACTACGTTACCAATAATAGAGAATCTTGGCTGGGGTCCTCTGTGCCTCTCCTCTACCATATAGAGGGCAGAAATACAGGCACCCGCCCTCCAGTCTTTACACACTTGCTCAAGTGTAATGGCAACTGTCCCATTCGGTAGAAGATCCTTCTCCCAAGCCTGTACTGGCACCTGGGCTGACATGATCAGGGCATGAGTCTGTGTCATTCCATTTCCCAGGTTCTGATCAACCTGGACTTGCTACAATGGTACATAATTCAGAGCATAGGGTGAAACTTGGGTATTCATCTGGAGGGGACCTGAGTTAAAATAATGTGGTTAACTTCGACAATCCTGCGACACAAGCCCCATTCTTCCACACACCCAACACTGCACTCCATACATTCCTCCATACCCTTCTCCCATAGGCCAATTGAACCGGGGCCCCATTACTCCAAAGCCATGGAATGACCCGATGCCTCGCGAAAATCCTCCCCTACACCGTGGAAATCCTCTCATCGGTCTTGGTCCAGGTACATACCCATCTGTCAATGCTTGTCCCATTCCAGAGTCTATTTGTCCTTGTTGTCAAACTGTCCCTGCTGTCACTCTATGGGGCTGGTTATCATTGCCCCCTCTAAACAAATCTTTGCTTGTTTTTTTCTGGACCATCTTGGCCTCAGTCTTTTGTGCCTGGTCCATACTCTCCTTTTCTTTTTCCTGTTGCCTTTTACAAAAATGCACAATGTGCGACTGTATCTTCTGCTAACTCTTTGCCTCTATCCCTACGACCTTGTCTAGGTCATGCTGTACTTCCTTAGGAAGTCCCTTTTCCAACATATGATAAAAAACAGACACATTTTTGTCCCATCCTTCTCCCGTCTCTGCCCTCCACATCCCCTGAATTGACTGAATGTGAGCAGTGAGATCCTCATCTAAATTAATTGTTTTTGCCAAAATCGAATTCATGTCTGGCATATCAGGATACATTATCCTCAGTGCTCCCCAAATTTGTTCCCTATAATTATTGAAAGCTTCTCCATCATGGGTGTTCTTGTCTGATTGAATTCCTGGATATTCCAATTTTTCTTTGGCAACTTGTATGCCCACTCTCCCATCAAGGCAGTTGAAAGTTTTTCATGTCCCCAATTGTCAACATGACCACTGCGGTTTGTTTTTCTAGAGCATAAATCCACTTCCCCGCCCCTGCAGGGAGTGAAGGAAGCCTCTTCATTAAATTATTCCAGTACATATATGATCAAGGGACATAATATGCCCTCGCCTGACCCTTCTGGAGTAGTGGGTATTAAGTCACCTTTGCCTTTACTAGAACTTCTCCTATTTGTCCTTCTCCTCTCTCTATAAGGATGCAGGCTCCATGGCATGTCCAATGACCCCCATGGCATACTTTGCAGAGTTCTTGCTTGAGTTGGAGGCATAGCCTGTGCTTCCTGTCCTCCTTGCTTGTTGTCTGTCTCCCAGTAATCCTCCTCTTCATTCTCTGTCCCTTCTATCACATCCCTTGATCCTTTTGTGGGGACAGCCATACCTTCTGGGCTGCCGTAGCAAGCCACCTCTCTTCCTCTTCGTTCTAATTCTGCATCTATGACGGTGCTTTCTTTTTCCATGTCAACACTTACTCTTTTCATGACAGATGTATCTAGCCGTACGAGAATCTGACAATGTCTCCATCTTCTTCCACTTCCTGGAGTTCCCTGTTCAGATCTTCCTGCTTTTTTCTCCTATCCTGTTGCACCCCTGCCACTTCACTCTCTACTAACCTTGCTGCTCTTTCCCAATTCTGTCGTTCTTGCCTTTCCACTACTCTCCATAATCTATCCTCTATCCTGGAACCGGGGGGTGATTCTCGCCTCGCTGACTCTCCTTCATGCCTACTCCTTACAACTCTCTCTTGTTATGGCTCCTCTAGTCCCAAGGGTAATGCTGATTTATCCTTAAGATAGACTTTTCTTTGTACCTCTTGCATTCAGGGCCTGTCAACAACCTTTGCTAAAAAAGGCGTTACTCTTCTGTTCCCTTATACTCCTGTCTCTTGAAAATTGGTGCCGACGGAGGTGTTACCCCTGACCATCTCATAACCACCAGAGTATTCACTGGAGAATATGGAGGTTCAAACTCTGGATTTGTATACCCTTCTTCGGGCGACAAAGGATAGCACCCATGTGGGGGTGGTGCAGAAGAAATTCCTACACCTTCCTTCCTTGCCCCTTCTTCCATAGCTCCAACCTTCTGGGCCTTCCCACCCTTCTCATATAACCTCCATAGCTCCAAAATATTCAGTCTATTGTCCAATTCCGACCCATTTTGTTTGGTACCTAAGAAAGTATGCAGATTTTCCAATATATCCTTATCATAGGACACCTCACTAGGCCACGGTTTAGACATCTTGCCCTTTGTTTCCCTCAACCATTCCCAATGATATTTCAAACGTTTTATTTTATGTATGTCCGGGGAGCACTTGACATAAATGATTCAATGAAGCTTCCATGTTTCAACAAAAATCCCCAAAATCTTGAAAAGCCAACCCATAAACACTGAAATTACTACCCACAAATTCATTTTATGTCCCTCAAAAATTTTCCCTACACTCACTCTCCGCACTCCCTTCTTTATCATAACCACCTCAATAACTGTATTCCTCAACTGCACACAAAAGACAACATCTTATTAAAACATGCCGGCCTAAATACTTTCCATTCATTTGAGATTTCACCTTCACTCGAGCATAGAAGGAGAGCAATGTTTTCCACTACGACACTGCTGTATCTATTCACCTTTTCACTAGTATGGCTCTTTCTACTACAGAGCTATCTTCCCCGAAACTACCAGAGGAGACCCACACTACGTTAGACTAACCAAGAAACCCGAGGTGCTAGGTCCGCCGCGCAGTTGGTAAAAGTAAGGCCTTACCAAGATATGCCTCAGAAAGGTATCTACGTGTGGTCTTACCATAAAATGCAACCTCACTCCAAAGTGAGGGCTCCAGCCAACCAGACAAGCAACCTGAAGGCTATCGAGACAATCCACACGAGTAGCACAATGTGCTGAAAGACTACACCACTAAAATAACAAACTAAATAATAAAAACAAACAAATTCACTCTTCAACCTGCTAAGTCCCTTGTAATCCCACAAACACTTTTCATGCCCTACCTAATAAAAAAACCTGTTTCCTTTTTTCTCCTATTAAACCCCACATGGTTTGCCTGACAAAGATGCACTTACCTGAATGTCAAAACCTCGAATTGCTCCAAACTGCTGCTCCCGCAATTGGTTCTGCTTCATAGCTAGGCTGCTGAACTTCCGCCTCAGGGACCAGACAGGCCTCTTGGTGCCTGCAAACCATTTATTTTTCATGCACAAGCTGGTCCCTGCAGAGAAGGACCACAGTCGAGCTAGACAGACAGGAAACCCCCAATATTTTCAGAGAGCCTAAGGCTCCTACCTGGCTCACCACATTGTAGGGGTGGACCTTAAGCTCCAACCCTTTAACCACATTAGACCCACCTCGAGAATTAGTAAGTGTGCCTTTTGTCCATAAAGCAAGTTTATTGGCAGACGGCCGGGAGGGGGCTTAGATGATATCTAAGAGTCAAATGAACCCTGGTCTCCCTGACCCACACAAAGAACACATATTATATACAGTTTGCAACAGTTAATACACTCCCCCAGAAACCATTACAAAGGCATCCCTCCAAACATGATTGGTTGCCCTGTACGGAGAAATCTAAAACCCACACAGGTTGTTCGACACAGACATTATAACACTATCCACTAAAAATGTATAATTACAAGATTTATATTTTCAACACACCCCTTCCAAAATATCTCACCATATTTGGTGGCAGCCTTGCCTCTTAGTTACTCAACAACAAAATTCCTATTAAGGATGCATACCCGACCTGCCCTAAAAATACCTAAGCACATGAAGACGTGAGAAAGACACATAGATTCCCTTTCGATCTATTCGTGTTTGGTAACCGCATTGCCCAATCCTGTCCGGTGTCTGATTTCTATGACTATTGACCTTTCCTAGTCATATGAGTTCTGCCCACTCTCTGACAATACAATGACTCTCCTGAAATGTATTACTACTGGTCTCCACAAGGAGAAGCCTATGTTCAAACAACCCTGCAAGTTTCAGAAATGCCTATCCCTTACAACAAGGAGCTCTTCTGTTTACCAGAGATCATGTCTTCCCTTCACTCTCTAGCACTTGAGCCATCTGCAAATTGACCGCAGTCACCCCATTGACCAACTTACGCAACCTGTTCCCTGACTGCTGACAGACCTTTGCAGCCTTTGCCACAATTGCAAAAACACCCTTCTAATTAATCCACAATACGAATATATTGCATATATTTTACTAAATTTGAAAAATACTTCCCATACATGTATACCATTATGTGTGCATTTTATAACTATTATGATCTCCTCTCATGAATGCCATTCATACAGCTAATCTTCACATGCAGATATTGACCGCCTGCGTCACCTGAGTGCAAATCTACAAATGTATCATTTCTAAACAAAATAATACAAAGTAACCTAAATGTAACACTTATGCCATTTACCATACATGTTGTAATATTTGTAGCAATTTGCGAAAGTGACAGAAATGACGATGATGACGTTTCCACCCCCCAGTCATTGGTATGGTGCGCAAAGATCAAACTTTTCCAATTTTCCTACATTTGGTTGACCTATTTCTATAGCAATGTATATGATGTCAGGTTTGTTTCTTATGTGACGTGTACTTTTGAAAGCATTGATAGAAAAACTAATTATTTCATTTTTGGAAACCCACGCTTCAAAAATAGTTGTGACCCCTCGCTAGGAATTTTTGTAGTCAAAGACTGGGTCAAAATACTGATTTCACCACTTTAAGGAAATGTGTGATCCTGGGCAAATCATTTATTTTACTGTGCCTGATCAGCTACATTGGGTGCCACTAGAAGTGATTGAGTTTGCAATTGTTTCAATGAAGAAACACCCTCATGGTTTACTAAACTATTGAGTTGGTGTATATTAATAAAAGTGCATATTTTCATATTGCACAGCGCATTATTCTCTTGGTTTACAAGTGAAAACTTATTTTAATGTGTTTATTAATGGTGTCCAAGAGTACTGAAGACACTGCTTGCAATGATATATACTGTGATGTCGCTTCTGGTCATGTCAATCCATATTGTGCAAAGGAGGGTTCTCCATATCTTCTGCTGGACAGGTCCAGAAGACAAATTAGAACATATCAGTGCATTGTATGCCTAACAGTCCCACATGTTGTGGTTTTGTTCTGTTTATGTATTCAGGAGCCACAGGGAAGGTTCTGGGAGGTGTCCAAGTAGCTGCCCCTATTTGGGCTCCTACAGAGCAATTTATTTATTTCATGGCATTAAATGTGCACTTTGCCTTGTGTGCATGTTACATACTGCCATTGCTGGCTGCTGTCACCTTAACTGAAGACTTTCAAACAGCAGGTTACAGACTGGCTTTGATACTATCCAGCTGTGTTATCACCTCTTTTAATCTGGTTTCATCTGTGTTAGCACCTTGCTGACAGAGCAATTACTAACTTTTCAGTGGCAGGTTAGTGTTTCAGCTCCCCTCTGACTGCCTGCCTTGTGAGATTAAAGAGCATTAATTTACAGCAATTCTCATTTAAGCAACACATGGGTTCCACGCCCTGTTTACATCCCCACCCCCTAACTGTAGTTGGGGCTGGAGGGGGACAATCATATTGAAATGGGCACCCAGGAACCCTAACAAATGTTTAGATGGGTGAGTGCAAAAACTGCCCTTTGTTATCCCACTGTGCCCGACTGCCAGCATGGAGGGAGAGGGGCCTGTGGCAATCTCTAAAACTGCCGTTTGTTATCCCTCTGTGCCTGACTGCCAGCATGGAGGGAGGGGTGCCTGTGGGCGAGCGTTAAAACTGCCCTTTGTTATCCCACTGTGCCTGACTGCCAGCATGGAGGGAGGGGGGCCTGTGGGCGAGCGTTAAAACTGCCCTTTGTTATCCCAATGTGTCTGACTGTCAGCATGGAGGGAGGGGGGCCTGTGGCAATCACTATAACTGCCCTTTGTTATTCCACTGTACCTGACTGCCAGCATTGAGGGATGAGGGCCTGTGGGCGAGCGCTAAAACTGCCCTTTGTTATTCCACTGTGCCTGACTACCAGCATGAAGGGTTGAGGGCGTGTGAGCGCTAAAGCTGCCCTTAGTTAGTCCACTGTGCCTGACAACCAGCATGAAGGGTTGAGGGCATGTGAGTGAGTGCTAAAGCTGCCCTTTGTTATTCCACCGTGCCTGATTACCAGCATGAAGGGTTGCGGGCATGAGTGAGTCATAAAACTGCTGTTTGTTATCCCACTGTGCCTGACTGCCAGCATGGAGGGAGGGGGGCCTGTGGGCGAACGCTAAAACTGCATTTTGTTATCCCAATGTGTCTGACTGTCAGCATGGAGGGAGGGGGGCCTGTGGCAATCACTATAACTGCCCTTTGTTATTCCACTGTACCTGACTGCCAGCATGGAGGGATGAGGGCCTGTGGGCGAGCGCTAAAACTGCCCTTTGTTATTCCACTGTACCTGACTACCAGCATGAAGGGTTGAGGGCGTGTGAGTGAGTGCTAAAGCTGCCCTTTTTTATTCCACTTTGCCTGACTACTAGCATGGAGGGATGAGGGCTTGTGGGCGAGTGCTAAAACTGCCCATTTTATCCCACCATTCCTGACTGCCAGCATGGAGAAATGAGGGCCTGTGGGTGAGCGCTAGAACCGCCCTCTGTTATTCCACTGTGCCTCACTGCCAGCATGAAGGGATGAGGGCGTGTGAGTGAGCGCTAAAGCTGCCCTTTTTTATTCCACTGTGCCTGACTGCCAGCATGGAGGGAGGGGGCCTGCGGGCGAGTGCTAAAACTGCCCTTTTTTATTCCACCATTCCTGACTGCCAGCACAGAGGCATGAGGGCCTGTGGGCGAGTGCTAAAACTGCCCTTTTTTATTCCACTGTGTCTGACTGCCAGCATGGAGGCATGAGGGCCTGTGGGCGAGTGCTAAAACTGCCCTTTGTTATTCCACTGTGCCTGACTACCAGCATGGAGGGATGAGGGCTCCTTCCAGGACCTCTTCTTCCTTTGAGTTGGTTGGACCAATCAGCTCAGAAGACACCTGGATACCATTCTCAATGCTGATAAAGAGAGAATTATCAGAAATGTACTTATTCCCTTCACATTAGAGACCCCCAGCAACTTTTCTGGATTTTGAGGACTTGTTTTTTTTCCCCAGAGAAAGTGTGAGCCTTTTTTCCCACTCTCTCATGTATTTTGATATGTGTTTTACTCTTGTGTTCTGTGATTATGGAGTTTCAGATAACTCCCTAGGCATCATCTTTTTATTGTTGTGTTCACAGCACTTTTAGTGCAGTGGAACAGGGTTGTCTTTTGGACTTCCCAAGGTTCAAATACCTTCTCTGGGATGAACTACTGTTCCCCTGAGAATGTAAAGTTAAATTGACTTTACTAGAATTTTTAAATTCATAGACCCAGCACACACTAGCTTCTTATAGCGTGCTGGAGGCGTTACTTAGTATCCCCTATGTCTAAACACTCTTGTAGCTGTCAAAAGCTACCCTTTCCGAATTGAATTTACTGTTGGTAGTGGTTTTATAACAAACCACCATGATTTTTCCTGACCGCGAACACCGGTAGCTAAAAATCGGGCCGCCATGTTTTTCAATATGGTGCCCAAGACCCCTCTGTAAAAACAAACCCCGGTTAACTTTTTTCGCTGTTTCTTTGTGGAAAGGTCCTTCTGGTGTTTAACTCTGCGCGACAAACCAGGTTTGGTCCCTTTGTTCGTAGGCCTTTGGCGGGCTTCAGGACTGAAGTCTGCCCATGGCGTCTGAGCGTCTGGGGTGGGCAGGAAGTGAGGGAGGGGCCCAAAACTCCCTGTGCTTGGTCTCCTAGGAGACCCAAATGCACTATGGCGTGATTGGCTGGCTGACTGTCTGGCAAGGACAGCCACCCTGCTGGGTGAGTGGCAGCTAAGCTGGAATGAATGGGAGAAAACTGTTTAAAAGGCGAGTCTCCAGGACTGGAAGGAGAGTCGATCACTGGAACGTAAGAACCGAAGACGAGCTGGAGGAGGACGGCTGCTGCAACCACTGGACCGTTGGTTTGCCCGGTGAAGCCCTGCTTCACCACCGAATCGCCAGATCTCCATTCGACAGAGAGGCTCCTTCCAGGACCTCTTCTTCCTTTGAGTTGGTTGGACCAATCAGCTCAGAAGACACCTGGATACCATTCTCAATGCTGATAAAGGTTTAGCCAGGGAGACGGAAACCGGTTTGTGTCTTGAAGCCAGGGCTACTGAACCAAAGTGACTCCATTTTGTTTGCTCCAATGACGATCCAGCGTAGTGCAGGAGTCCCCCGACATCCCTCTTGTCCCCACGACTGAGGCTCAGGAACAGCAAGATCTGCAGGTACTGCCAGGAACCAGCATCTACAGCTACATCTTTTTGCTTCACTTTAAGGTACTATGCCATCCGGTTGAGAGATCCTAACTCTGACGGTGAAAGTTCATGAAACTTTTCCAACTTGCAGGCCTAATCAGCTTTGTGACCCAACATATAATTCATTTTCTACTTCTAGAAACTTTTACAAAGACTTCTCCACCTATCCAAGAACACTAGACTATTGACTTTGGCCTAACCTATTGAATTGAACTGACTCTCCTGGTACATCGAACCTTTGCATTATCTAACACAAGTGTTTTCTAATCCATTGTACAAACCTCTGCCTTTTTATTCCTATTTTAAAGTACTGAAGTGCCATTTGGCTCCTTTTAAAGGGGAGCTCAAACTGTCCGTACAACTAACAGTTTTGTACTGTAGTATATTGGTGTTTAATATTGAATTGATTTCTACTAGTGTATGTTTTCTAAATGTATTTGTATTTTTGTATTCATTAGGTTTATATAGCGCTTTACAATAAATGATTGTGTAAATAAATGTTTAAGTATTTTTTACCAAGTAACATTGTGTGTAAATGTCTACTTGAACAATAGTGATTGTGATACCTCTGTGTAACTTCTTTTACTGCTCACATTCCCTCTTGAGATAAGCCTGACTGCTCAGCTCGCTACCAAAATTGTGTGGTACAGACTTATACCAAAGGCTGGTTTTTGCTTCACCTGTAGTCCTTATTGTGTGTAGTGTTCCCAGAGGGTACTGCATGCAATTCTGCCTAACACTGGTGTGCAGCGGTGAGGATAAAGTATAGTTGTTACATTGAGAGTGCTGCTCCTACCTTTGTTCAAAATAACCTTCACAAGGCTAAGCATCACTAGAGAATCGATTGTTTTATAATGCTTACTAGGGATAACTACAAACAGGAGGCCCTAGTCATTCTTACAGTAGATCAACTGAAAGATATGTGTATAGTTAGGAACCTGGCTATTAAAGGAAAGAAAAATGTATTGATTGAAAGATTGTTGAAACAGCAACGATTCAGAAATTGGGCTGTAACCCCCAATGTCTCACCACATGTGGATAATGTTGATGAGGAAAATGATGATGTAGAGTCTAACTCTAATGTTATTGAAGAAGCAGAAGAGACAGAGAAGTCTCAGGATGTGAGCCCCACTGCCCCTCTACCTGCTCTTGGGCAACAACCTTTAGAACAGGGACCCTACCAGGAACAGTACTGAGTCCAGAATGTGTCTCTCATGAGAAGATGAGACTTGAGTTCGAATTCAAAAGGCTCCAAATGCAAACTGAAAACAAACATCAAGAAATCAGGCTCAGAGAAAGGGAATTAAATCATGCACTTGAAATGAAGAAATTGAGCCTCATTACGAGTCCGGCGGTAACCGAGGCGGTAAAACCGCGTGGTTACCGCCAGACTCATATTACCATTCCACCTCTGTGATTCCCGGAAATACCGGGGCATTACAACCTTGGTTTTCCGGGAATCACGGAGGCGGAATGGTGTTAATCCCCATTCCCACTGAGCCCTATGGGACTCGATGGGAATGGGGATCATGGAAACACCGGCGGCATCTCGTAATGACGCCGGTGTTTCCTTGTCCTCCTGCAGGCGGGCAGTGTTAAACCCGCCAGGTCAGACCTGGTGGGAACAATACCTCCCGCCTGCAGGAGTTGTGATCACCCGGCATGGAAACAACGGTGGCGGCGGGTTTACCGCCACCGTTGTTTCCATACCGGGCGATTTGTAATGAGGCCCATTGTCTCTTGAAAATGATTCTCTCCCATAGTCTTCTAGGTTTTCCAGTCCTAAGAGGCCTTGCATGCCTAAACAAGCTGTGAGTATGTATGAGGTGAGACTTGATATTTTGTATTGATTGACTGCTTTTGAGTATAACTATGGGATTCAGGGTTAAACAGGAAATCAGTTGATTCCTTGGCTTTTCTCTAGGCTCCCCCAGTTTGCAATTGATGCTGTAATGGAGGTGGGGGAGCTTGAAAGATTGGAGTATGTTAAGCTAGCTTTAATAGCTAGATTTGGTAAAACTCCTTTGTAGAGGAGGTCCCAATCATGGCCTGCACCCCAGGCCCCCAGGTCGAGGTACCAGGAACATATTCGCCAAGGTTTGTGACGTATGATGAACAAATGAGCCGACAGAGAGCAGCTCTGGGATTCTGTCCATGACCCATCAGAGGAGTAATACCTGTTGAAGTATAACTAGACAACCATGGGCAGCCCAGTCCCCACTGAGACAACCGTACCAGCAGTTAACACGAAACGAAGACTACTTGCAGACTGTCCCCGAAGAAGAACATAGAACCGTAATGGAAGGAGAGTGGTGACGACACACAGGCCCGGACAGACTCACAGATGAACGAAACAACGTCTAAAGGATGACACACAAGACAAAAAGTTATGAATAATGGTGCAACAGACTTAAAAGAAGAAACAACGTTGCAGCACAAAGAACGTAACCATGAAGGAAAGATGATTACACGTAACTGACTAAAATGCCTGTAAATAGGCTTGGAACACAAGAAGCCAAGGAAACTGTACTGCTTGCAATGCTTAGTAGAAGAATAGAGCGGCAAGTGCCAATTATATATCTACCTCAATGAAGCACACTATACAAGTGCGACTCCATTTTGTGAAAACAGAATTAAGCCCTGGCTGCAAGGGGCTAACAAGGCCAGGATTCATATTCCAGCTAAAGCCAATGAAAGAGCGGAATCAAAACTCAGTAAAAAGTAGCTCATGCCTGGGAATTCGAGGTCAACTCCAAGAATGGGGGAGAGCGGCAACCTCGAAGAATTGAAACTTCTGAGCATAGCTGCCAGCCAGTGAAGGTTGAGATAAGGAGGCCCCAGGCAGGTGGCAAGGCTACGGAAGAATCAAATACAAGAAAAGAAGGAAAATGAAGCAGATTCACGGTGATCAGACACCTGACCAGCCAAGCGCGAAGAGGTACCAACGTCTAATGTCACCTAGAACCCGAGGATGCCATAACTTTTCCTGATAAGAAGCTACAGTTTCGAGGCCATCCTCCGCCAACTAATTGACACATTGCCCTAAAGTACTGATTGATGGAAGGGAGGCAGGGTGAATCGTGGGGCACAAGGCACCTGAATGTCCATTCGGAATGCTGCTAATTAAAGTGGAGATTTATGCCTAGGGGTGTAACCCACCCAATCACAATGTACCAAATAATCTAGGGTCCTATAGCTGTATAACCAATAAGATGTCATACTTGTAGTGACGCCTATCACGAGTGATGTAGAGGGATGGAGCATTGACGCCCACCTGATAAGAGTTATCCAATCCTCACGCTCTGTTACCATATACAGATATAGCACATATACTTAAGTTACCTTATCTGACCAATAGAATTGTATGACAAACTTTAGAGTGTTCCACGTCAATGATGATGAGAGTTTGCTATAAAAGTTACTGTTTGCATGAAGAACCTGGAAGTTGAAGCGAGAACAGGCGATCGCATCACTGTTGATTACTAATTGTCTCCCCGTTTTTTTGTACTTGTCATTAAACGGACTCCCCTTTGCCAAACCATTGACTTGTCCTTATTGATTGGTGTCGGAGTAAGAGAATCCTGCACCCCATCCTCCTCAAGGTGCAGCTATCTCGTTTTAAGGTGCCAGAGGGCGAGCTCTGAATCTCATCGGCACGTTCAGAGGTCGCTCCGGCCTACAGTACACTTGGTAGCGACGAGGATGGTTATGACCATCGATTAATGAACATCGATTAATGTTAAGACACCTATTGACCGATGACACGAAGTAACTCTAGGTCTTCGCAAAATATCACAAGTCCTTCGCCATTCGGCTGAGTAGACTGATAAGCTTCCCGTGGACAATGATGGTGTAAGTCCATAAAAACTGCAGTGGGTCTGAAGGAACCTGCCTTACAGAGCATAACCTTCTCAATCCTACAGGCAGCCGTTCGGACAAAAAGAGCGGAGAGGCCGTAACGGAGGGGCGGTGATCCCGAGGATCCAGAGAGGAACCATGCGAGCGGTGAGTGAACGAAAAGATTCAATACTTTGGCAAAAGCCTTGTAGGCATTAGAACAAATAAGGGAAAAGGTAACGGAGGGTGGCGGAGGGTGGCGGAAAAACAGCAAAATAGAAGTAGAGAAGACTGAATATATACAAGGAGATAATGACTTGCATATAATAGAGAAAACAGTGGTTACTGGGATAGACACCCGAGAGAAAACAGTGGTTACCGGGATAGACACCTGAGAGAAAACAGTGGTTACCGGGATAGACACCCAAGAGAAAACAGTGGTTAACGGGACAGACACCCGAGAGAAAACAGGGGTTACCAGGAAGGACACCTGAGATAAAAAAGTAAGAGGATTCGCCTTGTTCCTGCGCTTTAATATAGTGGTCATTAGAAACGTGAACTCAGATCCCACAGAAGAGAGGATGATTAGGATACAACCACATTTAAAGACGTTGTAAAGGGAGTTTGTTTAAACCCCATGTCGGGGTACTGATTAGAAGGCAGAGATGTATGTGTCCAGCTGGTGTCTGTCTAGTCTGTCAAGTGTCTATTGTACGTGTTCTGTTGTATGTCACATGTAAAGAATTGTGTATCATTGATCGGTTGAAACAAAGTTTTGGGTTTTACGCAATTCTGTAACTAAGAGGGAATCGCACATGGACTGATGTTCTTGAGCAAATTGATGATATAAAATGTTGGCAAGAAAGATTGGTTTGGGGCTTGTGGTATTTGGTGCTCGCTCATATAGTTGGGAGTATTGAAAGTGCATGAAAATATTGTTGGAAATAGAATTCAAGCATGGAGGATATTACACCACTCGCCCACTTATGTAAGCAGTTGCCTAAACATGCACCCAAGCTTAAGAAATATAGCACTGAGTGGGTTAAGGGTACCCCCCACAAAATGTTTATGCCGTGGCCACAGAACGGGTCCTTATCGAAAGCCGTCTTACAACATATGACAACTTATTTACATGCCACATATACAAGCAAGACACTAGAGAAACATCTTGCGGGTCTGGAACTTTGGAAAATGTTTGAACAGCCAAAGGAGGAGAGCCTCCCGCAGACTGGATATTAAACAAATGCACGGAGGGGGGTGAGATGCCTACCACGCCACCAGCCCCGCCTGAGCCATAGATCGAGGGAAGTAAGTCAGAGGGACTCTACCTGCTAAGCGAGCTTAAAGCAGCCACAGGGTATAGCCACCCCGCATATGAGTCACCTACTTGCAGTAGTGACGAAGGTAAGGGGAAGGATCAGGAAAGTAATCCTACCTCCGCAATCCCGAGGGACAAGGAGAGACGCGACGATGAAAGGAAGGATCAGGCACAGATTAGTGCACCTCTCGATAAAGAGAGAAAGGGAAAGAAATGGAAAGGTGAAGACAGAACTGACGAGATAGCATTCGCAAAAGACGAATGGATGGGAGGGCAGATATTGTTGAAACTGAATGGTAAAGGAAGTGATGACGTGAGACCGAGAGAGAGGTCTGATGAGGTACGGAAAAGGGAAAAGGAGAAAGAAAAGGAAATAAGGGATGAAAGAATAAAAAGGAAAGATAGGCTGAGGCGAGAACAGCTATATCGCGAAGAGCAAGAAAAAGCGCTCAATCGCGAACAGAAAGCAGCCTATGACCAGCACAGACAGAATCAGGGAAGTTTAGAAGGAGAGCAAAGAGTATGTGAAACGAGAATAAGGAGTCGGGAAGATGAGGAAGGTAGAAGGGCAAACGAACATAGAAATGAAAGGAGAAGAGAAGATAAGACTAGAGAAGAAGTGAGGAAGCGCAAGGAAGCTGATGATGATACGGAACGTAAGCATAGACAGAGGGCAAACGATCCTGAATATTTGAAGCGGGAAGTTAAAAAACCTAATCCTGTTGTAGAGTGGGAAGATATCGAAGAAATCTTTCCTGCGTACGACTCAGTACCAGGCTTGAGTATGGCAAGTATCGAAGATGACTTCGACACCAGAAGCATCGGGGAAACAATCGATAAAATATATGATGAAATGGGGTTGGAGCTAATACCCCACTGGGAAAGGGAATACAAGCGCTTGGAAAGCACTCAGTTATATGATACAGAGGATGTCACCCGAAGTAGAGGGAACAGGAGACTGTCCCTGCACAGGCTAGAAATTAGTAAGAACGACGAAGATGCAAGGAGTTGTGTGAATTCGGAACAATCAATGTCCGACTCCGGATGGGAAATGGAGGACGAGACGAATTAAGATGGGAGACGGCACGAAAAGCGACTCCCAAGGGACCAAGGGGTACGGTAGTCAGACACTAGCGAGTCCGCACACAGGACATCAGAGTCTGCCGTGCAGCCTGACCAACGTGTGGGAACACCCCACGGTCGGAGGGGGCGTCAGCACCAGCATACGTAGACAGATTGAGCACATTGGCAGGCAGACGGCGATGCAGGAATGTTACCCCAGCGATAGACAGGAGAGCCATGGGGAAGGAGACAGAAGACTGCGCCCTCCAATTCCCACTGCTAGAAAAAGAGGGACTAAGACCACAATATATTCCATGGCCTCACATGGATCAAAAGAATCTGAACAACAAGCTTCCAATGCTGACATCGTGAGCCGGAAAGTGGCTACACGAGTTGGAAAAAATGACAGGGGGTGTCACGTTAGCTATTGGGGACATTAAAGGCCTCTTGATCGCCATAGTCAAGTGGCACAGCGAGTAGAGCGCTCGCTTTGACATCGGTGCAGAGTCTGCTCACGCAGGTTCGAATCCCCGGCGGGGCCAAACTCAGCCTTTCATCCTTCCGAGGTCGATAAATGAGTACCACACACCGTGGGTAAAAATAAGCAGCGCTCAGATACCTGAGGGTTTGTAGCGCTATATAAATGCCAAATTATTATTATACTTGGTGAAAGAGCAGACGATGTGTGGAAATGAGCCGGGTACCCTGGTGTAACCATAACTAACACTACCCATGATGGAGCACCATTTAATAACTGTAGAGCAGCAGTGTGGAAAGCACTACGAGTGCTGTACCCAGACACTTCTGATATGGGTGCTATAATGACTCAGAAAATGAAGGAGTCAGAAGATCCGTTGATTTATATCCAGTATTTCCAAGACGTGTGGGTGCTCGAAACGCATGAATCTTGGTAGGAGTAGAAGCTAAACCATGGGCCAAAATACAGTTGACTATTGTACATTACTGTAGATTGTTGCAAGAAAAGAGTCAGAAAAAGGAGGCAACTCGTGAGGGTGAGGAAGCAAAGCTGGTGCAAAAGAAATTATCAAAGTACGCTCTCGAGGGAGCCAAGCTGACAAGCCCAGCTGAACCGAACGTACAACAGGTGACTAACTTGCAGCAGAACAACCAGGGTAACGCAGGATTATATCGGAGGGGAAGGGGATTTAGAGGAAGAGGATGGCAGAGTAATCAGGGAGGGTTTCAAAGTAATCTAGGAGGTTTCCAGAGTAATCAAGGAGGCTTTCAAAATGTGCAGATGGGCAATCCAGATATGTCAACCGGACAGATAACCCGACCACCACCAATATATTGGCTGTGTGGTATAACTGGGCATGTGGCACGCTCATGCAGAAGCCAAGGTACATGGCAAAATGGACAAGGAATGGGAGCAGGCATGGTGAATCCGACTGCTATCCCACAACAGGGCGGTGCACAAAATCACACAGTGCAGCTGCAAGCACCAGACTTGCAGCAAGGTGCACAGCAAGGGGTTCAACCCTCGAACATGGGGAACCTGCCACAAGGACAATCCCAACAGGCACCACTGCAAATGTATCTGGGCACAAACTCCGGAAGGGGAAGAAACCCTGGGAATGGAGAAAATTCACAAGCATACAATGGCCCAAACTTATATATGAACTAGGACAGCTCACTAGGAACTCTGATGTGCTCTATCCTATCATTGACACCAGACCCTAATAGGGAACCAAGGGTGAATCTCATCATTGGGGGGAAAGAATATTGCTTCTTGGTTGACACAGGTGCAACTCGCTCATGCATACGAGAAGGCAAGTTTTCCTTGTCCATAGATACTCAGGAGATCACAGCAGAGTTCCCTTTACAGACACTCTCCCCATCTCCGTAGGAGACTGTGAGATGAATGTGCCGTTATTATATTCACATCAGTCCCCAGTAAACATCTTGGGTCGAGATGTAATGACAAAATTAAATATGATGATCTCATTCATGGAGGAGGGCATAGTATGCTCCACTCCAGGATTGTATTATTCAAACGTGTGCGAAATGATCAGAGCATACTCAGGACACGTAGCCATGAGAGCAATACCGTTAGAACCAGAAGTCTTCGCATATGGCATACATGTGCTTATAGCGGGGTTGCCAGTCTTGCAGATAGGACTATGAGAACCCCTGACAAGTTTTTATTCAGAAACAAGAATACCTATGCATGAAGAAGGGGGACGAGTATTTCCCTTGACAATACATATTGCAGCAGTACGAGGGAAAGTAGCAATGGTCGAAGGGTTCGATGACGAAGGCAGACAATGGTGTACGATTATCGCCATTGAAGAAGGATATCGAATGACTGATGTCACCGATGACGATCTGTTCGAAGAACACCCGGACTTAGAAGAGACGAGGGTGGAAGTAAGTCTCATATTCTGGGTCAAAATGATCAAACGAGAGAATGATGTTGGTGCTGATCCGTCCGGCATACTTTGATGACGACATGGCACAGGTGCCTGTCTCAGTATGGACTACAGGGCCCTATGACGTAGGCCTCCTGAAAGGGGCGGGGGAAGTGAAAATTAAACTGAAACCAGGAGCAATTTTCCCAAAGGCGTGACAGCATGCCATGTCCAGAGAAGCGGATGAAGGGATTGAGAAGACAATTGCTGCCATGATGGACCAGGGCATCCTAGTGACATCAGAATCACCCTGTATTACGGTGATTTATCGTGTCAAGAAATCAAAGGGAGGGTCTTGGCATTTAATCCAAAATTTAAGAGCATTAAACAATATTGTTGAAGCTGAGTTCCCTCTAGTCCCTAATCCAGTTACAATTCTATGTAACATACCGACTGAGGCGAAATATTTCACAGTGATTGACTCGAAAAATGCTTTTTTCTCAATCCTGCTGCACCGTGACTCACAAGATCTAACGTCATTCACGTTCAGACAAATGCGTCTGAAAAGCACAGGTTGCCACAGGGGGATTTTGAATCCCTGTCCATCTTTAACAGAGTCCTGCAAATGGACCTAAGCAACATTGCAGTGGACAGTGTTGTCTTGCAGTATGTGGATGACATTCTAATCTGCAGCACCACTGACGAACAATGCAGGCACGACTCTATCTAGCTACTGACTACACTGGCTGAGAATGGATATAAGGTTGACAAGGAAAAGCTACAATACTGTCAACTAGAGGTGCTGTACAGAGGCCTGTTAATTTCACATGAAGGGAAAAAGGTCACCCCAGAAAGGGCTGAAGCTATTATGAACACAGCTAAGCCACTCACGATAAAGCAGATGCAGAGCTTCTTAGGCCTGTGCAATTATGTTAGAGCATGGGTCTTTCGACTACAGCTTTTATACCAAGCTCTCACTCCAGGCCCTGAAGAAGGCCCAAGCGACAAAGTGTAACGCTCACCTGGTATCCACGGGGACGTCACTCAGCCTGTTCTGACCACTTACGACCTCAAACCCTTCCCTGGAGTCTACTCGACTGGAGACTGGGCCTGAAACACAGGATTGGTAGAGTTTAACTCCCTATTGTCTCTGTGTGCTTGAACCCCTTCTTCCCCGGGGTCCAACCCTTCCCTTTGATCCACAGCTCACCTTATTTTCTTGGAAAGTGTGCTCTACATCCTGCTTTCAGCGCAGGGGCGCGTTCATTGATGCGGGCTCTTTGCTGCCTAGTTACCTCACTGGCAAGAGACCAACAGGTAAGTATAATGAGTCTTTTGAACAGTTCACTAACTTCGTTCCTTTCCTTCCTTAGATGATGGTCGGCGTCCGGGGATGGTGATGTGCTGATGAGGTGAGTGGCTCTGAAGGTGAGTAAGAGCACGATGCGCAATACGACCCTTTCGTATTTGTATTGAACTGAGTTCTTTTTCTGTGTCTTTTAGGTGCCGCAATGTTTTCAGCGTGGATGCCGGTTATGAAGAAGAAATGCGGTGAGTAAGCGCGGTATGGGGCGCCTCTAGATGTGTCCACACTAACCTGGAGTGTCTTTTCCCTCTTGCAGATGGATTAGAAGGTCTGGAGACAGAGTTCCCTCAGAGCAGCTGGGATTCAGGTAAGCGTTTGAAGCTCGTACAGTCTTTAAAAATAAGCGAAGATTTGCTGAATGCTTACTAATGCCTTTTTTCTGTTCTTTTCCCCTTTCCTTAGGAAGCGGCGTGCCGGGATGGGAAGGACACAGCCGGCAGAACAGAAGAAGCGTTGAATGATGGGCAGAAGCGCTGCAAGGTAAGGCTGTTCCTAACAGTGTTCTTGTTCTAGCAGGAGCTGAGCGCCGAAGAAAGATGCAGGCCTACTGGAGACTGATCCGAACATGGTGAGTGCCACGCTGCAGGTGCAGAAAACACAAAGCATGTTTCTCAGCCTGGGCGTGGCTTAAATAGTCTCTGGGTATCCCAGGTGTCTCTGGGCTGAACCACACCCAAAAGACTAGCCTGCACATGCAGTTCTGGGAACCAAAATATGTGGGGGCATCCATCTTGTCCCCATTAATGCACTTCAAGCCCAATCCCCAATGTTATCCTTTGGAAGTGAGTGAGTCTGGTGCCACAAGCGCCAAGTCTGACTCCAAGTGGGTCTTTGGAGCGATGGAGGGGCCCTTGAGGGCCATGTAGGTGATTGTGGCCTGGCTCCAGCCTGACATCTGGGAGGGCTGGGGACATGAGGGGCACAAATCATGACACAAAGGAACAAATTGAATGGACTGAGGCGATGGACAAAGGGTTTGCAGAGCTCAAGAGAGCGATTTGTACGACTCCAGTTCTCAGGATTCTTAATTATGCAGAGGAATTCTACCTGTTCTCACACACAGATGGCATGTTATGACGGCAGTGCTTGCCCGAAGAACCTCGTCGGGGTACAAGCCCCTGGCGTATTACAGTGGGAATCTGGACCCAGTAAATGAGAGGCCAGTTCCCATGTGAACAAAGCTTAGCTGCCACAGCGTTCACCATAGAGAAGGTGACAAGTATTGTGATGGGATGCTCCATGACGTTATACGTCGAGCACTCATTATTCGCCATCTTAGAGAAACCAAAAGGAACATTGACATCTCAGAGAGCTTCTGCATATGAAGTGATCATATCTAATCCATCGATCAAAATAGTTTGATGTAAAACAGTAAACCCAGCTGCGTTCAAAGCTGAACCAGTCACTGAAGGAGAGACGATAAATGACTGTGCAAAATATGAAGAATTCTGTGACGAAATCCCCAGGATGAAAGAAAATGCCCTGATGGATGGTGAGATCATGTTCATTGACGGTTCTTTGAGAATCGACCAAGAAGACGGTCAAAGATATACAGGCGCTGCTGTAATGAAACACATAGCAAACAGAGAATTTCGAGTACTCCTTAGTGCACGAATCCCATCTCACTATTCAGCACAGGCTGCAGAACTATTGGCGTTGATACTCGCCATTGAGAATCACGCAGACCAGGAAGTAATGGTGTACAGCGACTCCTCCTATGTGATGTCAACAGTGCACGCAGGTTTAGTGTGCTGGAAAAGGAGGGCTACCTCCGAGCGGACGGCAAGCCAGTGCAACATGCAGCCCTATTGGACAGGCTGATAAAGGCGCTACAGTTCCCAGTACACATAGCGGTTGTGAAATGCGCTGCCCATACTCAAGGGACAGATTTGTGTCGCGCAGAAATCACTCAGCAGACACAGAAGCCAAGCGTATGGTATCCAAGAGTGAAACGATCATGGAAGTAGAAGTGGCACGCTCCCATGAATGAATGATGGCAGCTTGAGCCACACCAGAGGCCTATAGTAATATGGGGCTGACTCAACTGATGGAAATTCAAGGAGAGGCACTGCAGGACAAAAAGGACCTGTGGAAGCGTTAATTGTAGTGGTGTGTTCATTCTCTAGATGGATAGAAGCAGGTCCCTGTGCACACCCAGACTCAACCTGTGCTGCCAAATTCCTGGTGAGGGAAGTGCTCCCTAGATGGGGGTGTGTGAGGTGATGAGGTCAGACAATGGGGCTCATTTTGTAAACTCTGTCTTTGAGCGGATTAGCTTGCTTCTTGGTGTAAAGCACACGTTCTCGTCGGCATATCATCCGGAAGGTAATGGAATTTGTGAGAGGCTCAACGGCTTGTTAAAGGAAAGGATAGCCAAGTTGAAGCTTACTCTAAAGAGGGGATGGCTGCACTGTCTACCACTGGCATTGTATGCTCTTCGGAAACAACCAGGATCCGACCATCATCTTACGCCGTCATGGGACAGAGAATGAACACTCCCCTTACCCCTCGAGGTAGAGCTAGATGTGATGCCCAGGCAACCAGAGAGGTCTTGGGAACTGAGATGCAGGAATACCTGAACTGCATGACATCAAGCCTTCATATCATTTCAGACCAACTACAGCGACAACGAAAAGGGTGCAGCACAGCACAAGGCACAGCGGGAGATACTGAAACAGACACAGTTCAAGGTCTATGTGCGCATCTCATCTTATCTGGAGATGCTGTGTGGGTAAAGAACCACACGAGAAAAAGGTGGGACGAGCCAAGATTCAACGGCCCGTTCATTGTAGAGGACTGCACTCCGTCAGCCATTAAACTGCAGGGCAGGAGAGCATGGGTCTTCCTGAATGACATTAAAACCTGTATCGGCGAAATCCCTCTAGCTGCACCCCACCGCGAAGAAATCACGGACAATGGGGAAGAACCTCCGCAACTGCAGACGAGATCGATGATGAAGAAGAAGGACACATGAGTAGCAAAAGCAATGACAAAGGAACTCTGTTGCAAGTTGTGACTTAAAACTGGACATTTCCGCCGAACAAAAAGGAATTAAGGATATAAAAGGGACACTCTGTGCATCATAGTTGCAGGGTGAAGTCGAGAATTGCACATCTAAAGCCACAACACATTGATAATACTTTTGAATCAGCCATACTTAAGCATTGGTGGAAAACAAGACTCTGATAGACTGTGAGCAAAGGCTTTTTGTTTAAGAGCATAAAACAGTGTCCTGAAGCAACCAACGCTAAAACTTTGTTTCTCAGAATTTATGGGATCACCCAACAGAAATCTCACAAGGGACATCTTGTGAGGGAAATCTCACCTACTTCCAGTTAGTAGTAATATCATATCCTTCACTTGTAGGGAGAGTAACCTGTGTCATAGACTTTGTTCGAGACTCTGCCAACAAGAAGGTAATCCGGCAACTGCTGACTGTCATCGCGGAAGCCTTCGCTGTGTTACCCGAATACAGTGATAAGGAGACAAATGCTTCCACCACAGGTGATCATAGATGAACTCACGTACACACTTTGCTTTCGCATCATAGAGGAATGCCCAGGACTCGTAGGAAGAACAAGGAACACACTCATATACATTAGAGATCCAAGAAACACTGAAACTGGGAACCAGCTGTGGTGTAAGCTCAACTACGTGGTCGCAATCCACGCAGCAGGAAAGTGTAGAGACTGTTCACTTCAAAAGAAAGGCCTGTGATCCAGAACACAGCAAAGCGGGACAAATGTCCCTGTCACCCGAAGACAGCCGCCTGGCACATAATGTCAAATTCCATCTAGTCACTGACTTTCCAGAAATGGTGGTGAGACCTGCCGAGGTTGACATCATCACCTTCATCAGAGATCCAGCTAATGTCGCACATATTGGAACGCTCCTCCATGGCAAAATGCTGAAAGTGGAGCTGTCTAACTTTCAGAGAGACTACATGAGGAGATTCCAGTGAAAACTTCCACCGAGGGACAGATCGAGAGAGCAGAGACAAGAACTCCACCGTTTTATTATTGTATTCTTAGTTTTATTTTTGACTCTGAGTTTGACTGATTGCCATTTTTTCCACTTTTACATTAAACAGGATCCAGCATGTCTTCAGGACTGAAGCAAATTCGGGGGGTGGACTGGGAATTGACCTATTTTGAATATGCATAATGAACGTGCCTCACCAAAGGTGTTAGTCTAATATTTTTCCATAGTCTAGCAAGGGAACTGTATCCCATAACCAGAGACAATCGCCACCCACAAGAGGGGGACACTTACAAAGCAAAAGACACTTTATGTTACAAACTTCTCGAGAAACAATGACAGAGTAAGTGAAAAGAATTAAACACTGATATTGACATGATTGAGATGGGGGCCCAGAACAGTAACCTGGTCCTCCCACAAACAGAAGGGCACCCCCACTTCCCTGGAAGAAAATGCTGCAAATTGTCATTCCACACGATTATGTGTATATGCATAGGGATTATTATTGTGTTTCTGTCACTAACTATCAGAACCGCAGTCTTTATTGATGCACAAAGTGCTCCAATTTCAGTGCACCCACCAGATAACGTACGCATGAATCACACGAGAGAACCCAGACCCTATATAGTTATTCCGGTTCCAAGAAAACCTGATGGTAAGGTAAACAAATTAAAATTAAATGTAATTAGCAGTGATTCATACACACGTGAGGTAACGAATGAAGAGAAAAGCTGGAGACAGGGTCAGCACGGAATGAATGAAAATATAGCACTGACCACTACACGCACACTGAATGCACACGAACAGGGGAAAGTGCCAATGGCTACAGAACTCGAACAAAGACAACAGAAAGCACGAGACTGCTTGCCGAACACCCAGCCCCTGAAAATGATAAAGGTGACCGAAAAGAAGCAAGTGAAAGACCAACTAAAGAGGATACAGCAAAAGCCCTCAAGAAGACAGAAACGGCTACAAGAGAATTCACTGCATAGACACAAATGCTGATAGATCATTTATTCCCGGTTATAGCTAAAGCAAAGAAACTACATGAGGAGCTGAAAAATAAAACTGCAGAGACTAGAGTGATAAGCATACCAGTTCCAACAAAAATGACAAACACCAGGCCCACAATGCTGCCTTACGTTGGGCTGATGTCAAACAGATGGTGGGTAAGGGCACTCTACAAAAGAATACAAGAGGAGAGGAAGGGAAATGTAAAATCGCCTCTTACCACAGCGTTTCCGACAATGAAACCTGCTTCACCGACAAGCATGCCGGAGAGTCCTCCTGCAAGGAGAAGCCGCGCAGATTCATTTAAAGATGTAGTTATGGCTAACTACAGGAAGACACTAAGAAGCAAGAGAAGCCCATATGAAGATAACAATGAACTGAATGATTACCTGGACAGCACAGCACATCTAGGAAATAACATTTGGTACCAACACATGAAAGAGGTCGGAAGAAGAAAGCGGAAGAAGAATGCTACGTCTGTGCACTCCTACCGTACAGCATGGGAAAATCCAAGATCTTCGTGGCTGTAGAAATTGATGTCCCGACAGCACACTGTTTGTCACGCGTAACAATGTGCAACACCAGAGGACAGTTTATGGGAAGAGATGCCTCACTGATATGGGCAACCGAAACAGCATATCCCAATGAAGATGATTACATCCTGGACATTAAGATAAGAAACATAGCTCATACCAGGAATCAGGTGATCAGGTATGAAAAACCAGAAGTGAAAGGAACAGGAACTAGATGGGAGATAAACCCGAGACTGAACGCCCAAGGAAAAACTTCAGAAAAAGCCAGAATTTGGAAGAATAGAGGCCAGATGCAGATTTGGGGAACAGTGCTTTCACCAAGCAGATGGGAAGAAGGAGTAGTGATATGCCGAGCGGGGATGGTCCTTGGAGCCTGCAAAGAAGCAGTAGAAAACTCACAAAAACTGTGCAAACCTCTATGGTCAAAATTGGTAAAAATACTAACCTGGGTCGAAGATAGAGGGGGACCCTTGCAGATAGTACCACTGGAAAGCCCAAAATTGTGCTTCAGGAACAATGGCACTAGGAAGATGGAAGAGAATCAGAACTGCGGACAAATTTATGAAGCTCCTGGAATGACTGAGGGAACCGCAGTGATTATGGATCATTACTGGGCGTGTGGATCCAAAGCATACGTAAGACTACCGAAAAACTGGGGAGGCATATGCACAATTGTGAATGTCCACGTTCCTGCACTTGTGATCCCGAAAAGTGACCTGAATATTGACTGTTTCCCGAAAGCAGATGCTCATCTAAGGAAGAGGAGGTCGGTGGAACTGGTATCTCGAAGGAAGATAGAGAGCTACTTTTCTGCCAAATCAGAAGAAGCATTTCATGCAATCCCATATGAACACAGGCTGTTTAGCCTCAACTCATCAGTATTCACAACGATTTTCCTGCCACACATTCAAGTTGGAATAAATACTAAATGGTTGCAGATAACCAGGGGAGTAATTGCAGACCATCAGCACCACCATAAAAGGATTCAACGCAATCAAAGACGAATTGAGAGAAATACGATTGATGCCACTCCAGAACAGATATATACTTGACATGATCACTGCGATGGATGGAGGTGTTTGTGCAAAAATCAGAGAATCATGTTGTACAATTAAACCTTTGCATGATTAAGAAAATGGAACCTTAACTGAAGCCATAAGTATGCTGTCAAACCTGCAGAACCAGATGATCAATGAAACTGACGAAGTTGATGATGACAGCTGGTTTGGAACACTATTTTCATGGGTCCCACAATGGATAGCAGACATATTCAAGGTTTTGGGGGCCCTGCTATTTATGATACTACTAGGATTTTGTGTTATCAAGATAATCGTAATACAATGCCAGAAAACTGCAAAGAAAGCAATTGGAATGAAGATCATGATCGATGTCAAACCAGGATGGAAGCCCAGAGACCTGACTGATGAAGAAATCGGAGACTGTGTCAGGGCTAGCGAATTCGTGCCAGAAGTAACAAAGTTTGTGTATCCCGTAAAACTAAGAAAATATGAAGGAAAATGGATCTACTGTAGCCCAAATGTACAATGTCAGTTAACAACCTGGAACAAAGATGAACATGTAAAAACAGCAGGAAGTTTGAAGGGAGTAATACAAATATGGACCCCAAAGAAACACACGTTCGCACCATCATGTACAAACCTAGAAGATGATGAACAAGATGCAGTAGAGCCAAGTAAGACAAACCCAGAGGAGGATGCAGAAGTGGTCGATGAACTGACCGGAGGGGGGGGGTGTAGAGGAGGTCCCAAACATGGCCTTCACCCAGCCCCACAGGTCAAGGTACCAGGAACATATTTGTCAAGGTTTGTGACGTATGAGGAACAAATGAGCCAACAGAGAGCAGCTCTGGGATTCTGCCCAGGACCCATCAGAAGAGCAATACCTGTTGAAGTGCCTATAACTAGACAACCTTGGGCAGCCCGGTCCCACTGAGACAACCGTACCAGCAGTTAACATGAAACGAAGACTACTTGCAGACTGTCCCCTTAGAGGCACATAGAACCATAATGGAAGGAGAGTGGTGACGACACACAGGCCCGGACAGACTCACAGATGAACGAAACAATGTCTAAAGGATGACACACAAGATGAAAACTTATGAATAATGCTGCAACAGACTTAAAAGAAGAAACAACGTTGCAGCAAAAAGAACATAACCATGAAGGAAGGATGATTACATGTAACTGACTAAAATGCCTGTAAATAGGCTTGGGATGCAAGAAGCCAAGGAAACGGTACTGCTTGCAATGCTTAGTAGAAGAATAGAACGGCAAGTGCCAATTATATATCTACCTCAATGAAGCACACTATGCAAGTGCGACTCCATTTTGTGAAAGCAGAATTAAGCCCAGGCTGCAAGGGGCTAAAAAGGCCAGGATTCATATTCCAGCTAAAGCCAAATGAAAGAGCGGAATCGAAACTCAGTAAGAAGTAGCCCATGCCTTGGAATTCGAGGTCAACTCCAAGAAGGGGGGAGAGCGGCAACCTCGAAGAATCAAAACTTCAGAGCATAGCGGCCAGCCAGTGAAGGTCGAGATAAGGAGGCCCCAGGCAGGTGGCGAGGCTACAGAAGAATCAAATACAAGAAAAGAAGGAAAATGAAGCAGATTCACGGTGAACAGACAAGTGACTAGCCAAGGGCAAAGAGGTACCAACGTCTAATGTCACCTAGAACACGAGGATGCCATACATTTTCCTGATGAGAAGCTACAGTTTCAAGGCCTTTCTCAGCCAACTAATTGACACATAGCCCTAAAGTACTTATTGATGGAAGGGAGGCATGGTGAATCTTGGGGCACAAGGCACCTGGGTGTCCATTCGGCATGCTGCTAATGAATGTGGAGATTTATGCCTAGGGGTGTAACCCACCCAATCACAATGGACCAAATAATCTAGGGTCCTATAGCTGTATAACCAATAAGATGTCGTACTTGTAGTGACGCCTATCACGAGTGATGTAGAGGGATGGAGCATAGACGCCCACCCGATAAGAGTTGCCCAATCCTCACGCTCTGTTACCATATACAGATATAGCACCTATACTTAAGTTACCTTTTCCGACGAATAGAATTGCATGACAAACTTTAGAGTGTTCCACATCAATGATGACGAGAATTTGCTATAAAAGTTACTGTTTGCATGAAGAACTTGGAAGTTGAAGCGAGACAGGCGATCGCATCACTGTTGATTACCAATTGTTACCCCGTTTTTTGGACTTGCCATTAAACAGACTTCCCTTTGCCAAACCATTTACTTGTCCTTATTGATTGGTGTCGGAGTAAGAGTATCCTGCACCCCATCCTCCTCAAGGTGCAGCTATCTCGTTTTAAGGTGCCGAAGGGCGAGCTCTGCATCTCATGGGCCCGTTCAGAGGTCGCTCCTCCATCCAGTACACCTTCTCAGTATCTTAAGACATTTAGGACCCTCAAAAAGCATGATGGTATCCCTTGGGCTACCTGGGTGTGTGAATGTTTGAACAACTTAGATGTTTGGGCAAAGGGTTACAGGGTTAACACCTTTGAAGGTATGAGAAATCTATTTTTGTTGGAAACTATTTTTGATGTCTGCTCTCCTGAGCTGAGACAGCATTTGACTGACACTAAGGAACTTGATCCAAAGAAGTTAGCAAAAGCTGCTGACTTGTGGGTTCCCAACCGGGCTACTCATAAGGATTCTGTGGCAACTCAGACTAAGGATGAGGGAAAGCAGCACAAGAAAGATACAAAAGAGAATTCCAATACCTCCAATCCAAAAGAGGGCACCAAACATAAGAAAGGTAAACCACAAGGGAAACCGAATCAGGCTAGTGAAACATCTGGTGCCAAACCAGTGGGAGGTCAGCAGAAACTCTCATTTGTCAAAACATTTGGAAAATGTTATGCTTGTGGGTCTACTGGCCATGTTAAAGGGGATCCCAGATGTAAGGGTAAACCTTTGGGATTCACACTGTCCCCTTAGAATTCTCCCCAGAGGAAGAAGTACAAATGGCAAGTGGAAACCTTCACCTACTGGCTGAGGAACCCATGAAAGTCTCAGCCAGTGTTTTTTGTTAGTGTCCCTGGGTCTGTGGGACCAGCAGAACTTAGATGTCTTTAATTCCATCCCAGATAATACTAAAGAGTACATAAAGACAGTGTTCTTGTCAATGGTCAGGAGTCCCCTGCCATTAGAGACACTGGGGCCAGCATTACTGTAGTGGACGGTTCATTGTTCAAGGTAGGGGATGTTTCTAAGGCACCAAAATACCTCACTAAGCTTGCTGGAGGCCCTGTTCAAATGCTTCCACAATTACCAGCTGTCATCCAGTGCAATGACATGACTGTAATGATACCTGTTAGTGTGCAGCGTGAGGTGACTGGGAGAGCACTTTTGCGGAATGACTCTCAAAGGTCTCAAAGAAGAAGCCAGAAAGCATTCTTGTGCTTCCAACAAGGACATCCCCGAGACTGTCCAAAGTCACACCAGTGACTACTCCACCAGCTGAGGCTGAGTGTGAGAACCAACCAGGAAAGGTTGAATCAGCTGATGTGGAATCAGAGCTGGAAGAAGACCTGACCCCTGTTGGAGATCTGGATCCTAAAGACCATCCTGAGCTGCAGTCTTTTCTGGCGGAAGGTGGAACCTGTAGGGCAGACTTCAGCAGCGGTCAAAGAGAGTGTCCTACTCTTGAAGGTCTTCGCCAACAGGCAGCTTCCCAGCTGGATGGGCAATAGGCAGGGAAGCATAGGTTATACTGGGTAGATGTCGACCTCTGTAGTGAACCCACTGAGTCAATCCCAGGGGAATACAGAAGACTTGTAGTTCCTCTGGAGAGCAGACTACAGTTCCTACAGTTAGCCTATGAGATTCCTTTAGCTGGTCACTTGAGTTTCAAGAAGACCAAGGAAAGGCTTTCTCTCAATTTCTACTGGCCTTACTTGGAGTCTGAGGCAGATCAATTCTGTAGGAGCTGTCATACTTGTCAGACATTTGGCAAGAGTGGAGCCAAGAATGTGGCACCCTTGGTGCCTCTCCCAGTGGTGCGAGTCCCTTTTGAAAGGGTAGGTATTGACATTGTTGGTCCCTTAGACCCTTCAACCTCTTCAGGCAAAAGGTTTATCCTGGTTGTAGTAGACCATGCTACTAGATAGCATGAAGCAATACCCATGAGGGCTGTTACAGCTTTGGCTTTTTCTAAGGCCCTATTTGGTATTTTTACCAGGTGTAAGCGACTTCAATTCAACACTACAGCTAAGTCAATGCCTAGTCTGGGATGCTGATGGAAGCCCTTATTGATGTATTTTTATGTCCAGTTCGTTTACTCTGGGTGACAACCCTTATATAACAACCCTCTCTCAGAATCCCTCTGACCCTGCTGAGCCAAGAAGTAGGTTTGTTTTGCAAATTTAAAAGGTTTATTTGAAAATTAAACAATATATATCTATCACACTTTTATAGTAAATTAATATTTGATAGCACACTTGTGAGGATGATAGTGATCAACAATGGATAATGTTACAGTGGTACACTCTTTTTGATGGCTTAGAAGTGATATAGAGAGGATAAAGTAGCTGAGAAAGCTTTTATGGCTTCAAGGTCAATGCAATGATGAATGAAAATGCAGTACAGAAAATAAACTTGATATGACTTCAACAAAAGACAATGTAATCACTTTTCTATGACAATTCACCCCCCCCCCCTTATGCAAGGTAAAGAGAGTGGAAGAAAAGCACACAGTTCTCAGGAATGCAATCAAATATAATTCAGTTCCCCCTAGCAAGCTTAGAGGAAAACAGGTAGGAGTTTTAAACACAGGCAATATACTTTGATGTGGTTGCAATTAAGTGAAAAATATGCTAAAAATGCTTTTAATTCCCTCTAGAGGTTCAAGTTGGGTGACAGCTACTTTGTATTAGTTCAGGATCACTTTAGCAATGCTCTATGAATGAGTGTTAGGTTGCAAACGAATTTCAGCAAAGGAAAGCAAGGACAAATCGTTTTACACGTGGCTGAAATTAAGCAAAATGTCAAATTGCGGAAAATTTAGTCACGTGCGTCGAGGGCAATTACAGAGGGAGTATGAGGAGTAGCAAGTTGGTTTAGAGCTTGGAAAGCATAGAATCTCAGCTTCAAAATAAAAGTTAAATCTTGCTTCTATCACAAACGGTTCCGGAGATACGGCTGATTTAGTAAAGGTAGTTTTTCGGATTTGAAATTTGAAAGCTCAGAATGACAGATGACAGTTTTCAGGTTTAAAGATGACCGAATGACACGATTCTAGGAGGCAGTTCTAAATAGGTTAAAATACTTTGGATTAGATTATTTTAAACTAAGAGATTGGTTTTGGCACAGTGAGTACTCACACTATATTTTTGAAATCAGCCGTCAAGGTCTGGTCAGGTTGGACGGGACTTCCGGCGGGTGGTTCTGAAGTCCCGGCTATCTGTGTCAGCTCTTCTCTCTGGGTCTGTCAGTCACCGGTTCTGCTCACAACGGTCTGGTCTGTGGTTCTCTCTGGTTCCGGATACAGCACTGCTTTCTGGATACTGCTACAGGTTCTTGCAAAAGTTCTTGGCAAAGAATTCAAACAGCTCTCCCGGCTGTTGAATAGTTTGGTTGGTTTTGAGGCCTGCTGAAGAGAACTCAGCTTGTGGTTTAGGCTGTTGCTTTAAATTGTGGAGTCAGAGTTCTAGGTTCTGGTCTCTGTCTAGCTGGAGACAGTCTAGGTCTCTGGAGTTCTGGATGTGAATTTGTCCATCAGCGTGCTCCGCAGAAAATGGGAATTGAGTGTCTCTACCTGTCCCAGCAGTCTCTTTTTATGTGTTCTACAAGTGGGTGTGTGCATGGACATAACTGAGCCGGCCCCTCGCAATTTATCATTGGCCACGTCCTCCTCTCTCCCTTGATTGGGGAGCTGGATTGTGTGTCATCTTTATGGCTTACAGACAGACACTCCCCTTGTCAATGTACGCACAAATCTATTTCTGATCCAAATACATATTTCCTAGATACACAATTTGTTGAAATTACATGTACATATTACAAATTCCTTATGGTCCATGCTTGTCCAATTCTGATCTTCCTGGGGGCTTGGATTCAAAAATGACAACTTAATTTCGTTTTTAATTGGTTTACCAATGTTAAATCTGTATCAAAAATTACACAAATGTACACCGTCCTTCTACACGCATTCCAGTAATTTACTAGGTTTCTAGCATAAACCCAGTGTCTGTAATATCAATAAATAGCGGGGTTTTGCCTCAGAACATGGTACAAAGTTGAATCAAGTCTTGAATTGTGGGTACATTTCTTAGATTGAGGTTCTCCAAATTGCACATTTTTGTAAGCTTAATACAATATTTTAGAAGCATTTAACTTAAACATATATTTGCTGCAATGTGATTCCACAAAAGTGTCTGGGTCCCTTCCCCCAGAAACTTGGCAGTACCACATGTCTCTCCTCTCCCAGGCAGGGCTCTGTTTACAGTCCACGCTGATAATCAACATACCCCATTCAAGGGAGAGAGTCTATTGTGTCGGCTGAGGTCAGCAGGCCAGGGGGCCACTCTGCATTTGGTTAGCATGTCCATGTGATCTCCTGGGCTGTTGTGTGGGTCTCTGAGGTGAGAATGTTTCCCAGCCTCTTGGCCTGTTAATGCAATCAGATTGTCTCTGGGAAGAGCAGGTGGTTAAGAGTTTTAATTAACCAGCGGGCCTTTGAAGGTTTCCAGCTGTCTCAGGAGGCTGATAAGCTTCTGAAGTAGCAGTTCTCCTGTCAGAGTTTAGACCGCTAGCGCCGGTTTGTGGGCAAAGCTGGTACTGCACCCATTTTTGGGATCTGTCTTGAATTAATGCATTTCAATAGAGTGGTCTTTTGCTTGATAGTATAGGATCCTTGCTTAACATTGTTTTGATGGCATCCTTACAGTAGAGTGGTGATGTGGAACCCCCCACAAGAAGGTTGAATCTTTAGAGTGGTCTTGTGCCCATGATTTTAGGAACTTTTTGACATCAATAAAAACGGATTTTGAACAGAACCATCTTTCTTTGCACTGGTGGGTGGCAGATTAGGTGACCATTTTGGTGTGCGCAAACTGTGCGGTTCTCCTGGATTCTGGCGTGAATGTGGGCAGCGACAGCTCATCCCCACATCTACCCAGTCTATTGATTCAGTTTTGTTCCGGGATAGAATGATGTGCGGCGACAGCTCATCCCCACATCTACCCCGTCTTATAATTCAACATGGGTCAAAACCCTTGACACAGGGCAGGTTTTACTAAGGAAGTCATCTCTGACAGGGGATCCAATTTTATGTCCCACAACATGCAGGTCATGTGGAAGAACTGTGGAGTGACTTACAAGTTCTCAGTTGCCTACCATCCACAGACAGATGGATTAGTAGAGAGGTTTAACCGAACAATGAAGAGCATGATAGGTGCTTTAGAGGAACCTCTTAGAAGAAAGTGGGTTCTTCTACTGCCATGCCTTCTCTTTGCTTATAGAGAAGTCCCTCAGGAGGGAGTTGGATTTAGTCCCTTTGAGCTTCTCTATGGTCATCCAGTTAGAGGTCCATTGGCCCTAATTAAGGAGGGTTTGGAGAGTGTTCCTTCCCACAAGCCAGTGAGAGTCACTGACTATGTGTTAGGTCTCCGGAGGATAATGACATACATGAACACAGAGGCATCCAATAACTTAAAAGTAGGTCAGGCTCTGGTGAAACATTAGCATGACCAGAAGGCCAACATGGTTAAGTTTACACTAGACCAGCTAGTTTTAGGTATGGTTTCTACAAGGCAGAGGGCCTTAGAGGACAAATGGATAGGACCCTTCAAGGTTGTGGGAAAACTTGGAGAGGTCAACTATCTGGTGGACTTAGGCAATCCTAAGGAGGCCCCCAGGGTCTTCAACACCAACCGTCTAAAGGCTTATATGACCAGACCAGAAGTGGGAGCTTTGCTTCTAGCTTCAGCTCAAGAGGAGGAGGAGAGTGAACCTCTATCTGACCTACGCAGAGGCCAGCCTTTAGATAAAAAAAATATAAGGAGTCAATCTCTCTTCTAATCTGACACCTGAACAACAGGAGGAGTGCACATTTCTGTTAAATCAGTGTGACTCCCTGTTTTCACTATCACCAGACTTGACCCCTTGGGGCCAGCATGATATTCTCACTGGTGACTGTTTACCTGTGAAAAGCCGAGGTTACAGGATGTCAGACCATGTAAGGACCCACATAAAGGAGGAGGTCAACAAGATTCTGGATCTTGAAGTAATAGAGCCATCTACAAGTTCAAGGTCTAGTCCAGTTGTACTAGTGCCAAAGGCAATATCCAAGGAGTTGAGATTTTGTGTGGACTATAGAGCTCTTGATGCAGTCACCAAGACTGATGCCCATCCTTTATCTAGGACAGATGACCTGGTAGATACACTTGGTTCAGCCAAGTACCTCAGTACATTTGACCTAACATCAGGCTATTGGCAAATAGCACTGACAGACCATGCCAAGGAGAAAACTGCATTTTGAACCCCAGCAGGCATCTACCAATTTAAGGTAATGCCTTTTGGACTAAAGAATGCACCTGCAACATTCCAAAGGATGGTTAATCAGGTTCTGAATGGGATGGAGGTCTTCTGCATGGAATACTTGGATGACCGTTCAGTGTTCAGCCCTACTTGGAAAGAACATGTTGGCAACTTGTGATATGTTTTGCAGGCTCCTGAGCAGGCCCATCTGACCATAAAGGCAAGTAAATGTCAAATCGGTCAGAGCAAAATGGTCTACCTTGGACATGAGGTAGGAGGAGGTAAAATAAGGCCATTGCCTGGCAAAGTACAAGCTGTACAAAACTGGGCCACCACTACTAGTCAAACTCAGGTGAGAGCCTTCCTAGGCCTCACTGGTTACTACAGTAACTTCATAGAGAACTATGGGACTATAGCTTCTCTCTTGAATGTAGTCTCCTCATCTACACTTCCTAAAGTGGAATGAGGAATGTACTCAAGCATTTGAAGTCCTAAAGAAAGCCCTTTGTCAAGCTCCAGTTGTAAGAACTCCTGACTATAACCAAACCTTCATTGTGCAGACAGATGCTTCAAATACAGGTATAGGTGTAGTTCTGAGTGAGCTGGATGAGAAAGGTAGGGAGCACCCCATTTGCTTCATCAGCAGAAAGCTGAAGGAATCTGAGACAAGGTGGGCAACCATTGAACATATGTGTTTTGCTATTGTGTGGTCACTGAAGAAGTTTAGACCATACTTGTATGGATCTACTTTTGTGATTCAGACTGACCACCAACCTTTGAGATGGTTGATGAAAATGAAAGGGGAAAACCCTAAACTACTGAGATTGTCAATCAGCCTGCAAGGGTTTGATTTTTCCATTGAACACAGGTCTGGATGTCACCACCAAAATGCTGATGGTCTCTCCAGGATTTTTGACTGACTGGAGTAAGGAGATTCATCCAGGAGTGGATACAATCTTCCTGTCCCTTAGTCTGGGGGGGGGGGCAAGTGTTAGGGAAAATTCTCAAGACTGTGCCAATTTCCCTTACCTTTTGAGACCCCCAGCAGCTTTGCTGAATTTCTAGGATTTTAATTTCTACCTGGAAAGAGTGTGAGCCTTTTTTCTCACTCTTTCATGTATTTTGATGTGTGTTTTACTTTTTTTGTTCTTTGGATATGGAGTTTTAAAACAACTCCACAGGCGTCATCTTTTTCTGTGTGTCACACAGCACCTTCAGTGCAGTGGCACAGGGGTGTCTTTCAGACTCCCCAAGTTTTAAATACCTTCTCTGGGACAGACTACTGTCTCCCAGAACATGTAACGTTAAATTGACTTTACTATTCTTTTTAAATTTACAGACCCAGCACACACTATCTTCCTAAAGAATGCTGGAGGGGTTGCTTAGCTTCCCCTGTGTCTAAACACTCATGTAACAGTCAAATGTTACCCTTTCCCACTTGAAATGGCTGGTGGCAGTGGTTTTAAACAAACTACCATGATTTTTCCTGACTGCGAACACCGGTAGCTAAAAATCGGGTCAGCCATGTTTTCCAATGTGGCGCCCAAGATCTATCTGTAAAAACAGACTTCGGTCAACTTTTTTCACCATGTCTTTTTGGAAATGTCCTTCTTGTGTTTGTTTCTGTGTGCCAATCCAGGTTTGGTCCCTTTGTTCGTTGGCCTACAGTAATCTTCACAGATCTATCTAAATGTTCTGCATGGCTCAACTTCACAATCTAAGTGTGAAGCATGGCTAATCTTCAGAAATGTAGTGTTCAGGAGTAGTGAAGCAGAGTGGGATGGAGGTAACATCAAATGACTAGATTGTGAGAAAGTGACCAGAAGGACAATAGAGAGAGAAACAGCAGGAGGAGTGGAGGCAGAGTGTACTAAGAGAAGGAAAATGTAATAGAACTAAGTGTAACAGCCCACCACCAACAGGACTCACTCCGAACAGCATACTGCCATTCCAAATGTGTAATAACGAGCTCCTATCCACCACCGAAGCGCACACAGCCACTCTGAAAAGTGATTTATAAGATATAGCCCACATTTGAACTGTGTTCCACTAGTCTAAAAAGCAACATTGGTGCAACTGTGTCACTCCCAAAAGATGAAAAGGCCACACGTACCAGTGTGCTACTCACCTGCAAACCTGCTGCACAACTATATCACTCCTAAAACTGAGCAAGCCACATAGTTACCAACAGGATCTGCCCACCCCGAACCACATACTGCCACTTCAAATGTGCACCACCAAGAACCACCCACCCCAAACTGCACACTGCCACTCCAAACAATCTCTATTCTACACCTGGGTCTACACACCATAAGCATTTTCCTGGTTCCTACAATTGTGTGTATGGCTTACAATAGTACTTACCTTTCTAAAGCGCTCTCCCTACCCATGTATATACAAAATAAATGACCACTCCTACAATACATCAGTGTTTCCCTGGACCACATGCCTGCCACGAGCTCGCTGCACCCCTCCACAGCCCCCCCAAGACAAGCCTTGCTGCTCCGTCATCACCACCAAATATAATTTCAGGTGGTGCAGCCTAATACCAAGAGTTGGAGCCTTTGCACTGCCCAAGGCATAGTCCAACAAAGTCTGTTTGGGTGGACATTAGAACTGTCCTAACAATGTAAGGTTTATCCTCCTGGACTTTCTCTGCTAGCGAGCAAAATCAATCCTGCTAGTCAGGTGTCAGAGTCTTCAGGAATAGTTGGACCCCAACGTACTCGCCTCTATCCACCCCACTTACAAATCGGAGATTTAGGTGGCTTTCAAAATGTTATGAGAGTTTGTGCCTCAAGCCCGTAGAATACCACATGGTCCACCATATTTGGCACAGTTCTTTAACAGCAGTCTACTACCCTCCTTCTGTATTGTATGTACTTTCCTTCTTTCCTCCCTCTGACCTACACCTGCCTTCATTTGTCTTGTGCAGTCTCTCCTCTCTCTCCTCTTTCCTCTTGCATGTACCAACATTTATGTCTCCTCTTTCAGACCTGATGTTTCTCCTCCCTTCCTGTCTCTAAACGTGGATATTCTTCCTACTTACTTCACTTGCTCCTCTCTCCCTCGCACCACTCTTTCCTCTCCCTCCACTTTCTTACATTTCCTCTTGCCTCAGAATTTGCTAGCTAACTCCTACATTCTCACACAGACATCCTTGTTGGGCTCCTTCTTATATCATACCCCATCCTTTGATTGGGCTTGCAAATGTAAAATATGTGGTAGTCGTAGCTATGTGCAATCACTGTAGCGTTAAATTGAGAGACCACCCTGAACCTGGGGCGTTTCCCCCCAATCAAGGAGCCTGACAATATTTTGCTTAAATCAAATTCTTTAATGTGATACACTATGAAATAAATTCAAACTTTACACATATAATTTACATATTACAATTACATATATTACAAACATTGCATTATATTCAATTCGAACCGTATACACATATGTACTAATAGAATCATACTTGCAATATAACATCAACATTAAAAAAAAAAAAATTGAAAGCTAAAACTAACAGTCTTACATGGGGTCATACCAGTCTACATGCAAGCTTTATATAGTTCTATTTGCCCACTTAATTACTGTTGCCACAGGGATTCTCTATGCACTCCCTTAGGCTTCATCCATCCTGTGGTAATTCCAGTTCACATTTTAGCTCCAATTCAACTTGTTGCCAGATGTTATATAATGCAACAAATAGGTGCATATTACTGGTATTGGTACAGTATAGCCAGAAGGGCATTTCAGGTATGGTCGCATGGTCATGCACAAAGTCCCCCAGATGACGTACAATCGTGGCTCTCAGTACCAAGCATCCAGTGAGTACATGTCTAGCTGTCTCCAAACATTCTGTGATTTTACAGAGGCGACATATACGTTTATCAACCGGGATTTTTTCCCAGGCGCCTCGCTTATACAGGGTCGGTTGTTGCTCAAATCTAAATAGGATGATAAAACGTCTGAGTCTACTGGAGGGAGACAGAGATAAGTAGGCTTGTGGCTTCATGTAACTAAACAGGCGATATTTAATAAATTGGTAGGACCTAAGAGTACTTAAATGAGCAAAGTTCTCAAGCCAATCCCATAGATCCACTTTTTTACCAAGTGCATGAAGGATTTCCCTGGAGACCATATCCCCTCTTTGGGTCCATCCAATATCAGTGAGAAATGTAGACATGTCTTTATGTAGGGGTGACGTAGAGTATTTTTTGGTCACCTCCTGATGGATTACAAAGAGTAGGGGATTAGCAGGGCCATTTGTCATCTTGAGATGGAAGCCAGCTCTTTTCTTCAATACCATGGCTTTGAGAGACGATAGGCCCAATTCTAATCTAATCAGGGCCATCGGCACCCCTGGGGATAAACCCAGAATCCGCCTCCAGAACTTGCCCTCCAGTATTTGTAACCATCCAAGATCCATAGTATGCAGAGAATCAAGGCCATATATAATCATGGGTGCCATTACTTGAATATAGAGCTGCCGCGTTCCCCAGAGAGTAAAGCCGCCCTGTTTTTTAGTAAACGAGGCGATAAGCGAGGTAACTTGCAAAGCTCTTATACTCCGCCCTTGTCTACAAAGTGAGTAATCACCGAGGGGGTCAATGTCGATACCCAAGTAACGATACGATGGAGAATAGGGTATGATGCTTCCATGTACTATCAGATTTACCCGTGTTGCTTTTTTCCTAGTAAATCTTAGGACCTTTGTTTTATCTAGATTAATCTTCAGGCCATTTAATTTCGCATAGTCCCACAGGGCGGAAGCAGAGCGTCTCAAACCGCCTATGGTATTGTCGAAGATCACCAGGTCATCTGCATAAGCTAACACTATGCAAGGTATCTTGCCAACTTTGGGGGGACAGTTGTTAACCTCGCTCAGAGCTACAGGGATGTCATATACATAGAGGTTATAAACTAGGGGTGCGGTAACACATCCCTGCTTTACCCCACTATCTTGATTCACCTTACGTGTTAAATTGCCTTCCTGATCAAGTCTAAGGCAAGCCGAAGTATTGTGATGTAGTAATTTTAGATAGTAGAGCAAGCCGGACGGGCATCCCAATTTCTCTAGTTTCGCCCATAGTCTCATTCGGGGGATGGTATCGAAAGCTGCCTGGAAATCGATATATAAAGCATACAGCGGAGGCTGTCCCTTACTAAGCGCCCGTGAGCGAAGTATGTCCATAACCAGAAGATTGTGGGAAGTGGAGAAATCTCGCCTGAACCCGCATTGAAATCTACTAAGTATGTTACACTTATCCGCCCATTTCTGTAACTCACTGAGAACTAATGAGGAAAAAAGCTTGCCCGAGACATCTAACATAGATAGTAATCTGTAATTATTAGGCTCCATACGGCTACCTTTTTTAAATACAGGTATCAAAATGGCAGTTTGCCAGGAGCAAGGTATTGTCCCCTGCTCTAGGATTTTCTTAAAGAGCAGGGATAACAGATCAGCCCAAAATAGAGGATGGCTCTTAATCACTATGTTAGCTAGGCCGTTAGGGCCAGGTGCTTTAGATGCCTTAAGGGCAGCTATCTTTTCCAATATTGCCTCAGGAGTGACAGAAAAAGGCGGGAATGGGGGCACTATTACCCCAAGGTTCTTTGGAGTTTCTGACCCTCTACTATTCCGTTCCAATAGGAATTTTTCCCACACCTCCCTGCTTATTGGATTAATTAAGGGACCTTTAGTCTTCTCCCTATTCTCATTGAGGAGTGACCAGATACCACGGGAATTTCTAGTGCAGATAGTTTTCACTAGTTTTTGGTACCTATTATTTTTCTCAATGGTCTTGATATTTTTAATCTCTGCTCTATATCGATTTTTGATTTTCCTTATTTTCACGCGGTACATAGATCCAGGTAGATTCATCAATTTCAATCTACGAGTAGCTGCTCTTAGTCCTCTCTTGGCATCCCTAATTTCCCTGTTAAATGGAGGTGTTACTCCCCCTGTTTTTAGCATTGATCGCTTATTTGCCACTGCGTGTTTACATGAGAATCTGGATATCCAATCCTCAATCTCATTGATCGACATACATTCAAAATCATGGAAACCCAGCGTTGCAATAGTTTCAAGTGATTCTATGGCCATGGTGACATTTCTTTCTGACCATACAATTCTGGATCCTGTCACATTAGTTTGGATAGTGCCCATGTTCGAGGACATCTGAGGATATAAAGGGATATTTAAAATACACTGCAGTGATGCATGGTCGCTCCATTCATTACGCCCGACGGTCATATCCACTACTCTTGTCTGCAGCTCCGGGCACATAAATATATAGTCCAATGTGCTGACCGACTTTCCATTGGTCCAAGTGGGTTTCCCCGGCCGGTCTCCCAAAGTTCGGCCATTAATCATGGCCATGTCCCAAGCTCCAAGCAATTGTAGCCAGCCCTGCCCCTCAGCGTCTCTTTTCTCATGGGTCATAACGCACCTACTGTTAAGGTCCGGATTAGGGGGTAGGCGTGTTTCATCGATCATATGGCAGTTAAAGTCCCCCATGATCATCACAGCAGCGTTTCCTGTTTTTAGCCACCAAGATGACAACAGATCCTGTATCGCCTCCTGTAGCAGATCCCGAGCCAACGCTCCTGGGGGGTTATAGAGATTAATTAATAAGTACCGTCCCGGGCCTTTGTCATCATGGAGTTCGACTTCCACCGCCAGTAGCTGCTCCTCAGCTTTGCACTGAATTTTATGTGACGCAATCGAGTTCACAATCCCAATTAGTAAACCCCCAAAAGGACGTCCCTTGCTACCACGCTTGGCATCTGCTTGATATATGGTATATCCGTCAAGTAACAACGGATCAAGCGACCATGTCTCCTGAAGACAGATGCAATTGTATTGGGCCAATAATTCTGCAGACCCCTTTGGTCTTAGAAGATGAGAAAATCCTCTGCAGTTCCAGGAAAGTATTGTTAAACATCAATGCTTCTTTATCAGTCGCGGGATGGCTTCTAGCAATGTTTTTAGAGCTTGTTGTATTTCAATGAGAGCAGGGTTTTCATCTCCCATAGATTTAGTTGCCATCTCCTCTTCCGTAGGTTTAGATGCCCTCTCCACCTCGGATGTTGGATTAACTTCTTCTGCTTCATGGGCTAATTGCTTCTCCAAAGGGTCCACGTCAATTTCAATGTCCACTGCTATTAGCTCTGTTTTATATTTCTTGATCAATTGGGCTGTGGTCGGAAACATGCAATGTATGGCTGATACATTCGGATTAGGACATCCCAGTGGTTCGATGAACACAAAATCCTCTGTTTTCAAAACACGCAATTGCGGTATATGATATAGTCTTGCAAACAGTTCCGAGCGTGCTAACCAGGGATTTTTACCACTAGGATATAGATTCTTAATGAAGATTGTGCGATTGGTAGTTACATCGTTTTCTATTTTTTTCTGGTCCATTGATACTATCTCCTCGGGGTTTGCCAATACCGATGTCTCGGGTACGCATTCCACCTGTGGTTGTATACTGGACTCCAAATCTGATTCCTCACACATCACAGATGCTTCATTATCATCCACTTCGATAGCCTTCTTTTCAAGTATCAGCCAATCTAACAAGGGGCCCTTGGACCTAGCTGCCCGTTAGGCTGCTCTCATCATTCTTTTCCTGGCCTTTTTCGACCGTGTCTCCAGTACTGGTTTAGTCCCTGCCGTGGGATGTTGAGCGTCTAAGGCCGCCAACTTATTCTTCTGTACCTTTTTTGCACGTCTACGTTGTTTACGTGTGAGAGGAGACCTGGGGCTAGGTTCCTGCTCCTGTTCATCCGCCTCCTCCAAGGATATCTCCAGTGTGCTAATGTTATTAGGAGCCTGCAGGTCATCTATCTCCTCCCTCTCCACTTCTTGTTCGTTGATCTCATCACCTGCGCATAATGCTGCTGATAGATTACTATCTGCATCTTCTCGGGGAAGATCTTTAGTATCCAAGTACATTGTAATGGCATTTGTATTAGCCAGAATGCGCCCGACATCTGCAGCAGTATCTTAAGGGCAAATTGTAGTGCCGCCACCGACGATTGCAGTTCGATTATCTTATTTGCACTAGAGTGAACCTCGATGTTATCGTCCGTCCCATTATCAGGATCATCCTCCATCGATGCCATTACTAAATTAGGTGAAGCAGACAGACGTTCACTCCTTCCACCCACCTGGTACACCCCTGTGAGGCTGTTCATGCTATTGTCTTTAGGGGTCGTTATGGCGCTTGTTGGTCTCGGTGAGGTTGGTACCCGCATCCCTCTCTGTATAGTCAGGCAGAGCTCCAGCAAGGAGTTATTGTCAATGTCTTCAAAGTTAGTAGTATCAGGGGGATGGTCGTCATTATCTTTAAGTGCAATTGTTTCCTCAATTGCTGTTGAGTTAATGGCAGGGGGCGGATTCACCGGGAAAAACTCAGTTATAGCTCCTTGAGTCACTGGTTGAGCGTGTTTAGCATTCTTTTTGGCTTTGCCCACTTTCTTTAAACACTCTTTGGCCTCCTTGGTCGGTAGGCACTTGGGTTTCCTCAAGTTATATATCGAGTGGGGGGCTCTTCGTCCCCGCTGCATGTCTGTGGTATTAATCACAATGTTTTCTAAGCCCAACAGATATCTGTTACTCCCAATTTATGGGGTATATGGTACAAGTAGTTGCGTGGCTAGGTAAATTCCCCTAGCTCCACACCAACAGGCAGTGTTGTCTTCCCGCCCTTATTTTGTACTCCCCCCTAGTTAATTGGTCAGGGGGCTACCCAAGCCGGATCAAAGGCCAAGGCCCGCAGTCTCCGTGTGGGTTTCACAGATTCCCTCAGTATGGCACTTAGGGTATGCTCTCCCCTAGTTAACTAACCTGGGGGCTACCAGGTCCCATTCGCAGGCAGGCCAGGAAGTCACAACAATATAGCACACGTAATCGTGCAGTCCGCCGAAGCGCCACCTGTTCAGTGTGTGCGCCGGCGGGTTCACTCATCAGCCCACAAGTCTCCCCGTACCCATCAGCCTCTGCTCCCAGTTCACTGGGCTCGTCAGCTCACCTTGATGCGCAGGATGCGCAGGAGACGGCGCCGGCGCAGCAGGCAGCAGGGGCAGGGAGACTGTGGCACTGGTCCCCGTGGTTAATTCCAGCTGTCCCTCGGCGCCCAACGCCAGGGTCCCAGTCCGGCAACAGATCCCGCGGGTCCGGCGGGTCACAGCTCACAGCTCCCGCTCGCCGCACGCCGCACGCCGCCGGTGTTGCCTTCACCGCCTCTCGCCTCACCGGCGAAGAGATTAGAATAAAGGACCTCGCGCAGAGCGTGACACGTGACTATCAAGCCGGCACCGCTAGAGTACGAGTGATTGTACTGCGGTCGCTTCCGATAGTACCGCTAGTATTCTTTTCATTTGGCCCGCAGAGAAGGTTTAGAACCAAGTTGGTAGACTCCACCAGCAGCAATATTTTGCTTAAGATTTCTTTTTTAGCGCTGGCCTTATTAAATTCTCCCCCAAACCCAAAGTGACCACAGTGAGCCAAGAACCAGGCCGGGGTATAGGCCGGAGAGAATATATATTATTTTAATTGTAAGCTCAATGAACAATAATTTTGTTCAATCACAACGACCACCTTCTTTGTGGTAGAAACACAGCTTCAATTACAAAACACACATTGTCTACATATACTTTTGTCTCCCAAACATGGAACACAGGCTACATAAACTATTGAAACTGTTTTCCCATTAATCACGTTGTAAGTCGAATTTCAATAATAATAAAATGGCAAAACGCTAGAACATAATCTGCAATAATACTGGCTGATAGGTTCAGTATCAAAACATAGTCCAATAGTCCGTGGGGACCTGTCATCCATGTGGCCTGTACATGGCCATCACTTTTGGATTCAGCTCCTGGGGGTGGACCAGTGCGGGAGGATCACCTGGGTGAGGGTTCTTCGGAGAGTAGGAGTGGAACACCAGATGGCAAGACGCGGTATCCCCTTCCCTATAACACATTTTTCTCATCCCACCAGGTAGCATACCTAGGAACTCGACCCCCCTCCTCTGACAAAAACACCATCTCATGGACTTCCCGCTATGGGAGAAAACAGACTAATGCCCGAGCAGTATACCTGACGTGTCCCAATACAATGGTCAGGTGAGGTCACACCCACCTGACTTCCATTTAGCTTCCCTACACAGATAAAAGCGGTAGCACGAGAGCATACAAGGAGCGAGGCAAAGCATGCAAGGAAAATGCATTTTTGAGAGAGCAGCGGTCCCAGAGCAGAAAGACGGCACAACCGGAGGGGATCACAAGGAGGGTCCCGTTGACCTTTTTCACAAGGAACCGTTACTTTCAAGAAACCTCAAGATTAGAAAGCGTAAAACCAGGAAACCAGGCCGAACAATACTACATAGTGTGTCCGAGATAACCGGGACCCTCCCATGTCAATGATCAAGGCGGGGAGAAGAACCAGCTGCCGTGGTACCTTCCTTAGCTCCAAGAACCAAAGCAGCGTCAGTGAAATCAACACAGCCGGTGAGTTGGGGAGACCTATACAAGACATGTCTGTGTTGAAGACAAAGTTGCAAGCAGCAACATTTTATGGCAAGAGCTGGAACGAACATTGTTAAAACGCGTGTGATAAAAGACACAAGGAAAGTTGAACTGCAGATGAGTGATTGAGCTTTGAAACCAAGTTATGATACCTTTGACAGAGTTGTCCGGTAGGGCGTGTGTGCTGAATCAACGGTCCCTGTAAGGTATCCAGCTGAGAAGTGGAAGAAGTGAAAGTTAACAAGTTGTAAAGAATTGTGAGTCAAAGTAGTCCTGCAACGGGTCAAACAAAATCTCACGCACAGTTTAATGTCTTTGATGTTGATTCGGCAAAGAAAGTTTGTGTTTAAGTAGATAAATTGGTCCAAGCCCAGCGGAGGGAGACTGATTGAAGGTTTTGTGTTGAAGTGGATGACTGGGCTATCAAGACTCTACAGGCCCCTAACTCCTGTGATCTTTCCTAGCTCTCCTGGTCTTTGAACTGGCTCTACCCTCACTGCTCTTCAATGCATATCTGCACTCCTTCCTTTCTCTCAGGCCAAGGAAACACATTTCCTGGTACTGCTTTTGCCAAGTGTTTTCTAGCTGATTGGCTGTGGTGGTGAGGTTGTTCTCTGAACTATAGTCTGCAGTGCTCTGAATGGGAGTGAGGCTTTATAGTTGCAGATGTCAGTAGGCTGGTGATTTTGGTGTTTGGTGGACATGCTGTTTCCCCACGAGCCTTCTCTGATGCCTCCTGCCTCATGCCTCCTGCCTTTGGGTTTAAAGCTGGAGAATTTCGGATTTCTGGAGCCTAATTGCTTTCCTGTTCCTTGGTGAATTCAAGAGTTGGTTTAGGGTCGGATGGTGTGTTTTGTATGTGCCAGGCATGCTACTGAATGTGCGGTGTAAGGTTGGGGTTTACTATGGTCTTAACCGAGTTAGGGGGGATTCTATGAGTGCATGAAGAAAATGAAGGTGTGCATTTCATTCTCCTCTGAGTTGTAATGGGTGTACACTGCATATTTTCTCTCGGGAGCTGGGCCGGTGGTTGCTTTTAAACCCTCAGCTGCTAGGGGAGCATAGTTTCATTTTGGATTACATGGCAATCATTGTTAGCGCTTTGCACACTTGCTCTTAAGTGCATCAGAGTCAGGGACCTCTCTATGGGAGGGCAAACGGGGCACGTGGCGCGGGCCCCCATCCTGGAGGCCCTGGAGGGGGGCCCCCCCACAGATCCTGGAGGGGGGGTGCTGCCGGGCCACATGTTAATTTGTTGGTTGGGCCTGGAGAGTGTGAGACACAACACGTGCCTGCATAGGAGGCACGGCTGAGCTGCACTCCTCTCTGTGACTTTAAAGTTCAAGCAACGCTGCAACACAATGTAATTGAGCAAATCAGATTCTGTGCTCTGCCAGTGGCCCCAACCCAACCGTTTTTAAAGATTTGAACACATAGTCCCTCTTTTGCCATTGTGTCTGTCTTGGCTTCAACAGAACACATTTTTTTTTTAATGACATAACAGGAAGAAAAGAAATGGGGATTGATGTGGCTCCTGTTGTCCTGGCTCTGCTTCTGCCCACCCCCACAACACATCAACCAATGAGGATTCAAAAGTCTGTTGCCATGTATGCAGCAGCTTCTGTGAGCCAATGATATTGGGTTGATTTTAATTTGTGGGCATATCTTCTTCAAGGCTCTTTCCTTCTGCATGGAACACAGTCAAGCTCTGCACGAGCACGGGGCCCCACGTGCTGCTCGTCTTCTCAAGGCCTACCAAGGTTTGTTCCTGAACCCGTTACCCGGAGGCTCAGAGTTGTGCTGCCTGCGGTGCCAGGTCGGCACTGGTAAGTACTACAATATTTGCCTTATTTTCTTCTTCGTTCTATGCACTGTTCAGGAGCGGAGCAGCAGTGAATTGTCTGCTGGCAGTGGAGACGCAGGGAGTCTATTTTTCTTTGTGGTATCTTTATTTTTGGTACATTTTTCTCAGTGCAGCTTCAATCCTGGCGATAGTGCAAGTGTGAGGGATCGGATCCTAAAGCAAGTAAAACAGGCTCACATTCAGAAGCAAGAAAAGGTGGTATTGTAGTAGAAGGAGGTTCGGGAGTCACTGCCATTTTATTTATAAATGAAAAGGGGAAAAACTTGCATATGCACTGAGATAGCCTGTCCTGTGTGCGGAAAGGCTGGGATAGTCAACCCATGAAAGGCATTTTCAGACAGGAGTCAGCCAGTGACTAGTCAGTCACAGCCGGACGCGTGACTGATTCTTCCCCAACCCCACTGCACTTTCAGATGCACCTGCAGTTTGAGAAAGGGTACACATTTCATAAATATCTGTGCTCTTCTGCCTCCATGCATGCTAGCACTTTCAAGCCGCAGAAAAATCGGCAGGTGTCAAAACAGTGAAAAAGTGCCCAGTGTTCGATCATGGGCAGCACTTGTCCACCCAGCTCATTCCACAACGCTGGCCCTGGCCTGAACCAAAGAAGCAGGTGCCTCTGGTAATAATATCACTCATATATTCAGTAACTTTACAAAATAGACATGATGTAAACCCCCTTGACTCATTCTGTTGCCAGATCCCAGAATACTGAGAACTCAAAAAGAAGACGTCACCTGATTGGCCAAGCTAGGCAGCTGCCCTTTCCAATGAGGTCGCCAGTAGTAAACGATGATGTGAGGTTTCTGCATGTTGAACTGTTAGGTTTTGTTTAATAAATGCTTGCTTACAATCCTTTTCCTTTATTTTCTTTTAAAATTAATATATTATTCGAAACAAAAACAAAGTGAAATGTCCTTAATATAGCATCCTTTTGGGGAAACAGATCACAGATGTATAGTGTTTATATTTTATTAACAACTAGATAATCCATTCAAAGCTTAGAGGAGTGTATGTTGAATTTGACTCGAGATATGTAAACCCTTCATTTTTCACATTCAGAGGCAGCATGGGTGTTGCGAGGGGTGACATGGGTTTGGAGAGGGGTGGGAGTAGGACATGGGGGGGAGACATGGGCTCCGGGGTGGGGGGCCCTAAGGCTGTCTGTGCCCCGGGCCCCCAAAACTGTTAAGATGGCCCTGATCAGAGTTGGACCATGCTGGATATTCGAATTGTTGGGAGTGGGGTTTCCTGCAAGAATGGGTCTTGGGCGGAAAGGAGGGACTTGGAGGAACCAACCACTTCCCGCCTTTAGTCAGCTCTAAACCACATTAGGGGGGGGGCGGCCCAGGGGTCCCAGCTTTCCTAAGCAGCCTTGTGCCAGGCACTTTCTTACTCTTCAGTAGTCAGAGATTACTGTCAGTGAAAAAGGGCCCTATTGGTATGCATGGAATCACATGATTTTTCATGCAGGTAGCCACATGGTAGAAGGCAGGAATGGCCTCAATCGGACTTACTTTCCTGTCCATGAAATACTAATGCCGTTAAATCCCAAACTTCTAGATATTTAAATACTTACGATCGACTGGTTCCTTAAACCTGCCTGAAAATAAAACAGGCAGACATACATGTAGAACGATTCCCAGGCAAAGCATTTACATGCAGAGTGTGGGGGGGGGGGGTGACTGGAGAACAATGCCCAGGCAAAGCGTTTACATGCGGAGTGGGGGGAGGGAGTGACTGGAGAAATATGCCCAGGCAAAGCGTTTTCATGAAGAGTGGCGGGGGGTGACTGGAGAACAATACAAAGGCATAACATTTACATGCAGGGTGGGGGGGTGAATGGAGAACAATGCCCAGGCAAAGCGTTTACATGCAGAGTGGAGGGAGGGAGTGACTGGAGAACAATGCCCAGGCAAAGTGTTTACATGAAGAGTGTGCGGGTGGGTTGACTGGAGAACAATGCCCAGGCAAAGTGTTTACATGAAAAGTGTGCGGGTGGGTTGACTGGAGAACAATGCACAGGCAAAGTGTTTACATGAAGAGTGTGCGGGTGGGTTGACTGGAGAACAATGCCCAGGCAAAGCATTACATGAAGAGTGTGGGGGGGGGGTGACTGGAGAACAATGCCCAGGCAAAGAATTTACATGCAGAGTGTGGAGGGGAGTGACTGGAGAACAATGCCCAGGCAAAGAATTTAAATGCAGAGTGTGGAGGGGAGTGACTGGAGAACAATGCCCAGGCAAAGAATGTACATGCAGAGTGTGGAGGGGAGTGACTGGAGAACAATGCCCAGGCAAACCATTTACATGCACAGTGTGGGGGGGTGGGAGGTGACTGGAGAACAATACCCAGGCAAAGCGTTTACATGCAGAGTGGGGGGAGGGAGTGACTGGAGAAATATGCCCATGCAAACCGTTTACATGAAGAGTGGCGGGGGGTGACTGGAGAACAATGAAAAGGCAAAACATTTACATGCAGAGTGGGGGGGTGAATGGAGAACAATGCCCAGGCAAAGCGTTTACATGCAGAGTGGGGGGAGGGAGTGACTGGAGAACAATGCCCAGGCAAAGTGTTTACATGAAGAGTATGCAGGGGGTTGACTGGAGAACAATGCCCAGGCAAAGCGTTTACATGAAGAGTGTGCAGGGGGGGGGTGACTGGAGAACAATGCCCAGGCAAAGTATTTACATGCAGAGTGTGGGGGGAATGTGACTGAAGAACAATGCTGAGGCAATGCATTGACATGCAGAGTGGGGGGAGGTGACTGGAGAACAATACCCAGGCAATGCCTTTACATGCAGAGTGTGGCGGAGTGGGGGTGACTGCAGAACAATGCCCAGGCAACACCACATTTACATGCAGAGTGTGGGGGGAAAGTGACTGAAGAACAATGCCGAGGCAATGCATTGACATGCAGAGTGGGGGGTTTAGGACTGGAGACCAATGCACAGGCAATTTATTTACATGGAGAGTGGTGGGGGGTGACTGGAGAACAATGCCCAGGCAATTGCATTTACATGCAGAGTGCAGGGGGGAGTGACGTCCAGGCAAACCATTTACATGCAGAGTGTGGGGCGGTGGGAGGTGACTGGAGAACAATACCCAGGCAATGCATTTACATGCAGAGTGTGGGGGGGAAGTGACTGGAGAACAATGCCCAGGCAAAGCGTTTACATGCAGAGTGGGGGGAGGGAGTGACTGGAGAAATATGCCCAGGCAAAGCGTTTTCATGAAGAGTGGCGGGGGGTGACTGGAGAACAATGCGAAGGCAAAAAATGTACATGCAGAGTGGGGGGGGGTGAATGGAGAACAATGCCCAGGAAAAGCGTTTACATGAAGAGTGTGGGGGGAATGTGACTGAAGAACAATGCTGAGGCAATGCATTGACATGCAGAGTGGGGGGGTGAGAGGTGACTGGAGAACAATACCCAGGCAATGCCTTTACATGCAGAGTGTGGGGGTGACTGCAGAACAATGCCCAGGCAACACCACATTTACATGCAGAGTGTGGGGGGAACTTGACTGAAGAACAATGCTGAGGCAGTGCACTGACATGCAGAGTGGGGGGTGTGTAACTGGAGACCAATGCACAGGCAATTTATTTACATGGAGAGTGGCGGGGGGTGACTGGAGAACAATGCCCAGGCAATGCATTTACATGCAGAGTGTGGGGGGGAGTGACGCCCAGGCAAACCATTTACATGCAGAGTGTGGGGGGGAGTGACGTCCAGGCAAACCATTTACATGCAGAGTGTGGGGGGAATGTGACTGAAGAACAATGCTGAGGCAATGGATTGACATGCAGAGTGGGGGGGGGGTGACTGGAGAACAATACCCAGGCAATGCCTTTACATGCAGAGTGTGGGGGTGTGGGGGTGACTGCAGAACAATGCCCAGGCAACATGCATTTACATGCAGAGTGTGGGGGGAACGTGACTGAAGAACAATGCCGAGGCAATGCACTGACATGCAGAGTGGGGGGTGTGTGACTGGAGACCAATGCACAGGCAATTTATTTACATGGAGAGTGGCAGGGGGTGACTGGAGAACAATGCCCAGGCAATGCATTTACATGCAGAGTGTAGGGGGGAGTGACGCCCAGGCAAACCATTTACATGCAGAGTGTGGGGGGGAGTGACGTCCAGGCAAACCATTTACATGCAGAGTGTGGGGGGAATGTGACTGAAGGACAATGCTGAGGCAATGCATTGACATGCAGAGTGGGGGGGGGGTGACTGGAGATCAATACCCAGGCAATGCCTTTACATGCAGAGTATGGGAGTGTGGGGGTGACTGCAGAACAATGCCCAGGCAACATGCATTTACATGCAGAGTGTGGGGGGAACGTGACTGAAGAACAATGCCGAGGCAATGCACTGACATGCAGAGTGGGGGGTGTGTGACTGGAGACCAATGCACAGGCAATTTATTTACAAGGAGAGTGGCAGGGGGTGACTGGAGAACAATGCCCAGGCAATGCATTTGCATGCAGAGTGGGGGTGGGAGGACTGGAGAACAATGCCCAGGCAAAGCATTTACATGCAGAGTGTGGGGGGGGTGACTGGGGAACAATGCCCCGGCAACACATTTACATGCAGAGTGTGGGGGGGGAGTGATGCCCAGGCAAACCATTTACATGCAGAGTGTGGGGGGGGTGGGAGGTGACTGGAGAATAATACCCAGGCAATGCATTTACATGCAGAGTGTAGGGGGGAAGTGACTGGAGAACAATGCCCAGGCAAAGCCTTTACATTCAGAGTGGGGGGAGGGAGTGACTGGAGAAATATACCCAGGCAAAGCGTTTTCATGAAGAGTGGCGGGGGGTGACTGGAGAACAATGCAAATGCATAACATTTACATGCAGAGTGGGGGGGTGAATGGAGAACAATGCCCACGTAAAGTGTTTACATGCAGAGTGGGGGGAGGGAGTGACTGGAGAACAATGCCCAGGCAAAGTGTTTACATGAAGAGTTTGCGGGGGGGGTTGACTGGAGAACAATGCCCAGGCAAAGCGTTACATGAAGAGTGTGCGGGGGGGGGGGAATGCCCAGGCAAAGTATTTACATGCAGAGTGTGGGGGGAATGTGACTGAAGAACAATGCTGAGGCAATGCATTGACATGCAGAGTGGGGGGGGTGACTGGAGAACAATACCCAGACAATGCCTTTACATGCAGAGTGTTGGGGCGTGGGGGTGACTGCAGAACAATGCCCAGGCAACACCTTATTTACATGCAGAGTGTGGGGGGAAAGTGACTGAAGAACAATGCTGAGGCAATGCACTGACATGCAGAGTGGGGGGTGTGTGACTGGGGACCAATGCACAGGCAATTTATTTACATGGAGAGTGGTGGGGGGTGACTGGAGAACAATGCCCAGGCAATGCATTTACATGCAGAGTGTGGGGGGGTGACTGGAGAATAATGCCCAGGCAAAGCATTTACATGCAGAGGGTGGGGGGAGTGGCGTCCAGGCAAACCATTTACATGCAGAGTGTGGGGGGGTGGGAGGTGACTGGAGAACAATACCCAGGCAATGCATTTACATGCAGAGTGGGGGGGAGGGAGTGACTGGAGAAATATGCCCAGGCAAAGCGTTTTCATGAAGAGTGGCGGGGGGTGACTGGAGAACAATGCCCAGGCAAAGCGTTTACATGAAGAGTGTGGGGGGAATGTGACTGAAGAACAATGCTGAGGCAATACATTGACATGCAGAGTGGGGGGGGTGAGAGGTGACTGGAGAACAATACCCAGGCAATGCCTTTACATGCAGAGTGTGGGGGTGACTGCAGAACAATGCCCAGGCAACACCACATTTACATGCAGAGTGTGGGGGGAACGTGACTGAAGAACAATGCCGAGGCAATGCACTGACATGCAGAGTGGGGGGTGTGTGACTGGAGACCAATGCACAGGCAATTTATTTACATGGAGAGTGGCGGGGGGTGACTGGAGAACAATGCCCAGGCAAAGCATGTACATGCAGAGTCTGGGGGGGTGACTGGAGAACAATGCCCAGGCAATGCATTTACATGCAGAGTGTGGGGGGGTGACTGGAGAACAATGCCCAGGCAAAGCATTTACATGCAGAGTGTGGGGGGGTGACTGGAGAACAATGCCCAGACAACGCATTTACATGCAGAGTGTGGGGGGGAGTGACGCCGAGGCAAACCATTTACATGCAGAGTGTGGGGGGGTGGGAGGTGACTGGAGAACAATACCCAGGCAATGCATTTACATGCAGAGTGGGGGGAGGGAGTGACTGGAGAAATATGCCCAGGCAAAGCGTTTTCATGAAGAGTGGCGGGGGGTGACTGGAGAACAATGCCCAGGCAAAGCGTTTACATGCAGACTGGGGGGAGGGAGTGACTGGAGAACAATGCCCAGGCAAAGTGTTTACATGAAGAGTTTGCGGAGATGTTGACTGGAGAACAATGCCCAGGCAAAGCGTTACATGAAGAGTGTGCGGGGGGGGGGGGTGACTGGAGAACAATGCCCAGGCAAAGAATTTACATGCAGAGTGTGGAGGGGAGTGACTGGAGAACAATGCCCAGGCAAAGAATTTAAATGCAGAGTGTGGAGGGGAGTGACTGGAGAACAATGCCCAGGCAAAGAATGTACATGCAGAGTGTGGAGGGGAGTGACTGGAGAACAATGCCCAGGCAAACCATTTACATGCACAGTGTGGGGGGGTGGGAGGTGACTGGAGAACAATACCCAGGCAAAGCGTTTACATGCAGAGTGGGGGGAGGGAGTGACTGGAGAAATATGCCCAGGCAAACCGTTTACATGAAGAGTGGCGGGGGGTGACTGGAGAACAATGAAAAGGCAAAACATTTACATGCAGAGTGGGGGGGTGAATGGAGAACAATGCCCAGGCAAAGCGTTTACATGCAGAGTGGGGGGAGGGAGTGACTGGAGAACAATGCCCAGGCAAAGTGTTTACATGAAGAGTATGCAGGGGGTTGACTGGAGAACAATGCCCAGGCAAAGCGTTTACATGAAGAGTGTGCAGGGGGGGGGTGACTGGAGAACAATGCCCAGGCAAAGTATTTACATGCAGAGTGTGGGGGGAATGTGACTGAAGAACAATGCTGAGGCAATGCATTGACATGCAGAGTGGAGGGAGGTGACTGGAGAACAATACCCAGGCAATGCCTTTACATGCAGAGTGTGGGAGAGTGGGGGTGACTGCAGAACAATGCCCAGGCAACACCACATTTACATGCAGAGTGTGGGGGGAAAGTGACTGAAGAACAATGCCGAGGCAATGCATTGACATGCAGAGTGGGGGGTTTAGGACTGGAGACCAATGCACAGGCAATTTATTTACATGGAGAGTGGTGGGGGGTGACTGGAGAACAATGCCCAGGCAATTGCATTTACATGCAGAGTGCAGGGGGGAGTGAACTCCAGGCAAACCATTTACATGCAGAGTGTGGGGCGGTGAGAGGTGACTGGAGAACAATACCCAGGCAATGCATTTACATGCAGAGTGTGGGGGGAAGTGACTGGAGAACAATGCCCAGGCAAAGCGTTTACATGCAGAGTGGGGGGAGGGAGTGACTGGAGAAATATGCCCAGGCAAAGCGTTTTCATGAAGAGTGGCGGGGGGTGACTGGAGAACAATGCGAAGGCAAAAAATGTACATGCAGAGTGGGGGGGGGTGAATGGAGAACAATGCCCAGGAAAAGCGTTTACATGAAGAGTGTGGGGGGAATGTGACTGAAGAACAATGCTGAGGCAATGCATTGACATGCAGAGTGGGGGGGTGAGAGGTGACTGGAGAACAATACCCAGGCAATGCCTTTACATGCAGAGTGTGGGGGTGACTGCAGAACAATGCCCAGGCAACACCACATTTACATGCAGAGTGTGGGGGGAACTTGACTGAAGAACAATGCTGAGGCAGTGCACTGACATGCAGAGTGGGGGGTGTGTGACTGGAGACCAATGCACAGGCAATTTATTTACATGGAGAGTGGCGGGGGGTGACTGGAGAACAATGCCCAGGCAATGCATTTACATGCAGAGTGTGGGGGGGAGTGACGCCCAGGCAAACCATTTACATGCAGAGTGTGGGGGGGAGTGACGTCCAGGCAAACCATTTACATGCAGAGTGTGGGGGGAATGTGACTGAAGAACAATGCTGAGGCAATGGATTGACATGCAGAGTGGGGGGGGGGTGACTGGAGAACAATACCCAGGCAATGCCTTTACATGCAGAGTGTGGGGGTGTGGGGGTGACTGCAGAACAATGCCCAGGCAACATGCATTTACATGCAGAGTGTGGGGGGAACGTGACTGAAGAACAATGCCGAGGCAATGCACTGACATGCAGAGTGGGGGGTGTGTGACTGGAGACCAATGCACAGGCAATTTATTTACATGGAGAGTGGCAGGGGGTGACTGGAGAACAATGCCCAGGCAATGCATTTACATGCAGAGTGTAGGGGGGAGTGACGCCCAGGCAAATCATTTACATGCAGAGTGTGGGGGGGAGTGACGTCCAGGCAAACCATTTACATGCAGAGTGTGGGGGGAATGTGACTGAAGGACAATGCTGAGGCAATGCATTGACATGCAGAGTGGGGGGGGGTGACTGGAGAACAATACCCAGGCAATGCCTTTACATGCAGAGTATGGGGGTGTGGGGGTGACTGCAGAACAATGCCCAGGCAACATGCATTTACATGCAGAGTGTGGGGGGAACGTGACTGAAGAACAATGCCGAGGCAATGCACTGACATGCAGAGTGGGGGGTGTGTGACTGGAGACCAATGCACAGGCAATTTATTTACATGGAGAGTGGCAGGGGCTGACTGGAGAACAATGCCCAGGCAATGCATTTGCATGCAGAGTGGGGGTGGGAGGACTGGAGAACAATGCCCAGGCAAAGCATTTACATGCAGAGTGTGGGGGGGGGTGACTGGGGAACAATGCCCCGGCAACGCATTTACATGCAGAGTGTGGGGGGGGAGTGATGCCCAGGCAAACCATTTACATGCAGAGTGTGGGGGGGGTGGGAGGTGACTGGAGAATAATACCCAGGCAATGCATTTACATGCAGAGTGTAGGGGGGAAGTGACTGGAGAACAATGCCCAGGCAAAGCCTTTACATTCAGAGTGGGGGGAGGGAGTGACTGGAGAAATATACCCAGGCAAAGCGTTTTCATGAAGAGTGGCGGGGGGTGACTGGAGAACAATGCAAATGCATAACATTTACATGCAGAGTGGGGGGGTGAATGGAGAACAATGCCCACGTAAAGTGTTTACATGCAGAGTGGGGGGAGGGAGTGACTGGAGAACAATGCCCAGGCAAAGTGTTTACATGAAGAGTTTGCGGGGGGGTTGACTGGAGAACAATGCCCAGGCAAAGCGTTACATGAAGAGTGTGCGGGGGGGGGGGAATGCCCAGGCAAAGTATTTACATGCAGAGTGTGGGGGGAATGTGACTGAAGAACAATGCTGAGGCAATGCATTGACATGCAGAGTGTGGGGGGGGGGGTGACTGGAGAACAATACCCAGACAATGCCTTTACATGCAGAGTGTTGGGGCGTGGGGGTGACTGCAGAACAATGCCCAGGCAACACCTTATTTACATGCAGAGTGTGGGGGGAAAGTGACTGAAGAACAATGCTGAGGCAATGCACTGACATGCAGAGTGGGGGGTGTGTGACTGGGGACCAATGCACAGGCAATTTATTTACATGGAGAGTGGTGGGGGGAGACTGGAGAACAATGCCCAGGCAATGCATTTACATGCAGAGTGTGGGGGGGTGACTGGAGAATAATGCCCAGGCAAAGCATTTACATGCAGAGGGTGGGGGGAGTGGCGTCCAGGCAAACCATTTACATGCAGAGTGTGGGGGGGGGTGGGAGGTGACTGGAGAACAATACCCAGGCAATGCATTTACATGCAGAGTGGGGGGGAGGGAGTGACTGGAGAAATATGCCCAGGCAAAGCGTTTTCATGAAGAGTGGCGGGGGGTGACTGTATAACAATGCCCAGGCAAAGCGTTTACATGAAGAGTGTGGGGGGAATGTGACTGAAGAACAATGCTGAGGCAATACATTGACATGCAGAGTGGGGGGGGTGAGAGGTGACTGGAGAACAATACCCAGGCAATGCCTTTACATGCAGAGTGTGGGGGTGACTGCAGAACAATGCCCAGGCAACACCACATTTACATGCAGAGTGTGGGGGGAACGTGACTGAAGAACAATGCCGAGGCAATGCACTGACATGCAGAGTGGGGGGTGTGTGACTGGAGACCAATGCACAGGCAATTTATTTACATGGAGAGTGGCGGGGGGTGACTGGAGAACAATGCCCAGGCAAAGCATGTACATGCAGAGTCTGGGGGGGTGACTGGAGAACAATGCCCAGGCAATGCATTTACATGCAGAGTGTGGGGGGGTGACTGGAGAACAATGCCCAGGCAAAGCATTTACATGCAGAGTGTGGGGGGGTGACTGGAGAACAATGCCCAGACAACGCATTTACATGCAGAGTGTGGGGGGGAGTGACGCCCAGGCAAACCATTTACATGCAGAGTGTGGGGGGGTGGGAGGTGACTGGAGAACAATACCCAGGCAATGCATTTACATGCAGAGTGGGGGGAGGGAGTGACTGGAGAAATATGCCCAGGCAAAGCGTTTTCATGAAGAGTGGCGGGGGGTGACTGGAGAACAATGCCCAGGCAAAGCGTTTACATGCAGACTGGGGGGAGGGAGTGACTGGAGAACAATGCCCAGGCAAAGTGTTTACATGAAGAGTTTGCGGAGGGGTTGACTGGAGAACAATGCCCAGGCAAAGCGTTACATGAAGAGTGTGCGGGGGGGGGGGTGACTGGAGAACAATGCCCAGGCAAAGTATTTACATGCAGAGTGTGGAGGGGGGTGACTGGAGAACAATGCCCAGGCAAAGTATTTACATGCAGAGTGTGGGGGGAAAGTGACTGATGAACAATACTGAGGCAATGCATTTACATGCAGAGTGGGGGGGTGGGAGGTGACTGGAGAACAATACCCAGGCAATGCCTTTACATGCAGAGTGGGGGGAGGGAGTGACTGGAGAAATATGCCCAGGCAAAGCGTTTTCATGAAGAGTGGCGGGGGGTGACTGGAGAACAATGCAAAGGCATAACATTTACATGCAGAGTGGGGGGGTGAATGGAGAACAATGCCCAGGCAAAGCGTTTACATGCAGAGTGGGGGGAGGGAGTAACTGGAGAACAATGCCCAGGCAAAGTGTTTACATGAAGAGTTTGCGGGGGGGTTGATTGGAGAACAATGCCCAGGCAAAGCGTTACATGAAGAGTGTGAGGGGGGGTGACTGGAGAACAATGCCCAGGCAAAGTATTTACATGCAGAGTGTGGGGGGAATGTGACTGAAGAACAATGCTGAGGCAATGCCTTTACATGCAGAGTGGGGGGAGGGAGTGACTGGAGAAATATGCCCAGGCAAAGCGTTTTCATGAAGAGTGGCGGGGGGTGACTGGAGAACAATGCAAAGGCATAACATTTACATGCAGAGTGGGGGGGTGAATGGAGAACAATGCCCAGGCAAAGCGTTTACATGCAGAGTGGGGGAAGGGAGTAACTGGAGAACAATGCCCAGGCAAAGTGTTTACATGAAGAGTTTGCGGGGGGGGTTGACTGGAGAACAATGCCCAGCCAAAGTATTTACATGCAGAGTGTGGGGGGAATGTGACTGAAGAACAATGCTGAGGCAATGCATTGACATGCAGAGTGGGGGGGGGGGTGACTGGAGAACAATACCCAGGCAATGCCTTTACATGCAGAGTGTGGGGGCGTGGGGGTGACTGCAGAACAATGCCCAGGCAACACCACATTTACATGCAGAGTGTGGGGGGAAAGTGACTGAAGAACAATGCTGAGGCAATGCACTGACATGCAGAGTGGGGGGTGTGTGACTGGGGACCAATGCACAGGCAATTTATTTACATGGAGAGTGGTGGGGGGTGACTGGAGAACAATGCCCAGGCAACGCATTTACATGCAGAGTGTGGGGGAGGAGTGACTGGAGAACAATGCCCAGGCAACACCACATTTACATGCAGAGTGTGGGGGGAAAGTGACTGAAGAACAATGCTGAGGCAATGCACTGACATGCAGAGTGGGGGGTGTGTGACTGGGGACCAATGCACAGGAAATTTATTTACATGAAGAGTGGCGGGGGGTGACTGGAGAGCAATTCCCAGGCAAAGCGTTTACATGCAGAGTGGGGGGGGGGGGGTGAATGGAGAACAATGCCCAGGAAAAGCGTTTCCATGCAGAGTGGGGGGAGGGAGTGACTGGAGAACAATGCGCAGGCAAAATGTTTACATGAAGAGTGTGCGGGGGGTTGACTGGAGAACAATGCCCAGGCTAAAGCGTTTACATGAAGAGTGTGGGGGGAATGTGACTGAAGAACAATGCTGAGGCAATGCATTGACATGCAGAGTGGGGGGGTGAGAGGTGACTGGAGAACAATACCCAGGTAATGCCTTTACATGCAGAGTGTGGGGGTGTGGGGGTGACTGCAGAACAATGCCCAGGCAACACCACATTTACATGCAGAGTGTGGGGGGAACGTGACTGAAGAACAATGCCGAGGCAATGCATTGACATGCAGAGTGGGGGGTGTGTGACTGGAGACCAATGCACAGGAAATTTATTTACATGGAGAGTGGTGGGGGGTGACTGGAGAACAATGCCCAGGCAATGCATTTGCATGCAGAGTGTGGGGGGGGTGACTGGAGAACAATGCCCAGGCAAAGCATTTACATGCAGAGTGTGGGGGGGGGTGACTGGAGAACAATGCCCAGGCAACGCATTTACATGCAGAGTGTGGGGGGGAGTGACGTCCAGGCAAACCATTTACATGCAGAGTGTGGGGGGGGTGACTGGAGAACAATGCCCAGGAAATGCGTTTACATACAGAGTGTGCGAGGGGGTGACTGGAGAACAATGCCCAGGCAAAGCGTTTACATGCAGAGTGGGAGGAGGGAGTGACTGGAGAAATATGCCCAGGCAAAGCGTTTTCATGAAGCGTGGCGGGGGGTGACTGTAGAACTATGCAAAGGCATAACATTTACATGCAGAGTGGGGGGGGTGAATGGAGAACAATGCCCAGGCAAAGCGTTTACATGCAGAGTGGGCGGGGGGGGTGACTGGAGAACAATGCCCAGGCAAAGTATTTACATGCAGAGTGTGGAGGGGGGTGACTGGAGAACAATGCCCAGGCAAAGTATTTACATGCAGAGTGTGGGGGGAATGTGACTGATGAACAATGCTGAGGCAATGCATTTACATGCAGAGTGGGGGTGTGGGAGGTGACTGGAGAACAATACCCAGGCAATGCCTTTACATGCAGAGTGTGGGGGTGTGGGGGTGACTGCAGAACAATGCCCAGGCAACATGCATTTACATGCAGAGTGTGGGGGGAACGTGACTGAAGAACAATGCCGAGGCAATGCACTGACATGCAGAGTGGGGGTTGTGTGACTGGAGACCAATGCACAGGCAATTTATTTACATGGAGAGTGGCAGGGGGTGACTGGAGAACAATGCCCAGGCAATTTATTTGCATGCAGAGTGGCGGGGGGTGATTGGAGAACAATGCCGAGGCAAAGCATTTACATGCAGAAGGTTGGGGATGGGGGGGTTACTGCAGAACAATGCCCAGGCAACACCACATGTACATGCAGAGTGTGGAGGGAACGTGACTGAAGAACAATGATGCGGCAATGCACTGACATGCAGAGTGGGGGGTGTGTGACTGGAGACCAATGCACAGGCAATTTATTTACATGCAGAGTGGCGGGGTGACTGGAGAACAATGCCCAGGCAAAGCATTTACATGCAGAGTGGCGGGGGTGACTGGAGGACAATGCCCAGGCAAAGCATTTGCATGCAGAGTGTGGGGGTGGGGGGGGTGAATGGTGAACAATGCCCAGGCAATGCATTTACATGCAGAGTGTGGGGGGGGGTGACTGGAGGACAATGCCCAGGCAACACCACATTTACATGCACAGTGGAGAGGGGAGAAATTTGCTGTTTCTCGATTAGCATTAAAAGGTGTACAGGTGGCTGGAGGAGGTAGGGATGAAGAGCAAGATTTGCCTGTTGCGAAGGGACATACATGTATTGCAGAAGGCGGGGATGGTGACGAGTGCGATGGGAGCTCTGATGGGAAACAGGATTGTGATAAAGTAGAGGGGGTGGCTGGGGCAGGGCTTGTAATATATACCGTTGAGATTTTAGGCGGGGGAGCATTAGCATTTTCTGTTCTGACCAATGCATAAAGGGTAGAATTTTAGGCGATGTGAAAACATTCCTCAGCTCAGTAGTGGATTGAGCGAATATATTAAACATATTTTTACTTCGGAAATAGGATTCCAACATCCGAGGGGCTTTGGTGTCTTCGTGGATTTCCACTGTTAGAAAGTAAGAAGAAGCGATATCCAGCTGCAGGACTTTGTATTTTCATCCCTTGCCAGAAGAAGTGACATCCAGCTGGAAGTCTTTTTATTTCCATTCTCTGCCATGAGAAGCGACATGCAGCTGGAGGTCCTTTTATTTTCAATTCTCACCATAAGAAGCAACATCCAGTTGGAGGTCTTTGTATTTTTATCTCTCACCATAAAAGCGATCATCAGATGGAGGTCTTTGTGTTGTCATTCCTCACCATGAGAAGCAACATCCAGCTGGAGGTCTTTGTATTTCCATTCAATTGGGTGCCTGCATAGTGAAGTTGCCGGTTGGGGAGGACTCCAGCGTGACCTAGGATTAGGTCCACGAGCGGGAAATCAGGGCCCGGGATTGGGTGTCCTTGGATGGGCGCGAGAGCCCAGCGCAGCGGGATCGCCGGCGCTGTGGAGGAGGAAGCTGGTGCGCGAGGACAACAACCTCGCCGCCAGTTGGTAGGCCGAGGCGGCCTTGGAAATAACGGACCGCACACCAGCTCAATGGAACACGTCTTTCTTTATTAATTAACAAGACGTAACAAACTTTCTCTCCCATTCTCCTCCCTCTCTAGTCATGAGTCATGTGACTTCCTCACGGTCCCAGTCTCTGTCTTAAAGAGACAGGGTGCCGTGACAGAGGTCCTTGTATTTTCATCCCTTGCCATGAGAAATGACATCCAGCTGGAGGTCCTTGTATTTTCATTCCTCGCCATGAGAAGCAACATCCAGCTGCAGGTACTTGTATTTTCATTCCTCACCATGAGAAGCGACATCCAGCTGGAGGTCCTTGTAGTTTCATTCCTCACAATGAGAAGCAAAATCCAGCTGGAGGTCCTTGTATTTTCATTCCTCACCATGAAAAGCGACATGCAGCTGGAGGTCTTTGTATTTTCATTCGTCACCATTAGAAGCGACATGCAGCTGGAGATCTTCGTATTTTCATTCCTCACCATTAGAAGCGACATGCAGCTGGAGGTCTTTGTATTTTCATCCTCCACCATTAGAAGCGACATGCAGCTGGAGGCTCTTTGTATTTTCATTCCTCACCATTAGAAGCGACATGCAGCTGGAGGTCTTTGTATTTTTATTCCCTGCCATGAGAAGCAATATCCAGCTGGAGGTCCTTGTAGTTTCATTCCTCACAATGAGAAGCAAAATCCAGCTGGAGGTCCTTGTATTTTCATTCCTCGCCATGAGAAGCAACATCCAGCTGGAGGTACTTGTATTTTCATTCCTCACCATGAGAAGCGACATCCAGCTGGAGGTCCTTGTAGTTTCATTCCTCACCATGAGAAGCAACATGCAGCTGGAGGTCTTTGTATTTTCATTCCTCACCATGAGAAGCGACATGCATCTGGAGGTCTTTGTATTTTCATTCCTCACCATGAAAAGCGACTTGCAGCTAGAGGTCTTTGTATTTTCATTCCTCACCATGAGAAGCAACATCCAGCTGGAGGTCTTTGTATTTTCATTCCTCACCATGAGAAGCAAAATCCAGCTGGAGGTCCTTGTATTTTCATTCCTCACCATGAGAAACGACTTGCAGCTGGAGGTCTTTGAATTTTCATTCCTCGCCATTAGAAGTGACATACAGCTGGAAGTCTTTGTATTTTCATTCCTCACCATGAGAAGCAACATCCAGCTTGAGGTTTTTGTATTTTCATTCCACACCATGAGAAGCGACATGCAGCTGGAGGTCTTTGTATTTTCATTCCTCACCATTAGAAGCGACATGCATCTGGAGGTCTTTGTATTTTCATTCCTCACCACGAGAAGCAACATCCAGCTTGAGGTTTTTGTATTTTCATTCCTCACCATGAGAAGCAATATCCAGCTTGAGGTTTTTGTATTTTCATTCCTCACCATGAGAAGCGACATGCATGTGGAGGTCTTTGTATTTTCATTCCTCACCATGAGAAGCAACATCCAGCTTGAGGTTTTTGTATTTTCATTCCTCACCATGAGAAGTGATATCCAGCTGGAGGTCTTTGCATTTTCCTTCCTCATCATGAGACGTGACATCAGGTTGAGGTCTGTGTAGTTTCATCCCTCACCATGAGAAGCAACATCCAGCTGGAGGTCCTTGTCTTTTCATTCCTCACCATTAGAAGCGACATGCAGCTGGAGATCTTTGTATTTTCATTCCTTACCATGAGAAGCAACATCCAGCTGGAGGTCTTTGTATTTTCATTCTTCACCATGAGAAGCAACATCCAGCTGGAGGTCCTTGTATTTTCATTCCTCACCATGAGAAGCGACTTGCAGCTGGAGGTCTTTGAATTTTCATTCCTCGCCATTAGAAGTGACATACAGCTGGAAGTCTTTGTATTTTCATTCCTCACAATGAGAAGCGACATGCAGCTGGAGGTCAACATCCAGCTGGAGGTCCTTGTATTTTCATTCCTCACCATGAGAAGCAACATCCAGCTTGAGGTTTTTGTATTTTCATTCCTCACCATGAGAAGCGACATGCAGCTGGAGGTCTTTGTATTTTCATTCCTCACCATTAGAAGCGACATGCATCTGGAGGTCTTTGTATTTTCATTCCTCACCATTAGAAGCGACATGCAGCTGGAGGTCTTTGTATTTTTATTCCCTGCCATGAGAAGCAACATCCAGCTGGAGGTCCTTGTTGTTTCATTCCTCACCATGAGAAGCAACATCCAGCTGGAGGTCCTTGTAGTTTCATTCCTCACAATGAGAAGCGACATCCAGCTGGAGGTCCTTGTAGTTTCATTCCTCACAATGAGAAGCAAAATCCAGCTGGAGGTCCTTGTAGTTTCATTCCTCACCATGAGAAGCGACATGCAGCTGGAGGTCTTTGTATTTTCATTCCTCACCATTAGAAGCGACATGAATCTGGAGGTCTTTGTATTTTCATTCCTCATCATGAGAAGCGACTTGCAGCTGGAGGTCTTTGTATTTTCATTCCTCGCCATGAGAAGTGAAATACAGCTGGAAGTCTTTGTATTTTCATTCCTCACCATGAGAAGCAACATCCAGCTGGAGGTCCTTGTATTTTCATTCCTCACCATTAAAAGCAACATCCAGCTGGAGGTCCTTGTATTTTCATTCCTCACCATGAGAAGCGACTTGCAGCTAGAGGTCTTTGTATTTTCATTCCTCACCATGAGAAGCGACTTTCAGCTAGAGGTCTTTGTATTTTCATTCCTCACCATGAGAAGCAACATCCAGCTCGAGGTCAACACCCAGCTGGAGGTCCTTGTATTTTCATTCCTCACCATGAGAAGCAACATCCAGCTTGAGGTTTTTGTATTTTCATTCCTCACCATGAGAAGCGACATGCAGCTGGAGGTCTTTGTATTTTCATTCCTCACCATTAGAAGCGACATGCATCTGGAGGTCTTTGTAGTTTCATTCCTCACCATGAGAAGCAACATCCAGCTTGAGGTTTTTGTATTTTCATTCCTCACCATGAGAAGCAATATCCAGCTTGAGGTTTTTGTATTTTCATTCCTCACCATGAGAAGCAACATCCAGCTGGAGGTCCTTGTATTTTCATTCCTCACCATTAAAAGCAACATCCAGCTGGAGGTCCTTGTATTTTCATTCCTCACCATGAGAAGCGACTTGCAGCTAGAGGTCTTTGTATTTTCATTCCTCACCATGAGAAGCGACTTTCAGCTAGAGGTCTTTGTATTTTCATTCCTCACCATGAGAAGCAACATCCAGCTCGAGGTCAACACCCAGCTGGAGGTCCTTGTATTTTCATTCCTCACCATGAGAAGCAACATCCAGCTTGAGGTTTTTGTATTTTCATTCCTCACCATGAGAAGCGACATGCAGCTGGAGGTCTTTGTATTTTCATTCCTCACCATTAGAAGCGACATGCATCTGGAGGTCTTTGTAGTTTCATTCCTCACCATGAGAAGCAACATCCAGCTTGAGGTTTTTGTATTTTCATTCCTCACCATGAGAAGCAATATCCAGCTTGAGGTTTTTGTATTTTCATTCCTCACCATGAGAAGCGACATGCATCTGGAGGTCTTTGTATTTTCATTCCTCACCATGAGAAGCAACATCCAGCTTGAGGTTTTTGTATTTTCATTCCTCACAATGAGAAGTGATATCCAGCTGGAGGTCTTTGCATTTTCCTTCCTCATCATGAGACGTGACATCAGGTTGAGGTGTGTGTAGTTTCATCCCTCACCATGAGAAGCAACATCCAGCTGGAGGTCCTTGTCTTTTCATTCCTCACCATTAGAAGCGACATACAGTTGGAGATCTTTGTATTTTCATTCCTCACCATTAGAAGCGACATGCAGCTGGAGATCTTTGTATTTTCATTCCTCACCATTAGAAGCGACATGCAGCTGGAGATCTTTGTATTTTCATTCCTCACCATCAGAAGCGACATGCAGCTGGAGATCTTTGTATTTTCATTCCTCACCATTAGAAGCGACATGCAGCTGGAGGTCTTTGTATTTTCATTCCTCACCATTAGAAGCGACATGCAGCTGGAGGTCTTTGTATTTTTATTCCCTGCCATGAGAAGCAACATCCAGCTGGAGGTCCTTGTAGTTTCATTCCTCACCATGAGAAGCGACATCCAGCTGGAGGACCTTGTAGTTTCATTCCTCACAATGAGAAGCAAAATCCAGCTGGAGGTCCTTGTAGTTTCATTCCTCACCATGAGAAGCGACATGCATCTGGAGGTCTTTGTATTTTCATTCCTCACCATGAGAAGCGACTTGCAGATGGAGGTCTTTGTATTTTTATTCCCTGCCATGAGAAGCAACATCCAGTTGGAGGTCCTTGTAGTTTCATTCCTCACCATGAGAAGCGACATCCAGTTGGAGGTCCTTGTAGTTTCATTCCTCACAATGAGAAGCAAAATCCAGCTGGAGGTCCTTGTAGTTTCATTCCTCACCATGAGAAGCGACATGCAGCTGGAGGTCTTTGTATTTTCATTCCTCACCATTAGAAGCGACATGCATCTGGAGGTCTTTGTATTTTCATTCCTCATTATGAGAAGCGACTTGCAGCTGGAGGTCTTTGTATTTTCATTCCTCGCCATGAGAAGTGAAATACAGCTGGAAGTCTTTGTATTTTCATTCCTCACCATGAGAAGCGACTTGCAGCTAGAGGTCTTTGTATTTTCATTCCTCACCATGAGAAGCAACATCCAGCTGGAGGTCCTTGTATTTTCATTCCTCACCATTAGAAGCAACATCCAGCTGGAGGTCCTTGTATTTTCATTCCTCACAATGAGAAGCGACTTGCAGCTAGAGGTCTTTGTATTTTCATTCCTCACCATGAGAAGCAACATCCAGCTGGAGGTCCTTGTATTTTCATTCCTCACCATTAGAAGAAACATCCAGCTGGAGGTCCTTGTATTTTCATTCCTCGCCATGAGAAGCAACATCCAGCTGGAGGTACTTGTATTTTCATTCCTCACCATGAGAAGCGACATGCATCTGGAGGTCTTTGTATTTTCATTCCTCACCATGAGAAGTGATATCCAGCTGGAGGTCTTTGCATTTTCCTTCCTCATCATGAGACGTGACATCAGGTTGCGGTCTGTGTAGTTTCATCCCTCACCATGAGAAGCAACATCCAGCTGGAGGTCCTTGTCTTTTCATTCCTCACCATTAGAAGCGACATGCAGCTGGAGATCTTTGTATTTTCATTCCTTACCATGAGAAGCAACATCCAGCTGGAGGTCTTTGTATTTTCATTCCTCACCATGAGAAGCAACATCCAGCTGGAGGTCCTTGTATTTTCATTCCTCACCATTAGAAGCGACATGCATCTGGAGGTCTTTGTATTTTCATTCCTCATTATGAGAAGCGACTTGCAGCTGGAGCTCTTTGTAGTTTCATCCCTCACCATGAGAAGCAACATCCAGCTGGAGGTCCTTGTCTTTTCATTCCTCACCATTAGAAGCGACATGCAGCTGGAGATCTTTGTATGTTCATTCCTTACCATGAGAAGCAACATCCAGCTGGAGGTCTTTGTATTTTCATTCCTCACCATGAGAAGCAGCATCCAGCTGGAGGTCCTTGTATTTTCATTCCTCACCATGAGAAGCGACTTGCAGCTGGAGGTCTTTGAATTTTCATTCCTCGCCATGAGAAGTGAAATACAGCTGGAAGTCTTTGTATTTTCATTCCTCACCATGAGAAGCGACTTGCAGCTAGAGGTCTTTGTATTTTCATTCCTCACCATGAGAAGCAACATCCAGCTGGAGGTCCTTGTATTTTCATTCCTCACCATTAGAAGCAACATCCAGCTGGAGGTCTTTGTATTTTCATTCCTCACAATGAGAAGCGACTTGCAGCTAGAGGTCTTTGTATTTTCATTCCTCACCATGAGAAGCAACATCCAGCTGGAGGTCCTTGTGTTTTCATTCCTCACCATTAGAAACAACATCCAGCTGGAGGTCCTTGTATTTTCATTCCTCGCCATGAGAAGCAACATCCAGCTGGAGGTACTTGTATTTTCATTCCTCACCATGAGAAGCGACATGCATCTGGAGGTCTTTGTATTTTCATTCCTCACCATGAGAAGTGATATCCAGCTGGAGGTCTTTGCATTTTCCTTCCTCATCATGAGACGTGACATCAGGTTGAGGTCTGTGTAGTTTCGTCCCTCACCATGAGAAGCAACATCCAGCTGGAGGTCCTTGTCTTTTCATTCCTCACCATTAGAAGCGACATGCAGCTGGAGATCTTTGTATTTTCATTCCTTACCATGAGAAGCAACATCCAGCTGGAGGTCTTTGTATTTTCATTCCTCACCATGAGAAGCAACATCGAGCTGGAGGTCCTTGTATTTTCATTCCTCACCATGAGAAGCGACTTGCAGCTGGAGGTCTTTGAATTTTCATTCCTCGCCATTAGAAGTGACATAAAGCTGGAAGTCTTTGTATTTTTATTCCTCACAATGAGAAGCGACATGCAGCTGGAGGTCAACATCCATCTGGAGGTCCTTGTATTTTCATTCCTCACCATGAGAAGCAACATCCAGCTTGAGGTTTTTGTATTTTCATTCCTCACCATGAGAAGCAACATGCAGCTGGAGGTCTTTGTATTTTCATTCCTCACCATTAGAAACAACATCCAGCTTGAGGTTTTTGTATTTTCATTCCTCACCATGAGAAGTGATATCCAGCTGGAGGTCTTTGCATTTTCCTTCCTCATCATGAGACGTGACATCAGGTTGAGGTCTGTGTAGTTTCATCCCTCACCATGAGAAGCAACATCCAGCTGGAGGTCCTTGTCTTTTCATTCCTCACCATTAGAAGCGACATGCAGCTGGAGATCTTTGTATTTTCATTCCTCACCATTAGAAGCGACATGCAGCTGGAGATCTTTGTATTTTCATTCCTCACCATTAGAAGCGACATGCAGCTGGAGATCTTTGTATTTTCATTCCTCACCATCAGAAGCGACATGCAGCTGGAGGTCTTTGTATTTTCATTCCTCACCATCAGAAGCGACATGCATCTGGAGGTCTTTGTATTTTCATTCCTCACCATTAGAAGCGACATGCAGCTGGAGGTCTTTGTATTTTTATTCCCTGCCATGAGAAGCAACATCCAGCTGGAGGTCCTTGTAGTTTCATTCCTCACCATGAGAAGCGACATCCAGCTGGAGGTCCTTGTAGTTTCATTCCTCACAATGAGAAGCAAAATCCAGCTGGAGGTCCTTGTAGTTTCATTCCTCACCATGAGAAGCGACATGCAGCTGGAGGTCTTTGTATTTTCATTCCTCACCATTAGAAGCGACATGCATCTGGAGGTCTTTGTATTTTCATTCCTCACCATGAGAAGCGGCTTGCAGATGGAGGTCTTTGTATTTTTATTCCCTGCCATGAGAAGCAACATCCAGCTGGAGGTCCTTGTAGTTTCATTCCTCACCATGAGAAGCGACATCCAGCTGGAGGTCCTTGTAGTTTCATTCCTCACACTTGAGAAGCAAAATCCAGCTTGAGGTCCTTGTAGTTACATTCCTCACCATGAGAAGCGGCATGCAGCTGGAGGTCTTTGTATTTTCATTCCTCACCATTAGAAGCAACATGCATCTGGAGGTCTTTGTATTTTCATTCCTCATCATGAGAAGCGACTTGCAGCTGGAGGTCTTTGTATTTTCATTCCTCGCCATGAGAAGTGAAATACAGCTGGACGTCTTTGTATTTTCATTCCTCACCATGAGAAGCGACTTGCAGCTAGAGGTCTTTGTATTTTCATTCCTCACCATGAGAAGCGACATGCATCTGGAGGTCTTTGTATTTTCATTCCTCACCATGAGAAGTGATATCCAGCTGGAGGTCTTTGCATTTTCCTTCCTCATCATGAGACGTGACATCAGGTTGAGGTCTGTGTAGTTTCATCCCTCACCATGAGAAGCAACATCCAGCTGGAGGTCCTTGTCTTTTCATTCCTCACCATTAGAAGCGACATGCAGCTGGAGATCTTTGTATTTTCATTCCTTACCATGAGAAGCAACATCCAGCTGGAGGTCTTTGTATTTTCATTCCTCACCATGAGAAGCAACATCCAGCTGGAGGTCCTTGTATTTTCATTCCTCACCATTAGAAGCGACATGCATCTGGAGGTCTTTGTATTTTCATTCCTCATTATGAGAAGCGACTTGCAGCTGGAGGTCTTTGTAGTTTCATCCCTCACCATGAGAAGCAACATCCAGCTGGAGGTCCTTGTCTTTTCATTCCTCACCATTAGAAGCGACATGCAGCTGGAGATCTTTGTATTTTCATTCCTTACCATGAGAAGCAACATCCAGCTGGAGGTCTTTGTATTTTCATTCCTCACCATGAGAAGCAACATCCAGCTGGAGGTCCTTGTATTTTCATTCCTCACCATGAGAAGCGACTTGCAGCTGGAGGTCTTTGAATTTTCATTCCTCGCCATGAGAAGTGAAATACAGCTGGAAGTCTTTGTATTTTCATTCCTCACCATGAGAAGCGACTTGCAGCTAGAGGTCTTTGTATTTTCATTCCTCACCATGAGAAGCAACATCCAGCTGGAGGTCCTTGTATTTTCATTCCTCACCATTAGAAGCAACATCCAGCTGGAGGTCCTTGTATTTTCATTCCTCACAATGAGAAGCGACTTGCAGCTAGAGGTCTTTGTATTTTCATTCCTCACCATGAGAAGCAACATCCAGCTGGAGGTCCTTGTATTTTCATTCCTCACCATTAGAAGCAACATCCAGCTGGAGGTCCTTGTATTTTCATTCCTCGCCATGAGAAGCAACATCCAGCTGGAGGTACTTGTATTTTCATTCCTCACCATGAGAAGCGACATGCATCTGGAGGTCTTTGTATTTTCATTCCTCACCATGAGAAGTGATATCCAGCTGGAGGTCTTTGCATTTTCCTTCCTCATCATGAGACGTGACATCAGGTTGAGGTCTGTGTAGTTTCGTCCCTCACCATGAGAAGCAACATCCAGCTGGAGGTCCTTGTCTTTTCATTCCTCACCATTAGAAGCGACATGCAGCTGGAGATCTTTGTATTTTCATTCCTTACCATGAGAAGCAACATCCAGCTGGAGGTCTTTGTATTTTCATTCCTCACCATGAGAAGCAACATCGAGCTGGAGGTCCTTGTATTTTCATTCCTCACCATGAGAAGCGACTTGCAGCTGGAGGTCTTTGAATTTTCATTCCTCGCCATTAGAAGTGACATAAAGCTGGAAGTCTTTGTATTTTCATTCCTCACAATGAGAAGCGACATGCAGCTGGAGGTCAACATCCAGCTGGAGGTCCTTGTATTTTCATTCCTCACCATGAGAAGCAACATCCAGCTTGAGGTTTTTGTATTTTCATTCCTCACCATGAGAAGCAACATGCAGCTGGAGGTCTTTGTATTTTCATTCCTCACCATTAGAAACAACATCCAGCTTGAGGTTTTTGTATTTTCATTCCTCACCATGAGAAGTGATATCCAGCTGGAGGTCTTTGCATTTTCCTTCCTCATCATGAGACGTGACATCAGGTTGAGGTCTGTGTAGTTTCATCCCTCACCATGAGAAGCAACATCCAGCTGGAGGTCCTTGTCTTTTCATTCCTCACCATTAGAAGCGACATACAGCTGGAGATCTTTGTATTTTCATTCCTCACCATTAGAAGCGACATGCAGCTGGAGATCTTTGTATTTTCATTCCTCACCATTAGAAGCAACATGCAGCTGGAGATCTTTGTATTTTCATTCCTCATCATCAGAAGCGACATGCAGCTGGAGGTCTTTGTATTTTCATTCCTCACCATCAGAAGCGACATGCATCTGGAGGTCTTTGTATTTTCATTCCTCACCATTAGAAGCGACATGCAGCTGGAGGTCTTTGTATTTTTATTCCCTGCCATGAGAAGCAACATCCAGCTGGAGGTCCTTGTAGTTTCATTCCTCACCATGAGAAGCGACATCCAGCTGGAGGTCCTTGTAGTTTCATTCCTCACAATGAGAAGCAAAATCCAGCTGGAGGTCCTTGTAGTTTCATTCCTCACCATGAGAAGCGACATGCAGCTGGAGGTCTTTGTATTTTCATTCCTCACCATTAGAAGCGACATGCATCTGGAGGTCTTTGTATTTTCATTCCTCACCATGAGAAGCGGCTTGCAGATGGAGGTCTTTGTATTTTTATTCCCTGCCATGAGAAGCAACATCCAGCTGGAGGTCCTTGTAGTTTCATTCCTCACCATGAGAAGCGACATCCAGCTGGAGGTCCTTGTAGTTTCATTCCTCACAATGAGAAGCAAAATCCAGCTTGAGGTCCTTGTAGTTACATTCCTCACCATGAGAAGCGGCATGCAGCTGGAGGTCTTTGTATTTTCATTCCTCACCATTAGAAGCGACATGCATCTGGAGGTCTTTGTATTTTCATTCCTCATCATGAGAAGCGACTTGCAGCTGGAGGTCTTTGTATTTTCATTCCTCGCCATGAGAAGTGAAATACAGCTGGACGTCTTTGTATTTTCATTCCTCACCATGAGAAGCGACTTGCAGCTAGAGGTCTTTGTATTTTCATTCCTCACCATGAGAAGCAACATCCAGCTGGAGGTCCTTGTATTTTCATTCCTCACCATTAGAAACAACATCCAGCTGGGGGTCCTTGTATTTTCATTCCTCACCATGAGAAGCGACTTGCAGCTAGAGGTCTTTGTATTTTCATTCCTCACCATGAGAAGCAACATCCAGCTGGAGGTCCTTGTATTTTCATTTCTCACCATTAGAAGAAACATCCAGCTGGAGGTTCTTGTATTTTCATTCCTCGCCATGAGAAGCAACATCCAGCTGGAGGTACTTGTATTTTCATTCCTCACCATGAGAAGCGACATGCATCTGGAGGTCTTTGTATTTTCATTCCTCACCATGAGAAGTGATATCCAGCTGGAGGTCCTTGTATTTTCATTCCTCGCCATGAGAAGCAACATCCAGCTGGAGATCTTTGTATTTTCATTCCTTACCATGAGAAGCAACATCCAGCTGGAGGTCTTTGTATTTTCATTCCTCACCATGAGAAGCAACATCCAGCTGGAGGTCCTTGTATTTTCATTCCTCACCATGAGAAGCGACTTGCAGCTGGAGGTCTTTGAATTTTCATTCCTCGCCATTAGAAGTGACATACAGCTGGAAGTCTTTGTATTTTCATTCCTCACAATGAGAAGCGACATGCAGCTGGAGGTCAACATCCAGCTGGAGGTCCTTGTATTTTCATTCCTCACCATGAGAAGCAACATCCAGCTTGAGGTTTTTGTATTTTCATTCCTCACCATGAGAAGCGACATGCAGCTGGAGGTCTTTGTATTTTCATTCCTCACCATTAGAAGCGACATGCATCTGGAGGTCTTTGTAGTTTCATTCCTCACCATGAGAAGCAACATCCAGCTTGAGGTTTTTGTATTTTCATTCCTCACCATGAGAAGTGATATCCAGCTGGAGGTCTTTGCATTTTCCTTCCTCATCATGAGACGTGACATCAGGTTGAGGTCTGTGTAGTTTCATCCCTCACCATGAGAAGCAACATCCAGCTGGAGGTCCTTGTCTTTTCATTCCTCACCATTAGAAGCGACATGCAGCTGGAGATCTTTGTATTTTCATTCCTCACCATTAGAAGCGACATGCAGCTGGAGATCTTTGTATTTTCATTCCTCACCATTAGAAGAGACATGCAGCTGGAGATCTTTGTATTTTCATTCCTCACCATCAGAACCGACATGCAGCTGGAGGTCTTTGTATTTTCATTCCTCACCATTAGAAGCGACATGCAGCTGGAGGTCTTTGTATTTTCATTCCTCACCATTAGAAGCGACATGCAGCTGGAGGTCTTTGTATTTTTATTCCCTGCCATGATAAGCAAAATCCAGCTGGAGGTCCTTGTAGTTTCATTACTCACCATGAGAAGCGACATCCAGCTGGAGGTCCTTGTAGTTTCATTCCTCACAATGAGAAGCAAAATCCAGCTGGAGGTCCTTGTAGTTTCATTCCTCACCATGAGAAGCGACATGCAGCTGGAGGTCTTTGTATTTTCATTCCTCACCATTAGAAGCGACATGCATCTGGAGGTCTTTGTATTTTCATTCCTCACCATGAGAAGCGACTTGCAGATGGAGGTCTTTGTATTTTCATTCCTCGCCATGAGAAGCAACATCCAGCTGGAGGTCCTTGTATTTTCATTCCTCATCATGAGAAGCGACTTGCAGCTGGAGGTCTTTGTATTTTCATTCCTCGCCATGAGAAGTGAAATACAGCTAGAACTCTTTGTATTTTCATTCCTCACCATGAGAAGCGACTTGCAGCTAGAGGTCTTTGTATTTTCATTCCTCACCATGAGAAGCGACTTGTAGCTAGAGGTCTTTGTATTTTCATCCCTCACCATGAGAAGCAACATCCAGCTGGAGGTCCTTGTATTTTCATTCCTCACCATTAGAAGCAACATCCAGCTGGAGGTCCTTGTATTTTCATTCCTCACCATTAGAAGCAACATCCAGCTGGAGGTCCTTGTATTTTCATTCCTCGCCATGAGAAGCGACATCCAGCTGGAGGTACTTGTATTTTCATTCCTCACCATGAGAAGCGACATCCAGCTGGAGGTCCTTGTAGTTTCATTCCTCACAATGAGAAGCAAAATCCAGCAGGAGGTCCTTGTATTTTCATTCCTCACCATGAGAAGCGACATGCATCTGGAGGTCTTTGTATTTTCATTCCTCACCATGAGAAGTGATATCCAGCTGGAGGTCTTTGCATTTTCCTTCCTCATCATGAGACGTAACATCAGGTTGCGGTCTGTGTAGTTTCATCCCTCACCATGAGAAGCAACATCCAGCTGGAGGTCCTTGTCTTTTCATTCCTCACCATGAGAAGCGACATGCAGCTGTAGGTCTTTGTATTTTCATTCCTCACCATTAGAAGCGACATGCATCTGGAGGTCTTTGTATTTTCATTCCTCACCATGAGAAGCAACTTGCAGATGGAGGTCTTTGTATTTTAATTCCTCGCCATGAGAAGCAACATCCAGCTGTAGGTCTTTGTATTTTCATTCCTCACCATTAGAAGCGACATGCATCTGGAGGTCTTTGTATTTTCATTCCTCACCATGAGAAGCAACTTGCAGATGGAGGTCTTTGTATTTTAATTCCTCGCCATGAGAAGCAACATCCAGCTAGAGGTCTTTGTATTTTTATTCCTCACGATGAGAAGCAACATCCAGCTGCAGGTCTTTGTATTTCCATTCTTTGCCATGAGACGCAACATCCAGCTGCAGGTCTTTGTATTTCCATTCTTTGCCATGAGACGCAACATCCAGCTGCAGGTCTTTGTATTTCCATTCTTTGCCATGAGACACGACATCCAGCTGGAGCTCTTTGTATTTCCATTCTTTGCCATGAGATGCGACATCCAGCTGGAGCTCTTTGTATTTCCATTCTTTGCCATGAGACGCAACATCCAGCTGCAGGTCTTTGTATTTCCATTCTTTGCCATGAGACGCAACATCCAGCTGCAGGTCTTTGTATTTCCATTCTTTGCCATGAGACACGACATCCAGCTGGAGGTCTTTGTATTTCCATTTTATGTCATGCCCAATTGTCATACCAGGAAACAAGACACAATGAGCTCCATGAAACTGAGAGTTCATGCTCTGTGAGTATTTAGCAGAGATATTGATATTGGCTTGAAACACCAGGATGGAGAATACACATGTGATAGCTGGTGATGTTAATGCTAAACTTGGTGATGGAAGGGAAATTCATAATTATTCCGGTGAAGAAATTGTTACTAGCCCAGACACTCTTGTTTGCCCTAATAATGATAATGATGTGTTATTTATATAGCGCCTTTATCCAAAGCGCTTTACAGAGCACATATTTACATACAATATTTCCCAACTGAAATTGGTACTCATTTATCGACCTCGGAAGGATGAAAGGCTGAGTTGGCCTTGCTGGGATTCGAACCTGCGACCTGCAGATCAAGATCAGATCACAGCAGCGAGCGCTCAACGCACAGAGCTATCTTACCGGCTATGTGTAATAAGATCTGTAACACTCAGCTGCTGGTGTGTCCCAGACTTATTGAATATGATTATAGAGCAGTTAATGGGCGAGTTAACCTATGTATACTTGCAATGCATATGTTTGACAATCGTAGGTTTCGCCGCCTTATTGAGTAAGGCATACTACTACCAGAATAGTGGGGACAGTTAGAAGCTTTAAGAAGAATCCTCATATAGGAAGTAACCATACGGTAAGTATTTTTGGTCTTTTAGAGTCTAAGATAAAGTAGGAAAGGATAGTGGACCTTACCAGTCCTTCAATTCTTACGAATAACTGGCGAGAATGAAATGGTCATTAAAGCTGTTTCAGGAATTGTATCATGAATTGATCAGAGCATTGAGTTGTAAAGTAGAGGCCTGCTTAGTTGTCATATATTGGTGACAGAGAGAGTATGTATTTTTGGTGAATTGTTGTCCCAGTTTGGAAATGTACTACCAATTGTAAAATTGGAAACCACAAGAATACAAGCTCCTGGTTGGATCATTGCTGTAAAGATAAGAATAAAGAATTGCTTGGATTACTTAAATTGTTAGCCAGAGGAAATTATTAAAAAAGGCCTTTTATCCAGTATTTGCAAGTGGATATCAGTCCCAGATTCACTGAAGCAGCTAAAGAGGAAGTGTCTAAGGAGAAACGATTCTGCAAATTGTTGGAGAATAATTATGGAAGAGTACATTGCATGTTTCTGGCAATGATGGCATGTGATCATTGACAATTCACTATCCTATTCTATCCAAGGCTAGGCAGAGAAAGTCAGGAGTGGATCATTACTTGCCCGTGTTAGCCTGAGAGAGGTGAACGGGGTGCTGTCAACTTGACCTTGCTTGAAGGCTGCAGGCTGTGACCGTGACCCATAAGACCTTTCTAAAGCATAACCTGAGCTATAGCTTCCCTTGCTTAGCTTTTCCTTCAAGGCTTGTCTTTTGATGAGTGAGTCTCCAGTCTTCTAGAGAATGAGATTCGTTGTCTCCTTTTATAAGAAGGGTAATGAAGCTTTGCCAGAAGTCTATAGACCGATTATTCGTTACCAGCTACTTTGAAGATTTTTGGTAAACTTAGACACACAAGGCTAATAGAAAGGGCCCTGAGTAATTGTATTTTAAGAGATGCTCAATTATGCTTCCCTCAGATCATGGGTTCAATATTCATTTTAGAATTTGTCAAAATATGCCCCAGATCTGACGACTCCGTTTCCATAGCGTTCATGGATTTATCGGTTGCGATTGATCGTATGGATTGGGATCAGCTTTGGGAGAACCTGGGGGTTCTATCTGCTGCAAAGGGGATACTGGACATCATTATTTATTTACATTCTGATAGCAAAGCAAGAGTCATGCATGGAAGAGATGCTGAAGTGGCGAGAGAGTTTGGTGCTTAACGGGGGTGCACCAGGGCTCGGTCCTGGCAATGACCCTCTTCAATCTTTATACTAACTCGCTGGTATCACATTTTGAAACCATCATACGATATGTCCCTGGAATTTCCAACGGGCAGGTCCCAGTATTGGGTTCCATGGATGATGCTGTTCTGTTGGCTAGAACACTAGGCTGGTGGAATCATATACTCTATACATGACCTTGTGATCCGTGTTCAGTAATCATTCTATTCTCTGTCTCTAAGGAATTTGGGCTACTTAGCGGTTCGTTTTAGAAGGTTACCATCCAGCGACGTTTTCTGTAAAGCCTTACACGAGACAGCGACCCTTGGGAGGTCTACGAGCATTGGGCTCTATAGATCCTTGTCCAGCTGTGAACATCAACTAGAATTCAGATTCTCACTCTGACTGCAATGTTCCCAGGCTAGAAAAGATAGAACCTTTTCCCATTCCCTGAGCCAGGAGGTTTTGAAGGTTACTAACCGATGTCTGGATACCTCGTATCTGACCTAGACGTGTGGGCATTCTGTTCTGGATGGTGGTACGTTCGACTTAAATCAATATGAGTCCTACGACAAACCTGTTTTCACATGTAAGGATTAATGCACGATAATGAAGGCGCAAAATTATTGAATTATATGCATGAGTAGAGGCTATTCCTGATCAGCCAGTGTGTCCCATCTGATACCACAGTGGATTGTGCGTTTTGAGGAAAATGAGGAAAATCAACAATTGATCCATTTGATTGTTCTGTGACCTCATTATCGGATGGCATCCTGACAGTGCCCACCCTACAGTGCCTCTCCAGTGTGGCTTAAGTCATATAACAATCTTATCGCTACCGCCCTTAATATACATGAGACTGAACATAAAGTGCCAAATGTTCAGCGGGGCTAAAGATGGGCGTCAATTGTGCCTGGTTACCACGTAGCCAACCTTTGCCCATCTAAAGATGGCTAATTGCAACAGAGCTGAGGATGGGTTTCTATTGTGCCCGGTTACCATGTAGCCAACCTTTGCCCACGTAAAGATGGCTAATTGCAACAGAGCTGAGAATGGGTTTCTATTGTGCCTCGTTACCACGTAGCCAACCTGTGCCCATCTAAAGATGGCTAATGTTCAGCATAGCTCAAGATGGGCTTCTATTGCGCCTGGTTGCCATATAGTCAACCTTTGCCCATCTAAAGATGCCTAATGCTCAGCATAGCTGAAGGTGGGCTTCTATTGTGTCTGGTTACCACGTAGCCAACCATTGCCCATCTAAAGATGGCTAATTGCAACATAGCTGAATATGGGCTTCTATTGTGCCCGGTTCCCACATAGCCAACCTTTGCCCACCTAAAGATGGCTAATTGCAACATAGTTGAGGATGGGTTTCTATTGTGCCTGTTTCCCACATAGCCAATATTTGCCCATCTGAAGTTGGCTAATTGCAACACAGCTGAGGAGGGGTTTCTATTGCGCTGGTTACCACGTAGCCAACCTTTGCCCATCTAAAGATGGCTAATTGCAACATAGCTGAAGATGGGCGTCTATTGCGCCTGATTACCACGTAGCCAACCTTTGCACATCCAAAGATGGATAATTGCAACATAGCTGAATATGGGCTTCTATTGTGCCCGGTTCCCACGTAGCCAACCTTTGCCCATCTAAAGATGGCTAATTGCAACAGAGCTGAGGATGGGTTTCTATTGTGCCCGGTTACCACGTAGCCAACCTTTGGCCACGTAAAGATGGCTAATTGCAACAGAGCTGAGAATGGGTTTCTATTGTGCCTCGTTACCACGTAGCCAACCTGTGCCCACCTAAAGATGGCTAATGTTCAGCATAGCTCAAGATGGGCTTCTATTGCGCCTGGTTGCCATATAGTCAACCTTTGCCCATCTAAAGATGCCTAATGCTCAGCATAGCTGAAGGTGGGCTTCTATTGTGTCTGGTTACCACGTAGCCAACCATTGCCCATCTAAATATGGCTAATTGCAACATAGCTGAATATGGGCTTCTATTGTGCCCGGTTCCCACATAGCCAACCTTTGCCCACCTAAAGATGGCTAATTGCAACATAGTTGAGGATGGGTTTCTATTGTGCCTGTTTCCCACATAGCCAATATTTGCCCATCTGAAGTTGGCTAATTGCAACACAGCTGAGGAGGGGTTTCTATTGCGCTGGTTACCACGTAGCCAACCTTTGCCCATCTAAAGATGGCTAAGTGCAACATAGCTGAAGATGGGCGTCTATTGCGCCTGATTACCACGTAGCCAACCTTTGCCCATCCAAAGATGGCTAATTGCTACATAGCTGAATATGGGCTTCTATTGTGCCCGGTTCCCACGTAGCCAACCTTTGCCCATCTAAAGATGGCTAATTGCAACAGAGCTGAGGATGGGTTTCTATTGTGCCCGGTTACCACGTAGCCAACCTTTGCCCATGTAAAGATGGCTAATTGCAACAGAGCTGAGAATGGGTTTCTATTGTGCCTCGTTACCACGTAGCCAACCTGTGCCCATCTAAAGATGGCTAATTGCAACATAGCTGAATATGGGCTTCTATTGTACCCGGTTCCCACATAGCCAACCTTTGCCCACCTAAAGATGGCTAATTGCAACATAGTTGAGGATGGGTTTCTATTGTGCCTGATTCCCACATAGCCAATATTTGCCCATCTGAAGTTGGCCAATTGCAACACAGCTGAGGAGGGGTTTCTATTGCGCTGGTTACCACGTAGCCAACCTTTGCCCATCTAAAGATGGCTAATTGCAACATAGCTGAAGATGGGTTTCTAGTGTCCCTGGTTACCACGTAGCCAATCTTTGCCCATCTAAAGATGGCTAATTTTCAGCATAGCTGAAGATGGGCTTCTATTGCACCTGGTTACCAAGTAGCCAACCTTTGCCCATCCAAAGATGGCTAATTGCAACATAGCTGAAGATGGGCTTCTATTGCACCTGATTACCACGTAGCCAACCTTTGCCCATCCAAAGATGGCTAATTGCAACATAGCTGAATATGGGCTTCTATTGTGCCCGGTTCCCACGTAGCCAACCTTTGCCCATCTAAAGATGGCTAATTGCAACAGAGCTGAGGATGGGTTTCTATTGTGCCCGGTTACCACGTAGCCAACCTTTGCCCACGTAAAGATGGCTAATTGCAACAGAGCTGAGAATGGGTTTCTATTGTGCCTCGTTACCACGTAGCCAACCTGTGCCCATCTAAAGATGGCTAATGTTCAGCATAGCTCAAGATGGGCTTCTATTGCGCCTGGTTGCCATATAGTCAACCTTTGCCCATCTAAAGATGCCTAATGCTCAGCATACCTGAAGGTGGGCTTCTATTTTGTCTGGTTACCATGCAGCCAACCATTGCCCATCTAAATATGGCTAATTGCAACATAGCTGAATATGGGCTTCTATTATGCCCGGTTCCCACATAGCCAACCTTTGCCCACCTAAAGATGGCTAATTGCAACATAGCTGAATATGGGCTTCTATTGTGCCCGGTTCCCACATAGCCAACCTTTGCCCACCTAAAGATGGCTAATTGCAACATAGTTGAGGATGGGTTTCTATTGTGCCTGTTTCCCACATAGCCAATATTTGCCCATCTGAAGTTGGCTAATTGCAACACAGCTGAGGAGGGGTTTCTATTGCGCTGGTTACCACATAGCCAACCTTTGCCCATCTAAAGATGGCTAAGTGCAACATAGCTGAAGATGGGCGTCTATTGCGCCTGATTACCACGTAGCCAACCTTTGCCCATCCAAAGATGGCTAATTGCAACATAGCTGAATATGGGCTTCTATTGTGCCCGGTTCCCACGTAGCCAACCTTTGCCCATGTAAAGATGGGTAATTGCAACAGAGCTGAGAATGGGTTTCTATTGTGCCTCGTTACCACGTAGCCAACCTGTGCCCATCTAAAGATGGCTAATTGCAACATAGCTGAATATGGGCTTCTATTGTACCCGGTTCCCACATAGCCAACCTTTGCCCACCTAAAGATGGCTAATTGCAACATAGTTGAGGATGGGTTTCTATTGTGCCTGATTCCCACATAGCCAACCTTTGCCCATCTGAAGTTGGCTAATTGCAACACTGCTGAGGAGGGGTTTCTATTGCGCTGGTTACCACGTAGCCAACCTTTGCCCATCTAAAGATGGCTAATTGCAACATAGCTGAAGATGGGTTTCTAGTGTCCCTGGTTACCACATAGCCAATCTTTGCCCATCTAAAGATGGCTAATTTTCAGCGTAGCTGAAGATGGGCTTCTATTGCACCTGGTTACCAAGTAGCCAACCTTTGCCCATCCAAAGATGGCTAATTGCAACATAGCTGAAGATGGGCTTCTATTGCACCTGATTACCACGTAGCCAACCTTTGCCCATCCAAAGATGGCTAATTGCAACATAGCTGAATATGGGCTTCTATTGTGCCCGGTTCCCACGTAGCCAACCTTTGCCCATCTAAAGATGGCTAATTGCAACAGAGCTGAGGATGGGTTTCTATTGTGCCCGGTTACCACGTAGCCAACCTTTGCCCACGTAAAGATGGCTAATTGCAACAGAGCTGAGAATGGGTTTTTATTGTGCCTCGTTACCACGTAGCCAACCTGTGCCCATCTAAAGATGGCTAATGTTCAGCATAGCTCACGATGGGCTTCTATTGCGCCTGGTTGCCATATAGTCAACCTTTGCCCATCTAAAGATGCCTAATGCTCAGCATAGCTGAAGGTGGGCTTCTATTGTGTCTGGTTACCACGTAGCCAACCATTGCCCATCTAAATATGGCTAATTGCAACATAGCTGAATATGGGCTTCTATTGTGCCCGGTTCCCACATAGCCAACCTTTGCCCACCTAAAGATGGCTAATTGCAACATAGTTGAGGATGGGTTTCTATTGTGCCTGGTTCCCACATAGCCAATATTTGCCCATCTGAAGTTGGCTAATTGCAACACAGCTGAGGAGGGGTTTCTATTGCGCTGGTTACCACGTAGCCAACCTTTGCCCATCTAAAGATGGATAATTGCAACATAGCTGAAGATGGGCGTCTATTGCGCCTGATTACCACGTAGCCAGCCTTTGCCCATCCAAAGATGGCTAATTGCAACATAGCTGAATATGGGCTTCTATTGTGCCCGGTTCCCACATAGCCAACCTTTGCCCATCGAAAGATGGCTAATCGCAACAGAGCTGAGGATGGGTTTCTATTGTGCCCGGTTACCACGTAGCCAACCTTTGCCCACGTAAAGATGGCTAATTGCAACAGAGCTGAGAATGGGTTTCTATTGTGCCTCGTTACCACGTAGCCAACCTGTGCCCACCTAAAGATGGCTAATTGCAACATAGCTGAATATGGGCTTCTATTGAGCCCGGTTCCCACATAGCCAACCTTTGCCCACCTAAAGATGGCTAATTGCAACATAGTTGAGGATGGGTTTCTATTGTGCCAGGTTCCCACATAGCCAATATTTGCCCATCTGAAGTTGGCTAATTGCAACACAGCTGAGGAGGGGTTTCTATTGCGCTGGTTACCACGTAGCCAACCTTTGCCCATCTAAAGATGGCTAATTGCAACATAGCTGAGGATGGGTTTCTAGTGTCCCTGGTTACCACGTAGCCAATCTTTGCCCATCTAAAGATGGCTAATTTTCAGCGTAGCTGAAGATGGGCTTCTATTGCACCTGGTTACCAAGTAGCCAACCTTTGCCCATCTGCAGATGGCTAATTGCAACATAGCTGAAGGTGGGCTTCTAATGCACCCCGTTACCAAGTAGCCAACCTTTGCCCATCTACAGATGGCTAATTGCAACATAGCTGAAGATGGGCTTCTATTGCACCTGGTTACCAATTAGCCAATCTTTGCCCATCTAAAGATGGCTAATTGCAACGAGGCTGAAGATGGGTTTCTATTGTGACTGGTTACCAGGTAGCCAATCTTTGCCCATCTAAAGATGGCTAATTGCAACAGAGCTGAAGATTGGTTTCTATTGTGCCCGGTTCCCACGTAGACAACCTTTGCCCACATAAAGATGGCTAATTCCAGTGTAGCTGAGGATGGGTTTCTATTGTGCCCGGTTCCCACATAGCCTACTTTTACCCATTTGAATATGGCTAATTGCAACGTGGCTGAGGATGTGTTTCTATTGTGCTTGGTTACCATGTTGCCAATCTTTGCCCATCTAAAGATGGCTAATGTTCAGCGTAGCTGAAGATGGGCTTCTATTTCACCTGGTTACCACGTAGCCAACCTTTGCTCATCTACAGATGGCTAATTGCAACATAGATGAAGATGGGCTTCTATTGCGCCTGGTTACCACGTAGCCAACCTTTGCTCATCTACAGATGGCTAATTGCAACATAGATGAAGATGGGCTTCTATTGCGCCTGATTACCACGTAGCCAATATTTGCCAATCTAAAGAAGGATAATTGCAACATAGCTGAAGATAGGCTTCTATTGGGCCTGGTTCCCACATAGCCAACCTTTGCAAACCTAAAGATGGCTAATTGCAACAGAGCTGAAGATGGGCTTCTATTGTGCCTTTTTCCCGCATAGCCAACCTTTGCCCATCTAAAGATGGCTAATGCTCAGAGTAGATGAAGATGGGCTTTTATTTCGTCTGGCTACCACATAGCCAACCTTTGCCCATCTAAAGAAGGATAATTGCAACATAGCTGAAGATAGGCTTCTATTGGGCCTGGTTCCCACATAGCCAACCTTTGCAAACCTAAAGATGGCTAATTGCAACATAGCTGCAAATGGGATTCAATTGTCCATGGTTACCACATAGCCAGCCTTTGCCCATCTAAAGATGGATAATTGCAACACAGCTGAAAGGGGCTTATATTGTGCCAGGTTATCATGTATCCAACGTTTGCCCATCTAAAGATGGCTAATGTTCAGAGTAGCTGAAGATGGGCTTCTATTGCGCATGGTTGCCACGTAGCCAACCTTTGCACATCTAAAGATGCTAATTGCAACATAGCCGAAGATGGGCTTCTATTGGGCCTGGATCCCACGTAGCTAATCTTTGCCCACCTAAAGATGACTAATTGCAACAGAGCCAAAGATGGGTTTCTATTTTGCCTGGTTCTCGCATAGCCAACCTTTGCCAGTCTAAAGATGGCTAATGTTCAGCGTAGCCGAAGATGGGCTTCTATTGCGCTTCGTTACCACGTAGCCAACATTTGCCCATCCAAAGATGGCTAATTGCAACATAGCTGAATATTGGCTTCTATTGTGCCCGGTTCCCAAATAGCCAACCTTTGCCCATCTAAGTATGGCTAATAACAACATAGCTGAAAATGGGATTCAATTGTCCATGGTTACCACATAGCCAACCTTTGCCCATGTAAAGATGGCTAATTGCAACATAGCTGAATATGGGCTTCTATTGTGCCCAGATCCCACATAGCCTACCTTTGCCCACCTAAAGATGGCTAATTGCAACATAGCTGAAGATGGGCTTCTAATGTGCCCGGTTCCCACATAGCCAACCTTTGCCCATCTAAATATGGCTAATAGCAACATAGCTGAAAATGGGATTCAATTGTCCATGGTTACCAAATAGCCAACCTTTGCCCATCTAAAGATGGCTAATGTTCAGCATAGCTGAAGGTGGGCTTCTATTGTGTCTGGTTACCACGTAGCCAACCATTGCCCATCTAAATATGGCTAATTGCAACATGGCTGAGGATGGGTTTCTGTTGTGCCAGGTAACCACATATCCAACGTTTGCCCATCTAAAGATGGCTAATGTTCAGCGTAGCTGAAGATGGGCTTATTTGCGCCTGGTTCCCACTTGGCCAACCTTGGCCCACCTAAAGATGGCTAATTGCAATATAGCTGAGGATGAGTTTCTGTTATACCTGGTTAACACGTAGACAATCTTTGCCCATCTAAAGATGACTAATTGCAACAGAGCTGAGGATGGGTTTCTATTGTGCCCGGTTACCACGTAGCCAACCTTTGCCCATGTAAAGATGGCTAATTGCAACAGAGCTGAGAATGGGTTTCTATTGTGCCTCGTTACCACGTAGCCAACCTGTGCCCATCTAAAGATGGCTAATTGCAACATAGCTGAATATGGGCTTCTATTGTACCCGGTTCCCACATAGCCAACCTTTGCCCACCTAAAGATGGCTAATTGCAACATAGTTGAGGATGGGTTTCTATTGTGCCTGATTCCCACATAGCCAATATTTGCCCATCTGAAGTTGGCTAATTGCAACACAGCTGAGGAGGGGTTTCTATTGCGCTGGTTACCACGTAGCCAACCTTTGCCCATCTAAAGATGGCTAATTGCAACATAGCTGAAGATGGGTTTCTAGTGTCCCTGGTTACCACGTAGCCAATCTTTGCCCATCTAAAGATGGCTAATTTTCAGCATAGCTGAAGATGGGCTTCTATTGCACCTGGTTACCAAGTAGCCAACCTTTGCCCATCCAAAGATGGCTATTGCAACATAGCTGAAGATGGGCTTCTATTGCACCTGATTACTACGTAGCCAACCTTTGCCCATCCAAAGATGGCTAATTGCAACATAGCTGAATATGGGCTTCTATTGTGCCCGGTTCCCACGTAGCCAACCTTTGCCCATCTAAAGATGGCTAATTGCAACAGAGCTGAGGATGGGTTTCTATTGTGCCCGGTTACCACGTAGCCAACCTTTGCCCACGTAAAGATGGCTAATTGCAACAGAGCTGAGAATGGGTTTCTATTGTGCCTCGTTACCACGTAGCCAACCTGTGCCCATCTAAAGATGGCTAATGTTCAGCATAGCTCAAGATGGGCTTCTATTGCGCCTGGTTGCCATATAGTCAACCTTTGCCCATCTAAAGATGCCTAATGCTCAGCATACCTGAAGGTGGGCTTCTATTTTGTCTGGTTACCACGCAGCCAACCATTGCCCATCTAAATATGGCTAATTGCAACATAGCTGAATATGGGCTTCTATTATGCCCGGTTCCCACATAGCCAACCTTTGCCCACCTAAAGATGGCTAATTGCAACATAGCTGAATATGGGCTTCTATTGTGCCCGGTTCCCACATAGCCAACCTTTGCCCACCTAAAGATGGCTAATTGCAACACAGCTGAGGAGGGGTTTCTATTGCGCTGGTTACCACGTAGCCAACCTTTGCCCATCTAAAGATGGCTAAGTGCAACATAGCTGAAGATGGGCGTCTATTGCGCCTGATTACCACGTAGCCAACCTTTGCCCATCCAAAGATGGCTAATTGCAACATAGCTGAATATGGGCTTCTATTGTGCCCGGTTCCCACGTAGCCAACCTTTGCCCATGTAAAGATGGGTAATTGCAACAGAGCTGAGAATGGGTTTCTATTGTGCCTCGTTACCACGTAGCCAACCTGTGCCCATCTAAAGATGGCTAATTGCAACATAGCTGAATATGGGCTTCTATTGTACCCGGTTCCCACATAGCCAACCTTTGCCCACCTAAAGATGGCTAATTGCAACATAGTTGAGGATGGGTTTCTATTGTGCCTGATTCCCACATAGCCAACCTTTGCCCATCTGAAGTTGGCTAATTGCAACACAGCTGAGGAGGGGTTTCTATTGCGCTGGTTACCACGTAGCCAACCTTTGCCCACCTAAAGATGGCTAATTGCAACATAGTTGAGGATGGGTTTCTATTGTGCCTGATTCCCACATAGCCAACCTTTGCCCATCTAAAGATGGCTAATTGCAACATAGCTGAAGATGGGTTTCTAGTGTCCCTGGTTACCACGTAGCCAATCTTTGCCCATCTAAAGATGGCTAATTTTCAGCGTAGCTGAAGATGGGCTTCTATTGCACCTGGTTACCAAGTAGCCAACCTTTGCCCATCCAAAGATGGCTAATTGCAACATAGCTGAAGATGGGCTTCTATTGCACCTGATTACCACGTAGCCAACCTTTGCCCATCCAAAGATGGCTAATTGCAACATAGCTGAATATGGGCTTCTATTGTGCCCGGTTCCCACGTAGCCAACCTTTGCCCATCTAAAGATGGCTAATTGCAACAGAGCTGAGGATGGGTTTCTATTGTGCCCGGTTACCACGTAGCCAACCTTTGCCCACGTAAAGATGGCTAATTGCAACAGAGCTGAGAATGGGTTTCTATTGTGCCTCGTTACCACGTAGCCAACCTGTGCCCATCTAAAGATGGCTAATGTTCAGCATAGCTCATGATGGGCTTCTATTGCGCCTGGTTGCCATATAGTTAACCTTTGCCCATCTAAAGATGCCTAATGCTCAGCATAGCTGAAGGTGGGTTTCTATTGTGTCTGGTTACCACGCAGCCAACCATTGCCCATCTAAAGATGGCTAATTGCAACAGAGCTGAGAATGGGTTTCTATTGTGCCTCGTTACCACGTAGCCAACCTGTGCCCATCTAAAGCTGGCTAATTGCAACATAGCTGAATATGGGCTTCTATTGAGCCCGGTTCCCACATAGCCAACCTTTGCCCACCTAAAGATGGCTAATTGCAACATAGTTGAGGATGGGTTTCTATTGTGCCAGGTTCCCACATAGCCAATATTTGCCCATCTGAAGTTGGCTAATTGCAACACAGCTGAGGAGGGGTTTCTATTGCGCTGGTTACCACGTAGCCAACCTTTGCCCATCTAAAGATGGCTAATTGCAACATAGCTGAGGATGGGTTTCTAGTGTCCCTGGTTACCACGTAGCCAATCTTTGCCCATCTAAAGATGGCTAATTTTCAGCGTAGCTGAAGATGGGCTTCTATTGCACCTGGTTACCAAGTAGCCAACCTTTGCCCATCTGCAGATGGCTAATTGCAACATAGCTGAAGATGGGCTTCTAATGCACCCCGTTACCAAGTAGCCAAACTTTGCCCATCTACAGATGGCTAATTGCAACATAGCTGAAGATGGGCTTCTATTGCACCTGGTTACCAATTAGCCAATCTTTGCCCATCTAGAGATGGCTAATTGCAACGAGGCTGAAGATGGGTTTCTATTGTGACTGGTTACCAGGTAGCCAATCTTTGCCCATCTAAAGATGGCTAATTGCAACAGAGCTGAAGATTGGTTTCTATTGTGCCCGGTTCCCACGTAGACAACCTTTGCCCACATAAAGATGGCTAATTCCAGTGTAGCTGAGGATGGGTTTCTATTGTGCCCGGTTCCCACATAGCCTACTTTTACCCATTTGAATATGGCTAATTGCAACGTGGCTGAGGATGTGTTTCTATTGTGCTTGGTTACCATGTTGCCAATCTTTGCCCATCTAAAGATGGCTAATGTTCAGCGTAGCTGAAGATGGGCTTCTATTTCACCTGGTTACCACGTAGCCAACCTTTGCTCATCTACAGATGGCTAATTGCAACATAGATGAAGATGGGCTTCTATTGCGCCTGATTACCACGTAGCCAATATTTGCCAATCTAAAGAAGGATAATTGCAACATAGCTGAAGATAGGCTTCTATTGGGCCTGGTTCCCACATAGCCAACCTTTGCCCATCTAAAGATGGCTAATGCTCAGAGTAGATGAAGATGGGCTTTTATTTCGTCTGGCTACCACATAGCCAACCTTTGCCCATCTAAAGAAGGATAATTGCAACATAGCTGAAGATAGGCTTCTATTGGGCCTGGTTCCCACATAGCCAACCTTTGCAAACCTAAAGATGGCTAATTGCAACATAGCTGCAAATGGGATTCAATTGTCCATGGTTACCACATAGCCAGCCTTTGCCCATCTAAAGATGGATAATTGCAACACAGCTGAAAAGGGGCTTATATTGTGCCAGGTTACCACGTAGCCAACCTTTGCACATCTAAAGATGCTAATTGCAACATAGCCGAAGATGGGCTTCTATTGGGCCTGGATCCCACGTAGCTAATCTTTGCCCACCTAAAGATGACTAATTGCAACAGAGCCAAAGATGGGTTTCTATTTTGCCTGGTTCTCGCATAGCCAACCTTTGCCAGTCTAAAGATGGCTAATGTTCAGCGTAGCCGAAGATGGGCTTCTATTGCGCTTCATTACCACGTAGCCAACATTTGCCCATCCAAAGATGGCTAATTGCAACATAGCTGAATATTGGCTTCTATTGTGCCCGGTTCCCAAATAGCCAACCTTTGCCCATCTAAGTATGGCTAATAACAACATAGCTGAAAATGGGATTCAATTGTCCATGGTTACCACATAGCCAACCTTTGCCCATGTAAAGATGGCTAATTGCAACATAGCTGAATATGGGCTTCTATTGTGCCCAGATCCCACATAGCCTACCTTTGCCCATCTAAAGATGGCTAATTGCAACATAGCTGAAGATGGGCTTCTAATGTGCCCGGTTCCCACATAGCCAACCTTTGCCCATCTAAATATGGCTAATAGCAACATAGCTGAAAATGGGATTCAATTGTCCATGGTTACCAAATAGCCAACCTTTGCCCATCTAAAGATGGCTAATTGCAACATGGCTGAGGATGGGTTTCTGTTGTGCCAGGTAACCACATATCCAACGTTTGCCCATCTAAAGATGGCTAATGTTCAGCGTAGCTGAAGATGGGCTTATTTGCGCCTGGTTACCACATAGCCAATCCTAGCCCATCTAAAGATGGCTAATGTTCAGCGTAGCTGAAGATCGGCTTCTATTGTGCCTGGTTCCCACTTAGCCAACCTTGGCCCACCTAAAGATGGCTAATTGCAATATAGCTGAGGATGAGTTTCTGTTATACCTGGTTAACACGTAGACAATCTTTGCCCATCTAAAGATGACTAATTGCAACATAGCGAAAGATGGGTTTATATTGTGCCCGGTTCCCACGTAGCCAACCTTTGCCCATTTGAAGATGGCTAATGTTCAGCGTATCTGAAGATGGGCTTCTATTGCACCTGGTTACCACGTATCCAATCTCTGCCCATCTACAGATGGCTAATTGCAACATAGCTGAAGATGGGCTTCTATTGCGCCTGGTTACCACGTAGCCAACCTTTGCCCATCTAAAGATGGCTAATTGCAACAGAGCTGAAGATGGGCTTCTGATTTGCCTGGTTTACGCGTAGCCTATTTTTGCCCATCTAAAGATGGCTAATTGCAACATAGCTGAAGATGGGATTCTTTTATGCCTGGTGACCACGTAGCCAATCTTTGCCCATTTAAAGATGGCTAATTGCAACATAGCTGAAGATGGGATTCTTTTATGCCTGGTGACCACGTAGCCAACCTTTGCCCATCTAAAGATGGCTAATTGAAACATAGCTGAATAAGGGCTTATATTGTGCCAGGTTACCACATAGCCAACCTTTGCTCATCTAAAGATGGCTAATTGCAACATAGCTGAATAGGGGCTTATATTGCGCCTGGTTGCCACGTAGCCAACTTTTGCCCATCGAAAGATGCTAATTGCAATATAGCTGAAGATGGGCTTCTATTGGGCCTGGATACCACAGAGCCAATCTTAGCCAATCTAAAGATGGATAATTGCAACAGAGCCAAAGATGGGTTTCTATTGTGCCTGGTTCCCATGTAGCCAACCTTTGCCAGTCTTAAGATGGCTAATTGCAACGTAGCTGAAGATGGGCTTTTATTGTGCCTGGATCCCACATAGCCAACCTTTGCCCATCTAAAGATGGCTAATTGTAACATAGCTGAAGATGGGCTTCTATTGTGCCTTGATCCCACGTAGCCAACCTTTGCCCATCTGAAGATGGCTCATGTTCAGCATAGCTGAAGATGGGCTTCTATTGCACCCGTTTACCACGTAGCCAACATTTGCCCATCTAAAGATGGCTAATTGCAACAAAGTTGAATATGGGCTTCTATTGTGCCCAGTTCCCAAATAGCCAACCTTTGCCCATCTAAATATGGCTAATAGCAACATAGCTGAAAATGGGATTCAATTGTCCATGGTTACCACATAGCCAACCTTTGCCCATCTAAAGATGTCTAACTGCAACTTAGCTGAGGATGAGTTTCTATTTGGCCAGGTTACCACTTATCCAACGTTTGCCCATCTAAAGATGGCTAATGTTCAGCGTAGCTGAAGATCGGTTTCTATTGATCCTGGTTACCACATAGCCAATCTTTGCCCATCTAAAGATGGCTAATTGCAACACAGCTGAGGATGGGTTTCTATTGTGCCTCGTTACCACGTAGCCAACCTTTGCCCATCTACAGATGGCTAATTGCAACATAGCTGAAGATGAGCTTCTATTGTGCCTGTTTACCACGTTCCCCACCTTTGCCCATCTAAAGATGGCTAATGTTCAGCGTAGCTGAAGATCGGTTTCTATTGATCCTGGTTACCACGTGGCCAATCTTTGCCCATCTAAAGATGGCTGATTGCAACATAGCTGAAGATGGGTTTCTTTTGTGCCTGGTTACCATGTATCCATCCTGTGCCCATCTAAATATGTAATTGCAACATAACTGAAGATGGGCTTCTATTCTGCCTGGTTGCCACATAGCCAACCTTTGCCCACTTAAAGATGGCTTCTGTTCAGCATAGCTGAAGACAGGCTTCTATTGCGCCTGATTACCACGTAGCCAACCTTTGCCCATCTAAAGATGGCTAATTGCAACATAGCTGAATATGGGCTTCTATTGTGCCTGTTTACCATGTAACCAATCTTTGCCCATCTAAAGATGGCTAATGTTCAGCGTAGCTGAAGATGGGCTTCTATTGTTCCTGGTTCCCACGTAGCCAACCCTTGCCCACGTAAAGATGTTTAATTGCAATATAGCTGAGCATGCGTTTCTTTTATACCTGGTTTACACGTAGCCAATCTTTGCCCATCTAAAGATGGCTAATTGCAACATAGATGAATATGGGCTTCTATTGTGCCCGGTTCCCACATAGCCAACCTTTGCCCATCTAAAAATGGTTCATTGCAACATAGCTGAAGATGGCTTTCCTGTGTGCCTGGTTACCACGTAGCCAACTTCTGCCCATCTAAAGATGGCTAATGCTCAGGGTAGCTGAAGATGGGCTTCTATTGCGCCTGGCTACCACGTAGCCAACCTTTGCCCATCTAAAGAAGGATAATTGCAACATAGCTGAAGATGGGCTTCTATTGCACCCGGTTCCCACGTAGCCAACCTTTGCCCATCTAAAGATTGCTGTTTGCAACAGAGCTGAAGTCGGTTTCTATTGTGCCTGGTTACCAACATTTCCCATTTAAAGATGGGTAATTGCAAGTCTGCCTATTAAGCAATGCAGGCCCTCTGTGCTATGTGTCTTGTTTTCACACACTAATCACTAGACTTGGACCTACTCTTTCAGAAATCCCAAAGCACATCAAAGACCCAAGAAGTGCTGGGTTGACAATTAGCTAAGAAAAGGCTACTTGCCGGTCTACAAACCCTCATAGAAACACATTGGTGATAAAGAGGTCTAGCGACCTATTCCGGAAATGTTGAGCTTGTATGAGGAAGGCATTAAGGCGCTCTACCTGGAAGACTGTATCACATGAAGCCAGCCCTAAATGTGTTGCAAACTAGTCCCCTCTGGCCCAGTACCCACAGGAGACACTGCTGGTCCCAATCTTATTACCCAGATTGGGGTGAGAAACCATTTTGCCAAGTTACACAGTTCCCATTCCTCCTGGCAACTGTGGCCCTCTAAGAATCATATGGTAAACGTCCAAGGGGGACATTCTTGCTGTGGTGTCACTTATCAGCCTGGCATTGCTCGGGATAATGAGAAGCTTGATAGATACTCAAGCCCCGCGTGCAGGTGTAATCCTCTCTGCTCTGTTCAAGGTTAATACCAAGATCTGGGCCCCGGCTTTGGAAAAGCTGACAGAGATGCTCAAGTCATCAACCCAATTCCTTCATAGATTCCTCCCCACAGATATGTAGTCAAACTCTCTCAGTTGAACTCATGAGATGGGTAGATACCTCGAGCATTCTACCCCAGCTCCAGTTAGACTGCTGCAAAGGTTTAGGCGTTTCCCACCAGGGGCTGAACCTCTACTAAATCACAGCAAATACATCGTTTCTCACATAGAAAACACCCTATATAGCATTAAGGATTTGGCTATGCCCTTCAATTCTGCTATCGACGATGGCCCTGCTTGTTTGAATTATCAACTAACATATGATCTATTCTCATTGCCTTTCATCAGAATAATTCTGCCTCAGCCTGCGCTACCCATCAGGGGAGACTCACAAAATCCGTAGCAGGGCAGTGTTATGGCAACACCTGTGTTTAATGTATGCATGCATTGCTTGTACGCTACCCTTTGTGAAACACTTGCAGACAGCCTGCGTCTTGATAATGCCAAGATCCCTGTCCTAGATAAGGCTGACGATTGCAGGCTTTGGCCTGTACTCCCAAGTCAATAGAGATTTAATTAGATCTGCACCCTGGTCATGTATAACAGCGAGAGATCTGTGCATGGATGCCAGCAAGTCCTCATTCATAAAAAGTCATATGCAATCCCCTTTCTCTACCAAGGATAAAAGGAGCGACAGTCAAAGAACTTGAGCCTTTAGGAATGAGGTTCGCTGTCGGACATTAAGCATATTAGTAAACACGCTTGTGGACTGAAGGAAGCAATTGGGTCTATGCTCATGTTGCCCGCAGCTTCTGAGCTGGATCTGTTCACATGATGCTTAAGGTTTCTGGTGCAAACACCTGCGCAGCGCCGCTGTATGGGACCAGAGTTAGGCGCTTTAGTAATAATGAAGGGAGGCTGCAAACTCTCCAAACCTCTTCCATTGACTTTGCCCACATCCATATCACATTTTGCCAGCGACAGCAAACTTCTCTTGTGCATGTGTCGGGCCAATGCAGGGGTGCGCCGGCTGTTTTTCTCTAATAGAATCGAGAGCCAATCCCAAAGCGTGTCTTTCCCAAGCCCTTCTCAAAGACCTGTGGTGTCATGGCAGGGTCTTTTCCGTGGCCTGGATCAGACCCTTGAAGTCTGAACTATCAATATTCATCCTTTCTCAGAGTCTCTTGATTTTCTCTTGAACACGTGCATTAACACATTGATTGTAAGGAAGCCAATGCCTGACCGCTTTGCCTTTCTGTGTCCCACTGAGCTACTGCAAGTCTGGTGACACTCTTGGGGTGTTTGGGTGCTCATCACCAAGACACCCTAATCATTGTTCCGCGTGCCACAATGAATCACAGTTCGGTAACCTTTCACCTCCCATCAGGGCTTATTCAACGCTTGTAGCCGGAGGCCTGGTCATGAGGTTTGGAAATAAGGCATGGTTCTTCCATAACTGCTGAACCCATATGCATGCATTAGTAATGGCCGAACTCTCGCCCGTAATGATAGGCTCACAACTTGTTACAAGTGTTGCAATAAAAGGCCGTAGATTTTATTGTACAGATATGGGTTATGACAATAACAATATCACATATCATGATGGTATCATACTTTTGGGCACCGGGTCCTGAGGTTACCCCCTCGGACCCGTGCAGCCACACACGGGCAGGTTCCCAGCTGGCCGTGTTCCCCCAAGAGTATGCCCTAGTGACAGCCCCTGTGATCAAGAGTTGTATTGATTTCCCGGTAAAAATGCTCCATGCCCAGGCTAGACAGATGGGTGCCGTCGTCAAGAAAAAGGTCTGGGTTGCCTAGTCTAATGGCTGGGTGTTTTATGAAACCCAGTCCTCTAGTCATACAGAATCGCTCTATGGACCTGTTCAGTTTTCTTCTGGATATGTCTATAGATTTGTAGCAGTTGGCCCCTAGCCATTTCTTTTGTTGGTAAGATGGCTTTGAAATATATTTCGGTACCCCTCCAGTTGTGCGCAATGCCTGCTGGGGAGGAGCACATTTCTTTGCATAGGGTGCTTCTAGCTGTGTTGACTAGGTCGTTGCCCCCTAGATGTATGATCAGGAATTCTGGTGGGTCCCTGTATGCCACCAGTTCCGCTAATGTTTCGTGGACTTCCGTCCAAAGTAGGCCTCTGTATCCCCACCATGACGTAATGGTGTTTCTGAAAGGTGGCCCATCTTTAGTTTCTTCTGCCCATCTGCCTGTCCTGAAAACGAATGAGTAGCCAACTATCCATGCTGATCAGAGTGTGGTCCTCAATTCGCCTGTTGTTTCAAGACAATATTATACGGGCGGATGGCTATATCGGTTGCAGTCTGATATATCTTTTATAACAGTCTGACTTCCATCCCCCTATGTTTTTAAGTAGTTGCGTTGCTAAACCTCCTTGCGATGCAGCAGTGGCGGCACCTATCCTGAAGGAATGAGTGCCGAAATGTTTGGGATCCCACCCTGCTCTGCTGATTGCTTTCATCAGCACTCCTTTAAATTGGTAGCGGCTTAGGGACGATGCATCCTTGTGGATTAAAAAACTCCCCCCCACTTTAGGTCGTTGTGCGTGATAGAGGTAGGTGATGCACACCGGGCAGTTTGTTGCCTCGTCGATGCAACAAAATATTGATGGTTCTTTTTGCACCCGTTTTCGACTGCTGCATTTCTATATTAACACTCTCCTGTCTCACCCTGATTTCCATGACGCCCAGGCCGTTTGTGGCCTTGGTGCTGAAAGCGATGAGTTCTCCTACCCGGAAAGCCCTGAAGTAGGATAGGAAAAAGCTTGTTTTAAATAACATTATCTCGTAAGGGTGCCAACATATGGCTTCCAGATGGCTTGCTATCTGTACCAGTTTGGTGAAATCAAGGGGTCGGCGGGTGTCCACTTGCGGCCCCTCCAATCTGCCCCATCCCTTCATTGCATAAGAAATGAGTGTGTTCTGGGTGGGGTCTGTATCGGCCCGGATTTTCGTAAAGTATGAGATTGCCACCAGGTGTCTTTTGGCCCAATCCCTTTTGAAACCTTGTTCCCGGGCCCATTTTAAAAATACTTCTATATCTTTAATCGTTATTATGTTCTACGTGGTTTAAACCTGTGGCTTTGAATACTGTTTGCAAACACTTACTGTACTGTGTTGCTGTGGTGCTTGCCACCGCCCTCTCTGCCATCTCTGTTAGGAAAACTGTGAGGTTGTTGGCACCCGTTGTTATTGTGCCTGATTCTTGTTGGGCATCCCGGCCTGGGCTCTCTGGCACTGGCGTTGATGTCAATGTGTTGCTGGCACCCCTTTTAGAGGTGCCTGCTTTGTATTGGTCATCCCGTGCCTGCACTCTCTGGTGCTGGCGTTGATGCCAATGTATTTTTGGCACCCGTTTTTGAGGTGCCTGGTTTTCGTTGGGCATCCCGGCCTGGGCTCTCTGGCGCTGGCGTTGATGCCAATGTGTTGCTGGCACCCCTTTTAGAGGTGCCTGCTTTGTATTGGTCATCCCGGCCTGCACTCTCTGGTGCTGGCGTTGATGCCATTGTGTTGTTGGCACCTGTTTTAGAGGTGCCTGGTTTTCGTTGGGCATCCCGGCCTGTGCTCTCTGGCGTTGGCGTTGATGCCGTTACTCTTGTCTTCCCATTATTGCCCAGCATTCTGCTGGTATTGGCGTCATCTGATCTTGGGCGTGCGGCGCTTGCTCTCGGAATCTTGTCCACTGGAAGCGAGTTAAGGCATCAGCAATGTTATTATTTGCCCCTGAAATGTGCTTCGCTTTGAGTACAATGTTTACTTGTATTGTGACTGTTGTAATGGCTTGTAATACTTTTAGTACCAACGGGCATTTCGTAGACCTTCTGTTTATGGAGCCCACTACAGCCATGTTGTCGCACCAAATCAAAAGTTCCATATTTGCTAGTCGCCTGCCCCAGATGTGTAATGTTAGCCAGATGGGGAATAATTCTAGTAAGGTGATGTTTCTTGTCCACCCTGCTGTTTGCCATGAATTGGGCCATTGTCCTGCCACCCATTCGGAGTCTAGTATGGCTCCAAACCCCTTGCTCCCAGCTGCGTCGGTGTATTGGACCCTGTTAGACCGGGTGTTTAAAGGCGTTCGCCAAAGTAAAGACCCGTTGAAATCTCTGAGGAATTTTCTCCATGTTTCCAGGTCTTGTTTCACCTCTCTGCCTAGCCGGATATGCAAGTGTGGTTTGGTGAGTGATTTGGTTTTGAACTCCAGGCTTCTGGAAAATATCCTCCCTTGAGGTATTATTTTGGATGCGAAATTGAGGCTGCCTGCTAAGGATTGTATTTCCTTTACAGTCCCCTTATCGCTCATTATCAGGTTTTGTATTTTAGCCCAGAGTTCTGTTATTTTTGTTTTTGGGATTCTGCAGAGCCCCTTTGCTGAGTCTATTTCGATGCCCAGGAAGATTATGTTTGTGTCTGGTTTGGTGGTTTTTTCCCTCGCGAGGGGCATTCCCCAATGTGCGGCCATGTGCTCCAGGTTTGCTAAAGCCTTGCCGCATTCCTCGGATTTTGGTGGCCCTATGACCATGAAATCGTCTAGGTAATGTACTATTTTTGTCCCTGGTCTCTGCTTTAGGAAAGCCCATTGAAAAAAGGGGACTGAATTGCTCAAATAGTGCACAGGATACTGCGCACCCCATGGGAAGACATCTACCTACGTAGAATGTGTTGTTAAAAGTGAAACCTAGCCACTGCTGTGACGCTGGGTAGACTGGGAAAAGTCTGAAAGCAGATTCGATGTCTAGCTTCGCCATCAAGGCGTTTCTGCCGCACTCTTGTATGAGCCTTACCGCTTCTTGGAAATGCGTGTAAGTTACAGCAGATTCTTTGTGTGGGATGCCATCGTTTAAAGACTGGCCTTTGGGGTAGGATAGGTGATGGATTAGTCTCATTTTTCCAGGTTCTTTTTGGGAACCAGGCCTAGTGGAGATATCAAATAGTCCTTTAGAGGCGTGGCATTCCCCTGACCTGCTACCCTGCCCAGTTGCAGTTCTTTCTTGATTTTGGTTTCTACTAACTGGGGGTTGTCCCTGGCTGACTTTAGAGTCATCGGGATGTATTGTGACCCAGAGCCCTTAAATGGGATAAAAAACCCTTTGGTGAAACCCTGCGATATTATCCTGCTGGTTTTTGTGTCTGGGTAGCTGTTTAGGGCATCCCTAAAATTGCCCGGGTTGATGGGCGTTTGTACAGGTTCTAAATTTGGGTTTTGGCACCTATCATTCTTTCTTGGCTGGTAGTCTGGTGCAGATGCTTGTTGCATGGTCACCATTGCAGTTTGTTCAGGCGGGTTTGTACCAGCATTCTTTGCCCCATGTACACTGGTTTTTCCCAAAATTTCTTGCTGGGATGTTGGATTTGCTAGCCTGCTGTTTGTTCTGTCTGTGGGCATTATTTTTCGCCACCCAAGGCTGGTTCCTCCGAAAGGGCTGCTCCCCTTTTTTGGATTTATCCTTGTCATGGGATGAGCTTACTTGCAAATTTTTGCTATTTTTGGAAGAAGAATGCATGGTATCTTCTTCCTGGGGAGGTTCGGCGTTGAGGGTGTATAAATCGTTCTGGACTTCATCCCACTCAATGGCCGGTCTTTCTGACATGCTCCTCTTAAATATGAAGTCGTATGCAGCCATGTCTTCCCCTTCAGTGTTACTTTTACTTCCCTTATTTTATCAACATATGCCCAGATCTTCCTACCATCCATGGGAAAGTTTTCTTCATATATTGTTGCTAGTATGGCAAAAGCCTGTAACCAGTTGTCCCAGTTTTGCTCGACCTGTGCGTTCCTGGCAATGGCTTTCTCTTCTATTTTTTTGGGATCTCTAAAAGCATCTTTCCCTTTGCGCTGTGCTTCTATTAGGGAAAAGTTTTCTATAAACTCTTTGGCCCATATGGCTTCTTTGATTGTGGTATCAATGTTCCATGCCAGGCATCTTTTGTATCTATTTAATATCTCTGTTTGGAAAGATTTCATTTTTTGTTCTACTTGCACATTACGGATTGATATAATGTCAGTGGTATTGCTGCCGGGTGTCCCTGTCGCGCCCGTGTTGTCTGTGCCTGGCGTTGTCCATGCTTTTAGGGCACCTGTTGGATCAGTTGCTGGAGTTGTGGGGGCTGTTGCATTTATAGCTGTGGCCGCTATTGGCAACTGCTGTACTTGTTGTGGCGGAGTTGCTATAGGTGGTGTTACGGGTGGATTGACAACCGTTATAGTAGGTTCTATTGTGATGGGGGGGTTTGAGGCCCCAGGTTCCCTTGCGGGCGGCGTCTGTTTCCCCCTTATTTCTACCATTAGTTGCTGCAATTCTGCCATTTTCTCGCATAATTTTGACAATTTTCTTGGTACCTTTTCTGGCGTCTTCGGATATTTTCTCTTTTTCAATGGTACAGGAACCTCCTCCTGGCTGGGTGGGCTCGTAATTCCATCCCTGGGTAGGCCGTACATGTTTTCTCTAACCCATGCCCATCCGTAGTGCTCTGCCGCTTCAATGGCTGCTAGCAATTGTGGTGATTTGGGCTTCTGCGCCGGTGTTGGGGATGCCTGTGTTTTCCGTTTGGGGCCCATGTTTTTCTATGCCTGCTATAGGAAAAAGAAAAAGGGTTTTATCACGGAGTTAAAACCGTTGTTATCGGCGAGTTCTTTGCGCTTGTTCTATTTGATGCCCGTGCTGGGTAACTGTTGACTGTGCCTTCTTGGCCGGGTTTCCGAAAATTGGGCAGCCCCCGGGCTTGATTTACTGGATTTAAATAATTGGTTTCGCTGTGGGATCGCCCTGCAATATTACAGAAATTATTTTAAATCTGCAGTCTTTGGGCCCGCCGAGCTTGGCAATGTGTGCGCCAGCTCTGCGTGGCTGTCAAGCAAAAACGAGCTCCCAAGCTGGTTTGTGACTGATTTAAAATTGGGTTGTGTTATCTTGCCCCGTCTGCCTGATAACGCGGGGGTTCCGGTCCACTGTAAATACAATGTATCTCTCCTGGACATAAATGTCTATTTTTCTTCCCTCGTAGCCCCAGCGCGGTGGCTTACCTGTAAAATGTTGAATCGAAAAATTGTCTGCGCCGTGCTGTCCGAGTGCCGCTTCTCCTTCGTTCACACTGGTTTTGTGGATTATTCCGCAGCACGCGTCTTTGTTTGCTGTGGATTGGACACGCTCGTTGCTCGCTTTTCGATCTATGCCGAAAATGTTGAAGCTGAAAGCGTCCGCGCTAGCTGTTCGGTTGCCGTTTCTTCCTTCGTTAAAACTGCATTGCTATTGGTTTGAACAGTACACTGTTCAGGAAGGAAAAAGACACTGCAATGTACAGCGAACTTCAAGAATTGCTAAAGAAGCAAGAAGATTTGGAAGACACTGAGTAAATAGTGAACCCCCTGTTTGCTAGGGTCCTAGTTCAGGGTCTCTTGCTGTTTGGAGGAAGGGTGTGATGACTGTTTGCACCTTACCCTTCCGTGGCTTTTGTGCCGCTGAGACTGCGTGTCTCTGTAGCTGGGGGGGAAGGAGAGGAGCAGGCGCGGGAGGTTGGGGCTGCCCCTCTCACAGCTGCCGATGGTAACAGCAGTTACCCTGCCTCGCTTGTGGGATGCCCATGCAGCATTGCCCAGAATCTGCTGGCTGAAGTATTAGCTGACATGGAAGCACTTCAGAATTCCCCATTGCTGGGACCAGACTCTGCTGGCTGAAGTATTAGCTGACATGGAAGCACTTCAGTATTTCTCCCATGCTGGGATCAGACTCTGCTGGCTGAAGTATTAGCTGACATCGAAGCACTTCAATATTCCACCCCTGCTGGGATCAGACTCTGCTGGCTAAAGTATTAGCTGACATGGAAGCACTTCAGAATTCCCCATTGCTGGGACCAGACTCTGCTGGCTGAAGTATCAGCTGACATGGAAGCACTTCAGTATTCCCCCCATGCTGGGATCAGACTCTGCTGGCTGAAGTATTAGCTGACATCGAAGCACTTCAATATTCCACCCCTGCTGGGATCAGACTCTGCTGGCTGAAGTATTAGCTGTCATGGAAGCACTTCAGTATTCCACCCCTGCTGGGATCAGACTCTGCCTGTTCAAGTATTAACTGGCATGGACGCACTTCAATATTCCACCCCTGCTGGGATCAGACTCTGCTGGCTGAAGTATTAGCTGGCATGGAAGCACTTCAGTATTCCACCCATGCTGGGATCAGACTCTGCTGTCTCAAGTATTAACTGGAATGGAAGCACTTCAGCATTCCACCCCTGCTGGGATCAGACTCTGCTGGCTGAAGTATTAGCTAACATCGAAGCACTTCAATATTCCATCCCAGCTGGGATCAGACTCTGCTGGCTGAAGTATTAGCTGGCACGGAAGCACTTCAATATCTACCCCTGCTGGGATCAGACTATGCTGCTCAAGTATTAACTGTCATGGAAGCACTTCAGTATTCCACCCATGCTGGGATCAGACTCTGCTGGCTGAAGTATTAGCTGACACCGAAGCACTTCAATATTCCATCCCAGCTGGGATCAGACTCTGCTGGTTGAAGTATTAGCTGACATCGAAGCACTTCAATATTCCACCCCTGCTGGGATCAGACTCTGCCTGCTCAAGTATTAACTGGCATGGAAGCACTTCAATATTCCATCCCTGCTGGGATCAGACTCTGCTGGCTGAAGTATTAGCTTGCATGGAAGCACGTTAGTATTCCACCCCTGCTGTCTTTCTTAAGTATTGTTTTACTTTAAATGCCGGGTGTCCTGCTGGAAATTCCACTTTACTACTTGCAAGTATTTTCTGGCAGACCTATTTCTGACACATGGCATTTTGTACATCACAGCTATGAATGAGGTTTTAGTGCTGTTGTTGTCTCTCTGTGCACTGTGCATGTCCATTCATCTGCAGTATTGTAAAAGCGTCATTCTTTAGGCAATAAACCCTGAGCTTGCGGGTCATTGCAGCATATGGTAATGCCCCTGGAGTTACAAGCCCTATGGCCTTAACAAAGGCCCAGGGGCATTGCCTTATGCAATAATGGCCCGCAGGCGAGGGGCTTATTGCCATTAGTACTCCAGCCCGTTAGACCGGGGTACTAATGGTGTTTTTTTTTTCCGGCTGGGAGACGCATTGTGTTTCGCAGCCTGAAAAAATATGGCTGTCGTTGCGGACTGGAAAGCGTAGTCTGTTTTCTCTTTCTGTGGCAGCGATAGCAAACAAAGGAAATAGCTGCCATGGAAGGGGAGAATGGACTACTCCATTCTCCCCTACCATGGCAGCCATTAAAGTAAACAAAAAGAAAGGTAAACAAAAAAATTCCCCCATGGATAGGGAGAAGGGACTTCCTGCAGTCCCTTCTCACTTTCCATGGCGGCCACAACAGAATAGAGAAGTCCTGTTGGGACTGGTGCGAGCAGCACGCCGCTGCGTGCTTGGGATTACTGTATGGTAAGACTATGAAAGTATCCAATCAGAGATACCATATCATTGGGATGTTTTTGCTGTGCCGGGTACTCATCTTAATAACCACCACTCTCTTCCCCATTCGCAAACACTTTTCTTTCCCTCTTCACACCCTTTCCCTTTCCCCCTCTTTCCTTCACTCCTCAACACCCCTCATTCCCTCACTACTCAGAGCCTCTCTTTGCAATACTATTACCAAAGGTAAAACTATTGGCTTTGTCAATGGTTGTTACATTTGCATATAGGACTTTTTAAAGTGATCACTGTTTTCTGCACTCACATTGATAACACTTAAGAGTACAGTAGGCAATTTGCTCAGGATCAACCAATTTCAGTTTTGTAAGGGAGTCTAGCTCCTCGGATCCAAATTATACACCTGCGGGTTCAAAGATTAACACACATATCAATTTAATGAAATTGTCTTTTGGCTGCCCATCCCCCAGCGAATCTCTCCACCCACCATTGCAGTCTGGCATTGGATGTCCTTGTATGTAAAAGAACTTGCTAACAGGGAACATCTGTGGGTCAAGTGAAGCGTGAAACGGTTTTATTCAGGGATGAGTTCAGTTTGTTTATTGTGTCTGTCTCTGGTATTGGTAAGTCTGCGTCGGTCAGGAAGAGCGCTCTTAAAATAAAACCATAGCTCGTCCTATGACAGTCCACTGTCGGTAGAAATCAGGCACTTGGATCCAAACACTGCTTCTTAAGTGGGTTCCAGTAAGTAAAGGAAGTCAGTATTCTTGTATGAATGTCTCTTGATTGAATTAAAAATAAAATGTGCCCAATTCAAAACCTGCGTCTAGCCTCACACCTCCCCTTCCAAGTCTCATCACAAGGATGTCGTTTAGGGCTGGTGGCAGATAGTACTGCACTGCTGCCAGAGAGAGACTGTGTGAAAGCGTTTGTTGTCTCTCCGTCTACTCTTCCTAAACCCTCAGCATATGCGGCTTTGCTGAAGACGATTTCTTTTCCTCTCAAGTCGCCTCAGCTCCAATGTTCTCTGGTGGAAGCAAGTGCCAGGGACGGAGACACTCATTGGAGTCGCCCCAGTTCCGGTGGCTTTCATGAAGGAGACATCAGTGTCAGAGACACTTGGCTACTTCTCTTTCCATTTCAATATGTCTGTCCTTCATAGCCTGCCAATGGGGAATGATCAGGAGCACCTGGTTTTAGCCTCTATGTGTATGTAACCTGTGTCTCCTTCCTTTCCCTATCTCTGGACCTCTATCTAAACCCAGATCACAAATTCTTCACTCAAGACTCAAATGTCTCTGGATCGATGGCACTCATTTTCTCAAGGTGACATCACTAAACGATTCCCTGAGTAAGGTACATTGGATCTATTGAAGAGAAGCTCTAGATTACCTGGTAATCAAATGTCAATCAAAGACAGTGGGGTGCATTATTTGACTGGCACTTTAAGGCTAATAAAAGACACCCCGACGTTAAGATTTGATCCCCTGAAAGATGCCCAAGGGGAAACTCCAAGAGCAGCTGAAGGATTCAAAAGCAAACCGAGCAAATGTTGGTGTCGCTAAAGAGAAAAAAGGCGACAGAATCCTTCATGAAGTAACGCCACTGAAAGAATCTGCAGACGATAGTCTTGATTTATATTACACTGCCATATTGAACCCTACACTTATACCTTAAAAAGCAGTATCTGCCCCATTGTTTTCGTTCAGGTGGACAGGGCAGAATTTAGAGTCCAGCGTAATCTCTGAATGAACTGCCTGCATTCAGCCAGTCCACACCTGTGCAACCCCCGGGAGGCTCCACTTCACAATCGCTTTTCGATATTGAAACCAAATCTCAAAGTCTTCTGGCAACACACCTACAGACTCTGACTTCTGAAGGATTTCCTAGCACCTCTACACGCTGGTGCCGCGGCACAGCCCTTAAACCGGAAACCCAAGAGAGGCGATAGGATAGAGACTGCGCCTGCACCGGGGAGGTCAACAGATCAGCTTAATGTGGTCCCCAGGTTTCCTGAAACACGGGAGAATCATGTGACGTTTCAGGAGAAATCCAATCATTAGAATCTCACACTTCTCACTGGATAATCTTCTATGACAGAAGCCCCTTTCTATGATATGATTTTCAATGGAGCCAGAAACAACACAATGCAGCATCATGTGGGCAAAGACAGGGCAACTTTTAGAATTCACACCTATTAAGTTGGAGATAGGAAATACACTTTGTATTTATTCATTTTATTTAATGTGATATAGTTTATGAATAAAATATTTTAACAAACTAGAAACACACATTTCCATTACAATAATTTCATATAATCAATAATTCAAAAATTGAAAATAGCATTATTACATGAATCGCCTATTACAGCCGATTTAAAAACACCATTTTAAAATTCAGCAAGAAGCACATTCAGCAAGAAGCACATTAATGGCTATATGTGTTAACCCTGAAAAAACCTTAAAACAACCATCTTCTTTTCTTTTTAAAAAAATATAGAAAATATAAAACGCAAATAATAAAGTAAACTAAAATATGTGTCGTAAGTTATGAGTTAAAAGAGTTAAAAGGGGCATGATACAGATTGGAGCTAAAATAACATTCAAATAGTTTCAGTTTTAAACAAAACATATCATAATCTCACACCAAACTCTATAAAGTGCCTTATTATTTGAGTTTCAACAGTATTCCCAAAAGGGCTCACTTTGGATAGATTAGATTGAGTAGACAAATTGCCCCACATTCCACATATAAACTCGACCAAGCTCCTTACATTCTGTGAGAACATGTGTTTCAGTTTCAATCACACTGTTTGTTTGGACATATTCTGAAATATATCTTGTCGTTAGCCACTTTCAATTACGAGCCCAATACGGACAACACCGGGAGTCTATTGATTCGCATTAATATCTAAAATCTACGCGTGGCTGGTAATGGACGTAGTTCTGTTGATTTTTGAATGTATCCATCCTGTCTACTGCACATGCGTAACTCTTCATTGCATCATTGCAGAAAGGGGGGGGGGGTCGTAATTTTGAAGCAAGTCCCTTCTCTGGGCCTTCGTAATAAACAATCTCTTCCATACATGGAAGTCCTTGTTCCAGTTTGACCGCCAACCGATAGTATTAAACAAATCTATTACACTTGCTACATATCTTTGATCACCACTTCTTTTTGACTGCATCGTTTTTCCAAGCACCATTAGTGATGAGCTGAAACACATGTGTATGAGCGTGATATTGATAAAATATCAATATCAATAGCTGGGGGGTCATCATCGATTTTATATATAAGATGCCCAGCTCCAATCTAAGCATAGCCATCGGGACACAGACTGGGAGTCCCTTAGTTTGTTTGCAAAAGTTGCCCTCCAAGACATTTAACCTGTCTAAATCATCCTTAGCGAGTGCCTCCAGGACATTCATGATTGCAGCAGAAAAATAAGCCATAGAATTCATCAGGGCTATAGCCAGCTGTTGGATAATCACATTCCGATATGATTTGCATAAGCAAGACCGCATTTATTTTCTTTGTGCACATACTTCGTTTGTAAGCACACACAGAGTCTACGTCAATACCCAAGTACCTAAAATCATTAGAGCACTCAATTGGGCCATATGGTTAGATTAGCTTAGGTCTTTTCAGTGACTTATTTGCAACTTACATAACCCTTGTCTTTTCTCGATTGATTGTTAGGTTATTTTCCGCTGCATATTGTCATAACTCACTGGTGGTCCCATTTAAAGCAGAATAACTGTGACTAAAAATGACTAGATCATCTGCACGTAAGAGACTAGTTATATGCGAGGTACCTATTTTTGATGGGCAACTTTCTACATGTTTAAGACATGAGGGCAAATCTGCGATATACAGGTTGAACAGTAGGGGGGCCAAGACACAGCCCTGCTTGCCCCCCGCATTTTTTTCAATAGCGTCAGATATTGTCCCACTACTGTCCTATCGTATCTGCACAGTAGTGTCCTCAGGAAGCAATCTCAAAAAGGAAAGGATAAGGGCAACCATAATGAGCACATTTCAACCAAAGTTTCTCTCTGTTAGCAGAGTCGAAGGCAGCTCTAAAATCGACAAACAAGGCACAGAGGACTGGGGCCTCACACTTCTTTGTCTTTTCCATCAACATATCTAACAACCTCAGGTTATAACTTGTAGAAGAGACAGCCCTAAATCCAGTCTGGTATGGATCGAGAATCCCGGCACTGTGTCCCCATTTTGAATGATGCAAACATCTTCCCTGTACTATCTAACAATGATAAGAGTCTACAATTCGATGTCTCTATTCATGAGCCCTTCTTAAAGATGGGTACAAGTATCGCTTTTCTTCATGTACTTGGTATAGATTCTGTGCACAGTACCTTATTGAACAACACCTAGCGTATACCAGACCAAACATCAGCATCACTTTTTAGGGTGACATTGGCCACCCCATTTGGCCCCGATGCCCTAGATGCTTTTATTTTCAAATTCCCCTCGTATTTCTAGTGTTAAGTGCTGCTACCATTGTTTGTCAGCGTGCGTTAATGCCACACATACGCCACCACTTGATCCAGTTTCGATATTTTAATTAACTTCATATGCAAAGAAACATTTTCACTAGAATTTGTGACGTTTCGTATGTCACAGCACATGCATCTTTTTGCATCCATAATTTTACAGTCATAAGCAGCTGGAGGCTTCTGCATCAAGCACAATATAGTTAATCTTAACCCTAGCAACATCTCCAGTGAATTTCTGAAACCACTCTTCCATTTCTTCAACATTCAACTTCCATAATTGCACCTCATTATTTACCCCTTTGTCCATCACTAACCAAATGATCATAGTGGGACGTCTGCAGCTTAGGTGTAACAGCCCAAACCACACTTGAAAGAGTAATAGCTATCCTTTCTTTCTTTCTTTCTTTAAATTATCGAAAGCGTGGGCGGACCCACGCAGGCGCTTCCCCATCCTAATGGATGATGTGCACCTGACCCACCAATCATTATTTAACTTACGTAAACTCATAGTTCCTCCCACCTCCCCGCCTGTCTCACAAAATCCAACAACACACTGCTCTTCTTCCTGCCACTCACCCCGTCACCTCCCAACAAAGCCTTCCCACTCAACTCAGCCACACCCAACGCAGACATCCGAACTCTCATCAATTCTCTCTCCTCAACATGTCTCTCACATCTAAGTAGAAAATGTCCCACTGTCTCAGGCACCCCACACACCGCACAGTCCTTCGACTCTCGCTTCCCCACTCGGAACAAACAATCATTCAGCCCCACATGCCCTATCCTCAATCGATTCAGCATCACCTCCTCCCCCCTTCTCCATTCCAGACTTCCCGCATTTACCTTCTTCGACACGTTCTCACGAACACCAAACATCCACCTGCCCTTCACCCCACTCACCCACCTCTCCTGCCACTCATCCATGACCCGTCTCACCATCACAGCCTTCACCTCGTCCACACTCAAAGGCAGCCTCACATCAACCGGTTCCCTTCTCATGCCCTCACCCGCCGCCCGATCCACCAACTGATTACCCAAAATGCTGCTATCCAAAAAAGTATTTCTATCCCTAAGGTTTTCAGTCATTTCACTGTTAGGGTGAGTGTTGTGACAGAGGAGATGTGTACCAAATCCAGAGTATGCTACATGCTCAGAACAATGTCAGCTAAACAAGTATCACATACATGTAAAACTGTTGTCCTTCTGATTTTCCCAAAATGCTCTTTGGTTTTATGCAAAGCAGCAATGTGATATTTGTCCCTCTCCCATTTCTTATACATGATTTATTTACAGAATGAGGGGGATTTACTTAAAGCGATTATGTTTAAAATCTGTGGTGCAGTAAAATAAGTGTAAACATTAGGTGTAAAAGTCTTATGCTATGCCAGTCTGTAAACTTGTTTCACCGCTCTGGGAAATTTAAAAATATGTTTCCTCCTCCTCATGCCAACTCCATGTACAGAAAAACCTAGTTTAACACCTGCTTTAGATTTTCATTCAAGTGTAAAACTAATTAAATCCTATGGAATCCGCATGCATTTAACACCTGATCCCATAGGAATCAGTTGTACATGCAATGCGCACAGTGTAATTTGCAGGAGATGTTTATATTTGCTTACAAAACAGAGTAAAATAAAAGTGTAACTGTGATTTTGTTTGTATATACACTTTCCTTTTCCACTCCATTTTGGGAAAAAGGAACATTGCACACAAGGGTCTATCAGCACGTAAATGCTGACATTAGTGCTCCCATGCCTGCAATTACCGCTTTTAACAACATGAGCCTGACTGATGGGATTGTTAATATACAGAGTGTGAAAGTGTTTTATTTACAGACTGTGCTATAGAGAGGCATTTACAATATGCAGACTGGATGCAAACCAGGTCCCCTGAGATCATGCATTGAACCAAAATGCATGACTGCAGGGTCTCATGCTTTATTGCTGGGAGCACGCGGCTCCCTTTCTAGGCAACACAGATCACTCTTTAGACCACATCACTTTTTAGATCCACCCTCAATTTCACATGCACTTGATTTGTCCATGTGTTACCATGGAGAACAACTTGTAAACAATGTGCCCTTTTACCCTCTTTTATCAAAAATTATTCTGTAAAATGCACCATGTCAACACATTTTTTAAAAAAAAGTTCTCGAGGGGATAATCTCCTTGCCTTAGTTAGGACCCCCTCACTAAGCTTGATCACTTGCACTAATTCCTGGGAGATAATACCCCTGCACTCCAAATATTCCCCTGCCACCTCTGATCTTGAATCTTTTATAGTGCCAGTACCCCCTCAGATGCCACCCACTGCGTGGGCAACAGGATATGCTTCTGCCATTGTCATACACATAATAATGTTACTGGCTGTACACTTCTTGGCATGCTTGCACCAGGTACCAGCTCCCCACCTCCCCCTTGTTCCTACGCTCTGTGAAAGATGTAATGTTTGATTCAGAAACGTGCTTATACATTTGACCCCGTGCAGCACTTGGCGCGCTCCTGCTGCAGCACGAGCAGCTCATCATGTGTATTGCACTTGCATGATTGCCCAGGCCAGCTTGGGAGTCTGTGATGGAGAATGCGCTTCTTTAAAGAGCATGGGGTGGGCTACCTCAACAGGGATACCGTGCCCCCCTTAGTTTTGTGTTATGACCCGCATACACAGACTTTAATCTTAATTGGAGTCCTGTGCTGGTCTGGCCATAACACTGTCATAATGATGGGACCATCCTTTTCAATGGGGCGCCTATACTTGATCTATGATGACTATATTACTCTGGCCTTGGCTGCTGAGCTGACTGTTACTTTACAAGCTCTACACATAGCTCGTGCTCGTCCCTTCCTCACTATCCAAGCATCTAAACTTTTAATTTCCTCACTGACCTTTTCCCAACTCTTCTACTGTTCTACTACTCTGTTTGGTCTTCCAAGTTCCCACCTTGCCCGTTTAAGACCAGTCTTTAACTCTTCCAGTCGTTTACTGTGTCTTCTTCCCTATCGAGATTCTATTTCCTCTCTCTCGCTACACTTGATTGGCTACCTTTCCACTCTCAAACAAAATTTCACTTCCTTTGTCTTGTTTTCAAATCCCTCTATGGTCTTGCCCCTAGCTACCTTGCTGTGCTCTTATCTTTCTATAATCCATCTCGTTCTCTCTGGTCTTCCTCTCTCTTTAGACTTGTGGTTCCTTGGCCCCCATGTGCCCAGTCTTGTTTCCGATGCTTTGAGCCTCTTGCTCCTCTCAACTGGAACACTCTCCCACTTTCTCTTCGTTCTATCACTGTCTACTTTCTTATTCATTCCTCTTTAAAAATGTAACTCCTTCAATATCCCTGTCTGATTGGTATCTAGATTTGATTGTTCGATTTTTTATCTATTGTACCGTATCCTCTTTTAAATGTTCGGTACTTTGGCTTAAGGCTCTCTATAAAATAAAAATAAAATACAAATACAGCATGCTGCAGAGAGGTCAGCCGTGGTGCCACTAATTTGATACACGTTTGTGAGCTGGGCAGGCCCATCCAGCACTGTCTGCTGGCACTCAGGTGCAAGCGCTGGCCTATCACTGAGCCAGCCCACTAAGCAAGAGGGAGAGTTAGTGACACTCAAACACTACATTGAGGCAAGAGAGAGCCACGCCGTCTATAGCCACAGCCCACCCAACATCAACTCATGCTCAGGTTGAAAGAAAATTGTCCCACGTTCTAAACCCTTCAATGAACTGCCTGAGCCACGCAGCGCTCCAACTAGGAGAGTGTTCCGCGAAATGATGAGACCAAAACTAATTATTTTCACTACGTGTTTCTCCCAGGATCTCTGTAAACCCATAGGCCATAAAATGGTACAGCAAGACTTACAATAATAAAGTGCTGTCATAATGCCTGTGCGCTCCGATGTGTAATAAACAAATAAATAAATAAATAAAAATAATAATAACGAGACCCTAATGCTCTGTTGGACTGAACTGTGGAAGTGCACGGAGAGCGATGCTGATGGATAATGGATGGGGGTCATTGAAATGAATGGCTGAAAGCAGATTGGGACGAATGTTAGAGAAGGTTAACAGGGTGGAGGGAGGAGATTCAAGGGGAAATATGTGGAAATCATTTTTTATGCTTGTGTGTATCAAGTTTTCTTGATTTTACAAGGTTTTGTGTGCTTTCTATGTGCTGTCCTCTTGTTTGATCATCGGTTGATTCTTTTTGGTTGTTAAATTATGTAAATGCACATGCAGAGTCGGGAGTTTGCGTTTGATCGTGCTGTTTTGACTGTGGGTTAGACTTAGGCTGAGGTGATATCATAGTCTAAATTTGTTTTGCTGCATTCCGCTAGTGCGGCTTGTAGGATCTTAGCCATTGCAATAGTCCATGAAGCTTTTTGGCCACTCATAAGTCGTTGCCACCATTTGTCTTCTTCTCTCGAGGTGTATGTTGCTAGAACTGGACGTAAATTGGCTTGTCTGATCTGGGAGATAGCCGGGCAGGACAGTAAGAGGTGTCGCACTTACTCAGTCTGATCGCTCTTGTTGCACAGCCTGCACGATTTTGTGACTGATTGACCTCTGACATGAAGAATTTCGTTTGTAAGCAGAAGATTGAGACGGGCTCTCATGAAAATGTGTCTCATCGGCTTGTTCGGGAATCTCCGAAAAAGTTGCGTAGTTTAATTTAGTTTCACTGTGAAAGGTGGTGAGACAAGAGCTTGTTTGTGTTTGCTCTTTCCAAGGTGACAATCCAGTCCAGCCCTGCTAGTTTATTTTTTATTTTTAGAGGATTGGAGATGAGATCATCTTCCAGACACGCAATTGAATCAACTGGATTTCTTTTCTTTATGGGCCAGTTAGCTAACATTTTGCAACTTCCTTCTTTGGTTTAGGTGTCGATCAGTTTATACAAAGGTAGAGCATCTAGGAGAATTGTTTTCCTAAATAAGGAAATGCTGCTGAAGTCGACCGTAGCTTTAAGAGAGATAAGACCTAGTTCTCTTCTGATCGCTGCAGTCTGGGTTGATTTTGGCAGGTTCAACACTGATTTCCAGAAGAAACCCTCCAATTTTTGCCAGATGTCATCAGGGATTGTTGGCATAGCGTTGCCGCCGTATGTTAGGGCAGGGACCACTTTTGCTTTATAAAACGTAAGTATTGGAATCAGGGAGTAGGCTCTGGCCTGCGTTGTCAGAGAGCGGGTTTTTCTCCAAAGTTCTTTTTGCATGCTCTTTTCTGTGATCGTGCTGTCGATCATGCTCCCAGGTATCTTATGTTAAGTACTGTTTTGATTTTGACTTTTTCGAGGTTCCAGTGGAAGATGTTGGATCTTTTTGCCTTCCTTTCCAAAATCAGGATCTTCATTTTAGCTTTGTTTATCTCGAAGTTCGTCTGACCTATGTACTCTGACAGGTTGTTCAACTGCCTTTGTAGGCCAATCTGGGTTTGGTCCAGCAATGTTATATCGTCGGCGTAGAGCAATCGTGACACCGGGTCACCCCCGATTTTTGGCGGGGAAGGCTCTTATGGCTGGACCTGAGTCTTTGAAGTCCCCAATGAATGCAGTAAATAGGGCCGGGGCCAACGGGCATCCTTGCTTTACTCCGCGACTTGTTGGTATTTCAGCTGATAGAAGACCATTTTTGTTCAGTTTGACCCTCATTGTTGTAGCGGTGTGTAGTGCTTTTATCAGAGCGAGGATGCTTTCCAGGCAGTTCCAGGACCGGGGCTTCGACCACAATTTCTCTCTGTCCACTAAGATGAAAGCTTGCGTTAAATCTATAAATGCCAGGAACACTCTAGATGTACCCTTGAGGATTTTGCTTTTGATTATGCTGATCAACATGATATTCACTGTTGTGGCAGAGTTTTTTCTGAAACCAGCTTGAAATGGGTCAGCGCATGGTGATGTCTTTGCCCAGTCTTTAGGAGTGGCGTTCCATAAATTTTTCGATCGTATCAAGCAGGGCGATTGGCCAGTAATTCCGCAGATCTGATCTGTTGCCTTTTTTGTAGATTGGGACGACCGTCGCTGTTGTCCAGGATCTTAGGATTGTTCTTGAGTAAGAGCAATTCGAGAAAACCATGCTGATGAAAGGTGTCCACTGGATTGCAAAGTTTGTGAGGTCTACTTTGGTGATCCCATCTGGTCCTGTGGCTCTGGAAGTTTTGAGCTTTCGTATGATTGATGTAATGTCCTCTTCGCCTGAGACGTCTTCCCATGTTGTTGCTATGACGGCCTGCTTTATGTTTCCCGATTCTGTGGGTTCCTGAAATAGAGATTCCAAATGTTCCTGCCATTTTTCTTCGCTGATGTTATTTGCTGGAGCACAATTGCTCAGAGCTTCTGGTGGTTTCATTAAGGCCCAGAATTCCTGAGCAATTTTGCCCGCTCCTTTTTTCAGCATTTCCTCTGAGTCTTTTTGATACAATGTTGCTCGGTAGTTTTTGACCCAGGTTTTATATTTCTTTGATTCTGCAGCGAGTTCGTTATGGAGATTCACCGAAGTTGAGTTCTTTGCGAGCCTTGTCAGGCGCCTAAGTGCAGCGCGCTTTATCACCACCTGTTTGTCGTAGTGGTGGGTTTGTAGCTGTCTGGACGGAGGATTTCGTCTGGTTTTGACTTTGTACGGACTCAGGAGGGGCTGATAATCGACTTTTGGCGCTGTGCTTGTTCTGTTGCATTTATAGTTCAGTGTCAGTTGGTCTATTCTTTCAGCTGTCAATCTGAGTCGATTGCCCTAAGTGTTGCATTGAAGGTTTTGGAGCATCGAGGGATTTTGAGCAGCTATGTATTTCCATGTCGCTTGCAGAAGATTGTGGTCACTTGCTGATGTCCGAATAACTTCGAAGGATGTTATTAGCTTCTGCATTTCCCCAGAAACAAAAATGTAGTCGATGGTTCCTTTTAGATTCATTCTTTCTCATGTCTGGATTCTCTTTGGGTTCGGAAAAACATGGGCTATATTGTAGAGGTCTTGTGAGTCCATCAGTTCGTTCCATTGCGCTCCCCTGTTTTCCACTGGTTTCTTTTGTAAGGTTTTAGGAGCCGGCTCGTTAGTTTTTTCGCATTTGGCGTTTAAGTCGCCGCAGACGATAACATGTGCTATTTGTTTTTCGGCATAGATGTTGTCGATCTCTTTTTCAATGGTTCTCAAGAACTTTTCATCAGCAATCGCTTGTGGGTTCCAGTAAGCAATTATGATTGCGATATGGATGTTCTGTTTTTTCCTCGACTTCGAGTCATAATTGATCCAGTTCATCACAGCCGCTAAATGGTGCTTTGAAGTTGCAGTTGTTTCTGAAATGCTGATTCCACTCCCTGAGCGAACTGCAAGTAGGATGCCTGAAGATGGGCGCCCTAGCCAGCTCTTCACAGCTGGTGATATTGCAATGTCAAAGCCTTCCAGATACGTTTTTTTCAGTCACCAAGTTTCCTGCAGAGCGAGTACGTCGAACTTGCCTAGGTCGATGCTGCCAGGTCTGGTGAGGTGTTGGAACCCACATGTGTTCCAAGATCTGATTTTTAGGCACGTCTCTACAATTCCGGTTGGGTGAGCAGTACTTGTCTTGGTTGGCCCAGCCACGTGGGCCACAAGTTGCTATTTCCTAGTAGTTATTGGTAGAGCTTTGGGCAGCCAAGCCCACAGTTGTTTCATTTGTGGTGGAATGTCAGCTCTTGCCGGTTCGTCAGCAGAATTTTTTTGCTATTCGGTAGCGTTTCAGGTTCCCAGTTTTTTTGGAACCTTGGTTTGTCTTGGGAGACTGAAGAACTTTGCAGAGGATTGTCGAAAGCCAGTCGATTTGGATTTTCTCGACTTGTTTCGGTTTGGGTTCCTGATGCTGGTACGCCCTTTGTCCTGTATAAGTTTGGTCGATTTGTTTGGGTGGTTTATCATAGGTTTCTCCAACCGCAGAGTGAAACATCCTGTTACTTTTGTATAGACCTTCTGTTCTGGATGTATAGTGTGATTGTTCCGTAGTTTTTCTTATTTTCTCGGGCGTTGCGTTTTCTGGGCGTCCAGTATTTGACAGATCTGTCAACTGAAAACCGCATTGTAGCATATCTTCCTGGCCTTCTTTGATGGGTAAGTTTAACGCAGATGATCTTATGTGCAGATAAGACTTTGCTTTCGCATTCCTATGATATGGTTCGACCAGGATGAAATCGTCCGATCTCAGATCTTTTAACGCATTGCTCTTTCTGAAAGTTTGTAGTACCATTCCTCTGTTTAGCGTGATGACATCGTTATTCCGTGCTGTTTGTTCCAGTTTAAGGATGGTCGTTGGTGTATGTTTTCTGGACTTGCGTTTGTATGCACATATGTGTTTTGCTCTCTCTGTGGATCGCAGTCTTCTGTCACGTCCTGTAGTTTGGTTTTTTCTTTCGTAGTTTCTTGACTTTTGGTTATGTGGAGATGCTAGATTTGGTGAGGGGGCTCTAAGGATCGCCGTGATCTTTCCAGATTTCGGTCAGGAGATTTGGCTGCTGCAGTCCCATTTAATTTTAATTTGCTGGGAGACGCGATAACCTGTATCTCGTCATTTGTGTCTCGGTCATGTTTACTCTGGCTTCTTGTTAAGCGTAGGCGAGCTGAGGTCGAGAGTCTTTGGGTTTTCGCTGTCGAATTTTCACATTTTGCACTAGTGCGTAATATTTCGATCAAGCAGTCATCTTTTTTTTTTTTTTCTCCGTTTCTGACGAGAAATGCTGGGTAATGTTCATCAGATCTTCCTCGGCCAGGAAGTATTCCACGTTGATTGGTGATCTTGAGGGCTCCTGATGCATAGAGGGGTAAGTTGAGTATTCTTTCCTCGCATCTGGTGGCGATTGAAATGTCGCTGTGGATTTGGAAAGTTTTTCTGAACCTGACTTGCAGGTTTTTTTTGGTCTATGGTCGAGCTTCTGTTTGAGCTCGTAGGGGCTCGAAGTTTTAGCAACGTTTGTTTTTTCTTGCTGCCCATAATGCTGGTTTTTGGTCTGTTTTCCACCAATGTTGCTTCTGCGGTCTGATCAGTTAAGCCAGACAGTGCTTCCGACCGGGGCAGAGTCGAGCTAAAAATTAAAGGCTCTGAGTTGAGGTTTGATGGTTCAGTGCTGCTTCCTGAGTAGCTGTTAAATATACTGAAGTTGCCTTGGCTTGGTTTTGCCTTTGCTAGAGAACAGTCGGGCTCGAGATCTTTTTGGAAAATGGGAGAAGTTTGGGTTTCTGCAGATTTTAAATGTTTATGCGTTGGTGAGCGAATGAAGGTCCCTGTCAGGTCTTGGGCATCCTTGTGAGTAGTGGTCCCTTCTATTTCTTTATTTTGGATTGAAGTTGTTTTTTCCATGGCTGTGACGTAGCCCTCCAGATAAATCAGTTTTGTATGCATCATGGCCGACAGAGTGGTCTGATCTTTTAGGGACTCATTCAGTGATTCGTATTATTTGCAGAATGGGGCAAGTGCAATGTTTATTGCCGAAATGATTGTTAGCATATCCGTTTTTTTGGAGGGCGTTTCTTTTTGAGATTGTGGTAAAGCTTCGCTACGGCTCCTACTATTTACAGGCGTGTAGAGGACAGATTCTTCTGTCATTTGGCAAGGAGATGTTTGGTTTGTCAGAAGACCTTTTTTGTTTGTTCTTAAGAGAGCAGTGTTGGGTAGAGAGCTTTTTCCAAGGTTCAGGATTGGCCCTGTTTTTTCACTTGTTCCGTTTAGAACCGACGTGCTCGACAGAAGCCTAATGTTTGTTACAGGAGCTGGGATCACATTTTCCAGATCCTTGAAGGGTAGGGCTTCTTCTTGTTGGGATGTCGTTGGTGGTTGCAAGGTGATTGGGGGCGAAATTGGCTGGGTCGTCCGGGGACTGATGGTCTCAGGGCTAGAGGGCAGGAGGTCGATGACCAGACTGGTTTCTAGGAGCTGTATGGAAGCATCCGGGTTAGAGTTGCGTGTCTTGTCCGCCTTGCTTGCTTCTGGGATAGCTGCGTTTAGTGGGCCTTCCTCTTCTGCTATAGCTTCCCGAATTGCTTTTCAAAGTCAGAGGTTTTGTTGGCGCAGTTGGTTCCTTGCTGATTCCAATTTTGCGCACTTTAGAGACCGGAGTAAAGTCCTGAATTGCCTCCAGAATCTCAGCGTCAGAGAGTTCGTCTGAAGTATCATGTTTTTTGCGTTTGCCTACGCGTTTAAAAAAGTCTTTTAGCAAGTTGCTTTGTGTGTTCTTTGAAGTGGTTTTTTTCAGCAAATTATTTTGAGTTTTTTTGTTATTTGAGTCCATATGGATTGGATCCATGTTTTCCTCCAGATTTACATTTTCTGCAGTGTTTTCTGCGATTTTCTGCTTGTCTGTTGTTTCTGTCTTTTTTTTGTTGGACTTTTTAGTGGGCGCTTTCTTCAAGGTAGATTTTGCCTTTGGCGGTATAGGTTTTTTTGTCAATATTTCTCTTCATTACTGTAGGGGAAGCAGATGAACTACTCTTGTAGCTTTCTACGTCTTCCCATTCTTCTCGAGCTGCTTCATTTGTCGCACTGCATCTTTTTTCCTTTGCCGACGGGGTGTTGTGTTCCTCTGCTGCTTCCGGGTTTGCCGTTCCCACGATGTCCAATAGAGGGCCCCTCTCTTCGGTTGAATGGATCATCACATTCGTAGTCACCTGGTTCCTGATGCCCGATTGGTCCAGTTCCAGTTCCACCAGCAACCCCAGATCCGAAGACGAAGGGGAGCAGGACCGGTCCAGGAGCCTCGGGACCTCTGACGTGGAGTCCTGATGCAAGGTGAGTGAGGAGATCGGCGGCAGCGTGTGTTGAGAACCAAGTTTACACGCTATTTCTTGAGTGGAATCTAAGGCTTGTTGCTGCGAGTCCCCGGGCAGCTTACCCACAAGCCCAGCCCTGCCGAGCTCCTGCGTCGTCGGCCCTCCGGCCGGCGGAGAGGTGTCACGGTCGCGGCCAGGACAGTCGGGGTGCTAGCTCTCGAGAGGGACTGCTTTGCAGGAGATGAGAACCCGTTTTCCTGTAGGTTGGGCTTTTCTGTTGAGGCGCGCGGGGCGCTTTTGTGAGTGGCCAGGCGGGGTATCTGTCTCGGTCTGTTTGAAAGATTGGGATCGTGTGACGGCCCACTCAGTTTCTCTAAGAGCGGGTGGCGTTCATCAGAGACCCCTAAATCTTTCTGAGCCCACAGCTCAGACGCTGTACAAGGAGTGGAGAGCAGGCGAAGTCTGCTGGGTGCAGAAGCACAGACAGAATGTCAGGGATCTCCTGTTGAATTGGGCAGTTTCGAGCTCCTCAGGCATCTTTTTTCCCCTTCGTCTTCTGGTGTACCAGTTTGTGATTGACTGGGCACCTGTTGAGAGGTGATTGTTTCCATTTTCCAGTCCTTCTAGTCCTTGCAGAGACTGCAAGGACTGCGACTCCCTCAGCGGCCGCTCCGCGGTGTTGGTGGAGTTTATGTAGATCCTCACACAGAGGTAGCTGAGTGAAACAGTAGAAAGACTCCACTGTGAGTTGAAACAGAGAAGGCTAAGTGTTCACTGCAAGGACTGCGACTCCCTCAGCGACTGGCTCCCGCCTCTCCAGAGAGAGGACAAGTACCGAAAGTGCACGATGTCACAGAAGGCCTTAATAATTTCGGGAGTGTCCAAAAGTGTTCAAGGGTTTTTAATTTTAACAACAGGAATTGAGAAGGTTTTTCACTGTTACGATGCTCAAGTAGATGATCTCATCTCTCACTAGACACCTCTCACTACACCCTTCTCTGCACTGCTTACTACACTCCTTGTCTTGCCTCTCACTACACCCCTCTTCTTTATCTATGTCTTGCCACACACTATCCACCTATCACCCATCTCTACCTCCTCCAGCTTCACTCTGCCCTTACCATTATACCCATTAATGTCTTGCACTCTCTCCACCCCATCCCCTATACAGGCTCTCTCCCACTTTCATTCTCTCTAATTTCTCCTTAGAGGACTCCCTCTCTATCTCTTTCTTTCTCTATCACTTAGCCTTTATACAGCCCCCCCCACACACTACAGTATGCACAGGGGGAAAATAAAGTTGAGCAATGGGGTTCCTCTTTTTTGTTAAAGGGAGCTGTTGTGGGTGAGGAGAGTAATACAGTCAAAACAAGGCTTCCACAACTAGCTACCCTGCTTTCACACACGCAGATCGTCAGTACCGACAAACCAGTGCAACTAAAGTACTGTAATAAACTATTTATACAGCCAAATACCAGGTCAGGTTTAATAACCACATATTTTAATCAATGTACAAATCTAACAAAAAAACTAAAATGTATAAAAAACAAGCCTCACATACACCGAAAGTTGAATTTAAACAAGACGTACTGTATAGAACATTAACAAACAGCTGACATCGGTAGGAGGCCCCAGCAGCTAGCTCTGCGCTGTATTTGCTTGGATGTACGCCTTCGGAGGAGGCCCCAGCATCACGATCCGGTCCCTCGTATCTTTTTTGAACGATGGCTTGATGCAAACAGCTACAGGCTCTGACTCTCCATGTCCCAGTGCACCTCACGTGTGCAACGTGCTTTTCTGTTACAAACTCGTTTAGCCTTATAATGAGATTCATCTCTCCCTGGTATGTCATCGCAATGCACTGACTGCATGACATTCTTTTCCTGGCAAGCACAGTATGTGCCATTCAAGGGGGACCTCTTTTTCTACTGCGTGAATAAAGGCTGATTGTCAAGATCTTTGTACCTGATGAAGGTGCTCTCTATCTATTCATACACCACCGAAACGCCAACTAGTCACATGTGATAACTGCAAGTCCCGTGTTCCCCTGCTTTTTGTCACTGTGGCCTTGCACGCGTAATAGCGGGAGGCGTTGTACACCCCTTTCAGCCTGTGTCATAATCTATGCCAGCCTATGTAAACTACTATGTAACTTTTTGTCAAACCTAAAAGTAAGTGTACATTTCAATTTCACAAATGCATATTTGTGCGACACTGTTAATGTTGTTGTGATCTCCAACCCAAAATTAGGCCCAACTCACAGCACTCTGTATGATATTGTTTTATACACAGCATTCATTGTTTGGTGCATGATCTGTGTCATTGATTAAATTAGGCCCAATACACAACACTTTGTGTGATAATGTCTATGTTGATGTTCTTTTCAGCCGAAATCAGGCCTTGTACACAGCATTCATTGCTTGGTGCATGATCTGTGTCATTTATTTTGATTAACTTTACCCCTAAGACAAGTAAGGGTTAGCCAGGGATAGTTTTATTTCTATTAGCTATCTTGGCATATTTTTTCTGCCAATATTAAACCATTTTTTCGGCAGCATGCATATGCTGTTTGCATATGTATAATCTATTATGGGGCTGTACCCCTACTTTCGTTAATCTTTGTGTGATTCTATTTTCATTGACGGAATTGGTCAATCAGTGTTTTTCGTCTGTATAAACTGTGTTGTTTATGTATGTTCTCTGCTGTACTATGTACTCATCAAATTGTTATACTTTTTGCTATAAACAAAAAAAAAAAAGAAAGTTTATTTTTCTATATTAGTGTACCCACTTTATTCTCATAAGGTTACCTTGACTGGTGAGATACCAGTAAATCAAATACTGACAATTTGATACAAACTGTTGTTTAGGCTACCAGCTGATTAATTACTGATAGCTATATAAATGATATTTTCAACTTAGTTCGGTCAGGAACACCCTTGTGTTTTCAGATAGTTTTTTGCTCCATTAAGTTCCTGAACGTGTGGGAGTTCCTCTTTTGTATATATAGAACATTAACAATACAGGCACAGAGAAAGCAAAGAATATTAAATTGTTTTCAATTACTTTTGTGATGTTAGTAACAAAAGTGAGATACATTTAATATCTGTCTCCATGTATTGGTTTTCTCTATGGGGCGTCTACATATATTAGTGTTTCTAGGTCTAAAAGCTACACCAGTATGAGCTGATCTATTTTCGGTGTGTCTTCAAACCCATCTTCAGGACGCTTGTGAAGATTGGCATCAGGGATCATACACACGTAGCTTCGTGCCCAAGGCCTTGTGCAACAGAAACTGTGATTTAAAGTGACCAAGATACACAATTAAAACCTAGTACCAAAAAGCTAAATTTCTGACCTGATGTGTGGTGCACTGATGGATACTATGCATTTATTACTGGCCTTTCAGATATTTGTGGGGTGTGTGAAGTATTCAACACAGATATCCCTTTATGGCATTATCAGGAAAGTTCATGTCATTTGCGACTGTAAAGGGACAACAGATAGCCCAATCAGTGTCTGATCGTTTAGACAGTGGCCCTCATTACAAGTCAGGCGGTGGACCTTTCCATGCCGGATTCCGCCATGGTGGATGGCGGAATTACCGCCCCATTCCAAGGTGAGTGGGGCGGTAATTCCCCATTCACCATTTGCCCTTCCCCATTCCCATTTTTGCCCCATAGGGCATAATGGGGAAGGGGAAGGCGCTAATTACGGCACCGTAAATTACGGTGCCGTAATTAGCACCAAGGTCGCTTAGCGCCTTGGACTTTAACACCTGCAAAAAGCAGGCGTTAAAGTGTGAATCAGGCGTTAAGGGTTAACGGCGCCGACGGCACCGTTAAACCCTTAACGCCTGACTTGTAATGAGGGCCAGTGTGTGTTATTGCTAAACACATCAAAATCACACACTTAATGCCAGGAGAACAATTTGTTTAATATAAGACACTTGATATGTATTCGAAAACATATGCCAATCCATGCATTTAATGTGACCTCACGTTGCTAGCTATATCAGATCCGAGCCCATCGCATTTATCATGGCAATTTATTGATTCATGATTAAGTCATCTAAATTACCTGGACATTGGCTGCAGCACTCAGCTGACGGCTTTGCTTGATTCCGTTCTCCTTGCTTTGGGCTTGCATAGTTGCTCCAAGTTGTTCTCTGTGAGATTCAGTCTTATTTTATTGCTTATAGCACAAACCTAGCTCAACAGCAACATGGTTCTTTACAGCAGGATGGTGCCAGAATTGGGTTTGGCATTTCCTACAGTAACGCAGTACTGTTGGTGGAGGGAGAGAGATATTTGTATTTTTCCAGCAGGTATTGTTGAAAAAGCCACTTTTGTTTGTTTTTTGCAGAATTGGAGGATAGTTGGGGCATTTCAAGCCTCTGCCAGGGTTGAGTTCCAGATGGTCGGGGCGGGGCAGGAGAAGAACTGCTCACAAGTCTCCTATTTGCAGGCTGGCTTTGACTCCAACGTTTTGATGGTTTTGCTACGTGAGGTGCAAGCGCCTCTAGAGGTATGGAGTTAGCCGCCAGGTATGTTAATGTTCCATTTCAGATGGCTTTGTAGGTGATATACGCAGTTTTAAATATGATCCCGGTGATTAGGGAGAACCAGTGATGTGTGGGCACTGTTGGAGAGATATGATTGAATTTGCATGCACCTGTAATGAGGCAAGCTGCGGTGTGGTGTGCTGCTTTGAGTGGGGCCAGGTGTGCAACTGGAAGCCCAGTAAGGAGGATATTTCCCCCATCGATGTGTGAGATAACGAGGGCTTATGGAATTCAGTTGGGGGAATGAAGGGTTTGATTTTGCGAATGTGTGGATCTGTAGCCCTGCGATTTGTGCCTTTTGGCTATCAGCTTTGTGGAAGGAACGGCCACTGTAAAGAATGAAGCCTAGGGATTTGGCTGTGTTTAACAGCTGAGGGGAGAATCCTACCAGGCACAAGTCATCCAGCCATTGTTGCACAAGTTGTTGTTTGGTGGGAGGTCGGATGAGGACACTTTCGGTCTTGGTTGGGTTCTGTTTAGGGTAAGCATTTCACATCCATGTTTGGATAGTAGCCAGGTATTCATGGAGGAGAGCAATGTCCTTGGGGCCACTGACTTTAAGGTACGGCTGAGTGTCATCAGCACACTGATGGATGGCTATGTTGTGGTCATCTACAAGAGTTCCCATGGTTTCCATGTATAGATTGAAGATAATTGGGGAGACAATGGAACCTTGGGGGACCCCACCCATGACTGGGAGTCAACTGGATCGGAATAAGCCCATCTGTACCACCCGGTGCTTATCAGACAAGCAGAATTCAAACCAATTTAGCACAGTTCTAGAGAAACCCACCTGTTCGGCCGGAGGGAGAGTAGATTTTGAGTGTATCGTCCACCACTTGGATGGTTGCAGTCTCAGTGCTGCATGGCTGGGCTTGGAGCAGAGCTGACTGCTTCAGAAAAGGCTTTGCTCCTGTTAGAGGCTGCCTTAATGGTGGAGGTGTAGTAGGCCGACTTAGCCTCAGAGATCACGTGTCTGCATTGGGTACGCAGAGATTGGAGGGAAGAGAGATCCTCTAGGCTGCGGTCCTTACGCCCCCGGAATCTGATGGAGTATTTGTTATCGGCGAGCTTGGGTTTGTACCAGGGTGCAGATGCTTTGTCTTTGGTGCGACTAGACCCTAGAGGTGCATGGGCATCTGCTCGTTCATTCGCCAGGTGGTTAAATGGATCCAGAAGGGCTGAGGCATTCCCTGTTTTGGGGGGAATTGTTGTGAACATTGTCTCTAGTGTGTCTAGCAGGAACTTCTTGAAAGATCGGCGCTCAGTAACAGTGTGTTTGGCCTGACCTTTGTGGAGCAGTCGTGCAACAGAAAAGAGAGAATGGTGACCAGCAAGTGACCTGGGTGGCACTGGTTGATAAAGAGTGATACCGTTGATGAAATTTGAGGTACATGGAGATCTTCAGGTACTGGGCCCCTCACCCTTGACAGGGTTGTGGTCATTATCCTGTCACAATGAATACAAAACACCTCTTCTCTAGAGGAGTATTTTCTGTCATAGGCAGGAACTGTACAAATCTCTGAGAGTTCAAGCCTTTAGAGAAAGGACAAAAAATGGATGATCATGTACACTCAACAACCTCAATGTGAGGCCTCCAGAAGAGTCCAAGAAGCAAATTGACTAGTCATTTCATGTCTAGACATTTTTCAGATAGGGGTATTGATTTAGGCATCCCCATGTAATTCCTATAAATGCACCCACTCTTAATTAAGGGTAGTGTTTATAAGGATCTCGATCCCTGTGTACATTTCAAAAACCCATTTTGTCCGAGTGATTATATTGACAGATCCTATGTTCTTGGGCACAGTTATGGATCTACCAACTCTCGGAGAGAGGACATTTTGTTTCATTGTTGAATCTGTTATACCTTTCAAACCTGATTGGACCTATCTGCTCTTCGAGGTGAACGACTTTGCATTCCTGTATTCCTGCTCCCATCCTGCATTGGCCTGGGTCTCAACAATGGAAAGACAGAGCTAATGCTGCAGGCGCAGAATTCAAATTGTGCAAAATGGTTCCTGTTTATGCCACCTTTCGAATTGCCTACTGCCATCCAACAACACCCCCGAAAGTTAAAACACTGATTGTCCCCTGATCTGAGACTATGCAGGGTAGTTTCAATCTTTAAGTGTAGACCCAAGACCCTTTTGTTTGAATAAATCTTAGTATTCCCTCTCATTTCATTTCCCTATGACTCTATGGCACGATTGATTCTTTACTTTTGTGTTGTCCGTCTTGTCCCCACTCTCCTATGCCAATGGCGCTGTTCCAGCGCGTTACAAATAAACGAAATAAATGAATAAATTGCAGCTGAAGCCTCTGTGTTTTGGGCTAACATCTTCAGCCTATCCTTTCTTGGAGGGGTAGCATTCTTATCCCTGTGACTCTTCACATTCCATCTTGACAGATGAGAAGCATTGTACCTATGTGCTTATTCCAGAGGATTAGACTGTTTTGAGAAGAGTTTATGTGCTGCAAGATTAAAAACACTGTTTTTGTGTAGCAAATCCTGACAGCTTCCTTCCGCCTCCAGGTCCGTGATAATAGGTGTTTCTGTAAGCCATTGTAATGCTCGTCAATGCATAGACCTCCAACTGGCAAAGGGCTGAATTGGACCTACCATGCTTCAAACCAGTGTTCTCTTGGCGAAGCACAAACGTCTGAAGTGAACACTGAACTCGCTATCGTAGAGGCGTAATACCCAGGAGCCATCCTTCTGCATTCAAAGAGTTCTACTTCCCCTGAGTGAATCTTGAGATGCCCTTCCCTTCTGCATGCACATTTCTCGCTCGCTGGACAGACTGCGGAGACTCATTCTTTCTACAAATGGCCGAGTCTCCATTCCTGCATGAACCCATCCTTCCCGGGGTGAACAGTTTCCCCAGCCATGTACCCTCCTAGAAAGCAGCTTTGCTCCAGCTGCGCTGTTTTACATGCCTGGATGACTCCCCATAACTTGTCTTTAATGCCGGTGGAAAGTTGTCTATACATGGGCCAAGGCTCAGCACAGGTTGTTCCCCTGAGTGATATGCTTTATATCAGTATATAAGAGCGGTGACAGCACTCATAATTGAAACTCAATCAAAAAGGAAGGCTTAGACAAGTCTCAATGGTTAACAAAAAGAAGACTGCAACATTGGAAAAGTAGTCTACCCCCAGACCCTCAAGAGAAATTCAAATTTGTCAAGAACAAAACAGTTCTGAACACACCTGCACACCAGTTTATCAATGAGCAAAACAACACTCAAAAATCAGGATCCCGGTAGGTCTCCATTCATCATTTCTATTAATAGTAAGATGTCAACAAATTGCAAAAAATAGTTGTTAACAAAGACATTTACGATTTAAATTAACACAATGTCATGTTGATCCAAGAGAAAATCTATACACCAATGTGTAGTCCACAGTGTAAATAGCCTGAGTACAGCAAATAACAGATTATCCTAATCACAACAATACACAAATTACACAGAGGGGATCCAAAGCAATACCATACATGTTTAGCGACACAAGCCCCATCTTCAGGAGTTAACCCGCCTAATGTTTCCGAAAAAAGTTAAACAAAAATAGACAATTTAGTAAAAAAAGCAGTAAGAGTTAACTCACTACATCTCTCAGTGGAAAGCACAGCCATGTAGTCCTAACCTGTACACGAAGGCACCTGGCCTTTCACATTAAGGAACTATCATTGATGACATAAAGGATATCCCTCAGCAGATTGCCAGAAGCGGAATGCCAACATCTGAAAACTAATCATGGAAATAAGAAAGTATGAGCACCAGAGCACACACAAACAACTTAAAAAGTAAACACTTTGTAAGACTCACATCAGTACATCACGCTTACAGAGACAGTAGCTACACCTTGTTTGTAAAGGATGATACGTGATAGCTGCAATAAAGAAAGAGAGCAAAGTCACCAAAGTTATTAAAAGTACCAGCACATAAACAGAAGTGCCGCACCCGGTAAATACCACTTACCCAAAAGATTAGCAGAAAGCAGGAAAGCCTGAGCGAGAGCCGCCATCTTGATATGGTGTAGGAACTCTGTGACCCCAATGAGGGCGAAAGCAAAAGTAGAAAAGGCGTACTGGTGAACGAATAAATGACAGGACAATATAATTCCAAAGGCGTTGAAAAATCAGTATGAATAAAGAAGCCCACTAATAATCAGTGACCAATAAACCTGAATAGAATAGAAAAAAGAACACACAGAAAAGAAACACCAAGAATCTATTGAAAGGGAAAAACCCAGTGACAGGCTGCTTTTGTACCCCCCCAGTCTGAACCCTAATAAACAAAATTAGAAGCTAAGACCTCCAGTGTAGCATATAGATATATATTCCTTATGTATGTCAGAGAGAAAAAAACAGAAATTGCAGTGTCCTGTCACCATCAGTAATAAGAATAGTACAAAGTATAATAACTGAAATGTAGCAATTCAGATCGAAGTCGATATTCATTCCCTGAGGTGTCAAGGTAGCTAGGGTGTGGATCCAAAAAATCTTAAATTGACGCAGTAGCTTGTCAATATCACCTCCTCTTTTGTGAGTACCACTTATGCCAAAATCATGATTTTCTTGTTGTGTGATCGCGTGGTGGAATTCTTTAAAATGGACAGCAGTTGGTGATCGTGGTTTCTTGCATCTACACGCGCCCACCCTCGATTCTAACTCTGTGGTTGGAGAGTCTGAATACTTTGCTTTCCACCGCTACTGAATACCTTTGTTGGAAAAGACACATGCTCCCCCAGATGATTAGGCCTACCATGCACCAATCAACAACCTACGGTTCCATGTAATAATGTCGCCACAAAAATATCGCCATGCAAAAATATCGCCGAAAAATTGTCATTTTTTGTGGCAACATTATTGCATGGATCATGCAGGGGACACCCCCGCAACACCCAAAGTATTATTATTTTTTCTAAAATGTTTTTTTTTTTTGCCCCTGTCGCCATATATATGGTCACCCAAATAATATCGCCACAACAGTTTCCCGGTGATATTATTTACGGCGACCATATATGTGGCGATATTATTACCTGATACCCAACCTCCTTTATATTTACTGAGAGATTTGCAGTGCTACATAAGCAAGCCGTATTAGCATTCCCTAGGGTCCCTAAATTCATACATGATCATGTACATTTCTTTTTACAATGCTAAGAATTTCTCAATATCATTGATGGCATTTCTCTTTGTTTCCGGTTAGAATCAGGCATTGCAGATATATTCCTGTTTGAGGTAGAGTTCACTGTTAAACCATTTGTTTTTATTGTTGCTCTCTTTGTCTGATGTTTTTGACTTATTCAGACCTACTCATAGATTAAAGCAACTTGATATTGAAACGTCCATCTCCCTCTGTTGGGCTAATTGTAACTAGTCATGCTGTGGGGGGGGAGGGGAGGGGGCAATTTAGCTAACATTTCAATGAATGTGCAAATTGTCTGCTCTCTTATACGTGGCGGTGACGAAGCAGCAGCAGGCGTTGGAGGTGTTGGGTGGGGGTTACATAGGGATCTGATTATCCTAATGGGAGCATTTGTTCCTCCTTCACTTTGGAGCTCTACACTAGAAGTGAGGTCCAGAGAATGTTCCTTTGTTTGGAGATGGTCCACTTGTTATTTCTGGGAACTGGACCCCATCCATGCTCCCCCAATAAAGATTGTTATGCTTATAGCCAAGTCGACTCCGCCCACCTGCTTCACGCTTCAAGAACTGTCAGGGAATGCAAGCACATGCTAATAGTAGCAATTGCTGATACATTCTCAATGAGACCTGACAGGGTTAAAGGCCTTTCATTAGTACTATTTCCAGACCTAAGATTGTTGCCAGGGTTAGATCTAAGCTGAAGTTTTCTAATGCCAGCCGACGATCAAAATAGTCAACATCTCAGTTCATTCCACGTGGTTGTGAGGGTCCCATTAGCCATTTATGTGCCTCTCTCCCTGGTAGATAGTGGGTTCCCTCCTCCATGGCAAACACTTCTGGGCTATGTAGTCCTGAAAGAGAAGAGAAAAGACACTGGTGAGCATTTCATATGACAGGTATGGGGCAATCATAAGTGTGTGTGTACTTATGACGAGGCACATTGAGAGGAGACAGAGAATGGGGCCCTCTCAACTTACTAAACCCGGCTCTGCGGTAGGACTGGCTCTGGAAAACACTGCGCTAGGCCTCCTGCCCCAGGCTGAGAGGGATCCCCATCTTCCTGTGACAGCGTCAGGTCCCTGATCCTGTCACACACCCAGGGCCATCTTAAGGAATTTTGGGGCCCGGAGCACAGATGCCTTTGGCCCCTCTCAAACCCAACAAAATGAAGGGATCCAGAATCTCTGGTCGTGCCCCCCTCAATGTGATCCCAACCCATAGCTTGATCTGCTAACCCACAGCAATCAAAAGATGCGTGGGACTCCCTTCCAGTCCCCTTACCCGCTTCAGACTTCCTGGAATTAGAATAATAAACAGGTGGCATTTCAAGGGCAACATTAGCCATCCACAACAAGGGTATAGGGCATATTTGAACAAGTATTGGCAAAGTCAACAGTTTCTGATTGTTTGTCTAGGCATTTGCCACACTCTGTCATAATGGTACCACCTGGCTATAAGATGGCAACAGCTGGAAAATTGTGTGAGTACCTGGGCATATGATCGCTGTTCCTGGAAAATGAAAGGTAAAACTGGTACCTTTGTCAATGCGTATTTTGATCAGGTCTACCATGCAAAGACATGTGAACTTCTTACAAATCATAAATCAAATGGCTCAAGGAACACTTGGCAAGACATGTTTATTGCACCAGTAGCAAATTTACAACTGCAATTAAGAAATTAACTCTCAGAAAACTGTTTATGAAGAATACTGGAAGGCCAAAGTTTGTTTTTACAGCTTGATAAAGCTAGTTTACAAAGATCGTAGGAGGATGTGTTTTGGGCAGTGAGGGGCGGGTAGTGGGTGGGAATGGTCATATCGAATAGCACGCCCAAGGATCGTCAACTGGCGGATAAATAACTAATCACTCACAGGCTTTGTAACCCTCCTCACATCCCATCTCCCTTCTTTCTGTACTCCAATGCAATAATTTCAGCTTATAGGTGGTGCTTTTCGACCACCTAAAAGCCCAAAACAAAATTATAGCTGCCACAAGGAGGGTTTAATTTTAAAAGCAGGAAACAGATCAGTAGCTGTACGAAAAGGTTCACATACCCAAGCATTGACAGAGGATTTATAGTAGCAGAATGCAAACATGCTCAAGCTTGCAGACTGATTGATTGGAAGCAATGGCAAAGGTGCACATACCCCGGTATAGACAGAGGACTAATATTAGCAGAATGCAAACATGCTCAAGCAATGTTAATGTTATTGTTAAAGGATATTTGTACCGTGCATTATCACCACCGGAGTGGTCCCCTGGCGCTCTGGCGGCTCTGCAAGAGGGTGGGGGCAGGAGTGAGTTAGTGGGAATAAGCTGGAATAGTGCAAGAGAGCAGTGATGTGCTGTTGGCAGCCTCAGCCCGGTGGGTCCATTGGCTGGGCTTAGGGTGTTTTACAGTCAATAGTCGTTTTGTGCTGTTGTGCAAGTCTATGTGCGGTTTGATTTTGTTGTTGCAGTGTAGTGACGTTTGTGCTGATTGCTGCGTTTTAGGCTTGTGGTTGTGTTTGGCTAGAGTTTGAGAGGTGTATGCAGAGGGATGAAATGTTAGTGGATTGGTTAGTTGGCCTTGCTGTCTTTGCAATTATGTCTAGGTGTGATGCTTGCTATCATTCACTATTCCATCTGAGTGTATGGTGCTTGCTAATTTCAACATTCCGTCTAGATGTGAGGCAGGCTAGTGATCATGATTCCATTCGGGTCTTGCACTTGTCATCATTCACAGTTTCATCTAAGTGTGGCGCATGTTAACATTCATATTTCTATCTAGATGTAATGCAAGCTAGAGTCAAGGATTCCATCTAAGTGTGGTACATGCTAACATTCATAATCCTGTCTAGATGCGACGCAGGGGTTATAGGTCAAAGGATCGACTGCAAAGGGTCGAGTGACAAAAGGTTTGAGTCAATAGTCTCGAAAACAAAAGGTTCGAAAAAAAATATATTTTTTTTAATATATATTTTTTTGGGGGGGACCCCCCAACCCCTGTTTTTGTGGTACAAAACACGTTTTACCTACACGGAAACCCAAAAATAATTATATAAATAATAAAAAAAATTTGAACCTTTGGTTTCGACCCTATTGACTCTCACCTTTTGCATTCGAGCCTTTTGTAATCGATCGTTTGATTGGACACCGACGCAGGCTAAAGTCAAGGATTCCATCTAAGTGTGGCACATGCTAGCATTCATAATCCTGTCTAGGTGCGACGCAGGCTAAAGTCAAGAATTCCATCTAAGTGTGGCACATGCTAGCATTCATAATCCTGTCTAGGTGCGACGCAGGCTAAAGTCAAGGATTCCATCTAAGTGTGGTACATGCTAACATTGATAATCCTGTCTTGGAGCGACGGAAGCTAGAGTTACGGATTCCAACTAAGTGTGGTACATGCTACCATTTATAATCCGGTCTAGAAGCGGCGCAAGCTAGAGTTACGGATTCCATCTAATTGTGGCACATGCTAACATTATTACAACCGTCTAGAGGTGACGCAGGCTAATCTTGACCGTTCTCTCTGGGTGTAACACTAGTTAGCAATGGCTAGTATGTTAATGCGTAATGCAATGCAACATTTACAGTCCAGCTAAGAATGGATTTAGGCTGGTGGTCACAAATCTCTCTAAGTATCCATGATGAAAATCTATGGCAGTCTACGTTATGGAGAGGTATGGTAGAGTGGTGAGGGCTTTCTGGAGTAGAGTAATTGCTCTACACCCACCCATGCCACACTTACAGGTTTGTTGGTGTCTGTTGGCTTCCTTTGCTTCTCCTATGGACACCTGCAGACACGTCTTGGAGCTGCCAATGTGGGATCCGCCCTTTGCCTTAGGCCCTTAGCTGCAGGGGCAGCACGGGCAGAGGGCTGACCTGGAAAGGTCAGTTATGGCCTTCGGGAGGCCAATCATAGCAGGGGCCGGTCTGGGAGGTGGGTCAAACAAGCGGGAAGCTGCGGTGCAGCCACAGAGCCCACGAGGGTCCCAACGCTGTAACCAGCGGTAAGATGGAGTCTAGGGGGGCAGGCGGACCGCATACACATGCTCACCTGTATCCCAAGTTGGAAAATGGGCCAGGGAGCATGTGAGAAGCGTTAGGCCCAACGTAGCCATACAAACGGAATTGGCCAATGAGGGGCCAGAGGAGTCAGGACAAACAAGGGGGAAGCTGCAGTGCAGCCACGGAGCCCACAAGGTTCCACATGCTGTATCTAGCGCTAAAGTGGAGTCTAGTGGGGCAGGGGGACCGCAGACACACACTCACCTGTGTCCCAAGTTGGAAAATGGGCCAGGGAGCGTGTGAGCAGCGTTAGGCCCACTGTAGCCATACAAACAGAATTGGCCAATGAGGGGCCAGGGGAGAAGATACAAACAATGGGGAAGATGCGGTGCAACCACCGAGCCCACGAGGGTCCCCACGCTGTAACCAGCGCTAAGATGGAGTCTAGGGGGGAGGGGGACCACAGACACATGCTCACCTGTGTCCCAAGTTGGAAAATGGGCCAGGGAGCGTGTGAGCAGCGTTAGGCCCACCGTAGCCATACAAACGGAATTGGCCAATGAGGGGCCAGGGGAGGCAGGACAAACAAGGGGGAAGCTGCGGTGTAGCCACGGAGCCCACGAGGGTCCCCACGCTGTAACCAGCACTAAGATGGAGTCTATGGGGGCAGGGGGACCGCAGACACACGCTCACCTGTGCCCCAAGTTGGAAAATGGGCCAGGGAGCGTGTGAGCAGAGTTAGGCCCACCGTAGCCATATAAACGGAATTGGCCAATGAGGAGCCTCACCTTTAAATGCCTCAAGGGAACCATGCCTACCTACCTTCAAAGGTACATAGGAATAAAATCTAATCTCAGAAATGTACGCTCCAATAATCAGAACATTCTTCATCAACCCAAATTCAAGATCAAAAAAGCAAAATGGGGTGCTTTTGTCTTTTCAGCACCGGCCATCTGGAACACCCTACCTGGTCAGCTGAGAAACTCTGCATCACTTAGCAACTTCAAGAAGGACCGAAAAACCTTCCTCTTCAAATAGTAGTTTACTACTCTTAGACCACCTCTCGGTTCCCAGTTCTCTCTGTTTCCTTTCTCTCTGTTTATGATTCCGCAAGATAAATGCAATAAAGTCAAGCTAAAGTTTTCAAGCTGTACCGATATTAGTCACAGAAGAAACAAATGACTTAGTGGAGAGAAACATATCAAGGCCACTATTATTATGCATGAAGCAACAGTATAGCAAGTTAAAACATGATTGACAAATTAGGGGCTGACAAATTGAAATTTATAGGTGAATAGCAATTTTGACAGGTTAGGTACCACTTGATTTACTGAATTGCCCAGGAACACACGCTTTGGTTGTTAGGTGAAGCTGGGATTTGAGCCAATCTGTAATTTCTGCATGTGACACATTGTTTCCCAGTTCTTATCATGTTTATTTATTTACATATATAGCAATAACAATGCTTTTTTGATCACAAAAGAATGTATAATAGATAAGAAGGAATCAGGGAGATTTTTTTCAATGGGCATGTGTTTGAGGGACATTCTGGTGAGGTTGTGGAGGGGAGTAAATGGTACAGTCACCGGGGATAATGCATAAGTAGACATACATAGATTAAGGACAACCAACATTGGAGATTTTCTTTTTAAGTGCAGTTGGGCGATACAGCCAGTTGTGCTTGAGATGTGACCATGATGGGTAAAGTGATAGAGTGGAGGCAGGGAAATTGAGGGACAGAGGAAGGTTAGAGGCAAGGGAACAATTTAAGCTAGCAGGCAGAAGAGATGTAGGTCAAGAGGGTAACTTGGTGGCGAGGAGGTAGGCTTTTAGTTTGGTTTTGAACAAATCTGTGTGGACTGTTTCTCATATGTTCAGGGAAAGAGAATTCCATGCAAGTGGAGCAAGAAGAGAGAAAGAGCGAAAGCGAGAGGAAGTACAGGGAGAGCGAGTAGCCCCAAGGGTAATCGAGGAGGCAGAGTGGAGATTTCGAGAAGGCAGATAGAGGATACAGTGGTGCCTTACCGTGGATAGCTACAGTGGCGCCTCACCGTGGATAGATACAGTGGTGCCTCACCATGGATAGATACAGTGGTGCCTTACCGTGGATAGATACAGTGGTGCCTCACCATGGATAGATACAGTGGTGCCTCACAGTGGATAGATACAGTGGTGCGTCACCGTGGATAGATTCAGGGGTGCCTCGCTGTGCATAGATACAGGGTTACCTCACAGTGGATAGATACAGTGGTGCCTTACCGTGGATAGATACAGTGGTGCCTTACCGTGGATAGATACAGTGGTGCCTTACCATGGATACAGTGGTGCCTCACCATGGATAGATACAGAGGTGCCTCACCGTGGATAGACACAGTGGTGGCTCACCATGGATAAATACAGTGGTGCCTCGCTGTGGATAGATACAGTGGTGCCTCACTGTGGAAAGATACAGTAGTGCCTAACCATGGATAGATAGAGTGGTGCCTCACCATGGATAGATACAGTGGTGCCTCACTGTGGATATATAGAGTGGTGCATCACCCTGGACAGATACAGTGGTGCCTCACCATGGATAGATACAGTGGTGTCTTACCGTTGATAGATTTGATAACCAGGAGAAGAAATGTAAATATGGCCCTGTTTTGTATCATCAGCCATCCAGCCTGGTGACGGTATGAGCCAGTAGGTGTGAAGAGAGTCCTGGTAGCAAAGTTAACAATCTTGCCGGGAGGACAGAAAGTATAGTTGGGGACACCAAAGAGAATGCTGGCATAGTAGCCCAGTTTAAAGAATACAAGAGTGGTTAAGCGGTGCCTGGCGGTGTTGAAAGGAAGGAGGTGCCTGATTTTTCTAATAATTAAGAGATTAAGGTGAACTGCTGTTCCCGTTTTGACGATGAAAGTAGAGAACTTGTGAGAAGGGTCAAAGATGATGCTGGGGTTTCTAGCCAAAGAAGAGTAGGGTAGAGTTTCAGGTGGCAACTGGATAGAGAGGAAGAGATGAGAGAGAGCTTTTGGCAGGAAAGAAGAGCACCTCTGTTTTTGTAGAGTTTGACATCAGAGAGTGCAAAGTCATTCAGTATTTAATGGTAGAGAGACGGTTGGAAATTTTGATAGATAGATCAGAGGGGACTTTAGGAAAAGAGAAGACGATTTGGGTGTCGTCTGCAAAGAGATGGTACGAAAACTGAAAGGAGGAGAACAGTGCTGCAAGAGCAGAGCTGTGGAACGTAAAGCAGAGCCTTATGGAACATCAACAGTAAGAGGAGCAAGGTACAATTATTTGAGAACTTTTGTAGAACTGACTTGGAAAGTACACAAATCACATAATAAATGAACAGGACATAATTTTAAAAGCAAACTTTATAAAAACATGTTATGCCAAAGGAGGATGATCCCAGTTCTCTATCATCAAAGTAGGCATACAAGTGGCAGAATATTAATTGGTGTGAGCTTAAAACATTAAATCTAGGGTTTTCTGTTGTATTTTAAAGCTTTCAATACACCTAAAACACAGTCTATTTATGATGTGCAGAGGTACCTTTGAAACTGTACAAGAAGGCAACCAATAAGCACCCCTGAAAATGTTCTGGCCATTGGCGGGTGACGTGGTCAGCTCGCTTTTGCATAGGCCCCTTTCACTCATATGGCCTACATAAACAGAAAGATCAGGCAGTGGGCTAAACAATGGCAGCAGCATGAGAGGAAGCATACCTTCACATGGGAGGCAGCAGAGTACTGCCAACACTGTATGCTCTCTATTGGGGCTGCGGCTAGTTTCTACAACCTTCATTTAGGGCAGCCAAGCTCTAGGCCTGAATCATGTGACGCTTGTGTATGAGCGCGATATAAATAAAAAATCATATCACATATCATACCATGCGGTGCTATGCTTCTTTTTGTAGCTTGCACTACCTAATGAGATACAAAGTTGTGTAGTGCAGCAGGTGTTCCTACTCCAAAGTATATATACACGCTAGTGTATCAACCTAATACTTTGTGAAGGCTCAGTCTACCTTGCGGTAATTGGTCTTGTGATCTGGCATATGAACGCAAATCTCTGTAATAAGTCTTTACCACACTGAGCTACCTCCTGAAAATCATGGCATTCGGATGTATTCCTATGCTTTAGAACTTTCAGGGTTGCACGTGATCAATGTATTCCCCACAGTAGGCGAGAATGCGACAGGAGCTGTGCTGTAGTGAATGGACAAACTGGGGCAGATTCTGGAAATTTAGTGCAAATGCAAAACGCACAGAGGAATGCTCTTTTATTCATTTGCGCTCATTTCCGAAATTCACGGTCACCTTATTCTCAAAGCTGACTTACACATTCCAAGGGCGGCTGAACAGTGGTGCAACAATGTGCTGCCCAGCCCCCTTAACTCAGCCCCTTAACTACATTAGTGCGGGAAGCCTGCCCCCAATACTAATGCATTACAGGCTTCCAGGGCCCAGATGGGGCCTGGGAGAGGATTTCAGATTGACAGGCCCTCCTGTCACTGTGAAATTCATTAAAAAATAAAAAGGCATTCGTGTTTCGGGTCTTCTCCTGTGCCCAGCCCACACAGGCATAATGGGAACACTTGCATCTTGGTGCATTTAAGTGCAACCCGTGTGTGGATTCGGGATTGCCCATTGAAATTAGCAAAAGGCCCCCCTTATTTGGACAAATGAGCAAAGGGAGTGAGAAAGGGCATGTGGATTTGGGTGCACCTCTTTGGGCACAAGAGATGAGATGGGTTATCCCATTGCATCACTTGCTCCAAACAAGTTTGGAGAATCTAGCCCACTGTGTGTTCTAGAGCGAACCCAGAACGGTTTACGGGGTTAATTGATCCGAACAGAATGTAGTTGTGAACAGCATTGAAGCAGCAGGTTTAGAATTGAAGCCGAGCACCGTAAACCACACTGGCATGTTTAGTAAACATTAGTACCCGGCTCTGCGTTCCACGGGATTACACTGAAAGGTGATTGGCTCATTTCCGAGCCATACCTCAGTGTAATCCCGTGGACGCACATACGTGCCTCCGTTTGTTTCCTGCGGGTGGGGGGGGGTGGAGTGGCAGCCCCTTAGCCAATGAGAAGGCTCAAAACAGGGGAATCCCTGCTCCGAGCCTTACTCAGGTAAGTTTCTTTTTTTTCTACCACCCCCCTCCCCTGAAAACTATCCTCTCCCTACCCTCCCAACCCCACTTACCTTCTTTTTTCTTCTTTTCTCGGGAGTGAACGCGCTGGGAACACTTCTGTTCCCAGCACGTCCGCTCCCGATGGCCGCCATGGAAAGGGAAAACGGACTACGCTTTCCCTTTCCGCGCGGCCATTTTATTCTTTTTTTTCTGTTTCGAAACACAGCATCGTTTCGGAGCAGAAAAAAATGCTATTAGTACCCCGGTCTAACGGGCCGGGGTACTAATGGCTATAAGCCTCACGACAGCAGGCCAATACCGCCCACGGTAATGCCTCTGGGGGCCTTCTTCCCTTCCATTCATACCAAAGTGGCGCAGTAAGTCATCAACTTGAACTGGTGACCGGTCAGGAAATCGTGTAAACGAAGTATGGCACATTTTACGGCCAGACACTTTGGTTCTACCAACGGGCAGTTTTTCTCATTAGGGAAGGGCATGCGGCTGATGCATAGCACTGGTATCGGCTTCTCTTCATTGATCTGAACCTGCGATAAGACTTCACACAGACCACCCGAAGAGGCATTGGTCTGGAGTAGAAATTATTGACAGAAGTCAGGCATGGTCAACACCGGGTTCTTACAAAGTTGGGCATTTATTTTTCAAAAGCCGTTCGGGCCCCTTGTGCCCAGCGCACTGGGTTGGGGAGTGTTTTGGAAGGCTCGCTTCTCAGTTGTGCTTCTATTTCTGAGAATTTGGGGAAGCTTGGATTTCTATTTGTGTTAGGGGCCACTGAACACTCTCAATGTCTGCCACCTACCATGATGGGGCAGCACCAACCCGTTCTTCGTCTGGAACCCAAGAAACTTCACAGAAGTCTGGGCCAAGTGACATTTCACTGGATTGGCCTTGAGGTAGATCTAGAAAATGAGTTTAAAGCTATCCGAGACAGATTCAAGGCAAGGGGCTATTGCTCAGAAGACATAGAATCAGCAATGCTTCCAGCAAAAGCAACAGACAGAAATACATTGCTAACACCAAAAACAAAGCACACCAATGCCAAGAACCGGTTGGTACGTTTCATTGCATCATTTTCGGCACAGGACCAGGAGATCTGTAACATACTTTACAAATATTGGAATGTGTTCAATTTAGACAGAGATTTCAAAGATGACATCATGGACAAACCCTCTATGGTACTCACCAAGGCCCAGAATATAGGAATCCTATTAGCCCTGGTTATTTGGATATGGCCAGCAACAGAACCATGGCAGCCGATACCCATGGGGTTTTTCAAATGTGGATCTTGTAATTTCTGCAGCTTTGCCTTGAACAAGATTACTAAGCATATGTTTATCACAGCAAAACATTCAAGTAAAGGGATCTTTAAATTGTAAATCACTGTATGTAGTCAGTATACTACATCTTTCGTGTGTGTCAAAAATTCTACATTGGCAGAACAAAACACGAGCTAAATTTTAGAACATATGAAAATCTGTATACTATCAGAACTCACAATACTCAGAATCCATTAGGTGATCATTACCCCATGGAAGATCAGAGTCCGGATATAAATGAGATTATTTTTTTTTTATATCAAGAAATTCAAGCGAGGGGCCAGATGTGACAATAGACTCAGTGCTATGAGGCAAAAGAGGCAAGACTTATCTTTGAAATACAAGCAATCAAAGAGGGGCTGAACACAGATCACGAATTACATACATTCATCAATCTTTAATGTTTAAAATTGGATGTTGCTTTTTCCATCTCTAGATTAATGGCTGAATATAATGGTGTTTGAAAGCTATAGTCTGTGTATTGGGACTGCACCAATGCCCAAGTACATGGGCACAAATATCAATGAAATATCAGTATTTTGTCATACCCAGTATTTTTTATATTTTTGCGAGTTTATTGCTCTGTTCTATAAGCACATGCATTCTCTAGAACCGTTAAGATGTTCAAAATGTCAGAGCTACATGAAACATTTCAGCGCAGGCATCTGTCCACATTACTTATTGGATTTGTGAGGTTCGTCTATAGTGGTCCGGCATTGTTTAGGAGATGTCTCTCCAACATTCCATCAGCTCAGACGATCAAATCCTGCTGTGGGAGCTGTGAATACAGCAGAGCTGGGTAATGTGTTATCATGCACTGCTTTTTATGATACATACCAAGGTGACTATTTATCATGCCATGCAGTAATTGTTGTAGTTGTTCCCGCACCCTCGTGGGTGTCCGTCAGCCCCCTCCTGCCACAGACAGCACTCGGACACGTCTGCTCGGCTCAGGCTCCCCGGTCGCTCTGCACGGCTAGGAATGCCCCCTTTATTTGTAGTGCACGCGGCGGAGTGCAACGTCACTCCGCCGCGTGCGTGCAGCCCTTAAAGCGACAGCATCTCACTCCTCCTTTTTCATATCAAACAAACAAATGAACAAAGGATTACTAGCTATCACACAACTAACTTCACTGAAAACAAACCCCGGAACCCCTTTAATAACAGCCACCCTGGTTCCCCGGACATTCAGGACTCGCACTCACAGTATCTATTCCAGTACATAATCGGTGAGACAGGCAGGTTTCCCTCGGCCAGTGCTCTGGGGGTACCTCCTGCCAGCATATCGAATCGGAGTCCCTTCACCAGACAACTCACGGGCTGGGTGGGGAGCCTGGCAGGAACATGGGGCTACCGCCCTCATCTGGCACCTCCACCACTTGCCCACTGGGCGTCAGTTCAGTCCTGGATTCTCCCAGCCGTTTGAAGAAACAGGCATTCCTGGTTACTGACACAGTCCCGTCGAAGGCGGTCACCATCGACCCTTTCATCGCCACCACGTCCAAGGGTTCCGACTCCTAGGTCATAGACAGTTTCCCTTGAGGGTGTTGGTTTCTCACCAGCACCTCATCCCTGGGTACCAGCCTCTGTGGCCTCAGTCCTCTCCGGAGGTTCTCTTGCGCTGTCCTTTCACGGTGCTCCAGCTCAACTTGATCATTGTCAATCACAGCGGGCTCCCGCTCACCAATTTCAGGCAGCAGATCTCGTGGGCACCGCTGGAACATTGTTTCAGCTGGGTCCACCCCGTGGATGTGTGGGGGTGGTTCGGTACCCCCTCAGGAACTTGTACAGAGCTCTCTGCAGGCACTTGCCTGCCCCTTGGGCAATGTGAAACACCTTGTTGAGAGTCTGTACCATCCTCTCTGCCTCACCATTGTCCCTAGGCCACAGCGAGGTTACCTTGCGGTGGTGCACGCTGTAGTCCTCCGTCAGCCCAGCAAATCTTTCACCCTGGAAGGGTGGGCAGTTGTCAGAGCACAACACCTTGGGCAGTCCATGAGTGGCAAAGATCTTCTCAATAGCCACCACCACCTTCTCAAAGGCCACAGACTCAATGAATTCCACCTCCGGATAGCGAGACCACTCGTCCACCACCAGGAAGTGGGTGCCTCTTGATGTGTACCCAAAATTGGCGTAGACCATTTCCCACGGCTTGGTCCCTCAAGGGATGGTCTCAATTTCAGGCTCCCTCAGGGCAGGAGACGCAGCCTGGCACAAGACGCAGGACACCACAAACTCCTCTACTCTCCGCTCAAGGTCTGGGAACCATACCTTCTGGTGTAGGCGTGCTTTGGTCTTAGCCGTGCCTTGGTGTCCCTGATGGGCCAGCACGATCATCTGCTGCATCCGGCTCTGTGGAATGGCAATGCAGTCTCCTCTTAGCAATAGGCCATTCTCCCAGAAGGTCAGCTCACCCCACACTTTCCACAGTTGTTCCAGTGCTGATTTGGCCTCCTGGGTTCTGGCTGCCAGAGAGTCTATGACCATCCGCCATGAGTCCTGCTGGATGGCCGCCTTGAGGATCCAGAAGCAGTCATCCACTGCTGACGCCTGCTCTAGTTCTTTTACCGGCACAGAATTGGGTGTAGCGGCCTCCACCACCAGCTGCACATGTTCATCAGCCTCATCCGCACACATGGACTGTACCCCGCCAGTGCCCTCTCGCGGGTGTCTTGAGAGATAGTCTGCGGCATTATTACTCCCCGGCCTGTACACCAGCCACACTCCATACTCCAACAGGGCCAACATCCAGCGTTCTATTCTTGACGGAGGTTTGGATGATGACCCCGCCAGTATGGGCAGCAACGGTTTGTGATCTGTAACCACTGTCAAGGGTTGTCCCAGCACATAGAGTCTGAAATGGCGACAGCCCCACAGCACGGCCGGTGCCTCCCGCTCAATTTGAGAGTACCGTTGTTCGGTCTCTGACAGCACTTTACTGGCGTATGCGATGGGGCAGACCTCTTGGTTCATGTCAATCTGCGTCAGCACTGCCCGGAGGCTAAACGGACTGGCGTCCACCACTATCTCTGACTCTAGGGCAGCATCGAAAAACGCCATTATGTATTCAGCTGTGAGAGCTCCCTTAATGTCATGAAAGGCCGCCTGCTCGAGTTGTCCCCACTGCCAGGTTATATCCTTTTTGGTGAGGGCCCTGAGGGGCTCCGATCGTGATGCCAAGTTCTTAATGAAATGGCCACAGTAGGTGACCATTCCTAGGAAGCTCCTCACTTTCGAAACATTCTCAGGGCCGCAGGCCTTGACAATGTCTTTCACCTTGCGCAGGTCTGGGGACACACCTCCCACCCTGAAGATGAACCCAAAGAATTCAATGGTGGTCCTCAGGAACCCGCACCTATCGCGGTGTAGCATAAGGTCCAATGACTGGAGGCGATCAAAAGTCTTTGCCAGCTTCACAAGGTGTTCCGTTTCCGACTTGGCAAACACAAGAATGTCATCGCTGATATTTAGTACGCCGTCCAGGTTCACCAGCGCCCAACGAATGATGTTTTAAAATACTTCTGCCGCCGATGACACTCCGAAGCTTAGTCTTTTATATCGGTAAAGGCCCCGATGAGTCCGGGTGCAGCACCACCTGATGATACCCGGCACGGAGGTCAAGCTTTGAGAAGAAACAGTCACCCTGGACTTCTGTGATGATGTCAGCAATTGTGGGCATCAGGTGTCACTCCCTCTTAATGGCCTTGTTGGGCAGGAGCATGTCAACACAGATGCGAACTGAGTCAGGTTGTTTTGGCTTTCGGACAACCACAATTGGAGACACCCATGGTGTCGGGCCCTCCACCTTCTTGATTATGTCCAGCCTGACCAAATTGTCCAACTCCTTGTCCACTAATTCCTGGAAATTAAATGGGACCCGTCGATGTTTGAGGGCTATGTGCAACTTCACCGGTTCAAAGCCATTTGCCCAATCCACTCAAAGAGAGCTGCATACTTCTCCAGAAGTACCTGAATGTCTTCGACGTATACAGAATATGCAAAGGTGACAATGCCCAATGTCTATGCCGCTGCACAACTCAGCTAGGTGTTGCTGCTGACTGAAGTCACATAGAACTGGACCCTTTATTGCTGACCCACCATGTTTCACATCGGCAATGAATGCCCTGTCTAGCGGGATTGGGTCTGCACCGTCAAAGGTGAATATGCGCGCATTGGGCGTGGTCAGGTTGGGTGGACACACCATGGCGTCATAGTGATCTCGGGCCATGACTTTCACCAATGCACCAGTGTCCACCAGGACGGGGACAGAGGAATTGTTCACCAGCACTTGACATCGATGTTGTCTCCTTCTTTTTGCCTTCAACACCCCCACGCTGGACACAAAGAAGACATTTAATTCCTCCTCCTCCTCTTCATCCTCCGGGGCTGGGTTGTCTTTGGCTTGATCAACTTGAGCAACATTTGATGGGCGCTGCTGCCGGAGGAATCCTGCCCTTACCAGGCCTCGATGGACTACCAACTCAAACTCTCTATCTCTTACCACTGCACCATTATGCTCCATCTTATCTATCGGACACCCGGCTCCTTAGGTGACTTCCAGTCCGCCATCACCCACCTTTTGGCAGACAATCTAAAGAAATCAACCAAAGCTATCCTCCTCTGTGATATCAACCTTGGTTTAAATGACCCCAAAGACCTTGCTTCTAAATCATTTAACTCATCCCTTGAAACCTTAGGCTTCATAAACACTGTCACAGACCCCACCCACTCCTTAGGCAGGACACTTGACTGGATCGCACAGCACAACTGCCCTCTCACAATCACAGGCAACACCCCCATCCCGTAGTCTGCCCACCACATCATAACCTTCAACACCCCCTCTACCACTTCCCCACCCCACCCCTCACCCCCTGTCACCTGCCCTCACCAGAAGCGCCCACCTACTCACTAAAGAAAGACTCCTACTATTCCTTCAGGGACCTGCTTTCAGACCTCCCTTCTCCAACGACCCAGAAACCCTTGCGCAAAACTACAACACTGCTATTTCTGCAACAATCAACTCCATTAAACCTCGGAAATCCAAACCCACCAGCCACACCAACACCTGGTTTAACCCAGACCTCCTCAAACTCCGTACAGACAAACGCTCCGCCATCCCACGCTGGCAGTCCGCCCAAGATGACAAAGACAAACTTGACGTCAAAACTTGTTCCAAAGACTATAAAATAGCCATCATCCAAGCCAAAGCTAAATCATTCGTAGCTAGAATCATTGAATCAAAATCCAACACAAAGGAAATGTTCACCATATTTAGGGAACTTGTAACCCCCACACCCCAAAAATTCACCAAAGATAAGGCCTGGTGCTATGGCATTCAATCAGCCATGCGTAACAAACTTGACCTGCTTCAAGCTAAAATTATGAACACTAGACTCACTCTCCCTACCCCCCACTCCCGCCCCCTCTCACACCGCAGATGCCTCCCCCACCTTCTCCTTCAAACCATGCAGGAGAAAGACATCATTAACCTAATGAAAGGCATCAAACCCTCCAATTGCAAAGGAGACCCTGTCCCGCCACCATTATTAAGGATTGTGCTGACTTCCTCGCTCCATTTCTCACGGCCTTTGTCAACTCCTCCTTCACCACAGGGAAAGTACCTTCATCCCTCAAGGAAGCATGGGTCTGGCCTCTCATAAAGAAACCCACATGTGACCCCACCTCACCCAACAACTATAGGCCCATTACCACTCTCCCCATCCTTCTTAAAATTCAGGACAAAGCAGCCTACCTGCAAGATCAACACTTCCTCGAAGAGAATAAACTCCTAGGTCTGAGCCAATCCGGCTTCCGCCCCAAACATGGGACTGAGACCGCCCTCCTCGACCTTAAAAACCAGATGGATGACACAAGAGACCTAGGAAAACCCGTCCTGCTCCTTCTCCTCGATCTTTCCGCTGCTTTCGACCTTGTCGATCATGACGTCCTATGCCACCACCTGACCTCCACTGCAAACTTCTCAGCCGAAGCCAGTACCTGGATCACCTACTTCCTACAAGGAATAACCATGCAGGTCTTCTCTGATCTAGCCACTGCATCACCCGCCATCATGCTATGTGGTGTACCACAAGGTTCATGCCTCTCTCCATCCCTCTATAATATATTCACTTGCCCCATCTTCCTCATCCTTGACGACATGGGGATCTCCTACACTAATTACGCTGACGACACGCAGATCCTCCTCACCCTGACAGGCGACTATGACACTGATTCCAAGACCCTCAACATCATCTACAACACCATCCAAACTTGGATGGCTGCAAACATCCTCTGTCTCAACTCAGACAAAACCGAACTCCTGCTTGTAGGCTCCCCTGACGCTCTCAAAAAACTTGACAAACAGTTCAGCCACTTCATCATCGACTCCATCAAAATTCCAGTATCCGAGTCAGTAAAAACCCTAGGCGTCTACCTGGACTCAAGTCTGTCCATGACCAGACAAGTAAATGACATTGCCTCCTCAGCTGCCTACCATGCTAAACTCCTCAATGCAGTCAGACCCTTCCTCAGCAATGACACCTGCACAAACATAGCGAGAACCATCACTGGATCCCGGTTGGACTACTGTAATGTTCTCTTCTTAGGGACCTCCACAAAAAACCTTGAAAAACTACAAGTAATTCAAAACAACGCCTTACGCGCAGCACAAGGCATTTCCAAAAGAGAACACATCTCTGCTGCCATAAGAGCCTCCCACTGGCTCCCCATAAAGGAGAGGATCATCTTCAAAGCCCTGACCCTCACCCACAAATGCATTCACCTCGCCGCACCAGCATACCTATCGCAAAGGATCCACCCTGCCTCTTCCTCAAGACCAATTAGGACCTCTTATGCTAACCTGCTCACCGTACCCATGATAAAAAGAGCAAGAGGAAGTGGCGCCAGCTTCCCATACCTAGCCGCTCTGCACTGGAATGCCCTCCCCACTGCCTGCGAGCTGAACCATCACTCACCGCCTTCAGTAAGATCATGAAAACCACCCTATTCGCCTGATCACCTTACCTCCTGACATGACGTCCATCCCCTACCCAGGATACTATGAACTGTGTACATTTTTATGCATAACATGTATTACATCTCTGCTCTCCAATGCACTAATGTATGCATAATGTAACTAAGTCTACTGCAAGTAACAGCGCCACAATGCCCTTGGGCTGTCTATGCGCTATATAAATGTAAAAAATAAAATTAAATAAATAAATAAAATACCACTGGAGTACTGGCTCTGCACATTCGGGCATAGTGGTCAGCACCCCCACACCTGCCACAGGTCTTTCCAACCGCTGGTCACTCTGCAGCATGAGGTAGGTCATACCCACACTTGGAGCATGAGTTGACCGGGGCTGACCCCCGCTCCCGTTGATTCATCCCTGAGCGTCTGGCTCCTCTGTCATGGCCCACCGCACAGACATCTTCCATTTTGCAGGGGCATACCCCAGCCTCCATGTGGGACGCATGCAGATCGGAAACCTCCTGGCACCACCCCAGCTCCAGGATACGTGGAAGGGTGATGCCCGGCTCTCTCAGGACTTGTCTGTGCAACTTCCCAGATGTGCACCCCTGGATTAGTTGGTTCCTGATCATAGTCTCTGGGTCAACCCATGCACATGGCACCGCCAGCCTCCTCAACCTCCCATAGAAAGTGTCTAATGTTTCAACATATTTCTGTCGGGCTGCCCCCATGAGGAACCGCTCATAGTCCCCGTTTGCAACGGGGAGAAAGTACTCATGGAGAGCATCTTTAGCCACCGCATAGGAGACATCACGTGGTTGAAGGGACAAAAATACCTCGTGCACCGCCGGCCCAGCGCAATACAATAAGGTGGCCAACTTGCTGTCATCATTCCTCTCCATCGTGGCCCTGAAATACATTTCCAATCTGTCCATCCACATCTTCCAGCGTGGCCCCAGGCTCAAAGGTGCACCTGAGATATCAAACTCAGGCATTGGTGGTAAAGCAGCTGGAGGTCTCATCCCGGGTGGTTGTTGTGCAGCCATTGCAGGGGGCTGCGCTGGAGGTTGAATTGGTGGCACAGGAGGCTGCGCTTGTGGTGGAGAAGGCAATGCAGGGGGCGGCGCTGGAGGTTGAACAACCACTGCAGGAAGCTGCGCTGGATGTTGGACTGGTAATAAGGGAGTTTGCGCCTGAGGCAGACCTAGTGCAGGAGGTTGTTGTTGGTCTAGTTGCTGTTGAGGCACTGCTTGTCCATCACCATCCATGGCAATGAGCGCATGAGCACCCTTGTAGTGGCCCACAAAGGCCGCAACTCATGCCACCTTCCTTGCAGGCTAGACGAGCATCACCATCCACTTGACCAGCTGTTTCAGAGACAGTGTCCAAGATCCATCACCAGGAGGAATCACCACCATTGCACAGTGTTATTTACACACCCATGTGGGTGAGAGTCCCAAAAACCTAGCCAGGTGGGCCCAGAGTTTATCCCACAAGCCTAGCAGGCATCCCCTGGATCCACCTTACACTCAGTGAAAACACAATGAAAATATGCAGAATCCTCATCAAAACCACATCATGTGGTAGAAGCAGCCTTCAGCTGCTAAGCGTTCCAAAAATTGGCCCTGGATGGCCCACAAATACTTCAGAAATAAAGCCGCGACCTTCGTAGGCCCGGTCACAAAATGGCCACCGACCGCGTGGTCTGAATCCTCCCCTTCGGCATTTTCAGACGGTGAAGATGTTATAAAGCTGCCACTGTTGTGAGCCCCCTCCCACCACAGACAGCACTCGGACATGTTCGCTCGGTTCGGGCTCCCCGGTCGCTCGGCGTGGCCGGGAGCACCCCCTTTATTTGTAGTGTACGCAGCGGAGTGCAACGTCACTTCGCCACGTGCGTGCATCCCTTAAAGGGGCAGCATCACAGTAATGTACCTTACAGGTTTAACAGTACAATATCAAGGGGTTAGACAGTGGCTCTACAAAGAGCAGGGAAGCCACCACGTTATCATAATACATAATATAAGATGTGCATTTCAGGAATTAAAATGTTTCCAGTTTCCAAATACAAGCACAAATACTTTGGAAACCAGCAATTTTCAAAACTGCACCAAGGACCCACATGTTCAGCGCTTTAACAGATATCATTATCGTTATTGTTTACAAGAATCCAGATTTATTCAAGAAATCCAAGCTTTAGTAATACCATACATATTTACATCAATGATCCTGTGGAGTCACCATATGAGTTATTTGACTGCAATCTTTACAGAACGAGGCATTACAGATACACTTGTATGCCATTCCAATATGGCGCTTATTGATCTAGGAACTTCGTTCAACACTAGGAATGGTCCCTTCTTACTTTCAACTATTCTACGTTCTTTTTAAGGTTTTAAGGTAGACCGGAATCCAAGATGCCGAGCGGCTATCACACCGTCGATATCTCATTGCACGCGAGGAACTCTCACATAGATCCCATAACACGGGTAAGTTAGTTCCAAGTACAACGCGTCTGGATGCATTACCAGTAGTTGAAGGACATGTGGACGGTGCATTCATCTTTATGCCGTTGATATTTCTAGGGATTTGGCAAACCGCCTACAGTGAGACATATTAAGAACTTTAATTCGATTATTAGAGAAACTTGAAGACTGGCAAGAGGATACTTTCTCTCTCAATTAACTCTGTAAGTTTGAATATTTAAATTTTAGTCACCACTAAACAAGAACCTATTTGTTTCAATACAGATTAACTGTCTAATTGTATTGATTAACGAAATTCCATATTTTCAATTCAGGACCAGATTTCTAGAACATAAGTAATTAGTATCCAGGTTCGACTTAGTTCTTTCTCCATGAATGATGCTCATTACATGGATAGATAAACTCACCACCGGCACTATTCTGCTAACATGCATGCCACAGCGGGAATTCTCTGGCTCATCATTTCTCATGGTCATTCTTTCTCAGGCTCCTTCTTTATCATGGTCCTTCTTCCTCTTTAACTCTCCAGAACACTTCATCATAATAATCTGAATTTAGAATTTGTCATTATGCGCAAGCAAGTAAATGGCTGCAAGAGTAAATTCAGCCGCTCATCTGCAGTTCACAAAATGCACGACAATGTGTGCCAGAATGCTGCACAGTTAATCACTTATTGTTATCCTCAATGGAATCAGAAATATCAGGTGCACTCTATAGTTCACAAATTTAGTTTTTGGGATTATCATGTTTCAATTGACTAATGCAAGAATATTTTCTTGTTTGTTTGTTTAATTTGTTTGTTTGTCATACACCAATGTCACAATTACATGTGATTATATGCAATGCATTAACATGCATGTACAGAATTTGTTGGTTGAAATTATCATATATTTCATTTATTCATTGAAGCACAGCCCTGAAGAAGAGCAAAGCTTGAAACACGTGTTGACTGGCTATTTGTCTTACACATTGTTGTAACAACCTTACATTATTCAAAACACTTTTTTTTATTTTATTAAAATGCCATTGGTTTATATAGTTAAACCTTACATTTATGTTTCAACAGAAAAAAGAACAAAAAGCAAGAAAAAAATATATATATCATATTAAATTAATGATTGTATGTCTTTCCAAAATCGTATAACAGCTGTAATCATCCTTCTGTTATTTCCTGCTAGTATCAACGACCAACGTTCTTCGGGGTCCAATGTCCTTGTGGATTTTAGGTATAATTGAGCTATTGTAGCACGTTTTGGTGCGAGCACAGTACATATCATAAGCTGATGGTGTATCGATTCTATAGAGTCTATTTTCTTGCAGAATCTACACGTCTGGTCGCGAGGGATAGTTCGATTTCGAAGCCAGTTGATTTCCTGTGTGGGTAGAATGTTCAATCTTAGTCGAAGGTATAGGTCTCTAACACCCCAATCAGGAAACATTTTGAGGTAGGGCGGGAGCTCATTAAGCGCTCTCATGTCATTTGTGCAGTTCAAGGTTAATTTATATTGGTTTTTGATTTCTTGTGTCTTCATCCAGTCTAGTATTGCTACCTGCAGTTTTGCTTTTTGTGGTCGGTTTAGTAGCATATCCAGCGATATGTTGTTATCAATCCTTTGTGCTTGGACAAAGTTTTTCCACTTGTTCAGGGCTGCAACGTTGATGTTTGTGGAATTATCACGGACTATGTCCCATGCTGGAATGCAGTCAGTGTTCAGGATTTTCCTTAATAAATCAAGTTGCTTCCATTTTATGATTGAGTTTAAAGACTGCAGACCTAGTTCAAATCTTATACGTGCCGCAGGGACAGCATTGGGTAATGAGAGAACCGTTGCCCAAAAGATTTGTTCTATTTTGTTCCATGTGTGTTTGTGTAAATTAATCATGGTCTCTCCACCATAAGTTAGAATTAGCACGGCTTTCTGTTTGTAATATAGAATAATCGGTTTAATTGAACATTTTCCAAATTTTCTATGGATGATTAATGCTTGACGTGCTATTGATTTTGCTTTGGTTATGAGATGAGTTGGCCAAAGTTCTTCATTTGTCGACTGATTAATCCACATCCCTAGATATTTGAAGGATTTCACTTGGATGAGTTTTTCATTCTTCAAATAGAAAGTCGGTCTCTGGATCGTCGGGGTTATTCCACCTGTAAGTGCCATAACTTTTATTTTTTTTTATGTTGATTTCAAGTTCATTGGCTGTCATATAGGTGTCGATGTTCTTCAATGCTTGTTGTAGTCCTTTAAGAGTCTTAGAAAGTAGCACAATGGCATCTGCATATGACATTATGGGAAGGACTACTGAGTTCAATTTTGGTGGATTTGATAGAGGAGAGGCTATAGAATCTTCGAGATCTGAAGTTAAAAGATTGTAGAGCGCTTTCGCCAAAGGACAGCCTTGTTTCAGCCCATGGCAGGTTTTAATGGGTTGTGTTACCAGGCCGCCTTTGGAGAGTCTGATCCATATTTCGGTGTTCGAGTGTAAAAGTTTTATTGGTTCGAAGATGTTCGATGGGCAACCCCATTTTGTTAACTTTGACCATAGCAAATCTCGGTTAATTTTATCAAATGCCAGATGTAGATCAATAAATGCAGCATACGTCTGAGTTTTTGCTCTGTATGATTCGTGTTTTAACAAATTGAGAAGGAATAAGTTAGTCGTTGTGCCAAGATATTTAGTAAAGCCTGTCTGTCTTGTTGCTAATCGTTGTATCTCTTTTGCCCATCTGGTAAGTTGTTGTTGAAGTATATTTGCACAGATCTTTCCTAGAGGGTCTAGCAGGGCAATAGGTCTGTAGTTTATAGGATCATTAGTCGGGCCTTGGTTATAAATGGGGACAAGTACTGCTTTTTGCCGTGAGCAAGGTACAGTTTTTTTGTTGTTAATTAAGGCCAAGATTTGAGCAAACATTGCAGCCCATATCTCCGGATCTTTTTTGATGATGTAATTTGACAGGCCATCTGGCAGTGGAGCTCTTGATAAATATTCAAAACACTATTAAGTGTTCATTGCAACAATGACATGGGTATTGATGTTTTGGTGTGATGTGCACTTTGAGACTTGGTGTGTGTTTTTGTACTGTCATATACTTGGTTTGAGTGATGTTAGGGAAGCGTCCCCATTGGTCTCAACTCCAACTCACAGACATTCATAGTTACAGGCTCTCAGTGCAGGTTAGTGGTTTATTCCCATCCTCTTTGTAGATATTTCTCCATTGATCACAGATCAAGGTCCAGTGTTTCAGATGATCGTCCAAAGTCTTACTATACATGACAATGTTGTCTAGGTAAGTCCCACTGAAGATCCAACAAGGGGCCACACTGCTGTCCATGGGACTTTGGAATGTAGCGGGAACCTGTTATAACAGGAACTCAGGTATTAATCTCAAAGCATATGCTGTCAAACTGCCATGTTGCTCAGGTTACTTTATTCAGGTACTTCAGTCCATCAGGTAACATCAGGTACATTAGGAGATTGGGAGATAAGGAAGTACAGATGTAGGAACCCACTGGCTCGCACCAGCCAGGCTCACATCTTTCCACTGCCTTGGGTGGAACTCCATTCACACACAAACATTCCAATACCTCAGCTGACATTCTACACATGACATCACTCCTCACATACACCTCATGCAAGCAGGATAAAGAGCAGAGGAAGGGCAGTCAATCATACCTCCTTCCGTTACTACAACAAGCACACCACACAGACAAAGTACGTCTCAACACACCTCAGAATCAAAACCGCCTCAGGCATCAAGAACAAACTAGATAACCAAGGGAATGGCTGACCAAACAGGCGTAACTAACTTCCAAATAATGTCACCACACCAACATTGCTACCAAACACTACTCTCCCAACAAACTTTAGACACCTTCCACCCATCACTGCCACTGGCGGCTCACCATCCTGCCACACTGGAGAACTAACCTGCCCCTCTGGGTCACCAAACTACAAAACCCAGACCATCCTGGGAAACTAAACACCTCCCGTCCACCACTGCCACTGGCGAACCTCAGCACTGCCACACCTGAGCACAAACGGCCACCTATAGGGGCTGGCATGTGGCCTGCTACAACTCTAGCAAGGAAATATCTCTAGCCTACTGAAACAGACCATAAAATCAAGGCTAAAAGGACAAGGCACAACACCTACAACACACACACTCACCTGACCCATTCCCAACCACAATTACTTTAGGTGCACAGGTAACAGAGTCCTCTGGGTTGGCAAAACTCAATGGATAGTGCTGGCGCCTCCAACTAGCATCTGACAAGTCCTATGCTCCTCTGCAGCCTGTGCATAAGAGTCTCTGCCCGTGCTACTTCTCCCGTTTAATTGGGGGATCCTTTACTTCCCCTTGGGAGTCTACCAGGGAAGCCTCCTTCAGTTCTCCCTGGGTGCCTGGCAAGACAATCTCTTTGCTGCCGACTGGGTTTCTACCAGGGCAGCCTCCTTTAATCCTCCCTGGGTGGTGAGACTCTTTCTGGGGGGCAGTGGGTTCCCTCTCCTTTATCTAAGTCTCTCTCAACTTGCTCCTGCTCTGCACCCCTCACAGCAGTCTGCTCTCTCCTCTCCCTGGGTCACAAACACAGGTACCTGTACTCTCCAAGGGGCATCCAAGGTCCTCACCAAGACCAGTCCCCGTTGCCAAAATGTTATGACAGGAACTCGGGTTATACGCTCAAAGCATATGCTGTCAAACTGCCATGTTGCTCAGGTTACTTTATTCAGGTACTTCAGTCCATCAGGTAACATCAGGTACATTAGGGGATTGGGGGATAAGGAAGTACAGACATAGGAACCCACTGGCTCCCACCAGCCAGGCTCACATATTTCAACTGCATTGGGTGGAACTCCAGTCACACACAAACATTCCAATCCATCAACTGACATTCCACACGTGACATCACTCCTCACATACACCTCATGCAAGCAGGATGAAGAGCATAGGTAGGGAAGTCAATCACAACAGAGCTCCATGGAGGCTTAATGGTAGTTCTGTACATTTCAATAATCTATTTGTTGATTGGAAGGCAATCCTTCACTTGGCATTTTTGTCAAACTGTACCTGCCAATAACACTTTGTGAGGTCCACTACAAAATGAATTGTGCATCTTGTAGGGTCTTCAATAGTTTGTCTATTCAGGGCATTGGGTAGGCATTGAATTTTAATATTTCAATTAATCTTTGGAAATCGATGCAAAAGGACCTACTATTGTCAGGGTACAACATTTTCTACAGTTCCTCTCTAACTGTATTCTTTCCGGCCTTCGGTTGGCGATATGGTTTCAATCTGATCACTCTTCCGTGTAGTGCCTGGATCTTGAGTTTAATGCCTAGTAGATGCTGGGAGAACAAATTAGGATATCAGGAGGTAGGTAGACTTGGTGGAATTGAAGCTCCATGGACTTTCCTTGGTAATGGAGTCTGTTGCGTATTGTTCTCATAGGAAACCAGCAGCTGTTGGTTGTTATTTTCTTACCAGGCCTTCAATTTATTGATGTGGTAAAGCTGGGATGGTTTTCCTCTATCAGCCTGCTGGACCTTATATGTGAGGTGGGGCACGACTCCTGTGAGGACATAAGGCCAGTCATTAATTCTGTGTGGCGCGGATTGGCATTATGACTTTTTCTCCCTGAAAGGTGTGTTGCTTGGTATCGCTATAATAGGCATTCTCCTGGTGGGTCGAGCTGTTTGAAGATGGTGTTCTGCCAGGCTTCATAACTTTTCCAAATACACTCTGGTATTTTGCTCCTTAGGCAATCACTTGTCTCTCAACACTTCTGTCTCTTCTCTGAAGATATCGAGGACATCCCGTGGGTTCCGGCTGCACACCACGTCAAATGGCGAGAATCCCACAGATGATTGGATCACATTCCTCACAGCCTTCTCAGGACGAGTGTCACTGTGCAGTTAAGTCAATCAACAAGCCCATCATTCTGAGAATAAAACATCAATCTTCTAGGGGTCTTCATGTGTATGAGAACTTTCATATCACTCATCAACTTAGACATGAAAGTCAGTAAGTATTTCAGGGAATCGGGTAGGATATTCTAGGATTATGAGGATGTACTTGTTGCCTGCTCTCGGTACTCAGTGGCCCCACATTATCCATAACGATTCAGTAGAATGGAGTCTCTATGATAGTCTGGGATTTAAGTTGGGTTCTGGTTGTCATCTGGTGAAGTTTGTTGGCAGATTGGGGAGGTCACGCAGAACTTTTTGATCTGAGCATACATGCCAGGCCAGTAGAGTCTGCTAAGTATATTATTCTGTGTCTTCCTCAGGCCCAGATGTCCAGCAGTCCAACTGGAGTGACCCAACTACACAGCTGCCTTCTGGAACTGCTTTGGGACCAAGAGCTGGTAGCAGTTGGCACCTTCTCCCCTTGGGATTACCCCCTTAGGGTAGCAGAGCCCCTTACTGTCACTGAAAAGGAGTGTCTTCCAGGTTCAGCTCTCAGCGAGTTACTACAGGCTTGCTCCAGAAGAGGGTCAGTTCTCTGTGCTTCTAAAAATTACACTGACGTTGGTCCTAAGCCTCCTAGTCTTCGGTGCTCTCTCTATTGACAAGATCTTTCACATCTTTGCTTTCTGAAATCAATATACTTTCATAAACCAGTTGAGATATAGGCCTAAATGGAGGGTTTTATGACATAGGCAAGGTTTTTCAGGATAAAGATGACTAATTCACCTCCCCTCAGTAGTCCCAATCAGTGACTCCAGTTCCCACATCCAGGGGAGGTTTATGGGCCAATCTTGTTTTGGGAGTGATCTACCCATATGTCTCTTCTGGTACTTCCACCCCGCACCTGGTCTTGACTCGAGGCTTGCCCTGGGGTGGCACTACGACCTCCCCATATCCATATAAGTCACATTCTGCTGCTCTTAGGGTTGGTTTAGTCAACTGCACTATCCTGAGCAATTGCTTTGCCTGTGGGTGACCTCTATATGGAGTTTAAATGATCCAACGATGACAGATTGTTTCACAGGTGGCCTCAGTTACACATCAGCTCTCAAAGATGGTTCAATGGGTTTTATTTAGATATTTGAAAAGGTCTCACCGCCACCCTCTCTCTCTAGACTCTCATGGGCTTACATTTCCCTTGCCTCACCTGCCTAAATCCCAAGGTGTTCAGTATAGATCTGTAACGCCAGCTATCTTAAAGTCTGGATTTTTCCTTATCTCTCTCACACCCCTGGGGTCAATCTAGGTGGGCACTGACCTGGGGACCCACAAGAAAAGAGTTGTTCCAGAGTGGTGCCTTCCCAGCTCTCACTTGGTCTTTATCCTTCACATTCTCATGTTCCAGGCACTTCCTTTCGCCTTCTTCTACTCTACCCCTTCTCTTCCTCCCACACGCCATTTTTTCTCACTCTCTATTCCTCTCTCTGACCCTCTGAGGATCTCCTGCCTACCGGACTCCCTCCTCCAGTACTCTCCACTACTCTCACTACTCTCCACTGCTCTCTCCTCCCACTGCTCTCCACTACTCTCTCCTCCCATTTCTCACTGACCCCTCCTCTCTCAGAAACACTCCTTTTACTCTCTCACTCACCTTGTCATTCAAATGTATTTTCTACCCTACACTGCCATTTAAATCCATTCACTCCATTCACTCTCTTCACTCACACTTCATTCACTCTTCACTTCCTCACACTGTTCTTTCAGCGGGGTTTGTCATTTGTATTTGTATTTGTATTTAGTTTATTTATAAAGCGCAGCCAGGCCCTGGGGCATATGGGCGCATAAGGTAGAGGAGCTGGTTACAGAGTTAAACAGAGTTACGTTACAGATACAGGAAAGATACAGTTACATAAATATGCCATCAGAACAATGCAATTGACCAAGTTCCAAATAGTTACATGTAGGAACTGACATAATAAACAAGTGCATGCGCAGAAGATAAGCTGTCAGGAGTCCGTGTTATGGAGCCAACATTTCGTACTATGTTTGAACCGGTTGAATGACGGTTCTGCGCGTAGATGTGAGGGGATAGTATTCCATAGTTTGGATGCTTGTACCGGGAAGCTAACTCCACCAGAGTTGAGGAGTTTAAATCTCGGTATGGTCAAGGTGTTAGTTTGGGCGACTCTAAGAGGTCTCGAGGCGGAATGTGGTGTGAAGTGGTTAGTAAGGTATGCTGGAGCAAGGTTAGCCCTGACTTTGTGTGTGAGGGCAAGTGTTTTCAGGGATATTCTGTGCTTGACAGGTAGCCAGTGTAGGTTACGTCTGGTCTCAGATATGTGTGCTTTTTTGGGGATGTTTAGGGCAGCTCTGATTGCATTGTTTTGGATTACTTGTAGTTTATTAATATTTTTATGGCTGGTGCCCAAGTAAAGGGCGTTGCAGTAGTCTATTTTGGAAAGGACTAGAGCTCTCGCTAGAGTGATACAGTTGGGTGCGGAGATGAATGGTCTGCATGCAGTGATAAGCTTGCAAGTGTAAGCAGCTGATGACGCTACTGCGTTGGTTTGTTTAGAGAGAGATAAGGTAGCATCAATGTATATACCAAGGGTTTTAGTGTTATTAGAGACTGAGATGAGATTGCCATCTATGGTAAATGCTTTGAATGAGGGGTTGAGATTTTTGAGTTTGGCATGTGTGCCCAGGATAATCAGCTCGGTTTTATCGTCATTGAGACACAAGCCATGGTGTGCCATCCATGCTTGTATAACTGAGTAGATTTCATTAAGAGTCGTACTGTCTATTTCGTAGTCACCTGTGATAGGAAAGAGTATCTGGGTGTCGTCCGCGTAGTTGGTGTACGTGACACCCAGATAGTCTAAGATATCGAAGAGGGGTTTCGTGTATATGTTATAAAGTGTCGGGGACACGCATGAGCCTTGCGGTACACCACAAGGTACAGGGGCCGGCTCGGCGGAATCTGTAGGAGAGAAGACCCTCATGGTTCTGTTAGCCAGGAAGGAGCTGATCCATGCCGTGGCTGCGTCTGAGAAGTGGGCTGCAGATTTCAGGTGTTGGCAGAGTGTTTGATGGTTAACCAGATCAAACGCTGCTGATAGGTCAAGCAATAAAAGGAGTGCAAGTTTGCCATGGTCTTTCAAGGTTTGGATCTGGGTGGTGAGGTCAATAAGTGCAGTTTCCGTACCGTGTCTTGGTCGGAAGCCTGATTGCCTGAGCCCTAAGAGGTTGTTGGCTTCTAGATAAGCCTGTATTTGTAAGTAGGCTGCTCTGTCCAGTATTTTTAATAGGAAAGGTACCGTGGTTATAGGTCTGTAATTAGACGGGTTAGCTGGGTCAAGCGTGGGTTTTTTGAGGAGTGGAATGACCCAAGCGTCTTTAAGATTGTCGGGAACTATTCCAGATTTGAAAGAGGCATTTATAAGAGTGGTAATAAATGGCGCCAGATCGTGTGCAGCTGCTTTAACAATCGGGGCCGGGCAGGCATCGCCTTGGCAGTTTGAAGGTTTCAGTTTCCTGATGATGTTTTCTACTTCCCACGTTGAAAGGGGAGAGAAGCTGAAAGGTTTACAAGTCGTTTGGGAGGTTGGGGGTATGTTAGGCAGTTGTTTGTGGTTAGGGTCTACAGATAGCACAGATTTTTTTGCGTTAATTTTGGATTGTAGACAAGCTATTTTATCTAATAAGGCTTTCTGGATGTTGCTGCACCATAGTGCGTCAGTAATGCCTTTGTCAGTCGGGGCAATAGGGGATTCTAATTCTTTGAGTATTTTGAAGAGTTCTTTAGTATTGGATTCCGCTTGTGCAATCCTTTTGTTATAGGAGTCTTTTTTGGCTAGGAGTATGGCTTCTTTGTAACTAGATGATGCTAAGGTTAGTTCATAGTGGTGCAAGTTGTTTAGAGTACTCAAAGTCCACTCTTTTTTCAAATTATGGTGGATCAAAGTTTTGTTATGGCGGCCAATACTCAAAATAATCATTATTACAGCTCTTTTCCGGGTGGTCTGCATCGTCCTGCTCACCGGTTGGCAGAGCTTACTCCTTCGTTGCCTTGCTGTTCTCTGCCGGCTCTCTCACTTGTGAATTCTGCGTTCCCTCTTCCATTGCAAGGAAATCTGGTGCGCTCAGTCCTTAGTGAGAATAGAAATTACACTGGCAAACATTTTGCATGGCAGGTATGGGTCAATCAAAAGTGGTGCTTAGTACTTGTAACGAGCCATATGGAGAGGGGACCGGCACCGGTGCTCTCCCAACTCCATCATCCTGCCCCTGGCACAGGACAGGCTCTAGCAAATACCCTGGTAGGGTTTCTGTCTCAGGTTCAGAGGGTCCCCTTGCCCCCCTGACAGAGCCAGGCCCCCTCACCTTGTAACTTTGGATCCTGAAGTTGTAGGATATGGGGTGATGGAATCGCAGCAATCCTTTACGCATGAGTGAGTGATAATAGGAAGGGCCAATGTTTCAATGGTTTTATGTAAATTATTTATTTTCTCGATTGCAGACCTTTCATTATTTAAGGTGCAAGTTAGTTGGTCCTCCATGTGCATATTTATTTTATTTGTATTTTCACTTAGATGGTGAGTTAATATTGAGTGGAATGACTAAATGTAGTGACCGTGGTTTAGTTATGTGAGACGGGTCGTGTATGTCACTAGTTGAGAACTCCCCATAGAATTCAAACACTGAATACCGAATGTGAAGACAGGCTCTCTGGTCTCTTCAGAAAGTAACAGGTAGCCTCCATAGCTTACAGTCTGGCTGTGACCCGGAGGACCCTAACTCATTGTGGACCCACAGGTGGTGCGCACACACTCAATGACCAGCATGGACACCTGTCCATCAGTGAGAGGAGAGCAAGTACCAGGTAGCCTCCATAGCTTACAGTCTGGCTGTGACCCGGAGGACCCTAACTCATTGTGGAACCACAGGTGGTGCGCACACACTCAATGACCAGCATGGACACCTGTCCATCAGTGAGAGGAGAGCAAGTACCAGGTAGCCTCCATAGCTTACAGTCTGGCTGTGACCCGGAGGACCCTAACTCATTGTGGACCCACAGGTGGTGCGCACACACTCAATGACCAGCGTGGACCCCTGTCCATCAGTGAGAGGAGAGCAAGTACCAGGTAGCCTGTCTACTTAACAGTCTGGCTGTGAGGAAGAGTGCCCTTACTCCTGCTGTTAAGCAGACCCATCTTACCCGTAAGACACCATAACAGCTTACGATGGCTTTGGACCCTATGTCCAGCACTGAAAAAGGTGTACCATCCCCTCTTTACCTTAATGTCTGGCTATGAGCATGATGGCGCTCATCCACGTCACCAGGGCGAGCACCCTGTTGCTGATCTTCACACTGCTTGCTCCACTGCGCTGGTTTCCAGCAGTCACTCCATTGCATAGGTTGGTGCTGCAGCACTTAACAGATCTTGCGACCCCGGCCACCGCACTTGAGTCGCACAGCTCTTGGTTACGAATGTTACCACTGCGAAGAAAGGCACAAGTGATTATATATATATATATATGCTCTTTCCATGCTTCAATGACTTATACAGACATTCAGCAAAGAAACACCACAATTAGATGTTGACTATAGATTCAGTGACCATAATCATACAATCCCTGATACCCCTTCTGCTTGCTCAGTACTTTTGCTCCCCCTGCATTTCCCAGTACTTTTTCCCAGTGGTTTTCCTCTTTATCTCCACCTCTTTTGCTGGATCTCTATATTCTCCGCCAGTTCTGAAAATACATTATTTTCTAATCTAATTTATATGAACATTCTCCTGCCACTGACTGCTGCCAGAAGGAAATTATAAAAATACACTTAACTGCGTTGCCCCAGTCAAATGCACTCTGTTGGTGATTTGTACATTGTGCCAGTAAAATTGCTATGCAAATCGTGACAAAGAAATTATATGATAACGATTTGATAAAGAATTCATAACGCACCTATACACAAGTGTTTCAAGGTGCAACGAGGCATGGGAGGGTGAACAGAGGGAAGACAGACACAACAATCTTACTAGGCCAGGTGACATTGAGATCGCGCAAGTGCACGGGAGGGGGAAGGGGAAAAGTGCGGGGGGGGGAGGAGGCAGTGCAATGCATAGGATACAAGTAAAGTAAATAAGACAATAAAAGTGTGGCCAGCTGGTGGCAAGTGCAAGGGTAAGTGCAGAACATCAGGATTCAAGTGCAGGTAGGGGGCTGTAGGGATACAGCTACAGTCCCCGAGTGCAAGGGTTGCCAGGGGGGCAGTGCAGGTGTGCAACTCGCAGGAAAGGCACCTGGGCCGAGAGCGTAGCCAGGTAACCAGTGCAGTTTCAGATTCAGCCAGGAGATCAGCAGGGGAGAGAAGGAGAGAAAGCAGAAGCAAAGAGGAAGGTCTTGAGATGCTTCCGGAACCAGAGATGGTTCTCCTCAAGTTTCAGAGAGGCAGGAGGGCTGTTCCAGCAGAAGAAAGAGATCTACCACCAACTCGTTGCTCAGAGAAGCGACTGACCCTGAGGGAGTTGGAGGAAGATGAGCGAAGAGCTTGAGGTAGAAGATATTTAGGAAGCGAGAGTTGAAGGTATTGAGGTCCTAGGCCCCAGAAGGCCTTGTGGACAATGCAGAGGGTTTTTAACTTAATCCTCACCACAATTGCGAGCCAGTGCAGAGTTTTCAGTCCTGGAGAGATACAATCCCTGGGCTGGCGGCTAAGGACAAATCCCACAGTCCTGTTTTGAATGAGCTGCAGAGGGCGGAGAGTAGAGGCAGGTAGATTTAGAAAGAGGCTCTTGCAGTAGTCCAGCCTAGAGAGGACCAGAGCTCTGGAGACAGTGAGTTTCTGGGGGAAGGAGAGGAAAGGAAGAATACCTCTGACGAGGTGAAGCTGGTAGTGTGACTTTTTAGGGACGTCAGAGATGTGAGCAAAGAGTGTGGAGTCGAAGATGACCCCAAGGTTTTTTTACCTTACAGGTGGGAGCAGGATGGCGCCAAGAGAGGCTGGTCCGAGATGACAGGAAAGGAGTGAGCAGGTGTGCCGATGAGGAGAATCTAGGTCTTACTGGGGTTAATGCAGAGATCATTGGTGGCACACCAGTCCCGGATAGCAGACAGACAGTCAGAGATGAGAGAAGGAGAAGAGGTGGCAGAGGGGAGCCTGAAAATGAATTGAGTGTCATCCACATAGCACTGAAAGTTGGGGCAGAGAGTGGCAATGCGGTGGGCAAGAAGTGCGAGGTATTGGTTGACAAACCAGGGAGAGAGGTTAGACCCCTGGGGAACACCACAGGTAGAGATAGATATAGAGGAGAGGAAGGACCCTAGTTGGACCTGGGAGGGTTGATCGGAGAAAAAAAGAGGACAGCCAAGCCAGGGCCTGATCAGTGATACCCAGGTTATCACAGAGATGGTTGAGCAGGATGGCATGTTTGACCATGTCAAAAGCAGAAGAGAGATCAAGTAAGATGAGGACGCGGGTTGTTGGAATCAAGGTTAGAGAGTAGGTCTTCATGGATGTTCAGGGGAGCAGTTTCCATGCTTCTAGCAGCTCTAAAGCCAGACTGATGGTCATGGAGACAGCCAACAAATTCAGAGTGAATATTAAGCTGTGAGATGGCCAGCTTTTCCAGGAGTTTGCCAAGGAAAGGAGTGATGGAGATCGGGCAATAGTTTGCCGGGCAGGAAGTGTCGGCAGAGGGTTTCTTAAGAAGAGGGTGCACAATGGAGTGCTTCGGGGGGGGGGGGGGAGACTCTAGTGGCGAAGGAGTGGTTTCAGAAGTCAGCCAGAGCAGGCACCAGGGCGTCAATGTGGCCTGTGATGGTTTTGGAGGAACAGGGGTGAACCTGTTTTGACAAGACTTTCATAGACTTGTCTAGAAACTTCTTCTGGGGAGAACAAGGGAAAGGCAGAGAAGGAGGGAGGAGAGGCAGCCGAAGAAGGGCCAGAGGAAGAGCAGGGAATAGAGGGAAGAGGGGGAGAGGAAGAGGAAGGAGGGGGAGAGGAATAGAAAGATTAAATGAGAAGCCAGGACCGTGCAGAGGGCCTGGCAGGGGACAGGAGAGGTAGAGACTGCAGCAGGATTGGTCAGCTCCTTGCAGATTTTAAAGAGTTTGGCCGATTTGTTAGATGCCACAGAGACGTAGGCTTGGATTTGGGCTCTCTTCTTGGCGCAGACAGAGAGCCGGTATTGCCTTGGAGCAGTCGGCAGGCCAGTTTGTCAGAGGGTGCACCAGAAGCACGCCATTTCCTCTCAGACACCCTGCACTTGTGTTTAAGGGTGACGAGGTCTGAGTCATACCAAGAGTTGCACTTGGCGTTGGGCTTCAAGCGGCCCCTCATGACAGGGGCAAGAACGAGAGTATCAGATATAGCAGAATGGAGCATGGAAAGGGCTGTGTCAGGGTGTGAGTCAGCCAAGGGATGAGGTGGGCTGAGAAAGTGGCGGCGAAAGACTCAACTGACACACGCTTCATGGGTCGGATGACCGAGAAGGTGGGTGGCAGTGATGGAGTTGGCTTGGCCTGAGGGGTGGAGAGAGTGAACTTGACAAAAGGAGAAATTGATCACTCCAGGAGAGTGGAGTGGTGAGAGGGATCGAAAGGGGAGTCTGTAGAGATCAGAACGTACATGATTATGGTATTGTATTTTACTGACAATAGATTGGCACACATTTTCACAGTTTACTTCTTGTATGCAATGTAGACAGATCTACATTGCATACAGAAGATTGTGATGTCAGTGAAAACAAGCATTGGTAAAACCAATAGGTCCGGCTTTGTAAAAGTAGATGATAATCATTGTTTGAGAAGCAATAATGATAATGTATTAGGGGTAAACTGGATTGTTGCAGCGCTCTGATATTGATATGTTAAAATGCGCACTGGGTATTCCCAAAATGTTGGATAGCTGCACACCTTTGAAATTAGAGATTGACCCCTAAAGCTCTCCATGATAAAGTATAATTAATGCACTTTCTAGGCTATGTGCTTCTCCTTAAATTAGTCCTTCAATCAAATGTACATCCTTTTTACTAACAAAAAGCTTGTTTTTAAAAATTTTTTTTTACTCCTTAGTGCAGACACATGTTTCGACCACTGGTCGTTTTCAAGGCTATTCTATGTGCAATCAATTTACATAATATCAACATAGGTTACCAATACCAACACAATTAACTATACAAATAAGAAAAGAAACATATGTTCATCCATCAAAGTTATCATTTTGAGAAATTAAGAGAAGATAGTCAAAATAATAAAAAAAAATAAAAAGGAGAAGATATATAAAAGTTGAATTAGTGATACTGTGAGCGGAAAATATAGTTACATTTAAATGTCTTCTCTACAAATGAATGCAATTGGTGTGTAACTCCATTGGCTCATTTGATTTGTTTGCATACCATTTCCTTAATCAAAACATAATTTATCTTACAGAAATGTGGCACAACAAATAATTCTATTTGCATGCTATTTCCTCGAACATTGCAAAATTAATTTCACAATATTGTGATCCAACAACTAATTTCGTTTTGAGGAGCAGTCACTCACCGACACCCGTGTCACCCTCCGTTAATACAAATCAGTTTGGACTAAATGATATTGTTTGCGTTGTGAAATTAGCCAATTAGTACACATATCTCCCTTAGGTGATCAGTTCTGTTAAGTGATCATTAGTTAATTACCCGCCTAGAATAATGTGATACACACCACCTTGAATAACAAGTGCCAGTTGTCTGTTCATAACCAATAGTCAATTCAATCTTACACTCACCATAGAATTCGTTCTTGTCAAAATCTATGGTATGGGGTTATTATATTCATAATTGAATATTACCAGTTTGATTATCACTTTTTAGAAAGTTAGTTGTATGTCAAAACACCAAGTGTAAAATCCCTTATGTTGTTAATGGGTTATCCAGCCAGATTAGATGTCAATTCATGTGTTCTGTTCTCAATATATCAGTATATCGATCAGCATCCATCAGTATGGAACACGATTATGCACTGATCATGCTAGAATGAAATCTTAAAGGTTATCCCTAAATAAACTAAAGTTGTGATCACGCCATAGTTCATGATGTGTAAATTCCTTACCTAAATGAGGTTAAATCCTCTCAAAAGAATTGTCGTCCTGTTTGGATTATGGCGTTCCACGTGGCAAGTTCTTGCAGTCTCCATTTTGGAAGTTAATTTATGGTCTGGGTAATGTGATGAACGTTACGTACGTTCGTACGTACGTAGGACATTGCAGAATTGTCTCCACTTTGTATTTAAAGTCATGCACATTTTTGTGCATCGTGAGTTCACCATTAAGCCTTTGTCATTAGAGATATATGTTAATTAGAAAAATGGAAAGTTACCCTGATAACAAAATTGGAAATAATAAAGGGACCCATCCATTAAGACCTGTCACATTTAATTGTATGCATCGTGCATGCGCCGTTAATCCTTTGGCAATAAAAATATGTTTTTCACATACTATTAACTAGAATAGTACAGAGTTGCCATGATATCAGAATTCTAATGGTATCTGTCAATTAGACACTTGCTGCATTCAATATTATGCGGATAATCTGCACAAAATGGCAAGAACATATTTCAAATCCATGTTGGTGATATTTATCACATGATTGTAATTCAGCAACTAATATGGGTTGGTTCAGTAATTGGAATATAATTCGTGATCAAGCGGTCTGGGTGAGCAGCTAACCTCTTTTTAGAGCATGTGAAGCAATGTTACGATCCATATTTTAGGTTCCACATCTTCCTCTATCCATTTCATAAGAATACATTCATCTCATGTCCACAATTAAGACCATTTCTTAGAGATCGCAATTTGCATATCATCCTTGATTCTGCTTGTCTCAAAAGGAGTTTCTAGTCTCCACAATGAATGCCAGTTTGCACTTAGCATATACCAATTAAACATGTATCATCTTTATTGTCCATCTGGTGCTGATGCTGCCACTGAGTCACCAATGGCAATCTGATGTCTTGTGAATTTAGACTTGATAAATGTTCTTGTATGCGAATACCTAATTTTCGCATTGTGCTCACCACATACATTGTATAGCATACACAGATAATTAGACCAAAATGGGGGGCTACGTTGGGCACCGCAATGTTCAGATATATTCAAATGCTTTCAAATCCATAATTCATATATACTAATTTTAATGGGAGCAAACCCTGTAGCCTAGGCACCAGGTTTGGTGGAATGAACATAGATCCTGTATACGGACGAACAATGTAAACTCAGCAGTGGCAAGACACTGGAATCAGGTGAGACACAATGTGAGCCAGATAAGGATACAAGTACTGGAAGTTGTCAGACAACATGGTGCACATGAAGATCTTGGGAAACGATTGAACCAACAAGAATCGTATTGGATAGATCGTCTAGATGCCCTCAAACCAGGGGGGATAAATGAAGAGATTCATTTTCTGTGTTTTTTGTAACTTTTGTAGTTTATTCTGTGGACACTCAGAATGTTTCAGTCAATTCTCTTTGTGATTTGTGTTTTATTCAATTTGTGAACTTTGTAAATTTTGAACTTTCAATATAGACCAAGAAATAACATATAGGATCAACTGCACAAGTTTACTGTGAGATGAGAAGAATCAGAATATCAGGGTAACATGAATAAATCCCACACAGGAAACCTTGCCTTGTGGGACGTAAGGCAGTGCAACCCACTGGCTGGTCATGCATACCCGTTGCACACTTTATCAGGTACGTCAATGATGAATATTTTGTGCATGCACTAACAAACACTATCTGTAATCGTGTCACATATAAACTGCATCCCAGGAGTGAGTCACTATTCTTATGAGAATGTACTGGATCATAAGTATGGGATAAGGTTAATTGTGGCCTTTTCATTTGTATTTTATTTCTATTAAATTTCATTTTTTCCACGCAAACCTAGCTAATAGTACTAGAAAATGGCAAAGTAGAAACACTAACATGGAAATATGGCAAAGTAGAAACACTGACATGGAAAAAACGCGCACGTGCGTGCAAGAGATCATAACAATACAACACTAATCCCGCGCACATGTGCGTAGGGATTAGTGTAATTACACGTGCAAATACGATATAACAGAATAAGATCACAGACAGATTAGGTAGTTGTACAAACTATTAGTAAACATAAATGAATCATAAAATTACAATCGAGTAAATGATAGAAACCACAATCAAGTGAAAGTGCGGGAACTAAACGCGCATGCACGGAAGAGATCAGCATTACAAAACTGCATCCAACCGTGCCGGCAGCTCCTTTGAGCTGTCATTCGTAATCAAGTCACGGAAGATTAAGGAGGTAAGCGCACACCAACAATGAGGCTAACAGGGTGTAAGAGGGAGGATGGAAATACTAATTAGGATACTTTTGTAATTTTTAGATTGTACAGTTACATTGATCTGCACTTAGGTAAGCAAACTGAGGTTTTGCCCAACAACATACATGTTTTGAACTTGGATGTTATGTGGAATAGATATCATTACTGAATTATATTTTGGACAGTGATAAAGCTCAGTGTACTGTAAGAGGATTCAATTCAACACTACAGCTAAGTCAACGCCTAGTCTAGAATACTGAATAAAAACCCTTATTGATATATCTTTATGTCCAGTTCATGCGTTCTGGATGACTACCCCTATATAACACCCCTCTCTTGGAATCCCCCTGACCCCACTGAGCCAAGAAGTAGTTCTGTTTTGCAAGTTAAAAGGTTTATTTGAGAATTTAAACAATATATATATATATATCACACTTTATAATAAATTAATAATTGAATATCACACTTAATCTGAGCAGTAATCAATAATGGATAGTCCGGCTCTAGCACACTTCTTTATAATCAATGATGAGTGGTTATAGGATGGATAAGATAGCAACAATACTTTGATGGTTTCAAATGGATGCAATGTGGAATGAAATGCAGTACAGAAAATAACTTGATAGGATTTCAGCAAAAGACAATGTAATCACTTTCTTGGACAATTCACCCCCCTTTTATGCAATGCAAGGAAATGGAAGGAAAGCACACAGTTCTCAGAAATGCAATCAAATGTAATTCAGTTCACCCCAGCAAGCTTAGACTACAGAAGTTTGAAACACAGGCCCAAAATGCTTTTATATGTGATAGCAATATATTGGAAAATGTGCTAAAATGATTTTAATTCCCTCTGGAGATTCAGGGTGAGTGGTATCTAGTTAATATTAGTCCAGGCTCACTCTAGCAATGATTCAGGGATGGTTCATAAGATGCAAACGATTTTTTAGCAAGGAAAGCAAGGAAGCTGCTGTTTTCACACATGGAGAAATTGCAAATCGCGGTAAAATTTGCGAGTGCGTTTTTCGCAATTGCGGCAAAAGTATAGGGGCTAGGAATGCGTTTCCAGGTTCTTAGGAAAGCCAAGATTCCCAGATTTCAGAGGAAAGTTACTGCAAGTCTCTAAGACAAACGGTCACGGAGATATGAGCGATATGGTAAAGGTCGTTTTTCAGATTTGAAATTTTAAAGTTCAAAGTGACAAGTGACAGCTAGCAGCTAGAAATGACAGGTGACAGTTTTGCAAAATGACAGGTGACAGTTAGGAGGCAGTTCTACTTAGACTAAAACAGATTGAATTATATTATTTTAACTAAGAGATTGGTTCTGCACAGTTCTGCTAGGTACTCACAATATATTTTTGAAATAAATGGGCCTCGCCACGGATCTGGTCAGGTTTTCTTCACTCGCCACGGACGGTCTCTGCGCACAAGTAAAGTATGGATTTTCCCGGCAGAGCGTCCCGCAGCAGATGGAATAGAATGTCCCTATCTGTCCTGACTGTCTGCTTTTATGTGTTTTGAAAATGGGTGGAAAGGCTAGCTTCCTAGGCCCTACCCCTCTCCACTTGTCATTGGCCACTTCATCCTCTTCCCCTTGATTGGGGGAATGAAATGAAGTGTCATCAGGATGAGGTCTGTTTATGGTACAGAGAACCCACCCCTGTCAAATTACACACAATCTATATTTTGACCCAAAAGACATATTTGCACAGGTACACATTTGTTTAAAATTACATGCACCCATCACATATCACAGGAGGTATACCCTGTCCAAATCTGCTCTTCCTGGGAGCTTGCATTCAGAAATGGCAACATTTGCACTTTTTAACTGGTTTCGTAATATCGGCCATTACCCCAAATTTATACACATGTGCGCAAGGAGTATGGACATTACTTGATGAAGTGTCAGATTTTTAACATGCATACATTTTAAGTAATACCCTCTTAACTGCTAGTTTGCCCCCAGATCATGCCACCGGTTCTAAAAACCTCTTAAAATGTGGGCAGAAAAATCACAAGAATTATGGTATCATTTAAATAATTATGACAAGTCCGTACTATGAGTTATTCATCTTTTTCTAAAACCATATTCTGGCTACAGAGGTGTATCTTTTCAGGTCACATGGTACAGAAACCAGTCTTTCCACTTTCTTCAAGCTCAGCCTCTGTCTCCAGTTTCTCCCCCTCCCAGTTTCTGCCAAGCCAGCTTGCTCTCACATGCAGTGCTCCTCCCCTTTCCTTCCAGGAGGAAGCCACATTTACGACTCCCACCAATAAAACATTTGCCTGAGTCAGGACAGGGCTTTGTTCAATTTCCTGCAGAGCCCAGGTAATTCAATCAGAGAAGTGTCAGATCCCTTTTGGTGAGAGCAGCAAAAGGCAGCTAGGCCTGGGAACTGCTGTGGATCCAGTTTCACTCCAATTGGGGGGAAGTTGTCAAGCAGAATCCAGTTCCTTAAGCCAGGCCCCAGCTAATGTCACTTTTAGTTACCCAGTTTTCTGCATTCAAATAAAACTAACCATTTTTACATATGCAGCTAGAATGCTGATTCTAAGTTTAAAACTATGACATTTAAACAATTGCAACCTATGTGACACTCAAAAGTAGGTCACTCATTTCTTTTAAACATTTAGATTTTTAGTGTCTTTCAGTCCAAATTTACTTAAACTGCTGAAATCCACAGCTCAGCCAGTCTTGTTATAAACCTTCAAGTCACTTCAGAATATAACTTTACATTGTATCCACCCCTCAGTAAGTCTTTCTTTGGCATGCTTTGGATTCATCTATTCAGTTTTACACAAATGTCTGGTGTTGTTTTAAAATGCCGGCTTTCTGATAGTGGTGAGTACTGGTAATGCACCCATTTTGGGGATTTTTCTTGGATTAATGCATTCCAAACAGGAATGGTTCTTACATGGTAGTAAATCCTTGCTTAACATTGTTTTGATGGGGCTCCTTACAGTAAAATGGTTATTTGGAACCCCACAAAAGGGTTGAATCTTTAAAGTGGTCCAATGAGCCACGATTTCAGCAACTTTTTGACATCAGTAACAGTGGATTTTGTTAACAAAGATCTTTCTTTACACTGGTGGGTGGCAAGTTAGGTAACCATTTTGGTGTGCGCACAAACTGCGTGGTTCTCCTGGATTCTGGCGCACTTGTGGGCTTTTTTGCCATCTTGGATTTTCTAAGCCCACAGCACCAAATGTTGCAGCATGATAGCTCAAACGTGGGTCAGGACACCCAAAAGTACGCACAGCATTACAGGTATGAATATGACATTAGTTCTAAATTAGCAGCAATATCTTTAAGAAATGGTATTGATTTAGATTTTTTCTTTGTCTATATTTTGAAAATCCTTTCATGAACTACTATGATGTTCTGGTACGTGCACATTTTTTTTGATACTATTGATAATGGCACACTATGTACATGTGTAATGGTCTATATTGAAATAATCTTTGTTTGGACTTTGATGTGTACAACCATGCAACAACTAAATGTGGATACTGTGATAAAATGATATTAGAAAATTAACAATCAGTGTCTAAGAGCCCTGACGATAGACATAGTCCGAAATGCATTGGCAATGATACAATTGGGCACTGATATGTCAGGCAATAAATAAATAAAGTAAGACACTCGATTGTCATAATAATGATATACACTACGCTCTACGTTGATTCAATCATTTTTTGGAATAAACTTATATAACAGTGTTTTGAAAATAATCAAGTGTAACAAACATTAACATACTCCGGAAGGAGAATTAAAAGTGAGCACACTCAGGAACGGAAGGTCCTCTGTTCCTATTTTTCGAGTTTGTTGTTCATAACCTGGTGCCTAGGCTACACGTTGTGCTCCCATTAAAACTAGTATATGTGAATTATGGATTTGAAAGCATTTGAATATATCTGAACATTGCGGTTCCCATCCTACCCCCCCCATTTTGGTCTATTGCTTTTGTGGCACACAACAAGGGCTGAGGCACGCACGTAAAATGTCATTTGAGGACATAGAACAACTTAAAAATGTGAGAGCAGAGACCCTAGGTTGCACATCGGCAGAAGCCGAGGCAATCCTGACAAAAATCAGTGACTCCACACGGATATCACAGAAAAGTACTGATTTGCATCCATCTAGAAGAATAAAACAATTAGAATATTTAATTTGCAAGGAAATTAATCACAAATTACATGCAGTGACATTGGGCCGCTACTTTAAAAACCAAAGGATTCCCAGAGGACTAAGGCTCAACCTGCTCCCAACTTTGTGCAAAGAGAATAAAGAGTTTGTTTGTAAGTGGGAAGCAATACTGAATAAGTGCTCATTAGACTTGATCCTTTTAACCATACAAGAACTGAATAAGAATGTTACGAGTCTCAATGAAGAAATAGAAGTCTTAGAAAAAGAACTACAAGAATTATTGGGGAAAGACGAATTAGAGGTGATCCTATCAGATATTAATCACAAATTGGAATCATACAAAAGTGAGATTGAGGCGAAGAAAGTGAGAAAATGTCATAGGGACACTTATGATTATTTAAATGCTGAAGTGTACACCTAGATGGACAAGTGTTCAACTCCATTCCAAAAGAAACCACACCAGGGAAGTACAGATAATACCTCCAGTACAGATTCAGAAGACTCCAGAAATAAACAGAGTTCGACCAGAGAAAGTCCCCCTACAGAAACACAGAGAGAATTCTATCGGCTTCTACAACGGAGCATTCAACTACAGCACAACTTTTTTTAAGTCGAGGTGCAGTAAGAAAAGAACAAGAAGGGGCAAAAGGAAACCCAAGGGTGGAAACCAGGGGAGTAAAGCAGAAGAAAACTTAGTGATTAATATCTCATCAAGGCAACTTTCTACAAATGAAACCAACCTTCTTCAGAAGGGCCTCAGCTTTGTCCCGACACATAGCACAACAATGTTCAAAACAAAGATTGATTTGTTTAAACTGGTCAGAAAACTAAAATGTTTTTTTTTTCGATGAGCTTGAAAGCAATTAAACCAGAGACATAGATCCAGATGAACTTCAAGAGTTCAGGAAAAAGAGTACATTTATGCCACCAATTAGTGTTCCATCTATTGGAATCTTTCACAGACAAGTACTGAATGACCTTAAGAAAATTTAATTTAAACATCCCAAACATTGCAATCTGAAACCCAATTAATTCAATATTGTGACAATGAGACAAACAGCCGGTGTTAAAGTGAAAATTAAAGCTTGTCTTTATTCAGACTCAATAAGTTTGACAGCCAAGTCAATAATTCAAAGTCCTTTCTAAATAATTTCCTTCTTGAAGTTCTACTTGTTGACCAAAGTTTTCTCTGTTTCTCCTGTAGGGAACAGCATAAGGACGTCTTTCCAACCTTTTCTTCTTAGTCCTCATACGCCCAGGTGCTTCCTGTAGCTCCTAACTCCACGTCTGGTCCGATCTGTGAAGAGAACAAGAATGAGCACCCCTTGTCATACTTTCAGGCTCCTTATATAGGCAGCACTTAACTGTCCAATCGGCGTCTACTTCCGGCCACAGACCATAAGAACCCTCCCAAGCCCCGCCCCCTTTTGCTGGGAGTATGGCGTCTGATGTGTTCCTGCGGCTGGGTTTAGTGACCCCCTCCCGTTGCCCCGTTAAGTATAGAGTGAGGGAAGGTATGGTTTGTATTTCCTTGTTTTTTTAAGATCTTTATATTTTATGCTCCTTTGTGGCCGGCCATCAGAACTGTGTGCTTCCTCACTGCATTGCGGTATCCCCTTGACCGCTCTGCGGTTGGAAATCCTGCCGTCATACAGTGTTTTCGCGGCTCGGCCTTCAGCTCGAGCCTCCTCCTCCCTCCGTCCTCCGGGGTCTGTGATTAACACGCGGCTTCCCTCCAACTGCAACCGGCCGACCGCTTCCTCATGCCGGGAGCCCTGGAACACCCCTCGGCATGCTTGCTCGCACAGCCTCGGAGCCGCCACTCGGCACTGCATCGGCTGCTCACGGACGCAATGTTCGCCCCGCGGCGTTCCCCGTCCAAACTCCCCCTCCCTCACGGGTATGGCGGGAACTGGTCTCTCCATGGGCTGCCCCTGCCATTCCTCCAAGGAAGGTTCTGTCATGCTCCTCTGGCCACGGCAAATTGGGTCTCGGTTTGGTGGGCTCCCCCATCCCTTCTCTGCGCTGGCCACGGTACGTTCCTTTTCTCTGTTTTCTTTGGGTGTTGTAGCCTCGTCTCCACCGTCCTTACGTTTTTCATAGGGGAATAAGCTGTCTTCTCCACTATCCCTGGAAGTTTCACAAGGGTATGGGCTGTTCAGGTCTTCACAAATATACTATGTACATGTGCAATGGTCTATATTGAAATAATCCTTGTTTGGACTTTGATGTGAACAACCATGCAACAGCTAAATGTTGATACTGTGATATGATGATATTAGAAGATTAACAATAAGTGTCTAAGAGCCCTGATGATGGACATAGTCCGAAATGCATTAGCAATGATAAAATTGGGCACTGATATGTCAGGCAATAAATAAACTAAGACACTGGAGTGTCATAATAATGATATAAACTATGCTCTACTTTGATTCAGTCATTTTTTGGAATAAACCTATATAAAAGTGTTTTGAAAATAATCAAGTGTAACAAACATTGACATGCTCCGGAAGGAGAATTAAAAGTGAGCACACTCAGGAACGGAAGGTTCTCCGTTCCTATTTTTCGAGTTTGTTATACACAGGTAATTACACATACTACATATTTGGATTGACAGTTAATACGATCTGTGATTGAAATTACTGGTGTCAGGATACCTGCACATGCTACAATTTCCGCGTCCGTGGTCTCCTCCATTCACAAGTTCTAGTTGGGTGAGCGACTACTCCTCAAAACAAAATTAGTTGTTGGATCACAACATTGTGAAATTAATTTTGAAATGATCAAGGATATAGCATGCAATTAGAATAATTTGTTTGGCCAAAGTTCTGTAAAATGAATTATGTTTTGATGAAGGAAATGGCATGCAAAGAAATCAAGTGAGCCAATGGAGTTACACACCAATTGCATTAATGTGTAAAGAAGTTGTTTATATTTATCTATATTTGCCGATCAGAGTATCACTAATGCAACTTTTATATATCTTCTCCTTTTTATTTTATTTTATTATGTTGACTAGTGTGCAGCAGGGACCCGAGCCGGCCCATAGGACTGGGGGCTTCCCAAACAGCACTTTAAGATGAGTAGCAGCACCCTTGAGATGGATGGGGATGCAGATTATACTCTTGCATCAAATCAATGACAACTCGATAGTTTGGCAAAGGGAGTCAGTTTAATGACAAGTACAAAAAACAGGGAGTTTATGAATATCAGCAATCGCTCGATCTTCCTTCTCGCTTCAACTCCAATTAATTTCAGAAAAAACACATCATTTATACCAATAACTCATCATCACTGACTTATAATTTCTCAAAACTTAGCATGCAACTTGATTAGTTCTAGGAAGGTAACATTCATATAGGTACTATATCTGTATATGGTAACGAAGTGAGGGGATTGGATAAACAGTGTCAGGTGGGGCATCTAAGCCTTTCCTACAAAATGGCTACTGTAGACGTCATTAAAAGTATGACATCCCATTGGTTCTACTAACTATAGGACCCTAGATTACTTGGTCCACTATGATTGGGTTGGCATCAACCACAATCATACTTTTCCACTTGCTTAGCAGCGTGCAGAATGGCCGGCCAAGTGCAGGGAGTTTGTCTACACCCCCAGCCTCCCTCCAATTATTGCAACAATCAATCATCACTTCAGTGGTCATGTGTCAATTATTTCTTTGTATTTTGGCCTCAATTCTGCTTCTTGGTCTGGGAAAGTTAAGGCGTCTGGGCATGTAAGGAGTCCATGCGTAGGTGTGGAGGTTTCATCCGGTCTGCTTGCTTGGTCACGTGATTTCGACACTGTGAAATTGTCTTATTCTCCATGCAATTTTGTGTATTTGATTTAATTCTGCCAGTCGTCTGCCATCTGTGGCTTATCGTGAACTTTCTGAATAGGATACTCTGTTCTTCTCCTCATTAATTGTATCCACTACGGGTCTATTTCAGCCATACGACCTAGCTTCTTGGCATGGTTGCCTTCGTCTGAGTTTCTCTCTGTCTTTAATTCTACATTTTGCTTCCTGCAAAAGCTCTCCTCTTGAGACCTTTAGTAACCTTTGGTCGATTCTGGTCTTGTGCATAGTGGAAGTATACTTATATGAAGTGCTCCTTTTGAGGTAGATAGGTATAGGTGGCGCTTGCCGCAATCTATTTTACTACTAAGCATAAGCAAGCCTCACAATGTCTGTGCTTCTTGCAGTTACTGTGCATATGTACAAGTTTGAACTGGCTGAATATCTTCATCATGCTTGTGGCATATGTTTCTGACATTTGACATCAATCATTTCACTTTAGGCTCGGAATGTCACTTATCCATGGTGTTTCGTCTCTTTTCATCATTCTCAGGTCGTCATATCTTCTATAGGTGAGTTAGTCCGGGTTCTTGTGTTGTCACCATTTGTCTTCATTTAGTATTTCCTTAGCTTCTTCAGGTGCTGCATTTCGATAATCTTCATTCTGTCTCATTTGTCGGTATGGTTTTCTCAATGGGTACCTTACTGTCCAGGTTTTCTTGGGAGGCGGTACTTCAACAGGTGCTGTTCTTCTGATAGGTACTGGACAGAGCCCTACTGCAGCTCTATACTGTTTTTTTTGTTCATCATACGTCACATATTTCGGCGTGAATATTTCTGGTACTTCAAAATGTGCAGTTGGAGTGCGAATCGTGCTTGGTACCTCCTCTACACTCTTCCTTCTCTTAATGTTCATTTCTCAATCCTTAATTTCTGGATCTAAAATAATAACATTGGTGGATGAACATATGTTTGTTTTCTTAGTTTTATAGTTAATTATGTTGATATTGGTAACCTATGTTGATATTATGTAAATTGACTGCATGTAGAATAGCCTTGAAAACGACCAGGTGTCGAAACACGTGTCAGAAATAAGCAGTCAAAAAGACAAAACATTAAAACGTGGTGTTAGCAACAAGGATGTAAATTTGATTGAAGGACTATTTTAAGGAGAAGCGCATAGCCTAGACAGTGCATTCATTATTGTTTTAGAAGCCCCCACTGGACAAAAACAGCTTACCCTCTTCAATTATAAGCCAGATGAACAGTAATGCCCATGCCTTAGCTTGCTAATGTCCATCAGATGACCATGCCCCCTATTTGCCCCAGACCCCACCTCCGATATATGCAGTCAACTCTACAGATAAGGGATGTTTCAGACACCTTTAATCCCTAAACATAGCAGAATACCCCCAAAAAAGAAATACATGGGGCCTCATTCCGAGGTTCGCGTTAAATCACTGACTTTACCGGCATGGCGGAAATACCGTATCTGCGTTGGTAGCAGGGCGTAAATAGCACCATATTCCGACCTCGCGGGTACGAACATTCCGCCATGCCGGTAAACCCCCTAGCGCCATACCGGTAAAGGGCGCGTCAAACCCCTTACCGACAACAACCGAGACGTAACTAACACCATCGCCCTCCACGTAGTGCGTAAATAGCGGTGCCCGTAATTAACGATGACCGTAAATTACGGGCACTGGTAAAAACCGCAAACGGAAATTATGTCATCGAACAGGAACGGGAAGCATCATGGTGGCCATCTTTAAAATCACAATCCATTGCAATCCTCCCCATACAGGACTCGTGGGCATATTGTGATAGGCAAAATAGACTCCAGAGACCAGCATCATGCCAAAAGCATTAAAAAAGGGTGCTGCGCGCATCAGGAAGGAGAAATTTTCCCAGGATGAGCTCCAGGTACTTGTCGATACTCTGCATGAACATGCAGAGATTGTTTTCAGCAGCGACATGCGCAGGCCCACCATCCTCAGGAAAAAGGAGATATGGGAGCTGGTCTCGCAGAGGGTGAGCGCTGTCGGAAACAACCCCCGCAGCACGACGCATTGCCGCAAACGCTGGGATGACCTCCGTCTGAGGGTGCGGGCCATCCTCACAGCAAACCGCAATCTGGCCCTAGAGACAGGAGGAGGCCCAGGCTCACCCATAAAAATGATGCCCTGGGAGGAAACATGTGCAGAGATGATGGGCACAGAAGCCATCGAAGGCGTTGGCGATATGGATTGCGGTGATCCTTCATCAGCTGACGCAGGTGCGTGCCATGAGTGTAAACAGTACATGCATCCCTAATGCAAGTCATCGCCAAGGGCAGGTCAAGCAGTCACATCATGTATGGGTAAACCCTGCCCCCCCAATGATGCCGTAACAACTGGGACCCAGGATGATGTCAGGTGCAAGGCTGACACCCATATTGGGCATGCCACACAAAAAGCTGGTCAATGTCAGTCACCACAGTACTCCGCCAACATGAGTGACCCTGCCGACAGTATGCTCTTCCCATCCAAGCAAAGCTCACAGTCCCACTCAGCACCCAAATGTCACCAAAACGCTGCTATCCCATCGTAATACCATTGTCTGGAAGTAATTCTGACCCCCAGATCATTGCTCATGCTGTCTCTCTCTTGCCCCCCACAGGCACCGGTCATGAAAGTGAGGACCAGGAAGGCCCCCGGACAAGTACCTCTCCGGGCCCAGGCAGGGGACAGCACACACCTGCAAGCAGGAAGAAGGCACATGCCACACCACCTGCCCCAGCAACCCCCATGGAGGGTACACAACCCACATCCGCGGCCCTGGACATGCCTGCAGTTCTGCGGGACACATGCCCCACGTTGCACCATGAGGAATCGAGTGCGTCAGGGGAGAATGCTGCCATGTGCATCCTCGATGTGCCAGGCAGCACATCACCAAACACCATCGACAACATGGAGGAGCCCAATGTCTATGTACAGAGCCCAGACACTCCCTCGTACAGCCAGGTTGCCCATAGCGACCCTGGGTCGAGTGACGGCCCAGGGCTCACAGGCGAAGCGGATACACCTGTCTTTCATGTGCCCACTTCCCCTGCAGGAAGTCCTGTAAGTCCTGCAGGCACGACAACACGGAGCCTGCCAACCACATCGCCCACATCGGCTGCAGAAACAGTGCGCTGCCAGCACCTCACGGGGATGATAGAGGAGTTCCTCCGGGACAACCGGGAATCAGGGTCGGTGCTACATAATGACCTTCAGGCCCTGGGCGAGGACATCAGTACCAGCACAAACCGCATCTGTGAGATGCTTGGCAGGATTGCTGATGCCCTGGAGGCAGCACCCCCCAGACCACAGCCCCAGCAGGAGGAGCCACCCTCCCAGAGCTCCTCCACGCAGACCAGCCCGGTCCGTAGGTCACTGCGCACGATGCGCCGGAATGGAAGGGATGCCCTAGGCTCTGGCAGTGCCCATTGACCAATGCTGCACTGATGGGAACATTGTGGGGTTGTTGTGGGGGGAGGGTGGGGGGTTGAGGGTGTGTGTGGGAGTTGGGGGGGGAGGGGGAGGGGGTTGAGGGTGTGTGTGGGAGTTGGGGGGGAGGGTGAGGGGGTTGAGGGTGAAGGATCTGTTGTACACGTTTGGACATCATCATGCAATACACAGTTTGGTCTATCCTACAATACAGAGTGGACATTCATTATTGTGCATGTGTCTTTTAATGTCTCACAGTGCATGTAGTACATGTATCCCCACACCCACTGCCCAATGCCCTGTCATCCTCACCCCCTTAGCTGACTTGTGATTCAGAAATATTGCTCGATCAATGCGTGTCGCACGGTACGTCCCTCCCGTGCATCGGCACCATGATGCTGTTCTGCCATTCCTTCCTCCACCTCCTCCTCCTCCTCCTCCTCATCTGGTGGTAGCAGTCCCACGTCAGGGGGCAGTGGCACGTTCCGACGGATGCACATGTTGTGCAGCATTACACATGCCATGGTGATCTTGGACACCTTCTCGTGGCTGTAGATGAGGGCCCCACCTGACCGGCTGAGGCAACGGAATCGTGCCTTCAGAAGGCCGAAGGCCTGCTCTATAACCACCCGTGTACGGGTATGAGATCTATTATAGTCCTCCTCGTGCCTGTTTTGGGGGTTGCGGACCGGGGTCATGAGCCACGGTTTCAAAGGGTAGCCAGCATCACCTGCATGAGAGTGGAATGAAGGTAAGTGTTGGTACATTCATGGTGGAGAACTGTGCTAGTCTTACATTGCAGCGGGTGATGACTGGCCATGCACACATGTCCCTGGATGCAATCTACCCATTACTGGTCCGGCCATGTGTGCTGGCCAATGGAATAATGGAGGGGGTAGCTTCTCCCTGATGGGTCATGGTGCGCACTCATGTCTTGTTGCATGTGCATCGTTTATGCATGCAGCAGTGTTGGACTGCATTAATTGATGACTTGCATGAGACCTGCTGTAAGGGTGTGTTGGTAGTAGTTGGTAGCATAGCCTTCATTCAGCACTGATCCCTATCATGGTGATTGGCAGCTATCCTCTGGAGGTGCCAAACCAGTCACACGCAGTAGGATCCTTGTCAGACTAACCTCTATGCACTCCCATGGATGACTGTCCTTTGTGTTGAGATGCAGGAGTCAGCGACATGGTGCTATTGCACTGCATGGTGCACGATGGCCTTACGGTGTGTAAGGTCCACCGATGTGTGGTGCATGTGTCATGGTCTTAGGCCAGGGTAACTGTTTGTCAGGTACCATTAGGTGTTGGCTCGTATTCACTACTGTGTGGTTAGGTGGTAATGTGGCGTGCCACTTGTCATGGGGCAGTGTTCTGTGAGGTGCACAACGTACAATAGCGTTGTCATTCCCTCCCGGGTGGAATATGCACCCCCCCTTTCCCTCCCGGGTGGAGTATGCATCCCCCCCCCTTTCCCTCCCGGGTGGAGTATGCATCCCCCCCCTTTCCCTCCCGGGTGGAGTATGCATCCCCCCCCCTTTCGCAATGGTGTATGCTGGCAACCTACTCAGAGACCCAATGCACTGCCATGGCCCATTATGGTTACTCACCAAGCAGCCAGGTACGTTGTCCGGCATGTCGGCCTATGTAGCGTGGTAGTGTTGAGTTCCGCAGGACCAAGGAGTCATGAGTTGATCCGGGGTACCGGACATTGCATTGTGTGATGGCTTTACTGGCATTGCACACCATCTGGACGTTGATGGAGTGGTATTGCTTGCGGTTGCGATACTGCACCTCCATGGCATCGGGAACCACCAATTCTACGTGGGTGCAGTCGAGGGCACCTATGCAATTTGGCATGCCTGCAAGTGCATGTAAGGCAGCTTTGGTATCATATATCTCCTGTGGAGTCCGGGGGAGGCATATGTAGTCCCTTCTGTGCTTGAGGAGGGCATCCAGCACTTGGTTGAGTATCCGGGAAAATATTGGCTGTGAAATGCCATGCATGTGCCCCACTGTATGCTGGTAGGTGCCTGTGGCAAGGAAGTGGAGCACGGGCACTACCTTTAATAGAGGGGGGATGGCAGTGCTGATTTCTATGAGGCTCACTATGTCGGTATGTATCAGGGCCACTATGGTGGTTACGGTGTCCCAGTCAAGCCGGTACAGGGTGTGGATCTGGTCTGGTGTGAGGTTGAGGGGGGTGGCTCTGATGCGGGGTATTGGGGGCTGCCGGCGTGGTAATGGTGGCTGCACTGGTAGGGCATGCTGGCCCTGTCTCACCCTCCTTCTCCTCCTGTGTATCCTCTGTGGTGGTTGCTGTGGTTGCTGTTGTTGCTGTTGTCGTAGTTGCTGCCTTGCAAGCAGGGCCTCCAGCTCCAGGAATGCTGCTACAATTGGTATCATCTTGGTGTGGGTGGGGGTGTGGTGTGTGGGTGTGCTCCTTTTGTGCTGTGCCAGACTCTATTGCCTCCACCTGTGCTGATTGGGTGCACCTGTTCCTCTTCCAAACACTGATCAGGGTTGTTAACACCTTCCCCGCGATGCCGGTATTAACGCCATGGCGGTAAGGTACTTTGCGCCCATGTGGAGGTCGGTATTTCCGTGTTTGCTTTGCTTGGAATCGGAGATGGTTTACGCCTTCCCGTTATTTACGGGATGGTGTGTCGGGCGCGCGACACTGGTCCGCTATTTACGCAATCGTAGTTTACGGTGGCGTAAATAACGGTGTGGCAGGTCAGAATAGACCGTAACGGTAAAGGAAGTCATTATTCCTTTACCAGCCTCGTTTTTCCCTTAACGCCGGACTCGGAATGACCCCCATGGAGTCCAAATACTACCAACAAAAAGAGGGAACAGACACATGGGAGCCTGTTCCCCTTGCTTTCACCCACAAACTCCGTCGATATGTTTGCACCAACAATGCACACAGTGGCGCGAGAAGAAACTCTACTACCATCACTGCCAGATCCGAAGGGGTAGACATGTATCTTTGAATATGCATGAATAACTATGTGTAAAGAGATGGTCATTACAAAACATTTGTTTTACAGTTAAAATATGTTTACTAGCTTATAAAATACTACCTTTTTGCGAATTGGGCTTACTTTTTACTCTGTGGAAAATCCCAAAATGCTCCCACTTCAAAATATCATTTGGAGCATTAAAGGCAGTGATCTGAAATGCTGTCACTTGTCTAGAGAGCCCTCCTTTGCAGCCTGGTTTTCCCATTGGCAGGTTCTCTGGAGAGTCCCGAAGAGCAGGGTCATCTTTCCATTAGATGGAACTGACAATGCCTCAGCTTTTCCAGCCTCTCCAGGGCACTTTCTGCCAGGATGCCTTTTCATTTCCCCAGAGTCTGGTCTACCTCATGCAAGCCACATCTCCTCTTCCCCACCTACTTCCCACAACACTAGCAGCTGGCGGGCCCTTTGCACCTGTCACATACACAGAGGCGTATCCAGGATTGGGCCTGAAGCTCATGTAGTTGGTCCCACCGCAGTGACAGTAACATCTGTAAATGCCCACACAGCACTCACGTTCTCTAGCCATGCACAATTGAAACTCTAACACCTCCTTCCTAAATCACTTTGCAAAAGGTATCCCACAAGAATCTGTTCAGGACCTATTTATTTTTTCCTTCTACAATCCAAGGCAGTAAGATAGCTCAGTGGATAAATGCATTACCTGCAGGTCTGTGTGGAACCTGAAGGCTGCTGATTCACATCCATTGGGCCCACTCAGCCTCTCAGCCGGCTGAGGATGATAAAAAACATAATTTTATGTTCCCATCTCCAATGGCAACCCAACTCTCTTAACTCTTATATCCCTTCCTCTTTACACCCTCACTCTATCACCCAACAAATTGCAGATGGGGGTCCTCTTTGAGAGCAAATGCAGACTAAATCACTTCTTCACCGCCATTACCGCTGCAGTCAGGGCAAACCTTCTAAGCATCATCAAGGTATGCCCAATGATGACTCAAAGAAGTAGTGTGACCAATGCGTCAAGCATGTTGATCGATGGACATGGGGAGCTTTCCAGTGAAGGAGCTAGGATGATGACTCAGAGGTAGGGTGACCGATCGGTCAAGCATGGTGATTGATGGACATGGAGAGCTTCCCTGTGAATGAGGCAGGATCATGACTCTAATAGGCAGTGTGACTAATGGGTCAAGCATGGTGACCGATGGACAAGGAGAGCTTCCCCGTGAATGAGGCAGGATCATGACTCTAATAGGCAGTGTGACTAATGGGTCAAGCATGTTGATCGATGGACATGGAGAGCTTTCTAGTGAAGGAGGTAGGATTATGACTCAGAGGTAGTGTGACCAATACGTCAAGCATGGTGATCGATGGACATGGAGAGCTTTCCAGTGAAGGAGGTAGGATGATGACTCAAAGGTAGGGTGACCAATGCGTCAAGCATGGTGATCAATGGACATGGAGAGCTTTCCAGTGAAGGAGATAGGATGGTGATTCAGAGTTAGGGAGGCCAATGGGTCAAGCATGGCGACTGAGGACAAGGAGAGCTTCCCTGTGAAGGAGGCAGGATGATACACACAGGAGGCATCCTGTGCAACCTATACTCTGAAGGAGGCCGGTGGAGTGACTAGTGAGCGTGCAGGGTGATCACTAATTTCAGGGAGTGTCCTAGTATGACCAGTGACCGTTGCAGCTGAGGCTTCTGCTTGCTCTGGAACTCATACTTAGCTACTCTGCCTAATATACACTATGACATTACTCGCTGTTTTATAGCCTCCCACTTACCACGCTAATGAATTTACTATCATCCTCATTTCACGTATTGCAAGGGTAGCGCTCCATTAATGTGTAATCGTAGACTATAGAACCTTGCCTTATACTGTATCACTGTATGCTTATTTTCTATACATGTATACCTATAATATGTCATCATTGTTGCCTGTTTTACTTAGAACTTGAGTAGCCTCACCCCACCAACTGGGTCCACTACCGTACGAATTTGACTTTACTCATTTTTGCCTTTCAAACTGCAAACTTAGGCACCACTTGACTAGCTTCATAGTTCTACAGCCTGCACCCAGAAGATAGCCAACTCTGAGATCCTTACAAGCTTGAACTAATCCAATAGGTTACTCCCTGCAATATTATACTACTATTCTTATCTGAGCTACTGTAAGTCCATCTACTATTGCAATTGCTGACCGCTCCCACTTTATCAACTGCTCCAGCTCTGTCTGAGCTTGTCCTCTATGCACTGCCATTGCCACTGTCATATGACCCAGACCTACCTGATTTAGCCCACTCCTAGGCATTGCCATTGTCACTATCCTGGCTGTATCCACACTAGTACCTTTATTGCCTTTGCCGCCTAGCACATGCATTAGCATGCTAGTGGTTTTGCATTGCCTTCTACCTACAACTTGTATTAGCATCTGATGGATTTCTGCATTGTAGTTACATATTACCTACTTCAGTACCCTATTGGTATGTGTATTTCCTGTGTTTACCATCTCTCCATAACTCTCCATAGCTATGCTACTGCCAGCTCAGACTATGCAGCTAATTTATAAGTGTTACTATATCAATTATGCATGTTGATAAACTACACCCAACTGCTCCCGTATGCCAACTACTAATCATTACATCTGCGCCCTTGGCTTCTCATTCGCTTTTACAGCGTGAGCCTTGCCGGGCTGTGTCCTCCTCACCTTTGAGGCCAACTCAATCCTGCCTATCTGGAGATAGACATCCCATCCACAATGATACACTTAAATATCCCCAACCTGAGCCTAGTCCCAAAGTACCCTTCTAACACAGCTACCAGGAATACCAGACTTTGCTCTAGATTAACGAAACTCTATGAACCTACTAACAGATCTATTCACCTAGTTACTCAGAAAACCAACCGCCACATTAACCCCAATACCTTCATCACTACATCTAAGGTCCACCCCACAGGTATACCATGCATAGTCCCTATCATGAGCCCCAACCTTACAGGCACCCTAATAAATACCAGATCTGTGGTCGCTCATGCCACAGAAATATCCAACCTTATCCAATCTGAAAACTATGATTTCAAGGCTATCACGGAATCGTGGCTACATGCCGCCGCAGGCCTGCCCTCATGACGGCTATCCCTACTGGCTACAACATCTTAAGAGCTGACAGAAATGAAGCAAGCGGAGGAGGTATAGCCCTAATTGCCAAATCTAATCTGGCGATAAGGCTAGTACCTGCTTCTGATATTAAATCATGTGAAAATCCCACAGCTAAACTGTCCATCAACAAAACCCAGACCACTACTATACACTTAATTTACAGACCCCCAGGTCCCATTGGAACATTCAGGGAGGACATCTCTACCATGCTCTCTAATGACCTAAAAAATTCTTCTCAAGTCCTCCTACTAGGGGACATGAACCTGGGCTTCAATGACCCTAAAGACCTACACGCCTCAAGTGTTGCCAATATCCTAACTGACCTTGGCTTTACTCAGAGCCTACCCACATCAAAGGGAGAACTATTGATTGGGTGGCAGATTACAATTGTAATGCATCTATCTCATCCATCTCCCCTCAAATTTGGACAGATCACCACCTTGTGACATTTTCACTAGCATCTAAAATACAAAACCAAACCACCACCCAGTCTGCCTCACCCATACCAACTAGGGACAAAAAGAACATTACCCCGATAACTTACTCCCACTGATTCTCCCCACTCTCAACTCCTTACCCGAAAACCTGGGTCCCGAGGCCTTGGTGAACAAGTATAATAAAATCATGTCTACCCCTCCAGACATAATCGCACCCATCAAAATGCGACGAAGTAAACCCACAGCCCACCTTAACGCCTGGTACACACCACAACTGAAAACACTTCAAGCTAAAAGAAGACAATGTGAAGGAGCATGGAAACTACTCCCCTCCGAGGAAAATAAAACCAACCTCCAGACGATATCTGCCTTATACAAAGGAGAAATAATCGCAGCTAAACGTGAAAATTACAATGCCAGAATTGCACAAGCCAATTCAAGCATAAAGGAACTCTTTGTTATCGTGAAGGAATTAGAAGCCCCCATCCCAGTACCTGACAACTGTGTCAAAGTACAGCAAGCAGTAGCTCACAAAGTTGCGACCCTACAAGCTAAAACTGCACAAAAAAAGCATTACTAACATTGAATACCTCCCCCATTAATTCTACTATACCATCTTCAGATACAGTCCGCCCCCCCAGTTTAATTCACCAAAGTCTCCATCATAGAGACTGAAACAATGATTCTATTGCTCAAACCTTCCAACTGTCAGGGAGATCAATGCCCTGCCCAACTGATAAAATATGCTGCCCGAGACCTGGCCCCCTTCTTCACGAAGCTTATAAATGCCTCATTTTCTTCTGGCACCATACCAAGCAACCTAAAAGAATCTTGAGTGCGCCCATTACTTAAAAAACAGACACTAGACCCTGCCTTCCCTACAAATTACCGCCCAATTACAACAGTCCCATTCCTTCTAAAAATCTACCTACAAATACAGAAACACCTGGAATCTAACCACTTGCTGGGTGCTCGCAAGTCAGGCTTTCGGCCCCAGCATGGGATCGAAACAGCCTTAATAGACCTAAAAGCCCAAATTGACGAGCTTAGAGATCAAGGAAAGTCAGCTCCTTCTTTTGGACCTACCAGCGGGATTTGACTTGGTGGTTCATGGGGTCCTTTATAGGCATCTGAACTCGGCAGCCCACTTTTCTAAAGAAGCCATAGTGTGGATTGAATCCTTTCCTAACAACAGGACTATGAGAGTCTTCTCCCCCACTGCAGCTGCAGACCCCATCCCCATCTCCTGCGGAGTCCCTCGGGACTCTTGCGTCTCTCCTAGCCTGTGTAACATCTTCACGAAGCCCATGTTCGATGATCTGGACCTTCTGGGTATCACCTACACTAACTATGCAGATGATACTCAGATTCTCCTACCGCTTACTGGTGATTACGATAAGGATTTGGCCTTGGTAATCGGGGTATATCTCATCAACAGGCATGGATGGCCACCCATGGACTATGCCTGAATGCTGACAAGACAGAGATAATTATTTTAGGCACCCACTCCACCCTCCAAAAACTGGAACCCAAATACTCCACATTTAATATTGACAGCAACCCCATTACGGTTGCTAGTGAGGTTAAAACTATAGGTTTCTACCTAGACTCGACTTGTCTCCTTCAAGAAACAGGTCAATACAATGGCATCTGCCTCAGCATACACCTGCAAATTAATCAGAGCAGGTAAACCCTTCCTGTCCAACAATAGTTGCATTACCCGGGCAAGAGCTATTGTTCTGTCGAAGCTGGATTACTGTAACTCTCTATACTGTGGGGCCAACAAAGAAATCATTAAGAAAATCCGGCGCCTTCAGAACAATGCTCTTAGAGCTGCACTCGGTATTTCCAAGAGGGATCATATCTCGGAAGCAAGAAGAACTAACAACTGGTTATCTACGCAGGATAAAATCCAGTTGAAAGTGGCATCTCTCACATACAAAAGCCTAAATAATGTGGCACCTTGTTACCTTACTGAGAGAATCACTAGAAACACTTCTTTAAGACCCACCAGATTATCAAATACCAATTGCCTCCTGGTTCCAAGATTTAAACTCTCCAGAGTTGGGGGACATAGCTTCCCGGTTAAGGCATCCCAATTGTGGAACTCCTTAGCCCCTTCTTTGCGTGAAGTTCAATCTTATCCACAATTCCGTCAGAACCTCAATAGTTGGCTCAAAGACTCAGACCAGTAATCTGGCATATGACTCCACTTGACCTCCTGCTTTACTGTTGTATATAATAATGTGCTACCATAACCTGTACATAACATATTAACTGTATCCTGTCTAAATCCTGCATTATGTCAAAGCACATTGCCCAATCTCCTTTCTGTAATAATGTTTACTAGAATTGTATATAGTATCTTATTCTTATCCTCACTATGCAACGTCATCCTATCCCAGATTTTATACCTGTCCATGTAATTCTAACTATGTAACTGTACTTTCTGTAACCAAGCAAGCTGTCTTATGCAATGCTCCCTTATACCCTCGGGTCTGGTGCGCAATACAAGTAATAAAACCAAACAAACAAACAGTGAATGAAGCAGTGCGGCCGGTAAGCATCGGCTCACATATTCAGATAACAATTGGTGTAATTTTAGAATCAATCTTTTGTATAAGAGGTGCGAGATGTCAGGGGACATGAGGCAGCAGGATTTGGTCGTGGGTGAGGTAGACAATAAATAGGATTTAGCTGACGCAGGTGTATGGCAGGCATGATTCAAATGCAAACTCAGACTTGTGTAGGCAGAGGCCTACAAGGGTTCCTTGTGATAGTACCGGATCCAAAAATAAAGAAAACCTTTTTAGTGAATTAAAAAATATCATTTATTTTGTTTTTCAATTTGGGGAGGTCCCTACCCCTAAACCCCCTGTTTCCTTAGTGCTATTAGCCCACCCCAAGCCCCTCTTCCCTTTTTAATCCCTTAGCCTACCCCCATATATACTTTTACCAAAACATTTGATATTTTTTCGTTACTAAATATTTGTTAAAACATTGATTGATTAATCTGAATTCATTAATATCACTGTGTACCACCTACAAGAGGCTGCAGCGCGGATGAGGGTTTAAGATGTAGTTGTGGGAGAAGTAAATAAAGAATAGGATTTATGCGAACGAGGTAGAAAATGAAAGTAGGATTTGGCTGAGGGAGACAACCCAAATATCACTTCGTTGAGGCAGAGCTAATAAATTAAAGAGGACTGGCCATCTTTTTTGTGATATCTTACATGGTGTAGATGCACATGCCAGCTAGGAGTGAGGAGAAGAGCTCACCAGAATTGTTGGGTGGCAGGCAGGTGGCTGCAACTAAGCAAGTCATCTGTTTGAGAGGGGACACAATACTAGTTGCAGAGAGAAAACTCTTTGTAGACATGAGATTATCTTCAATGGCAGTAAGTGCACAATCTTAGTACTAGAGCGAACAGAATACCAGTGGTAACCCTACATTCTCAAACACATGTTACAGTTCTCCTCAGAATGAGGGGAAGAACATCACATCATTCTTTGCAGGCAGACAATTATATTCAGTGCTGCAACTCTTTATGATGAGGTACAATATTTGTGGTTCACATAGAGAAGGTGTTATACTTCTTTGGGCATAGGAGAATGTGTTCAGTGTCTGCAACTGACTGTGTGGAGGTGGATAACCTCATTGTGTTGAGGCGGATAACCTCATTGTGTTGAGGTGGATAACCTCATTGTGTTGAGGTGGATAACCTAATTGTGTTGAGGCGGATAACCTAATTGTGTTGAGGTGGATAACCTAATTGTGTTGAGGCGGATGACCTCAAGCACAGCACTTAGAAAAGGAGGAGGAAGCTCAGTCCACTGTCTCTAGAGAAGAAGGGGAGGAGTACAGATTCCCGCTATTGACAGTGTGGGACAACATCCAGACAGTGTAGTGTAGAATGATGATAAACACATCTGAAAGGTGATGGTAGTTGAGTAGAATGATGAGCCCCAAGGCACAGTACACAGTATAGGGGAGCATGAGAAGCCCAGAGGAACAGTGAGTATAGCAGAGCATGATGAGTCAGGAGAAATAGTATACAGTGTAGAGAGACATATGAATCAGCAGCACCACAGAGGAGCATGATAAGCCCGGAGAAACAGTACACAATGTAGAGATGCATGACGAGTAGGGGACATAGTACCCAGTTTAGAACATTATGATGAGTCAGAAGAAACAGTACACAGTTTTGAAGAGCATGATGAGTCAGGAGAAACACCACACAATGTAGAGAAGCATGATAAGCCTGGAGAAACAGTACAAAATGTAGAGATGCATGACGAGTAGGGGAAATAGTACACAGTTTAGAACAGCATGATGAGTCAGGAGAAACAGTGCACAGTGTGAAGGAGCATGATGAGTCAGGAGAAACGGTCCACAGTGCAGGGGGGCATGATGAGTCATGAGAAACAGTGTGAAGTGTAGATGAGCATGGCGAGCCAGGAGAATCATACAGTGTAGAGGGGCATGATGAGTCAGGAGAAACATCATGCAGTGTAGGGAAGCATGGCTAGCAAGGAGACACGGTACATAGTTTAGATGAGCATGGCGAGCCAGGAGAAACATCATACAGCGTAGAGGGGCATGATAAGTCAGGAGAAACGGTCCACAGTGTAGAGAAGCATGATGAATAAGGAGAAATAGTGGACAATGTAGAGGGGCATGAAGATTCAGGGGAAACAGTACACAGTGTGAAGGAGCACAATGAGTCATGAGAAACAATGTGAAGTGTAGATGAGCATGGCGAGCCAGGAGAAACATCATACAGTGTAGAGGGGCATGATGAGGCAGGAGAAACATCATGCATTCTAGGGGAGCATGACTAGCAAGGAGACACGGTACGTAGTTTAGATGAGCATGGCGCGTCAGTAGAAACATCATACAGCGTACAGCGGCATGATGAGTCAGGAGAAACGGTCCACAGTGTAGAGGAGCATGATGAGCCAGGAGAAACCTCAGGCAGTGTAGGGGAGCATGACTAGCAAGGAGACACGGTACATAGTTTAGATGAGCATGGCGAACCAGGAGAATCATCATACAGCGTACAGGGGCATTATGAGTCAGGAGAAAGAGTGCACAATATAGAGGGGCATGATGAGTCAGGAGAAACAGTACACAGTGTGAAGGAGCATGATGAGTCAGGAGAAACGGTCCACAGTGCAGAGGGGCATGATGAGTCAGGAGAAACAGTGATAAGTGTATATGAGCATGGCGAGCCAGAAGAATCATACAGTGTAGAGGGGCATGATGAGTCAGGACAAACATCACTCATTGTAGGGGAGCATGACTAGCAAGGAGACACGGTACATAGTTTAGATGAGCATGGCGAGTCAGTAGAAACATCATACAGGGTACAAGGGCATGATGAGTCAGGAGAAACGGTCCACAGTGTAGAGGAGCATGATGAATCAGGAGAAATAGTGGACAATGTAGAGGGGCATGATGAGTCAGGACAAACGGTGCACAGTGCAGAGGGGCATGATGAGTCAGGAGAAACAGTGGGAAGTGTAGATGCGCATGGCGAGCCAGGAGAAACATCATACAGTGTAGAGGGGCATGATGAGGCAGGTGAAACATCATGCAGTCTAGGGAAGCATGACTAGCAAGGAGACACGGTGCGTAGTTTAGATGAGCATGGCGAGTCAGTAGAAACATCATACAGCGTACAGGGGCATGATGAGTCAGGAGAAACGGTACAGAGGGGTATGATGAGTCAGGAGAAACAGTGTGAAGTGTAGATGAGCATGGCGAGCCAGGAGAAACATCATACAGCGTACAGGGCCATTATGAGTCAGGAGAAATAGTGCACAATGTAGAGGGGCATGATGAGTCAGGGGAAACAGTACACAGTGTGAAGGAGCATGATGAGTCAGGAGAAACGGTCCACAGTGCAGAGGGGCATGATGAGTCATGAGAAACAGTGTGAAGTGTAGATGAGCATGGCGAGCCAGGAGAATCATACAGTATAGAGGGGCATGATGAGTCAGGACAAACATCACTCAGTGTAGGGGAGCATGACTAGCAAGGAGACACGGTACATAGTTTAGATGAGCATGGCTAGCCAGGGGAAACATCATACAGCGTAGAGGGTCATGATAAATCAGGAGAAACGGTCCACAGTGTAGAGAAGCATGATGAATCAGGAGAAATAGTGGACAATGAAGAGGGGCATGGAGATTCAGGGAAAACAGTGCACAGTGTGAAGGAGCATGATGAGTCAGGAGAAACGGTGCACAGTGCAGAGGGGCATGATGAGTCAGGAGAAACAGTGTGAAGTGTAGATGAACATGGCGAGCCAGGAGAAACATCATACAGTGTAGAGGGGCATGATGTGGCAGGAGAAACATCACACAGTCTAGGGGAGCATGACTAGCAAGGAGACACGGTACGTAGTTTAGATGAGCATGGTGAGCCATTAGAAACATCATACAGCATTCAGGGGCATGATGAGTCAGGAAAAACGGTCCACAGTGTAGAGGAGCATGATGAGCCAGGAGAAACCTCACGCAGTGTAGGGGAGCATGACAAGCAAGAAGAAATGGTACATAGTTTAGATGAGCATGGCGAGCAAGGAGAAACATCATACAGCGTACAGGGGCATGATGAGTCAGGAGAAACGGTCCACAGTGTAGAGGTGCATGATGAGTCAGAAGTAGAAATGGTCCACACTGCAGAGGGCCATGATGGGTCAGGATAAACAGTGCGAAGTGTAGATGAGCATGGCGAGCCAGGAGAACATCATTTAGTGTAGAGGGGCATTATGAGTCAGGAGAAACATCATGCATTGTAGGGGAGCATGACTAGCAAGGAGACACGGTACGTAGTTTAGATGGGCATGGCGAGCCAGGAGAAACATCATACAGTGAAGAGGGGCATGATGAATCAGGGGAAACGGTCCACAGTGTAGAGGAGCATGATGAGTCAGGGGAAATAGTGCACAATGCAGAGGGGCAGGATGAGTCAGAGGAAACAGTGCGAAGTGTAGATGAGCATGGCGAACCGGGAGAACCATCATACAGCGTAGCGGGGCATGATGAGTCAGGAGAATTGGTCCACAGTGTAGAGGAGCATGATGAGTCAGGAAAAATAGTGCACAATATAGAGGGGCATGATGAGTCACGAGAAATGGTCTACCATGCAGAGGGGCATGATGAGTCAGGAGAAACAGTGTGAAGTGTAGATGAGCATGGCTAGCCAGGAGAAACATCATACAGCATAGAGGGGCATGATGAGTCAGGGAAACAGTACACATTGTGAAGGAGCATGATGAGTCAGGAGAAATGGTCCACAGTGCAGAGAAGCATGATGAGTCAGGAGAAAAAGTGCGAAGTGTAGATGAGCATGGCGAACCAGGAGAAACATCATACAGTGTAGATGGGCATGATGAGTCAGGAGAAACAGTGCAAAGTGTAGATGAGCATGACGAGCCAGGAGAAGCATCATACAGTGTAGTGGGGCATGATGAGCCAGGAGACACATCATACAATGTTGAGGGGCGTGATGAGTCAGGTAAAACATCATACAGTGGAGAGGGGCATGATGAGTCAGGAGAAACATCATACAGTGTAGAGGGGCATGATGAGTCAGGAGAACCATCATACAGTGTAGAGGGGCATGATGAGCCAGGGGAAACATCATACAGCGTAGAGGGTCATGATAAATCAGGAGAAACGGTCCACAGTGTAGAGAAGCATGATGAATCAGGAGAAATAGTGGACAATGAAGAGGGGCATGGAGATTCAGGGAAAACAGTGCACAGTGTGAAGGAGCATGATGAGTCAGGAGAAACGGTGCACAGTGCAGAGGGGCATGATGAGTCAGGAGAAACAGTGTGAAGTGTAGATGAACATGGCGAGCCAGGAGAAACATCATACAGTGTAGAGGGGCATGATGTGGCAGGAGAAACATCACACAGTCTAGGGGAGCATGACTAGCAAGGAGACACGGTACGTAGTTTAGATGAGCATGGTGAGCCATTAGAAACATCATACAGCATTCAGGGGCATGATGAGTCAGGAAAAACGGTCCACAGTGTAGAGGAGCATGATGAGCCAGGAGAAACCTCACGCAGTGTAGGGGAGCATGACAAGCAAGAAGAAATGGTACATAGTTTAGATGAGCATGGCGAGCAAGGAGAAACATCATACAGCGTACAGGGGCATGATGAGTCAGGAGAAACGGTCCACAGTGTAGAGGTGCATGATGAGTCAGAAGTAGAAATGGTCCACACTGCAGAGGGCCATGATGGGTCAGGATAAACAGTGCGAAGTGTAGATGAGCATGGCGAGCCAGGAGAACATCATTTAGTGTAGAGGGGCATTATGAGTCAGGAGAAACATCATGCATTGTAGGGGAGCATGACTAGCAAGGAGACACGGTACGTAGTTTAGATGGGCATGGCGAGCCAGGAGAAACATCATACAGTGAAGAGGGGCATGATGAATCAGGGGAAACGGTCCACAGTGTAGAGGAGCATGATGAGTCAGGGGAAATAGTGCACAATGCAGAGGGGCAGGATGAGTCAGAGGAAACAGTGCGAAGTGTAGATGAGCATGGCGAACCGGGAGAACCATCATACAGCGTAGCGGGGCATGATGAGTCAGGAGAATTGGTCCACAGTGTAGAGGAGCATGATGAGTCAGGAAAAATAGTGCACAATATAGAGGGGCATGATGAGTCACGAGAAATGGTCTACCATGCAGAGGGGCATGATGAGTCAGGAGAAACAGTGTGAAGTGTAGATGAGCATGGCTAGCCAGGAGAAACATCATACAGCATAGAGGGGCATGATGAGTCAGGGAAACAGTACACATTGTGAAGGAGCATGATGAGTCAGGAGAAATGGTCCACAGTGCAGAGAAGCATGATGAGTCAGGAGAAAAAGTGCGAAGTGTAGATGAGCATGGCGAACCAGGAGAAACATCATACAGTGTAGATGGGCATGATGAGTCAGGAGAAACAGTGCAAAGTGTAGATGAGCATGACGAGCCAGGAGAAGCATCATACAGTGTAGTGGGGCATGATGAGCCAGGAGACACATCATACAATGTTGAGGGGCGTGATGAGTCAGGTAAAACATCATACAGTGGAGAGGGGCATGATGAGTCAGGAGAAACATCATACAGTGTAGAGGGGCATGATGAGTCAGGAGAACCATCATACAGTGTAGAGGGGCATGATGAGCCAGGAGAAACATCATACAGTGTAGAGGGGCATGATGAGCCAGGAGAAACATCATACAGTGTAGAGGGGCATGATGAGCCAGGAGAAACATCATACAGTGTAGATGGGCATGATGAGTCAGGAGAAACAGTGCAAAGTGTAGATGAGCATGACGAGCCAGGAGAAGCATCATACAGTGTAGTGGGGCATGATGAGCCAGGAGACACATCATACAATGTAGAGGGGCATGATGAGTCAGGTAAAACATCATACAGTGTAGAGGGGCATGATGAGTCAGGAGAAACATCATACAGTGTAGAGGGACATGATGAGCCAGGAGAAACATCATACAGTGTAGAGGGGCATGATGAGCCAGGAGAAACATCATACAGTGTAGAGGGGTATGATGAGCCAGGAGAAACATCATACAGTGTAGAGGGGCATGATGAGCCAGGAGAAACATCATACAGTGTAGACGGGCATGATGAGTCAGGAGAAAAACAGTGTGAAGTGTAGATGAGCATGGTGAGCCAGGAGAAACATCATACAGTGTATAGGGGCATGGTGAATCAGGGGAAACGGTCCACAGAGTAGAGGGGCAGGATGAGACAGGAGAAATGGTCTACAGTGCAGAGGGGCATGATGAGTCAGGAGAAATGGTCAAAAAGTGCAGAGGGGCATGATGAGTCAGGAGAAACAGTGTGAAGTGTAGATGAGCATGGCGAGCCAGGAAAAACATCATACAGTGTAGAGGGGCACGAGTCAGGAGAAACATCACGCAGTGTAGGGGAGCATGACTAGAAAGGAAACATGGTACGTAGTTTAGATGGGCATGGCGAGTCAGGAGAAACATCATTCAGTGTAGAGGGGCATGATGAATCAGGGGAAAATGTCCACAGTGTAGAGGAGCATGTTGAGCCAGGGGAAATAGTGCACAATGGAGAGGTGCATGATGAGTCAGGGGAAACAGTATACAGTGTGAAGGAGCAGGATGTGTCAGGAGAAATGGTCCACAGTGCAGAGAGGCATGATGAGTCAGGAGAAACAGTATAAAGTGTAGATGAGCATGGCGAGCCAGGAGAAACATCATACAGTGTAGAGGGAAATGATAAGTCAGGAGAAACAGTGCAAAGTGTAGATGAGCATGGTGAGCCAGGAGAAGCATCATACAGTGTAGCGGGGCATGATGAGCCAGGAGAAACATCACACAATGTAGAGGGCATGATGAGTCAGGTAAAACTTCATACAGTTTAGAGGGGCATGATGAGCCAGGAGAAACATCATACAGTGGAGAGGGGCATGATGAGCCAGGAGAAACATCATACAGTGTAGAGGGGCATGAGGAGTCAGGAGAAACATCATACAGTGTAGAGGGGCATGATAAGCCAGGAGAAACATCATGCTGTGTAGAGGGGCATGTTGAGCCAGGAGAAACATCATACTGTGTAGAGGGGCATGATGAGCCAGGAGAAACATCATACAGTGTAGATGGCATGATGAGTCAGGAGAAAGAATGTGAAGTGTAGATGAGCATGCCGAGCCAGGAGAAACATCACACAGTGTAGAGGGGCATGATGAATCAGAGGAAACGGTCCACAGTGTAGAGGAGCATGATGAGTCAGGGGAAATAGTGCACAGCGTAGAGCGGCATGATGAGTCAGGAGAAACAGTACGAAGTGTAGATGAGCATGGCGAGCAAAGAGAAACATCATACAGCGTAGAGGGGCATGATGAGTTAGGAGAAACAGTGTGAAGTGTAGATGAGCATGGTGAGCCAGGAGAAACATCATAAAGTGTAGTGGGGCTTGATGAGTCAGGGGAAACAGTAGATAGTGTGAAGGAGCATGATGAGCCAGGAGAAACATCACGCAGTGTGGGGGAGCATGACTAGCAAGGAGACACGGTACATAGTTTAGATGAGCATGGTGAGCCAGGAGAAACATCATACAGGGTACAGGGGCATGATGAGTCAGGAGAAACAGTCCACTGTGTAGAGGAGCATGATGAATCAGGAGAAATAGTGCACAATGTAGAGGGGTATGATGAGTCAGGGGAAACAGTACACAGTGTGAAGGTGCATGATGAGTCATGAAAAATGGTCCACAGTGCAGAGGGGCATGATGACTCAGGAGAAACAGTGTGAAGAGTAGATGAGCATGGCGAGGCAGGAGAAACATCATACAGTGTAGAGGGGCATGATGAATCAGGGGAAATGTGTCATGATCTCTGCTTCCAAAAGGTCAGGGTTTTCCCAACTCCCTTGGAAGCAGATCCATAACCCAGGTTCCGAGTGCCAACCAGTCCCAATTGGGACCTTTTGGACCCAGTCCTGGCGCCAGTGGCACCAGACTCATAAATATGCCCAGTCCCAGCGCTGGAAGCGCCGGGCTCATAATGCTTGGGTGGACTTACCTGCAGCAGACCATGCTGCTTACTTGCCTGCCAGTTGAGCCTCTGATCCTCTTCTGTTTGGAACTACTTTTCCTGTTGGGTGGGGTAGGAGCCACTCCCTAGATTCAGAACACTGGAACTCTTCTGGAAAGCAGGCGTGGCTGTGGAAGGAGACACCTAAGCACTACAGGAGGCTATTTAAACCACACCCGATGGATGAATCTTGCTTTGCGTTATTCTGCATCCTCTGCAGCAGAACGCTCATCGTGTCTTCTGCATCTGATCCTGGGCCTAAGGAAAAAGGCTTACCATCCTGAATCCAGTCTTCAGTAACACCTATAAAGACAAGAAAGAACAGGTTAGCATTACGGTCTTCAGTGACAGCTCTTCACTTACCTGGTCCATCGGCTGTCACCAACGCCTCGCGCTGCATTCCGGCATCTGAAAGACAAAGGCTTACCTACTCTTCGTGCGCTCCGGAGGTCTTCACACTGCATTCCGGCATCTGAAAGACAAAAGCTTACCAACTCTTCGCACGCTCCGGAGGCCTTCGGCGCTGCATCCCGCATCTGAAAGACAAAACAAGGTGCGTTTAAAGACATTGGGGAACTTTAATACTCACGTGCCATTACTCCTTTCCACATCTAACCCAGTGGGTATTCCGGCACCCTGCAGCCGCTCCGAACTTGTACCTGCAAAATAAAAAGACAGTTAGAGCGCATCGTGAAGCAGGCAACAAGCGCTTACTTACGTGCTTCCAGGCGCTTCTATTCATCACACGGGCTCCATCTTCAACTCACTTCAGCCCGTCATCCGCCATCGCCGGAACCCTGCAAAACAAGAAACATCATTACTAAAGACTTTAAAGACATTAGAATTACTCGAAACTTACCGTTCGTGCAGTAAACGACGGACAGCAGTCCTCTGAAGTCAAGAGGCCTGCTCCCCTTATCCAGTGAAGAAACTGGTTACAGCACCCTGCCCCGAGGCAGCTGGAGAGCACGGCGTTCACTTACCTAAGACATCTTACCCTTCGAGGCAGACATACAGTGCACAGAGGTCCAGCCCAAAGAGCCAGCCGTGTGTTACACATCACTTTTGAAGATACGGTATACGCCCAGTCAAGACCGGCGCCTCTACGGGAATCAGGTGAGCGTTACAGAACGCAAAGCCTACCACAAAACTCCCGTCCAGGCGCTATGGAAACCTCGGATACCGACCAGCTAGCTCAGTTACTTGGGGAACTAAGGGCAGAAGTGCATGCAGCCCGTCAGGAAACAAACGCTCTAAGAAGGGAACTGATTATTTCCAAGGAGCGAACAGATGATCTCGCTAGACAATTGCTACAGTCACAAGCCGGACAGACCCTGTTACCCGCATCTGGGGGAAATCTTCCTTCTACATCCTCTATGAATCCAGTGCAGATCAACCTACCTGGGAATGTACCTCTGGCTCCGCCCGAACGATTTTCTGGTGACCCCAAGAGGTTTGCAGTATTTATCAATCAGTGCCGGTTGCATTTCTTATGCCGGCCAGCAGCCTTTCCAACTGATCAAGCTAAAGTAGCTTTCGTGCTTTCGTACCTTAGTGGCAATGCGGCAGACTGGTCGATCCCTCTAGTAAATCAAGATGATCCGGTCCTCCATGATTTTCAAGCTTTTCAGCTCACTATGGAAAAACTGTTCGCAAGACATTCACAGGGGCAGGCCTTGGACAATGAGCTTCTTTCGTTGCGACAAGGTAATCAAGAACTTTGGCTTATATTGCGTCTTTCAACAGACTGATAGTGGAAACTCAATGGCCTGAGGACAAAAGGATTACGCTGTTTTATAGAGGTCTACGTGGAGAGCTCAAAGATGTGTTAGCCCAAGTAGTGAATCCCCCACAAGATTGTTCGGACTATATAGACTTAGTCGTTCAAATAGATCACAGACTGCAGAACAGGAAGGCCGATCGTTCCAAGTTTGGTGCTCGAGTATTTTCCAAACCGCCAACTCCTTCCAAAGGAGTAGACTCCGGGGAACCCATGCAAATAGGGGGTCTGAAAGGTCCTCTAACACAAAAGGAGCGGGAAAGGAGAAAACAGTTGCAATTATGCCTCTATTGCGGGAACTCAGGGCACTTTTTTCGAGACTGTCCGGTGAAACCTGCCAAGAAGGCAGTAGGAGCTGCAGTTACCAAAGTTACAAACTCTGAGCAGGGAAACGACCTCGCCCGACAAGAATAGAGGTCCTCTTGCCGAGCGTGAAAACCAGTTCCGTGACCTCGCATTTCGTGATACCTATGGTCCTCATTAGCCCTGATAATCCGGATCGATTACATGCAATTGAAGCTTACGTCGACAGCGGTGCCATCAGCAATTATGTGGATCATGAAATGGTTTTGAGGATGAATCTAACTCTTTGTCCCAAGGCTGTAAAGGACGTCATTACTACGGTGGATGGTACGGAGATAGCCTCCGGGCCAGTAACGCATACCACTCAAGAGGTGACGCTAGTAAGTCAAGATGGACACCATGAGGAGATCTTGTTCGATGTGATCAAGGCCCCTCAGTTTCAGATTATTCTAGGAATACCTTGGTTAGAGAAACACAATCCTCTGATCGATTGACGAGCAAGAACGGTCCAGTTTCCAGAATGTGTCTCTACTTGTCACCCTCCACCTGGTGTTGCACTGGCAGCAATTTCTTCAGAAACTCCCCAGTTACCTCCCGAATACCTAGAATACCAAGATGTTTTCCGGAAGGATCAGGCTAACTCTCTACCTCCTCATAGGTCTTATGACTGCCAGATAGACCTGATACCTGGATCTACTCCTCCTTGTAGTAGAATTTATGCCCTCACCGAGCCTGAGAACCTTCACCTTCGACAATACCTGGATCAATACCTGGCAAATGGGTTTATTCGTCCTTCCAAGTCCCCTGCTTCTTCAGCTTTGTTCTTCGTTCCAAAAAAGGAAGGAGACCTTAGAACTTGTATAGATTATCGCTCTCTGAACCAGATCACCGATAAGAATAGATATCCGTTACCTTTGATCCCTGAACTCCTGGACCAAGTCAGAAAAGCATGCATATATACAAAGCTGGATCTTAGAGGAGCTTACCACTTGGTACGAGTAAAAGAGGGCGATGAATGGATGACGGCCTTCCGCACCAAGTATGGGCTATTTGAATATCAGGTCATGCCCTTCGGACTTTGCAATGCCCCGGCCGCCTTTCAATATTTTATGAACGATGTCCTCAGAGAGCTCATAGATGTGTGTGTTGTTGTTTACATTGACGACATCCTCGTTTATTCTTCATCGGAATCTGAACATCGGAAACACGTGAAAATGGTCCTCGAAAGATTGCGTCAACACAAACTTTTCGCTAAGTTGGAAAAATGTGTTTTCAACGTGACTGAAGTTGAATTCTTGGGATTCATATTATCACCTGGCGGAGTGCGTATGGATTCAAAGAAGGTCGATGCAGTTCTCAAATGGCCATCACCATCCTCCGTAAAAGGTGTGCAAAGCATGTTAGGCTTCGCTAACTTTTACCGCAGGTTTATCCCCGAATTCTCTCGAATAGTCCAGGCCATCACTGCCTTGTTAAAGAAAAACAAACGTTTTGAATGGTCTACCGAGGCGGAACAAGCTTTCCAGGATTTGAAGACTAAATTTATCTCTGCACCAATTTTAAAACACCCTCGCCCTGAACTCCCCTACATCGTGGAAACTGATGCTTCAAGCCTTGCCATGGGGGCAGTTCTATCACAAAAGGACCCGGTAACCAATCAGTTGCATCCCGTGGCATTTTGGTCCCGCAAATTCTCGCCTCCTGAAATCAATTACACGATTACTGACAAGGAACTTCTGGCTATCAAGTCTGCCTTTAAGGCTTGGCGGCATTATCTGCTGGGGGCCCGACACACCGTTACTGTGATTACGGATCACCGAAACCTGCAATATTTGAAAACCGCAAAAGCCCAATCCTCTAGACAACTCCGTTGGGCATTATTCTTTGCCGAGTTTGACTTCATAATTACCTATCGACCTGGTACAAAGAACGGTAAAGCTGATGCCCTTTCTCAGATGGGAGTGGAAGAACACTTGATCAACCCTAAACCTGTACCAATCATTCCCGAACAAAGAATTCTGGGTGTAATCGCCACAGAATCCATAGAGGAAGTTAAGGATAAAGCCAGGCAACTTGTAACTCCAGCAGACATACAGAATTGGCATCTGCAGGGAAAGGACTTTGCAGTAAAGGACAACTTATTGTATTTCCAAGAACGATTATACCTACCCAGCACAGATTTACAGAAAAAAGTAATCTCTTGTTATCACGATTCTTTAATGGAAGGACAACACGGTATGGCCAAGACCTCAGAAAAGATCAAGCGCTACTTCTGGTGGCCGTCTTGGAAAAAAGATATCAGAGACTTTATAATGTCCTGTGGAGTATGCGCCCAAAACAAGAGTCAAAAGGAAAGACCAGCAGGCCTCTTACGCCCTATTGACATCCCACCTCGCCCTTGGCATACGCTTTCTATGGACTTCATCACTGATCTACCTCCATGCTCCGGATACAAAACGATTCTAGTAATCGTGGACTTATTCTCCAAGATGGCGCATTTCATTCCGCTCAAAGGCTTGCCAACAGCAGCAACTCTGGCCCGAGAATTTCTCGAAAACATCGTCCGACTGCACGGTTTTCCTTCGGTTCTAATTTCGGATCGAGGTAGTCAATTTATTTCTCATTTTTGGCGAAGTTGCTGTCGGTCGGCTCAAATTGATGTGAGACTATCGACCAGTCACCACCCTCAGACCGACGGACAAACCGAGAGGACCAATCAATCTCTGGAACAGTATTTACGCTGCATGCTGCAACAAACTGAAAAAACTTGGAAAGACATCCTTTGGATAGCCGAATATGCCTACAATAACTCTGTCCATTCGGGAACTGGGAAAACCCCATTTTTTCTTTTGTACGGCAGTCACCCTCGAACCTCGGAGTTGGATCCCCTCCAAGATCTTGAAACACCAGCAGTAGACTACCTGCATTCTACAATCACCCAACCCTTTAAGGAAGCTGTTTCTCACCTTCAAAGGGCTAAAGAACAATACAAGAAAGGAGCAGATCAACATCGGAAGGAAGCCCCTCAATATCAAGTAGGGGATCAAGTCTGGTTATCCACCAAATATCTACCTCTAAAAGGGCCACACACATTCAACCCAAGATACCTTGGTCCCTTTTCCATCACTACTATAGTAAACCCAGTAGCGGTCAAGTTGGACTTGCCCCCGCACATGAAGATACATCCGGTCTTCCACGTCTCTCTATTAAAACCCGTGCAACCTCAAACCCGACTAACTAAATCTCCAAAACCTATCTTAGTTGATGGAGAACTCGAGTTTGAAGTCAAAAGCATTCTGGACTCCAAGATCTCCAAATCTAAACTATTTTACCTAATTGACTGGAAAGGCTACGGCCCCCAAGAGAGATCCTGGGAACCTGCTGAATATGTCCACGCTCCTCGCCTAATCAAAAGATTTCACCGAACATTTCCTGACAAGCCAAAACCCCCAGAGAAGCCCGGTTTGGGAGGGGCCTTGAGGGGGGGTACTGTCATGATCTCTGCTTCCAAAAGGTCAGGGTTTTCCCAACTCCCTTGGAAGCAGATCCATAACCCAGGTTCCGAGTGCCAACCAGTCCCAATTGGGACCTTTTGGACCCAGTCCTGGCGCCAGTGGCACCAGACTCATAAATATGCCCAGTCCCAGCGCTGGAAGCGCCGGGCTCATAATGCTTGGGTGGACTTACCTGCAGCAGACCATGCTGCTTACTTGCCTGCCAGTTGAGCCTCTGATCCTCTTCTGTTTGGAACTACTTTTCCTGTTGGGTGGGGCAGGAGCCACTCCCTAGATTCAGAACACGGGAACTCTTCTGGAAAGCAGGCGTGGCTGTGGAAGGAGACAACTAAGCACTACAGGAGGCTATTTAAACCACACCCGATGGATGAATCTTGCTTTGCGTTATTCTGCATCCTCTGCAGCAGAACGCTCATCGTGTCTTCTGCATCTGATCCTGGGCCTAAGGAAAAAGGCTTACCATCCTGAATCCAGTCTTCAGCAACACCTATAAAGACAAGAAAGAACAGGTTAGCATTACGGTCTTCAGTGACAGCTCTTCACTTACCTGGTCCATCGGCTGTCACCAACGCCTCGCGCTGCATTCCGGCATCTGAAAGACAAAGGCTTACCTACTCTTCGTGCGCTCCGGAGGTCTTCACACTGCATTCCGGCATCTGAAAGACAAAAGCTTACCAACTCTTCGCGCGCTCCGGAGGCCTTCGGCGCTGCATCCCGCATCTGAAAGACAAAACAAGGTGCGTTTAAAGACATTGGGGAACTTTAATACTCATGTGCCATTACTCCTTTCCACATCTAACCCAGTGGGTATTCCGGCACCCTGCAGCCGCTCCGAACTTGTACCTGCAAAATAAAAAGACAGTTAGAGCGCATCGTGAAGCAGGCAACAAGCGCTTACTTACGTGCTTCCAGGCGCTTCTATTCATCACACGGGCTCCATCTTCAACTCACTTCAGCCCGTCATCCGCCATCGCCGGAACCCTGCAAAACAAGAAACATCATTACTAAAGACTTTAAAGACATTAGAATTACTCGAAACTTACCGTTCGTGCAGTAAACGACGGACAGCAGTCCTCTGAAGTCAAGAGGCCTGCTCCCCTTATCCAGTGAAGAAACTGGTTACAGCACCCTGCCCCGAGGCAGATGGAGAGCACGGCGTTCACTTACCTAAGACATCTTACCCTTCGAGGCAGACATACAGTGCACAGAGGTCCAGCCCAAAGAGCCAGCCGTGTGTTACACATCACTTTTGAAGATACGGTATACGCCCAGTCAAGACCGGCGCCTCTACGGGAATCAGGTGAGCGTTACAAAATGGTCCACAGTGTAGAGGAGCATGATGAGTCAGGGGAAATAGTGCACAATGTAGAGGGGCATGATGAGTCAGGGGAAAAAGTACACAGTGTGAAGGAGTATGAGGAGTCAAGAGGAAAAATGGTCCACAGTGCAGAGGGGCATGATGAGTCAGTAGAAACAGTGCAAAGTGTAGATGAGCATGGCGAGCCGGGAGAATCATACATTGTAGAGGGGCATGATGAGTCAGGAGAAACATCACGCAGTGTAGAGGAGCATGACTAGCAAGGAGACACGGTATGTAGTTTAGATGGGCATGGCGAGCCAGGAGAAACATCATACAGCGTACAGGGGCATGATGAATCAGGGGAAATGGTCCACAGTGTAAAGGAGCATGATGAGTCAGGGGAAATAGTGCACAATGTAGAGGGGCATGATGAGTCAGGGAAACAATACACAGTGTGAAGGAGTATGATGAGTCAGGAGGAAAAATGGTCCAATGTGGAGAGAGTCATGATGTGTCAGTAGAAACAGTGCGAAGTGTAGATGAGCATGGCGAGCCAGGAGAAACATCATACAGGGTACATGGGCATGATGAGTCAGGAGAAACGGTCCACAGTGTAGAGGAGCATGATGAGTCTGGAGAAACAGTGCAAAGTGTAGATGAGCATGGTGGGCCAGGAGAAGCATCATGCAGTGTAGCGGGGCATGATGAGCCAGGAGAAACATCATACAGTGTAGAGGGGCATGATGAGCCAGGAGAAACATCATACAGTGTAGTGGGGCATGATGAGTCAGGAGAAACATCATACAATGTAGTGGGGCATGATGAGCCAGGATGAAACATCATACAGTGTAGACGGACATGATGAGTCAGGAGAAACAGTGTGAAGTGTAGATGAGCATGGCGAGCCAGAAGAAACATCATACAGTGTAGAGGGGCATGATGAGTCTGGGGAAACAGTAGACATTGTGAAGGAGCATGATGAGCCAGGAGAAACATCACGCACTGTAGGGGAGCATGACTTGCAATGAGACACAGTACATAGTTTAGATGAGCATGGCAAGCCAGGAGAAACATCATACAGCGTACAGGGGCATGATGAGTCAGGAGAAACATCATACAGCGTACAGAAGCATGATGAGTCAGGAGAAACGGTCCACAGTGTAGAGGAGCATGATGAATCAGGAGAAACAGTACACAGTGTGAAGGAGCATAATGGGTCATGAGAAACGGTCCACTGTGCAGAGGGGCATGATGACTCCGTAGAAACAGTGTGAAGTGTAGATGAGCATGGCGAGCCAGGAGAAACATCATAGAGTGTAGAGGGGCATGATGAATCAGGGGAAATGGTCCACAGTGTCGAGGATCATGATGTGTCAGGGGAAATAGTGCACAATGTAGAGGTGCAGGATGAGTCAGGAGGAAAAATGGTCCACAGTGCAGAGGGGCATGATGAGTCAGTAGAAACAGTGCGAAGTGTAGATGAGCATGGCGAGCCAGGAGAAACATCATACTGCGTAGAGGGGCATGATGAGTCAGGAGAAACGTTCACAGTGTAAAGGAGCATGATGAGTCAGGAGAAATGGTCTACAGTGTAGGGGACCATGACTAGCAAGGAGACACGGTACGTAGTTTAGATGGGCATGGCGAGCCAGGAGAAACATCATACAGTGTAGAGGGGCATGATGAATCAGGGGAAACGGTCCACAGTGTAAAGGAGCATGATGAGTCAGGGGAAATAGTGCACAATGTAGAGGAACATGATGAGTCAGGGGAAACAGTACACAGTGTGAAGGAGCATAATGGGTCATGAGAAACGGTCCACAGTGCAGAGGGGCATGATGACTCAGGAGAAACAGTGCGAAGTGTAGATGATCATGGCGAGCCAGGAGAAACATCATACAGTGTAGAGGGTCATGATGAGTCAAGAGAAACAGTGTAAAGTCTAGATGAGCATGGTGAGCCAGGAGAAGCGTCATACAGTGTAGCGGGGCATGATGAGCCAGGTAAAACTTCATACAGTGTAGAGGGGCATGAGGAGTCAGGTAAAACATCATACAGTGTAGAGGGCCATGATGAGCCAGGAGAAACATCACACAGTGTAGAGGGGCATGATGAGCCAGGAGAAACATCATACAGTGTAGAGGGGCATGAGGAGTCAGGAGAAACATCATACAGTGTAGAGGGGCATGAGGAGTCAGGTAAAACATTATACAGTGTAGAGGGGCATGATGAGCCAGGAGAAACATCACACAGTGTAGAGGGGCATGATGAGTCAGGTAAAACATCATACAGTGTAGAGGGGCATGATGAGTCAGTAGAAACATCATACAGTGTAGACTGGCATGATGAGCCAGGAGAAACATCATATAATGTAGAGGGGCATGATGAGTCAGGTAAAACATCATAGAGTGGAGAGGGGCATGATGAGCCAGGAGAAACATCATACAGTGTAGAGGGGCATGATGAGTCAGTAGAAACATCATACAGTGTAGGGGGGCATGATGAGCCATGAGTAAATTCATACAGTGTAGACTGGCATGATGAGTCAGGAGAAACAGTGTGAAGTTTAGATGAGCATGGTGAGCCAGGAGAAACATCATACAGTGTAGAGGGGCATGATGAGCCAGGAGAAACATCACGCAGTGTAGGGGAGCATGACTAGCAAGGAGACACGGTACATAGTTTAGATGAGCATGGCGAGCCAGGAGAAACATCATACAGCGTACAGGGGCATGATGAGTCAGGAGAAACGGTCCACAGTGTAGAGGAGCATGATGAGCCAGGAGAAATAGTGCACAAAGTAGAGGGGCATGATGAGTCAGGGGAAACAGTACACAGTGTGAAGGAGCATGATGAGTCATGAGAAACGGTCCACAGTGCAGAGGGGCATGATGACTCAGGAGAAACAGTGTGAAGTGTAGTTGAACATGGTGAGCCAGGAGAAATCGCATACAGTGCAGAGGGGCATGATGAATCAGGGGAAACGGTCCACAGTGTAAAGGAGCATGATGAGTCATGGGAAATAGTGCAGAATGTAGAGGGGCATGATGAGTCAGGGGAAACAGTACACAGTGTGAAGGAGCATGATGAGTCAGGAGAAACGGTCCACAGTGCAGGGGCATGAGGAGTCAGGAGAAACATCATACAGTGTAGAGGGGCATGAGGAGTCAGGGAACACGGTCCACAGTGTAGAGGGGCATGATGAGTCAGGAGAAACAGTAGACAGTGTGAAGGAGCATGATGAGTCAGGAGAGACATCACGCAGTGTAGGGGAGCATGACTAGCAAGGAGACACGGTACATAGTTTAGATGAGCATGGCGAGCCAGGAGAAACATCATACAGCGTACAGGGGCATGATGAGTCAGGAGAAACGGTCCACAGTGTAGAGGAGCATGATGAGCCAGGAGAAATAGTGCACAAAGTAGAGGGGCATGATGAGTCAGGGGAAACAGTACACAGTGTGAAGGAGCAGGATGAGTCAGGAGAAACGGTCCACAGTGCAGAGGCATGATGAGTCAGGAGAAACAGTGCGAAGTGTAGATGAGCATGGCGAGCCTGGAGAAGCATCATACAGTGTAGAGGGGCATGATGAGCCTGGAGAAGCATCATACAGTGTAGAGGGGCATGATGAGCCAGGAGAAACATCATACAGTGTAGAGGGGCATGAGGAGTCAGGAGAAACAGTGCGAAGTGTAGATGAGCATGGCGAGCCTGGAGAAGCATCATACAGTGTAGAGGGGCATGATGAGCCAGGAGAAACATCATACAGTGTAGAGGGGCATGAGGAGTCAGGAGAAACATCATACAGTGGAGAGGGGCATGAGGAGTCAGGGAAAACGGTCCAGAGTATAGAGGGGCATGATGAGTCAGGAGAAACAGTAGACAGTGTGAAGGAGCATGATGAGTCAGGAGAGACATCACGCAGTGTAGGGGAGCATGACTAGCAAGGAGACACGGTACATAGTTTAGATGAGCATGGCGAGCCAGGAGAAACATCATACAGTGTAGAGGGGCATGATGAGTCAGGAGAAACATCATACCGTGTAGAGGGGCATGATGAGCTAGGAGAAACATCATACAGTGTAGAGGGGCATGAGGAGTCAGGAGAAACATCATACAGTGTAGAGGGGCATGAGGAGTCAGGGAAAACGGTCCACAGTGTAGAGGGGCATGATGAGTCAGGAGAAACAGTAGACAGTGTGAAGGAGCATGATGAGTCAGGAGAGACATCACGCAGTGTAGGGGAGCATGACTAGCAAGGAGACACGGTACATAGTTTAGATGAGCATGGCGAGCCAGGAGAAACATCATACAGCGTACAGGGGCATGAGTCAGGAGAAACGGTACATAGTGCAGGGAGCATGATGAATTATGAAAAACACCAAACAATGAAGAGGAGCACAATCTTGGAACGTCCTGGTCCCCACTTCTCACAACTGGAGAGTTTGTGAATAATTATGATGATAAGCTAGATAAAGATTGCGACCCGTCAGAGTATAGGCAGCAGTAACACATGGTTCTGTAAATCGCAGGTATTAGGAGGAGAAATACAAGGCCATTGCTATGGCGATGGGAGGGAAAGATAAGCTTCTCCAACAGTGTTCTCTGTATTTCAAACACGAACTTCAATTTAAAACAAATCCGTAGGTTATAGGCAGACCACCAAAGCCACCCCCAATGCCCTGCACCGTCACCACCCCGCAGTCTGAGGAGCAAATAAGGGCCATTTCTTTCAACGAGGTCAACGATCTAAATCATCTCACACCATGCAAACCACACTTTGCGGTCCCATATCATTCTGCACAGTGCTTCGGATTTAGAGGAACACAAAAGCTCCCCCAATGCAGACCACCCCCTCGAATCGAATCCCCAAACCCCCGTCCCCTGCTCATGCTGTCCCTTCGGAAATAATTACTGGACTGCCAACTTTACTTTACTTCGGACACTGAGCCTCAGCACTGCTTCCTGTAGTGATATCCCCCAGGAGTGCTAGGGCAGTGTGATAGAGTAAATTGAGCGGGGACAAAAATATCACAAGTCGCATGACAGTGTGCTTGACCACCAATAACCTGGCGGAAATGTTGCCTGTCTATCGCCTGCTGTATGCTTTAAAAAAGAAAAAAGAAATAGTTTCCGTCAGAAATTCCCAGAAGTTACTTGTAAGACAATGCTGTAGCAGTGTTGTAAGATTAGGTACTTTATGCAGGTGAACAGGCACAAAATTATTATGAGGGCCAGAAAGAAACCCTCCCAGTGGTAGTGCGATCAGGGGGGAGAGTACTGGCTACATGGCAGGACCATACACTAGGTAACCTTGCATTCACCCGCTAGCCGAGGGCAGTCCTGAACCCCAAATGGTCCCAGAGGACAGACAGTGCGTTCAGTTCCATGCCAGGCCCCTGTGAACATGCAAGAATGTAGGCCAATGCCAGAGAACGTGACATCTGAGAGAAGGTGGGGGGGTGCTGGCTGTCACGACGCGGGAACACGTGACCTGACATGGAACTCTCATTCACAAAGAAACATGTATTCGTGATCTTGAATAGGGGGTCTGCAGGAGGCTAAACAAGGTCAATCCAACAAAAATAAAGCTGTCTACTTGGCCCCAAAATTGATGAAGTCTCTCCCCCCACCCCCCTCCAAAGATCCCTCTGAGTCAGGAGAGCAGTGGTGGGCTTTTTCCCATCGGCATCAATACTTTTATCCCTGTGAGGACACAAGGCCAGAGGAGAGGTTCCAGCAAAGGCACAGGAACTGGACACCCACCCAGCAGCCCTAATCACAGAAATAGTCTTCACCTGCCACCCACAGTCTTGGCGATGGGAAAGACCCACCAATCCTTGGCGTTTCTTGCAGGTTCTCGCATTGGTTGTGTAGGATGTGGGAGAAAGCCACCCCTCCCCTGCTCTTTGGTCATGGAGTGATGCTGCACATTTGTTTTATTAATGCAAAGATGAAGTTCATATTTTAGAAAGCTGTACAATATGAAACATGTGTGTTACAACTCATGTCCACTCCTTGCTGTTGTACAGCGACTACTGCTATAAAGCACGCGCATGAAACCGCCATTAGATGATTGCCATGAAAGCCACATAGTGACTAGCTACGGCGACATCCACACCCACTTTGGATTAGGAGGCGCCAAGTCCAGCAGTGGCAAGAAAAAGCACCTCCCAGTCACTAACAAAGGAGGGGGGGGGGACCTTCCACAAGCCATTGCTTGTTGTTCTGATTTCCACATATGATAATAAAGTCCTGTTGAATGGGAGGCGAGTCTCTCCAGAGGCATGGAACATTGGATTAGTCGGGCTCCCCTTTAGGTCCACCGATGTGTGGTGAATCAGGTAGGAAAGGACCCCATGGTTCCTGGTTGGTGACATTGGAAACCAAGATACTCCGTGGTCACGCAGTACAGCGTCAATGAAACGATTCCTCCGTTTCCCCTCCCAGTCCCGTAGCCGCGCCCAGTCCCATTGCCCCCCCCAGGATTCCAGAAGGATTCCTCCCAGTCCCGTAGCCCCGCCCAGTCCCGTTGCCCCTCCCAGGATTCCAGAAGGAATCCTCCCAGTCCCGTAGCCCTGCCAAGTCCCGTTGCCCCTCCCAGGATTCCAGAAGGATTCCTCCCAGTCCCGTAGCCCCGCCCAGTCCCATTGCCCCGCCCAGGATTCCAGATCAATGAGACTGCTTTGAAATTGCTTGAAGAACACAGGCAGAAAGAAACTGCAACTAACCCTGTTCTCAGGACACTACCAGAGAGGTGAAGATGTTGCAGCTCATTTAAGAGTTTGGGGGTGTGCCAATTTTTTGGTGGTAATTCCATTCGGCTACAACATTACTGCCAGTTTTACAGCACTGCCGGATTCCGCGTTTAGGTGTTAACCAGAAATGTACTTTCCGCAAGCTGCTGAAGGTAAATATTCCACGTTATCTCCAAAATAAATGACCGTCTACGGTAAATCCACATAATTCCTCGTGGAGCCGTTTGGATTAACAGCACCAAACTGGCACACAGAATGCAGTGAGTATGCTGGACAGAATGGCGGTGATCATATTTCCACAGAAATGCCAGAAAATCAGAAAGGCCCCCATTGTTGTTATCTGTGATTTTTGTCACAGGCAGGATAGCTCAGGGGCAACAAGCAAGTCGATGCAGAGCAACACAGGTTTGAATCCCGGGTCCGTGCTTAGAAGCCTCTTCTGTATTCAGCGCATTATAAATAACCAATTATATGATATGATAGTTTATTCATATAGCGCCTATACACAATGTGTTTCAAAGCGCTTCAAGACAAGGGAAAATACAATGACATTCTTACAGGCTATGAACAGTAAGGATGTGAAATTAACTATCGTACTCGACCTGAATGACATTCTTACAGGCTACGAACAGTAAGGATGTGAAATTAACTATCGTACTCGACCTGACAACATTTCAGATAGTGCTGGAGAGGTGGTGGGGAGGAACAAAACAGTAATGGGAGGGTGAAGGAAACAGACGAGGTTGCTATCATATTAGGTCCAGGGACAATTCTGATAGTGTAAGTGCATAGAAGAAAGTAAGGGGAGGAGATAGGAAAAGGGAGAAGGGAAAGGAGGAGAGAACAGAGAGTAAGCAGTCAAAAAGAGTGGAGAAGCAAGAGTGCAGGGTAGAAGAATCAAGCAAAACAGGCAACACCTGTGTTAATGACCATCTTCTTTGAGTGCTACTAATCATAATACGCTAGAGAGGGCAGAGAGTCGGTGGGCTATGGTCTGCACTTAATTGTGCATCCTTAATGTGGGTGGTCTTCAAGAGCAAGAGCATAGAATGGAAAGCCATCAGCTCAGAAGATGAAGTATAACTACCTTACTCATCTCAAGTGAGAAGTGACGCTCCGCCAAACTATCCTTCTGCCCACCCAAAGTTCATGCAGGTCTTTACTGCTGCCAAGGCTATTACATCTGACTTCAGGAGGAGCCTTGATGTGCCCCATGTTGAACACATAACATTTGTTAAAACAAACCAGTATTCCATTGAGGAACACTATGACACGCCAACTAGCCACAGCCAACATACCAGCTTGAATGCTGAGGACCTGTGTACTGCTTTGACTCACACACGAACACATGGAGCAGAGTTGTTTATTGGTTCTTGTGGTTGTGAAATGGCTTTCTGGTGCCTGCTGTTTGGTGAGGTCTGATTGTCATATCATGATGTGATAGATTAGCATTCCTGCTGCTTTTGTACTTTCCTCAAGTCCTGTTCTTAGGTCCAGGAGTTGTGGCAAAAGCTATCTCTCTTGAGAACCAAAAGCCACTTACATGAAAGGTTTTTGGGTTATCTACACTACATCACTGCGCGCAGTATGACCATTTTTGAGCTCTCACTATTACCAGAAATCTTTCAACATTAGAATCTTTTGGTTTCTATCTGCTACCTGAGATCTGCCAATATGAGAAACGTTTGGGTCTTCTCACTACCAACTTCAGCATGTTTTGGGTTCCCTACCAGTACACGAGGGAGACGCAGACATAACGCAGATTTAGGGGGCTCTCTCGAGATGGAGACCACTACAGTACTCTATATATCCAAAATACTTACTGAAACGAAAACAAGATGTAATCTGCCTATATACATCTCAGTATTACAAGTCCCCAAAGGCATTCACTTTCAATCACAAAGTCTTCCTCTAAACACTATGATCATCCAGAAGACGCTCAGCATTCTAGCATGCATGCTTGGCATTGACTACTCTGTAGGCATCACTCATTTCTCACTGGTACATTTTACATAATGCAGATATAGTCAACATTTGATTTTCTCCTGCATCAAGGCAAGTGTGATATCCAAGAAAGTAAAGGGACACATGTGTATTTATTCATTGTGTTGCGTTTGTAAAACCTTTCACAGAACATAAGCTTAAGTCATTTGACATTTTTTTAAGAATAGCTCTACTTAAATCCTTCTCTATCAATGATTTACTCTATATAATAACAACTTTCAAACTAATCCATTACCCTAAGGTCGCAGTGCTTAAAATTCGTAGCTAAAACCATCATCTAAATCATTTAATTAAAATCAACTTAAGAATCAAATGTCCCACGTTGAAAAATGACTCTACCTACATCGTCCACCACGAGCAATGCTACTGAGACTAGTCTATACAATAGCAGCTTTGAAATGTCATTCATTTCCTTAAGTTCACAGTGATAATTTCATTAATGCAATTGCGTAAGAAACATACGTGTCTAAAATCATCATCTTAATCAAAAACATACATATCTAAACACATCTTGATCATAAAAACAGCCTAGAAATCAAATGTTCCATGCAGAACTGTCTATGTAGATTCTTTTTATACACATCTAAAAACATCCTCTTAATTATTTAATTCAAAAGCAACCTACAAATCAAGTGTCTGATACAAACTGTCAATGTGGTTATTTTCAGGCAAGATCAAGTTGATGTATCTGATTACAGCTAAAGAAAGCTTATCCCGTGGGCTGATCAGCAAGCACTGCCCCATTCTCTCCCACAAGCTAATCCCCGTCTTTGTCATGTAGCCTTAGAAAGGGATTAAACACGGTTCAGACAGAGCCCTATGCAATCATTAGATGGCTGAGCGTCTCAATGCGACGGCCGCAGAAGCAGCATAAGCTTCCCTGTCTCAGAGTTGTGGCTCTTGCGCTGAGCACATCGAGAGTAGGGGACAAGTTAAGCTTCTTTCTTAGCAAAGCCCTTCGACAAGTCCTAGCCAAGATACGGCTGCAAGGTTTTATATGCCTTGACATCCAACTGAAAGTCTTCCAACACCTTATGTCGCACCGGCATCCTCTGTTTGCAATACAATCTTGCTCGATTTATTCTTTTTCTTTACCCTAAATTGGTGGTCCACTAACTCCACTTCACAGGACTCACCTTCAGACAATAATAGTTGAGTTGTAGCAACCCATGTGTTTAAGGTTTTGCAAGAATGACTAGTCCACAGATCGATCAATACTAGAAAGAAAGTACTCTCTGGTGAAACCATTACTGATCTCAGCAGCAACAGGGGTCACCATTCAATAGTCGCATGCCGGGAAACTAACCCTTTTTCGTGGTCAATTGTCCCAAAGGGGGTCCGTGGTGGGAGACGTAGCACGTTCTTCCAAATTCGCACTTCTAACATTGTCCAATTCCAACCCTCATACACATTGTCTGCGCCATGGATAATACTCAGCACAATTTTCTGGGGGCACATTGTCAATACCGGTCTCTATAAAAATGTAAACACTTGTGTATAGGCGCGTTATAAATGCCATATCATATCATATAATATCGTGCCTCCTATCCTTTATTCTGAACTGAGCGGTGTGAGGAACCTGAGGGCATCCTGTCTTCTTTTATGGCTGTATCTTCCCCTAGGGTGGCCAGGGTAAGGCCATCACTCTTGGCGCCTGACTCTGTGGTGGATATGCAAGGGAGGATCACCTGGGTGGAGGAGACTTGGGGAGTGGGAAGGAGACATCCTTACGAGAGACATGGTGTCCCCCATTTCCTGTCCCTAACCAACCATCTATCCCTCAAGCCTTTATGGGTTTTTGTCAGTCCTTTCCCTGTTCTGCCTTTAAAACATTCCCCAAGAAACCCCAGTTAGGTACTGGGATGTGGAAGAGACCAGCTAGAGAGACACATCCTCATTTTGTTAACACACACACATAGAGGCATCAGTTGTGAACTGAGACGAGGAGGAGGTTATCAAGAATTAAGTCGGACTACCGTTTCAATAGTGAGCAGTCTAATCCTTTTTGGACCAATAAAGGCGTCAGGAACTTTAAAAGCCAGACTTATTGTGGAAATTGAAACAGCTGTGGAAACAGGGCCACGGACTGCTGAGTGTAAGCAGACCCCTCTTGAGAAGCAGCGTGGCAAGCGGAGCACTTGAAACCCTTGGATACATGCAGAGTGTATGCGTCGGGAAGTGGAGCTGAGAGACTCTGGAGGCTGGTGGCGGACCGCTAAAGGGAGACCGGCGTGACTGAGCAAAGCGATTGTGTGAATCCCGAGCTGCAGGAGGAGCATCGCTGGGCGAGCAAAGTCACGGAAACCCACTGGGAGACTAAGCGAGGTACTGCAAGTGAAAGAGAGAACTCGTAGTGGCAGAGGACCTCGCAGGAAAGCCATAAGCTCCGACCAGTGAGTGTACCAAGAAGGGGAACACCGGCTGTCAGGCAAACACGCAAATCGAGCAATGAACATTGATTTGAATAGAAGCAAGCAGATTTGTGAATACCGATTTGAATGAAAGCAAGTTTAAGCACTTTGGAATACCGATAGGATTGAAGGCAATGTTTCCACATAGTCCGGAGTAAAAGAAAGTTTGTGAATCTGTCTGATACAAGGAACTGTATTATCTGAGAATCCAAGCATTGGCATTGGCCACGATAATTCAAATAACTGTATTATCTGAGAAAAGAAGCATTGGCAAAGGCCACAATAATTCAAAGAACTGTATTATCTGAGAAAACAAGCATTGGCACAGGCCAAGTGAATTCAAAGAACTGTATTATCTGTGAAAACAAGCATTGGCAAAAGTCAAGAGAATTCAAAGAACTGTATTATCTGAGACAACAAGCATTGGCAGAGGCCAAGAGAATTCAAGGAACTGTGTTATATGGGAAATCAAGCATTGGCAGAGGCCAAGAGAATTCAAAGCACTGTATTCTCTGAGAAACTAAGCATTGACAAAGGCCAAGAGAATAAAAATAACTGTAGTATCTGAGAATACAAGCATTGGCAAAAGTCAAGACAATAAAAAAATGTATTATCTGAGAACAAAAAAGCATTGTCAAAAGTCAAGAGAGTTCAAGGCACTGTATTGTATGAGAAAATAAGCATTGACAGAGACCAAGAGAATAAAAAGAACTGTATCATCTGTGAAAACAAGCATTGGCAAAAGTCAAGAGAATTCAAAGAACTGTATTATCTGAGAAAACAAGCATTGGCAAAAGCCAAGAGAATTCAAGGAACTGTATTATCAGAGAAAACAAGCATTCGCAGGGGCCACGAGAATTTAAAGAACTGTATTATCTGAGAAAAAAAGCATTGGCAAAAGTCAAGAGAATTCAAATAACTGTATTATCTGAGAAAACAAGCATTGGCAGAGGCCAGGAGAATTCAAGGAACTGTATTATCAGAGAAAACAAGCATTCGCAGGGGCCACGAGAATTCAAAGAACTGTATTATCTGAGAAAAAAAGCATTGGCAAAAGTCAAGAGAATTCAAAGAACTGTATTATCTGAGAAAACAAGTATTGGCAAAAGTCAAGAGAATTCAAGGGACTGTATTGTATGAGAAAACAAGCATTGGCAGAGGCAAAGAGAATTGAAAGAACTGTATTATCTGAGAAAACAAGCATTGGCAAAAGCCAGGAGAATTCAAGGAACTGTATTATCAGAGAAAACAAGCATTGGCAGAGGCCAAGAGAATTCAAAGAACTGTATTGTCTGCGAAAACAAGCATTGACAAAAGTCACAGAGAAATCAAAGAACTGTATATCTGAGAAAACAAGCATTGGCAAAAGCCAATAGATTTCAAGGAACTGTATGTTATGAGAAAACAAGCATTGGCAAAATTCAAGAGAATTCAATGAGCTGTATGTTATGATAAAACAAGCATTGGCAAGAGCCAGGAGAATACAAGAAAGTGTAACAAGTACATGGTGACAAACCAAGCCATTGTAGAATCTAAGGAGGGTGCGACATATTGTTGAAGCAGTGGCTCAGTGTTGATGGAAAAGCAGCATGTAAGGTGTATCAGTTGTGGGACCTATAATGTGTGGACCGTGTGGTCCAACAACTGTGCCTAGATGTTACGTTCACCTGGTATCCACAGGGACACCACCCAGCCGAGTTACTCGCTGGTATGCTTCTCAGCTTTGCCCTGATGTGGTCTGCGGGGAAAGTTCTGCCTTGTGGTAGAATTAGGCATGCTCTCCGTCCTGCCTTCTTTGCAGGGGTGCGTTGTCTTTCTTGGGCGAGTGCGGTCCAGTTACTTCACTGACGCCGACCCATTTAATATTGTTCAGGTAGGTCTTATTGCTGTTCTTCAGTTTTGCTGCTATCCTGCATGCCTTTCTTTGTTTAAAATGTCTCTTTTTTCTCCATTAGGTATGCAGAGCTTCAGCGGGGCGAACTGGCTTGGTTGAGCCCCGCTGGTAAATGATGGTGCATTAAGAGCGCTATGATGTGGTAAGTAAGCGCTATGCGCAGCACTGCAAAGTCTTGCCTTTGCTAACCAGTGTTTTCCTTCCTTGTAGGTCGATGTGTTCTTCAGCGCGAGTGGAATGTCTGGAGTGGTGCCTGCCGAGAGGCGACCAGCCAGGTAAGCCTTTTGAGCAGTTCTTAATTTGTAAATGTCTCTACTCCTTTCTTTAATGTTGCCTCTATCTTCCTCTTTCAGGTCGTTCTGCCCGTGGGGCGTGCAGATTCGAGGAAGCTGTTCTCAGTAGCTGAGAGTGGCTAAAGAAGAAGACTGCAGGTAAGATGCTGCTGCTAATGATGTTCCTTTTGTCTCCTTGCAGGTTCTGCTTCTCCGGGGTTCGAAGGAATAGCTGGACACAGTGAGCGTCACGTTGCAAGCTGCAAAGTAACGCGAAGCGTGTTGTGTTGCTCGGGTGTGGTTTAAATAGCCCCAACAAAATAGTCCAGGTAAAGTAGTCCCTAGGCTACCACACCCAAAACACTAGACCGCATAGCTTGGTTCTTAGGAACCAAGCTATGTGGATGCCTCCATGTTGGCTGACAATACAATAAAGTAGTTCCCAAGCACATTGTTTTTCATGGTGTATGAGCCTGGCACCATAGGTGCCAGGACTGGCCCCACGAGGGCTTTTGAAGAGGATGCCAGGCTCTAGAGGCCCGAGTCCTGACTCCACCTGGCCAATGGGTTTGCCAGAGTGGGTTTTGGGCGAGGGTAGTGACAGCACTCCCCCTAAGGCTCCTCCCATGGTGTTCCTTCTGTCTGGCCCAGGTTTGGTTTGGAAGTTCCAATGGAATTTCCTGATTAGACATGGTGCGTGGACATTCTCACTGGGCTCCCAGGATCTATCTTGTGGTCCAACTCCTTTCCAATCGACGAGATAATATAGCTTGGTCCTAGAGTATTCAGAGTCCAAGATATCTTTGACTTCGAATTCTGGTTCTCCGTCAACAAGTATGGGCATAGGTGGTGTCCCAATCCGTGTGTCGTGTTGCATTGGTTTCAGAAGGGACACATGGAATACCGGGTGGATGTGTAGAGTAGGTGGTAAATCCAGTTTTCACGACTAAGAATCTGGGATGAAAGGTCCGGGTTCCCTTAATGGGTTGGAATTTAGCGGCTAACCAAACTTTGTCTCCTACTTGATAATCATGGGCCTTTTTCCGGTGTTGGTCGGCGAATCTCTTTTGTTTTTCTTTGGCATGAATAAGGTGTTCCTTTGCCCTTTTGAAAGCCTGAGTAATGGTTGTGTGTAGAGTGTTTACCGCTGGCATTTCCATGCTGGCTGGAAGGTCTAGTTCAGAGGTACGTGGATGTCTGCCATAAAGGGTATAGAAGGGCGTTTGTCCCGTGCTTGAATGCAAAAAATGGTTATATGCATATTCGGCTATCCATAGTAGGTCTTTCCAATTCCTTTGTTTGTGGTGCAGCATGCACCGTAAATATTGCTTGCGTGTCTGATTGGTTCTCTCGGTTTGGCCTTCCGTTTGGGGATGGTGACTGGTAGATAGCTGAACGTCGATCTGTGCCATTGCACAACATTTTTTCCAGAAGTTTAAAACAAACTGGCTGCCTCGATCAGAGACCAGAACCGAAGGGAAGCCATGTAGCTTAACAACGCCTTCCAGGAACACTTTTGCTAAAGTGGCTGCACTTCGGAGGCCTTTGAGAGGAATATAATGGGCCATCTTCGAGAATAAGTCCACAACTACAAGGATGGTTTTGAACCCTTGGCTTGGAGGTAGATCAGTGATGAAGTCAAGGGAAAGAGTGTGCCATGGAACTGGAGGAATGTCCAATATTTGTAAGAGACCAGATGGTTTTTGTTTCTGTGATTTATTTTGTGCGCAGACACCGCAGGACTGAATATACTGAATGATGTCTTTACACCAGGTAGGCCTCCAAAAGTTCTCTTTCACCTTAGCTAGGGTTTTGGCAGTCCCAGGATGCCCTTCAATCAGTGAATTGTGATAGTTTGAAATAATATGCTGTTGTATTTCCTGCTTGGGTACATATAGGCGATCCCTAAAAAAGGGTAGATGGTCCTTGATGTTATATTGTTCTCCTTGAGTTTGCCATGTGAGGTAGGCATCAGGATTCATTGTCCATTGGATTTCTTTTCGTAGTTCTGCTCCTGTTAAGGCTGTCGTGATACCCAAGAGTTTGTCTTCAGGTATAATAGGTACTGGGTCTGGAGTTGTATATACTATTTCATCTATGCCCATGCGAGATAAGGCATCCGCCTTTCCGTTTCTGACTCCTGGTCAAAATGTGATTACATAACCATATTCGGTGAAGAAAAGGGCCCACCGTAATTGGCGCGAGGACTGGGCCTTGGCTGTTTTGAGATATTGCAGGTTTCGGTGGTCTGTGATGACTGTAATGGTGTGTCTGGCCCCCAGAATGTAGTGCCTCCAGGTTTTAAAGGAAGATTTGATAGCCAGGAGTTACTTGTCCGTGATGGCATAATTAATCTCTGGAGGTGAGAACTTTTTCGACCAGAAGGCCACAGGTTGTAGCTGGCCGGTTTCCGGGTCTCTCTGTGAAAGGACAGCCCCCATTGCAAGACTGGACGCAGCAGTTTCAACAACATAAGGGAGGTCTGGACGAGGCTGTCGCAGGATTGGAGCGGAGGTAAACCTTCGTTTAAGTTCCTGAAAGGCTTCTTCTGCTTCTTTGGTCCAAGCAAACTTTTATTGTTTTTTCATAATAGTAATGTGATTGGGTGCACAACCTGAGAGAAGTCTGGGATGAACCGGCGGTAGAAGTTTGCAAAGCCCAGCATGCTTTGTACCCCTTTCAGAGACATCGGTGAAGGCCATTTCAGAATGGCATCTACCTTGTGCACGTCCATTCTGATGCCTCCTGGAGTAAGGATAAAACCAAGAAATTCTACTTCGGTGATGTGAAAAAAGCATTTTTCAAGCTTTGCAAACAAGCGATGTTGACGGAGCTTGGTGAGGACTGAACGAAAGTGCCTGACATGATCTTGTTCTGAGGCTGAGTATACTAAGATGTCGTCTATGTACACTAAGGCACACACATCAATTAACTCCCTTAAGACGTCATTCATGAAATATTGGAATGCCGAAGGAGCGTTGCATAACCCGAAGGGCATGACTTGATATTCAAACAAGCCGTACTTAGTACGGAAGGCAGTTTTCCATTCATCTCCTTTTCTGACTTGGACCAGGTGGTACGCTCCTCGAAGGTCCAATTTGGTATAAATCTGGGCATCTTTAACTTGGTCTAGCATCTCAGGGATAAGTGGCAAGGGGTAGTGGTTCTTCACGGTGATCTGGTTCAATGCGCGGTAGTCAATACAGGTTCTCAAGTCTCCTTCCTTTTTCGGTACGAAGAACAAAGGACTGGCTGCGGGGGGACTTCGAAGAACGGATAAATCCGTTTGCAAGGTACTGGTCTAAATAGGATTTCAAATTAAGGTTTTCTGGTTCTGTGAGATCGTAGATCCTGCCGCAAGGGATTTGTGCACCAGGAACAAGGTCGATCTGACAGTCAAAGGGCCTGTGTGGCGGCAATTTATTGGTTTGGTCCTTTCGGAAAACATCCTGGAAATCATGGTATTCACTTGGCAAGGTATTAGTTGCTCCAATGGTTGATACTGTCGCTCCGTTAGTCATGGGGATACAGATGTCGGGTTTCTCCTCTTGGTAATAGCAGTCAGGGGAGCAGTCACCGGGGAAGGTTAATTTTCGTGCCCGCCAGTCTATCAAAGGGTTGTGAGCAACCAACCATGGCATCCCTAGTATTAGCCTGAACTGAGGTGCCTTGATGAGATCGAATGAAATAGACTCCCGATGTCCGTCCTGGCACAGAAAGGTTACCCTGGCTGTGCACTGGGTTACTGGTCCGGAAGCGATTTCTGTCCCATCCACGGTGGTTACCTTGTCCATAGTTGGCTTAGAACACAAAGGAAGCCCCATCTCTGCTGCCAGTTCTTGATCAATATAATTTCCAACTGCTCCGCTATCGATGTATGCTTCAACGGCATGCATTCTTGATGACTGTTGGTGGTTAATTAAGATCACTGGTATTTCAAAGTGCGAGGTCAGCAACTCTTTCTTCTCACTCAACAAACTGACCTCTACGTTAGTCGAACTTGGTAGTTTTCCGATTCCTTAGCTTCATCCTTCTCTGTGACCCGACTGTTCTTCTTGGGCCGTTTTACTGGACAGTCCTTCAGGAAATGTCCTGGTTTCCCACAATACAAACAAAGCTGTTGTTGTCTTCTTTTGTCCCGCTCTTGTTTTATTAATGGAGGCCGTATCCCTCCAATCTGCGTAGGTTCTACAGCATTTTCAGGTACACAGGATGTGTTTTCCCTTGGTCAAACATACACGGTCCGAGGGTCCGTCTTAGACCGGTCTGCCTTTCGGTCCTGCAACCGGTGGTCTAGCTGCATGACCAGATTTATGAATTCTGCACAGTCTCTGGGTGGATCAACCACCTGGGCTAAGACGTCCATTAATTTGCCTCGTAAGCCTCGATGGAATAACGTGGTTCTTTTGTTTTCTGGCCACCTAGCTTCGGCAACCAGTCTATTGAAGGTAGCAATGTACGTTAACAAGTCCTGATTCCCCTGTCGGAGGGACAAGAGTTCATTGTCTACTGCTTGTTCCTAGGTATGGTGAGCAAAAAGTGTTTCCATTTCTCTCTGGAATGCCCCAAAGTCATGTGATAGAGGATCGTCATGGGTTACCAACGGCACCGACCAATCTGCTGCACTACCACTCAGGTATGATAAGACAAAAGCTGCCCGAGCTTGGTCGTTTTGAAATGCTCCAGGCCTACAAAGAAAATGAAGGCAGCACTGATTGATGAATGCCGCATACTTCCGTGGGTCGCCTGAGAACCTTGCTGGTGGTGCCTGGGGCACTGTTCCAGGTAACGTGATCTGTACCGGAGTGGGTGGTATGACAGAGTTTTGCATCGTTGGATTGCTTCCAGGCAGAGGCGTCTGTCCTGCCTGTGATTGCAAGTATTGCCTGCTAATCTCTTCAGTGCGTTCTTTGGTCACTATTAGGTCTCTCCGAAGGGAATTAGTCTCTTGTCGGGCAGAATGAATCTCAGCACGAAGCTCTCCTAGTAATTGGGCCAATTGGTCCATTTCTGATGTCTCCATGGCGCCCAGGTGGATTTTTTATGGTAGGCTTTGTGTTCTGTTACGCTCACCTGGTATGCACAGGGACGCCACCCAGCTGGGTTACTCGCTGGTATGCTTCTCAGCTTTGCCCTGATGTGGTCTGCGGGGAAGGTTCTGCCTTGTGGTAGAATCAGGCGTGCTCTCCATCCTGCCTTCTTTTCAGGGGCGCGTTGTCTTTCTTGGGTGAGTGCGGTCCAGTTACTTCACTGACGCCGGCCCGTTTGATATTGTTCAGGTAGGTCTTATTGCTGTTTTTTAGTTTTGTTGCTATCCTGCATGCCTTTCTTTGTTTAAAATGTCTCTTTTTTCTCCCTTAGGTATCCGCATCTTCAGCGTGGCGGACTGGCTTTGTTGAGCCCCACTGGTAGATGATGACGCATTAAGAGCGCTATGATGCAGTAAGTAAGCGCTATGTGCAGCGCTGCAAAGTCTTGCCTTTGCTAACCGGTGTTTTCCTTCCTTGTAGGTCGCAGTGTTCTTCAGCGTGAGTGGAATGTCCGGAGTGGTGCCATCCGAGAGGCGACCAGCCAGGTAAGCCTTTTGAGAAGTTCGTAATTTGTAAATGTCTCTACTGCTTTCTTTAATTTTACCTCTATCTTTGTCTTTCAGGTCGTTCTGACCGCGAGGCGTGCAGATTCGAGGAAGCTGTTCTCAGTAGCTGCGAGTGGCTAAAGATAAAGACTGCAGGTAAGATGCTACTGCTAATGATGTTCCTTTTGTCTCCTTGCAGGTTCTGCTTCTCCGAGGTTCGAAGGAATAGCTGGACACGGTGAGCGTCACGTTGCAAGCTGCAAAGTAACGCAAAGCGTGCTGTCTTGTTCGGGTGTGGTTTAAATAGCCCCAACAAAATAGTCCAGGTAAAGTAGTCCCTAGGCTACCACACCCAAAACACTAGACCGCATAGCTTGGTTCTTAGGAACCAAGCTATGTGGATGCCTCCATGTTGGCTGACAATACAATAAAGTAGTTTCCAAGCACATTGTTTTTCATGGTGTATGAGCCTGGCACCATAGGCGCCAGAACTGGCCCTATGAGGGCTTTTGAAGAGGATGCCAGGCTCTAGAGGCCCGAGTCCTGACTCCACCTGGCCAATGGGTTTGCCATAGGGGGTTTTGGGCGAGGGTCATGACACTAGACAAAGTGCACCCCTGTATGCTAAAGCCACTAAAAGCACCCAATAAGAAGTTTGTGTTAGGACTGCAAAGAGCTTTTATGTGATATTGAAGTCAAGAAACTTAATTACATTTGTGAACTAGTGAAAAGTACAACTGGTGAAAAGTAATAATATCAGACAAGTGGCGAAGTGTCCCAAGGAATTGTGCTTTTCAAAAACTGGAATATTTGAACCCTTGGGGAAGGGGAACCCCTGTGCCCTATGAACTATTTGAACTCTTGTGGAAGGGAAAGCTGATTACAAGCCAGGAGCTGGAAGAAACTCTGAACTTTTATTTGAACACTACTTATTTTGATGCTGACATCCCTACATTGTATAAATTTAGACTTTAAGGTAAGTATAGGTTTTGGACACAGTTAAACATTTGCATTGGACTGCCTGTCAAAGACTTTCCTTAGTTACCTTTAGGGAGGGAAATGCCACCTTTGCATAGGGCAAGTTAGGCATTATTCCATCCTGCAATTTTAGTTAATAAAAGTTTGTCGTCCAAACTTGAACCTGTTCTCTGTGTCTGCTTCATGATGCCTTCACAGCGGCTAGACTTCTCGTTGCAGATTTTAACAAATCATTCCGTGACAAATGAGAACTGTTATCATGGAAATGAACACTGAGGTATTTAAAACTATTAACAATGCCAAGGACTTGATAATTGATTGTCCAATTGTACCCAATCCTTCTCTCCCTTTTCAAAGGATTTGGTATTAAAACCTTGGATTTGGAATATTGAGATGGAATATAGAGAGAGGGATGTCTGAGGAGATGAGAGCATCCAAGGTGCGTCCAGCAGTGTGTGTCGGACCAGAGGGTAGAATGGAGAGAGAGAGTCAAAGAGGCTTGCGAAGAGCCCAGTGGAAGGGCCAGAAGCATCCAGGTGGATGTTGAGGTCCCTGAGGAGGAGAAGTTGAGATGTAGAGGCAAGGAGAGATGTGGAGAGGTTATCCCACTCTGAGAGGAAGAGGGCAGCCTGGCCATGTGCCCTATAGATGGTGGCACAGTCAGAGAGAAGCCAGGAGAGATAAAGAGCCTGCAGACTAGGCATTTAGAAGGAGTAGGGCTGCGTAGGAATGCAGAGGCAGGGACCCACTCTGAAATGATGATAGCTACTCCCCCACCGGATCGCTTGGTTCTGGGCACAGAGAGGATCTTGTAGCCATCAAGGAGGAGAGTGTCAAAACTCATGACAGAGGTGGCCGTGAACCATGTCTCAGTGGTATACAGTGAAAATAACAAAAAATAAATAACAAATTACTTTGGTCAGTGAATCAAAAATAACTAAAAAATATCAAATTTTGGGGTAAAACTATATATGGGGGTGGGGTAAGGGATTAAAAAGGGGGTCTATGGTGCGGTGGGGTAATAATGCTAGTGAAACTGGGGGCTTTTTTCATTATTTTCTAATTCACTAAAAATATTTTAGTTATTAGTAAATTCATTATAAACACATGGAAGCATCTCAGTGAGAGCGAGGACACCAGGTCAAGCTCTTTCAGGAGGTGGCAGATGTCAGAGGAGTGTTTGACAGCAGAACGCGATTTGAGAGTGGCAACGTTGAGCGGGTTGCCACATTTGAAAGACTTCCAGGGAGGGACTTGGGCTTGAGGTACAACCGGTGGAAGTGGTAGGGGTACCCAAGAGTGGGCAGAGGTGATAGCAGGTGGTGGCTAGGTAGCCAGAGAGGAAGGAGGTGGAAGAGGCGCCAGAAAGGTGCTAGTAGGAGTAGCGGGAGAGGGAAGGAAGTCGATAAGATTCGGGAGACGCCTATCAAAAAGGAGTAGATTGGGCTGAGGGCCCTGGACCAAGATGTTAGTCCAGAAATTACCCTAAATCATGTATGGTATGTCTATTATTTTGGCTAGAAACCAATCGCATCATGTGACAAACATCACAAACACAGAATCTTCACTGTAACCAGAGGGCGTCCATTTTGTGTAATATCCACCATTTGCTTTTTTCTTGTCTATCAAATGCTTTGCAAAACGTATTCTATGCTTGAAGCTCATACACGGTGTGAGGCCTCGGTCTACATGTTGGATCTTAGTACAGGCAGGAATGTCAGATGTTACAGAAATACATTGTTTTCCTCCCTTAAAAAGTCATTGGAGGCAAACAGAAACTGCTCCTAATCAGCAGCCCAGGTGCCGGCTGCCTTGCAGGCTCTGTAAGCAATATACAGTTAAAGCGTGAATTATATCCTTTTTACGGTACTCCTTCACAGAGACTGGTATTTTCTGCCTTAGAACTGCTAGAACTGTCTGACCCTTGGTTCACGAATAGAAACACATAGATAACGTGCTAAGGAATGTTTTTCTCCTACAAACATGATATTCCTGTGGAACTAAGAGCTTTATGTTCTCCATAACGAAGAAGCTGTCTCTGCTACTGTTGCTAGAATAAGTATATTTAGACTGATTAAGAAACTTGTCAGAACGTGTCATAATTGTCATGATTGTCAATCACTGAACCCTAGCCTAAAAGATACATTATGGGCCGTTTGAATTGCCTTCATGAGATGTGTATAAATATTGTTGCTTGAACGTTGCTCGCTCTTTTGCGTCTCACAAGGTCTGGGTACTCACACATTGCGAGACGTTAGACCTTACTTTGAAATAAACCAGATTTCTTGGCAAATCGAACCTCATGTCTGTCATGTCTCTAGTATATGGTTATTGTGCCTAAGTTTCCATATGCAGAGTCTTTATGGACTAGCAAAAATGCGCCCGAATAGGGAACTTCCCCCTTTTTTCGGGATCGAAAGGTGTGCTGGGCAACCCTGTAGAAGTGATGAGAGACTCCTTTGCAGATCTGTACACAGCCGATCCCTGATCAACGAGCAGTGCCCAGAGATCATCGAGGCGAGAGTCCTGAAATGAGGCAGATTGAGCCAGACACACAGTCACGACGATTCTTGGTTGCGTCTGTATACAGACGAATTGTGTCCTGAGGGACGAGGTGATTGATCAGGTGAGTCATGCCTCGATTCTTAAACATCCTGATATTGATTAAGAGTTGCTCTTGCAAGATCAAACGCCCAGGGTAAGAAAAGGGTAAGGTCTAATCATGCCTGGGAAATTGTCTTCCTGCCTAGTGGGATTTTTCCACTGCGGTAGACAATCTTTGAATACTGGCCAGGTCGCGCCACCCGCATTTCATGTATGTGAAATGTGGTGTAGGGGCAGTAATGTTTAATGCAATTTGGCATAGGCAGACCATACATGTAGTAGAATTACAGTGGACTAATGATGGGAGCTTTGAATTGGCACACATAGAACACTTAGAATCAGTATTTCTACGCAAGAAGGCCAGACCAGCGGCGTTCAACGTCATAAGAGACTGGAGGAAGGGAGCTAATCTCCTTCTGAGAAGTAGAGAGAAACATGCACGTAGACATAAAACAAATGCAGAGAAAGCGCTAGAGCTTGATCGAAATCAACAGACAGAGGATCTTAGGAGAATGGACAGGGCTTTCCAACTAGGTGTACAGAAAATATATCCACAACAACAATTGCATTCATCAGATGAGTTAATAAACAAGATATTGAATGAGCGTAGAAATGAACATCAAAATACTGACTCAGTAGTTACGCCTCCTCCTCCTTCCTAAATACCTCCTCCCAATCCTGTTATTCCATCTGCATCCCCTGTGCCCTTGACATCATTTCCTCCACCACCGTCAGAGCATGAATTAGCAGCCGCTCTAGCAGGCAGATCTACAGAGATGGGGTCTGCGCCAGGAAGCAGTAGAGTTACTCGTAGTACGGTTAGCGAAAACAGGAAAGAGGATCTGAAAATCTGGGCAAAAACGTATATTAAAGGTGGCGATGAAGCAGCTGTGCAACTTTCGATATCCGATTATAGAGGCCTTGGTGAACAGCAGGTATTGTTAGAATGCATGGGGAAGTATCTTGAGAAAATATGGAGTGAATTGACTGACACATTGCCGCCGCAAGAGTTGCCTGATTTTGGTGTCCTTTCCCGCTTACGAGATAATGGTATGAAAGTACGAGAACACGTAGGCCGATTATTTGCATTTAAGTACGAGCTTGACCGCATATGTCATATGTTCAGAAACAATTTTTTCCACCGTTGAAACTTGTTAGTGAAGAGATGAGAATTAGTACGCGAGAGGCGCTTAGATGGATTTCAGATGCCGCCATTTCCCTAATTGAAGTGCATGATACATTTAGTCAGTATACATCGGATATGCAGAGAAAGGTATTGCAGGTCATGGTTGAGTATTTGCAAGATGAATATATGAAGAATAAGACATGTTGTCCCGCTGATCTAATGATTTATAAAAGAGCATTTTCACCTGAAACTAGAATAACTGCCTTTTCTCTTGACTAAGCTTTATTGCTTAGTAAACGAGCAGATGTAGACATGCCTAGTTTGCAATTACCCATGAGGGAAGTGCCTCCTACATTTGTCCCGAAAGTAGAAACTGCTGCCGCTGGCGGAAACCCAGCGCAGATGATAGAAGCCCATTATACCACGCAGTTGTGCATGGCCCTTTTTCTAGACAGGAGGTAAATAATATCAGACAGACGATCACTGATATTAGAAAAAAACCTGTCAGGTTTTTATAAGGAAATTGAATCTGTTTTGAACTCATCTGACTTTACATTGAGCAACATTGATTTATTGTTTCCCGTAATTCTTCCGGTAGACATATGGAAACATGTTAGAAATATAGATGCTTTGACTATGTTTGGTGATACATGGGAGAATTTGATTAGAATTGATGGTGAGAGAAAGGCTGGAGAAAAACCGCTGCCAGTCATGTTGGCTTTACCAGCGCAAATAGTACAGAAATTGAAAACTTTGGTACCTGAGAAGAGAACATTTGGGATAAATTGACTGCTTGTTTACAGGGAAAAGATGAAGGAGCGACAGATTATTTTAATCGATTTGAGGAAGTATTTGCAGACCTTAGTGGTCAAGACTTAAGTACTGAACCCGGGAAGAGATTGTTTGTTGATAAGTTTGTGCGAGGATTGTTACCGAAAATTCAAAATTTAATAATGGCATCTGAGAATGCCTGGCAAGCGAAAACACAAAGTGAAGTATTACACATGGCCCAATATTATGAGAACAGAGTAAATGCAGAGAAGGACAAAGAAATAAGAGACAAGGGGAAGTTGAAAACAAGAGTATTGATGCAGCAAGTAGCAAACAATAACAGAGGTGGCGGGAACGCACAATTTAGAACCCAATTTTCCAACATGCAGGGTGGTCCGATAGGGATTAATCAATTTGCCTGTTGAAAACAAGAAGGCCACTGGTGAGCACAGTGCCTGCACATACAGAATAGAAATGGGACTTTCCTGAGGAGGCAGAATAGAGGTCGCCCGGGAACACAAGGACAGAATAGAAACCAAAGAGCGCCATAATTTCAGAGTAAACAAGGTAACCAGAATCAGAACCAGAATCAGAATCAACATCAACAACAGCGAAATAGCACAGGTGATGGAAATGTTTTCGATAATCAGTCCAATGCATATTACTCTGGCGATTTCACATCTGACGATGTATTGTTTTACTAGGACAGCCCAGGACAGGGGTTGGAACCAGTATCTATTCCCATAGACCAGAAAGGGCCCTACGTAGAAATGAAGGTTGGGAATAGGGAGCACACTTTTCTAGTGGACACAGGTGCACAGAAATGTTCAATTGACCATCAGCAGGTTCCAGATATACCACTCTCAGAATAATCAGGACAGAATAATGTCTCAGTAGGGTTTTCAGGTACACCAGTAATTAGTCCAGTGTCACAATCAGTACCTATAACACTAGGTCCATTCACGGAGTCGTGCCCATTTCTTTTGACAACAAATTGTGGTGAAAATTTGTTGGGACTAAATTTGCTGAAGATATTGAATGTGGTTATTTATTGTTCTCCTGATGGAATGTATTTGACAATAGCACCACAAAAGACTCCTGTATCACAATTTTTATCCAAGCCATTACCGGCTGAATTGAGTAAAGTACCAACTTGTATATGGGCAGTGAATGACAATGATGTTGGTTGTTTAAAAATAGAGTCAGTGAAAATTGTTTTGAAAGAAGGATTTACATTGCCACATATTCCGCAATACAAGATTTCAGCCGAGGGGGAGAAAGCATTGAAATGCATTGTGTCGGATTTGATTGACAGTAATGTGATTGAAGACATTTTGATTAGCACTTGCAATAGTCCGATTGTTCCAGTTTACAAGAAAGGAGGTAATGACACACCATATCGTTTCATAATTGATTTGCGCAGAGTGAATAAAGTTGTTGATCCACAATTCCCATTAGTCCCGGATGTGACTACAATTTTGACTATGATTCCAGCATCTGCTTCATATTTTTCTGTTGTAGATTTGAAAAATGTGTTTTTCAGTATCCCAGTACACCCAGATAGCAGATATCTATTTGCATTTACTCTAGGAGGATGTTCATTTACATTTACACAGATTCCCCAGGGCTACACAGAAAGTCCAAGTATTTACAGTAGAGCATTAAAGGAACAACTAGACATGTTACAACTACCAGCAGGCTGTGCATTTTGTTACAATATATAGACGATTTATTGCTAGCGGCAGACATGGAAGAAATTTGTAAAGAAAGTACAGTTGCGCTATTGACACATTTAGCAACGCATGGACACAAAGCGTCATTGAAGAAATTCCAGTATTGTTGAAAGGAAGTGGCCTACTTTGGCTACCTCCTTTCGAAGGAGGGAAGAAGATTGACACCAGAAAGGATTGAAAGTATATCTGATATGCCTATTCCAAAGACGCAGAAAGAAGTCAGGGCTTTAATTGGCATAGCTTCATATTGTCGGTCGATGATTGTGAAACTCATAGTGGCATTGACAAGGAAAGATATTACCTTACCTTTGCCATGGAACATGGAATGTCAAGAAGCATTTGACCTGCTCAAAGCTGCATTGTGTTCAGATCCAGTTTTGGGCACACCAAATTATGACAAGAGTTTTAAGTCATTTGTGCATGAAAACAATGGTTGTGCTTTGGCTGTTTTGACTCAGGAACAAGGAGGGAGAAATAGCTCATGTGGCTACTTCTCTTCCACGTTGGATCATGTTGCATGTGCTTTGCCGCATTGTTTGCGAGCTGTTGCTGCAGCAGCCGCGTCAGTAAAACAAACAGAGGGTTTGGTTTTAGGTCACACTTTAACCATAATGGTGCCCTACTCAGTGGACGTTCTGTTAAATAGAACGCAGACGCAACACCTTACATCAGCCAGATTAACAAGGTATGAAATTGTCCTTTTTGCACCGCATATCCAAATTATGAGGTGTTGCGCTTTAAATCCGGCCAAGTTAATGCCCCTTCCCAATGACAGCGGGGGTGAGAAGGAATCTCCACATGATTGTTTAATGGTTACTGAACAAGAAACAAAAGGAAGAATTGATCTAACCGATACCCCACAGAAAGAGCCAGATGGAGAACTGTTTTGTGACGGTTCTTGTTTCAAATTACCTGATGGCACCTCATCTGCCGCATATGCCATCACTACATTGAAAAGTATTGTGGAAAGCAAAAGAATCCCATACAACTCAGCATAAGCCGCAGAGATAATAGCGCTAACCAGAGCATGTGAAATCTCTGCAAACCTGAATGTAAACATATATACTGACAGTCAGTACGCATTTGGGGTGGTACACAATTTTGCTCGACTATGGGCTGAAAGGGGTTTTCTGACATCACACGGAACAAAAATCCAACATGGCACTTTGATAGTGAGATTGTTGTCAGCACTTGTCCTTCCCAAACGATTAGCAATAATGAAATGTAAAGCACATAAAAAAGTAACAAGTGACGTTGGAAAAGGAAACGCATTTGCAGACCGAATTACAAAACAAACTGCCACTGATTTACACACCAAAATGTATGTTGAGAAAATGAGAGAAGTACCCTGTCTGGTAGAAAATGGGGTTGCCACAGTTAAGGAAATGCAATCAGAAGCTACTGCGGATTAAATAAAAGCATGGTCTGACGGCCCAGCAGAATTAGACTCTGAAGGTTGTTGGGTGGACAAAGAAAGGAAAAAATGGATGTTGCCAAACGCCTATGTAATGGCAATGGTCACTATGGCCCACAGCCCAACACACATATGTGCCAAGAAAATGATTCAACATCTAGACTCTGGATGGCAGAATCCACATATTAGAAAAACTGCTGATAGACTGGTTCAAAATTGCATGAATTGTTTACAACATAACATTGGAAAGGGAACAGCAACACCAGTTGGAAGTTTTGGCCCCCCCTCCATGGCATTTGAAGTGATCCATTTTGATTTCATAGAAATGGAAAGGTGCCAAAACTATAAATATGTTCTTGTGGTGGTCTGCGCATTTAGCAAATGGTTAGACGCCTATCCCCTTTGAGATTGCACCGCCATGTCCACAGCTAAAGTCATGCTAAAAGAGTACTTTTCCCGTTTTGGCCTGCCTCGTGTCATATGGTCAGACAGCGGCCCGCACTTTATTGCAGCCGTAATACTACACATTTGTGCAGACCTCCAAATTGATAAGCGATTCCATTTATCCAGACACCCGATGAGTGCCAGTTTGGTGGAACGCCGAAACGGTGTGCTGAAAAATTAAATTAGCAAAATTTGCGAAGGGAGCGATTTCAAATGGCCCGACGCACTGCTGCTAGCTTTGTTGTGCATGCAAACCTCTGTACAAGCAAGCACTGGACTCCCCCCCTATGAAATTATAGTGGGAATGTTTGGAATGCTCCGCAGCCAAAGAGATTAAAGGACATAGAATATCCGTTGCTTGTGAACTATTGTAAACTTTTAACTCAAAACCTATGTTTAATTCATCAACCGGTGCAGGAGGCTCTGCCGGTCAAATATACCGGCCCAGGACACTGTCTGCAGTGCGGCGATTGGGTGCTAGCCAGAAATTTCGAGAGAAAATCTTCGCTTGCACCGTGCTGGAAGGGGCCTTATCAGGTGCTCCTGGCTACACAGACTGCAGTCCGAGTGGATGGTCGCAAATCATAGATCCATGCAACACAAACAAAAAGAATTCCATTTCCTTTGAAAGAACTGCCTGATCCTGACATTGAAAGAAATACAGCTGCACTTTATCACAAAGATAGCATCGCCAATTCTTTGCCAGAAGTACTTCCTAAACCTGAGAAAAAGTCTGGGAAGATTGCAACAAAGATTGAAAGGCCAAAGGTGTCTCAACCTTGTCCGACTGCTGCCGCATCATCACTCATTGCATCTCAAGAAGGCACTGCTCCTGCATCTGGAAATGAGAGTGCATTGTTCATTGATCATACTATACCTGGAGAAATAAGGTACAATCTACGTTCTCAAAATCGGAAGTGATCAACGTGTTGTTTTGCCTTTGTTCCCTGCTCATGGATGAAGTGGGAACGGAGGCCTAGGGAAAAGGAGCGTATGGGCTGTATCAATCTGCACCAAATTGAAAGCTCTAACACGCGGTTTCCCGGTGCTACCATTGAAAGGTGAAGGACCAGTGCGAGCCCGTGGGGACAAGCGGGGAGGCATATGGTACAGACACAATTGATGCATGCTCCTGCCTTTTGTGGAGCTCTCTGCAAATTCACATTAGCCTGCTGTCATTTATTAAGCAGGCTAGCCTAAACTGACTTGAACGCTTTGCTACTAATTGAACGCTTTGCTGTTAACGTGTGTTGCTGTGGATAACTTTTCCACGACGAACATTGAAAACTTTTTCTGAAATAAGCTTCACAGATATTGCCTACATTCACTTCTGCTCCCTCCTGCACCAACGCTGATGATATTGTAGAAATAGAGACTAAACGTGTTCCTAAAAAAATTTGATTAGGAAAGAATATGCTAATAATCATGATACAGCTTTGCATTTTGATTACATTGGTCCCAATATTCTGGTATCTGGAAACTGTGCATCCTTTGAGCTTTCTTTTGCCTGCTACCAATGCTACTACCACAAGCAGCCCGGGACATGTGCTCCCTTAAAATCTCCCCTCACAAGAAGTGAGACACAGAAGAGGGTATGATAATAACACATTGTTTTTGATTATGAATATGACTCATGCTATCTTGAATAGGTCCAACTGTTGGGTCTGCTCCCATTTACACTAGCATTGTGGAAAAGGAATGGCTTGGTATGTGCAGCTTTACCGCTTAATACTGCATGTTATGCATCATTAAGTGCATTATTTTACAGAAAGTGGAATAACAGTGATACTGGTCAATTGGATGGGAGAAACATAGATGAGTTTGAAAAAGTGGTAATGGAACCAATGGGTTGTTCCATATTTAGAGGGGCAAGTAAAATAAAACCGGTGGCAACAAAACAAGTAGATAGGCTCTTTGGGCTTTACAAAACCCCTCTAATCACTTTTAACATGGCTCCCGTAGGGAATAAGGATGTTGTGCCTCCCTCCTATACTATTAATTACAGTCCACGTACTGTCCCGTTTTGCTTACGAAAAAGGGTTCCTATTCGGTGGGAACATTTACTAGATGAATGAATACTGCAGTACTCGAAAAAGAAGAGGAACCAATATATATAGGAGATCCTGTTTATTTTGGTATGTGGAGAGCGGGCCTATCCATGGTTACCTAGAAATTGGGGAGGAACCTGTTATTTAGGAATACTTTTTCCTGGTGTATTTCTTTCCAAAACCTCAGACATACCCAAACTTTCCAGATCTGGGCCACGGCGAAGTCATTTATACCATTTTGGGGACAAGCAATAAATTCATGGAATATAAGGAAAGTGTCCAGGGTGTTAGAAAGAACGATAAATGGAATTCCAGATATACTCTGTAATATGACACCAGAAGAGAAAGCATTTAGATTAATGATACTTCAGAATAGGATGGCCTTTGATGTAGTTTGGACTGATCGTGGGGGGTATGCAAAATCGTGGGGACAGCGTGCTGTGTATTTGTAAGTGACTCCTCCCCAACAATTTTTGAAGCAATTAAGAAATTACACGTCCTGAGTTCTGATATTCATGTCCCCACAGGTGGTTGGAATCTGAATATAAGTACATGGTTTTGGGAACTGCTATGATCAAGGGGATGTAAACTAATTGCAATTTTAGTCAGGATATTAGGAATCCTCATGTTCTGCTGTTGTTGCATACATTGCCTGCCAATCCTTTGCTCCGAAATTACAAATGAATGTGTACACGCAATAAAAACAAAACCTTCTCACATATTAAATGAAGGTGCCCATCACAAAATGAAATAATTAAGGAATTCATGGCAATTAATATTGAAGGTGACGATTATAGTAGTATGCATCGTTCAGAATTAGACACATGGTCAGATGAAGATGAGATGTATGGATGATGCTCTTGGCTTACGGCCAAAAGGAGGGTTTGGTAGTCCAGAAACTACCCTAAATCATGTATGGTATGTTTAATATGTTGGCGAGATACATACATTGCAAACACAGAATCGTCAGTGTAACCAGTGGGCATCCATTTTGTGTAACATCCGCCATTTGCTTTTTTCTTTTCTGTCAAAATGCTTTGCAAAACGTATTCTATGCTTGAAGCTCATACACGGTGCGAGGCCACGGTCTACATGTTGGAAGATTAGTACAGATAGGAATGTCAGATGTTACAAAAATACATGGGCCTCATTACACGGATGGCGGTAAGGAAATAACGTTACCGGTAAGGGATTACCGGTATCGTTAAATTCCCTTGCCGATTATGACCCGGCCAACCGCTATTAGCGGCACCGCTAAGAACGGTGCACTAATAGAGGCTAGTCTAGGGGCACGCGACCCCTCATCCCGTAAATAGCGGCATGGCGCTATTAGCATCCAATCACAAGCCATGCGGACGTGCTAATAGCGGCATGGATCAGCCCCCAAAAACCCTTACCGGCATGGCATAAATACCGCCATCGCGAACCACCCGTTAAGAGAACTGAGCATTGTTCACACCTGCCACAGGTGGACACAATCAGCAGAGGTGGAGGCAATGGAGACTGTGGCAGCACAAATGGAGCAGACCATACCCCTTTACACACCCCTTCCCACACCAAGATGGTTCCAATACTAGCAGCATTACATGGGCTGGAGGACATGATTGCATTGCAGCACCAACAACAACAGGCAGCACAGAGGAGACACAGGAAGAGGAGGAGGAGGAGGGCGAGACAGGCGCAGCAAGCACCACCAGGGCACCTAGTAATACCACAGAGGCAGCCACCAATCCCCAGGATCTGAGCCAGTCCATTCAACCTAACCCCTGAGCAGATACACACCCTGTACCGTCTGGACCTGGATACCATCACCAGCATCATGGACATGATACACAACGACATCATGAGCCTCATAGACATCCGAACTGCCATCCCCCCTCTACTAAAGGTGGTGACTGTGCTCCACTTCCTTGCCACAGGCACCTACCAGCATACAGTAGGGCAGATGCATGGCATCTCACAACCAGTATTCCCATGCACGCTGACCCAGGTGCTCGATGTCCTCCTGAAGCACACAAGTGAACACATATCCCTGCCACGGACTGCCCAGGAGATCGCAAACACCAAAGTTGGCTTCCATTCACTGGCAGGCATCCCAAGTAGCATTGGGGCCATCGACTGTACCCATGTGGAATTTGTTGTCCCACATCACAATGAAGTAGTCTACCGAAATAGAAAGCAATTCCACTCCATCAATGTCCAAATGGTATGTGACTCAAACAAGATAATCACACATTGTTGTGCCCGATATCAAGGATCAACCCATGACTCAATGGTCCTGCGGAACTCAACCATACCACGCTACATGGAGCGACAAGCCGGACAACGTTCGTGGCTACTTGGTGAGTAGCAGGGCAAGCACATGGCAGTGTGATGTGGGGTGTGATTTGGGGGGGGAGAGATGCATACTCCAGCTAGGTGTGATTGGGGGGAGATGCATACTCCAACTGGGTGTGATTGGGGGGGAGAGATGCATACTCCAACTGGGTGTGATTGGGGGGAGAGAGATGCATACTTCAACTGGGTGTGATTGGGGGGCAGAGATGCATACTCCAACTGGGTGTGATTGGGTGGAGAGATGCATACTCCAACTGGGTTTGATTGGGGGGGTGCATACTCCAACTGGGTGTGGACTGTAGTCCGTAGAACAAATGGACATACAGATGTACGCCAATGCCCATCAAGGAAGGCCACAATTTACTGGAAAAGAACCCACATGCAATTTGAAGCTGCACAACATTGGAAACAATCCAAGATGTCAAACATGACACATCCATCCACATGCACATTGCATACCATGCCACACCACATATGACTCAAATCAGCAACATGGAGTCAATATAGTAATAGAAAATTAGCGCTGCACAACATCAATACAGCAATGCGCCCTTGAGTGCATGTGTAACTTTACCCATTGTGGATCAACATTATATTCCTAAGTGTGCTATCAAATATTAATTTATTCATAAAAGTGCGATATATATATATTGTTTAATTTTTCAAATAAATCTTTTAATTTGCAAAACAAACCTACTTCTTGGCTCAGTGAGGTCAAGGGATTCAAAGAGAGGGGTGTTATATAAGGGTTTATCATCCAGATTATAACTTGTCATAACATATATAAATAAGGGCTTCCCTTGGGCATCCCAGACTAGGCATTGACTTAGTTGGAGTGCTGAATTGAAGTCACTTAACAGAGTGGATACTCGAGCTGGGACGTCTGGATTAGATCTACCACTTGTGCAGCTTAATTCAGTGTGCTAACTGACAGGATACATAAACCCTGTTGGATCACCACGCTGTGTTACACTGTAAAAGCAGGGCAAGCACATGGCAGTGTGATGTAAAAGCACCCCTCAAAAGAAGGACGCTCTAAGGAGATGGTCTGTTTTGCAAAATAAAATACCAACTTCTGTAAGTAAGGAAGGAAATCAATCTCCAGAATGAAGACCTGGGTAGATATCAAAATAGCCAGAGAGCATCTCTTACATAAGCTATTTGTGAGAGGCGAATGGACGGAACAAGACCAGACGGCAATCACACCCCAGATCACTGCGACAGGGTCAGTCATATGGAGAGATCAGGGTCCATTACATGTGGCCCTGAGTGAACTATATATGGCCCCTAAAGCCAAAGATGAGCACGACAAGATTGTCAGGATAGCGGCGTATTTATGTTTATATATAGAAGCCATGCAGGACAAATGTGCTGAAGGCCAAGATCTGGCAAATAGGCAACAGATGGCATTAGAGAAGGCCCAATCTGACCTGGTCTCTTCTGAGCAGAGGCTGCACAGGAGCCAGGAGTCAGAAAATGAGAGTAGACAGTATCTCATTAAGATCAAAGAGGCTATGGGTATCCTGCAACAGGAAAAGTCTGACCAGGATACAAGATTTCTGGCCTTGCAGAAGGAGTACCAAGAATGTTTGGACTCCCTACTGCATAGCCAGAAAAATCTGGAGCAACAACTGGACTTCAATAGGGCATGCGCAGAGAAGGAAGTCACCCTGCAAAGCCACCTAGATAGGGAGAAGGCAGAGAGCAACAAACGGATTATGAAAGACCTGGATACCCAGACAGAATTTGAGGAAGAGCACCAGAAAGCTGGTGCCCTTCAAAGGCAGAAGGACAACCTGGCGGCACAGAGGCAGGCTCTTACTCAGGAAAGGGACACCTTAGGCCTGGAAGTCTGTCACTTAAAAGAAAAAAATGAAGAAAATCACTTGGCCCTCCAGGGTCTGGGTGACCTCCAAAAAGAGCATCAAAACCTGTTGGAGCACACCAGGAGGGTGGAAGATGCTCTGGCAAGAAAGGAGCAGGCCAGTAGGGATGGGACTCAGGAGGTAATCCTCCTGCGACAAAGACTGGCCCAGTATTTCAGGACAAACCAGGAAGCACAGAGAGAGAATGAGTCTCTCTGCCAGGACAATGATAGGCTCCAGCAACAGGTAGCCATGCAGGAGAGACTGATCGAGTCTAGTAAGGCCTTGGTTGAGGAACTGAAAGCACAGGCTCTTGCATTGCAACAGGGAGCAGTGGCTGATAGATTTGAGGTTCGCTGGGAAAGGGAAACACCTGAGCATAACCTCAGGAGCCCTAGTACCAGAGGCCTTCATCTCTCCCAGTCCCTGGACTCTGCCACCCCCATGATTCCTGGCGCACATGAACCCAGGGCCACAGGGATGGCAGATTACTATCCAGCCAAATGTATGGGGCTCATAGGCCAGTACCACCCAGAAATGGATGGGCGGGCATCCGGGTATGGGCACCCAAGTACAGTGCAATTTAGTGGGGAACCCCAGGAGAGTAGGACCACTAAGGGTATCCTAAAAACCTCTGCCCAGTTAGGTCAGTGGGGGGGTACTCATCAAATCCTGGCAGCAAGGAGGAATCTGAAGACTCCTCTGAACGTCACAGGACACAAGAGACCAGGTCCCCACATTCTGCCATCCATTCCCAGGCTCGCAGAATCCGGGAAAACCTGGAAGATCAGACGGGCACCTCTGGGAGCAGTGCCTCTGAGTCAGAGGATGAATGGACCAGGGTTACCCGAACCAAATAGGCCAATAAGGCAAAAAGGGCCTTGCTTAAGGACCCCTTAAAACAGATTAAGGCAGTAAGGAGTGTCATCACCCCTTATCACAAGAACGCCAAGTAATCTGTTGGGAACACTTGGAGCTTTATGAGCAAATGATGGAGACGTTCCATTTGAAGGACAGCAGTAGCTGCATTCAGTATGTGAAATGGACATTCCCCCCAGAATACTCCAGTTTCTTTGCGGGGCTGGAGGACTAAAACCATTCAAGATGGTCCACATATATGGCGGCTATCTTGAAACATTTTTCTGTTCACAGAAATACCCAAGAGGCTCTCAAGGCAGCCTACAATTTGCAATGTGGGGAGGATCAGGCCCCACAAGAACTGGTGCAGGAATTGAAGCGTGCCTTTGCGCAGACTACCAGAAGGATGCGCACGGACAGCAAAGAATTTGTTAACACTTTTTTCCATGCCTTACCCAAATACATAATGACCCAGCTAGTGAGAGATTTTCACGAGAAAAGGTCACTAGACTGGGTCATTGAACAGGCCACCCGGATCTATGAGGTTCAGAAGCCCATAGAAAATTAAAGTAATGCGCAGAAAAGCCCCAAACCGACCAGCACCCCTGCTGCTGCCAAGGTGGCAGAGGTAAAGGCTGCCCCCATTTTGGATTTGTAGATGGGGGGGCCTAACAACTTGCCTGCGCAAAATAATTCTAAGCCCAGAAGGCCCTCGGGCCAGTCACAGACAGGGAGTCAAGGAGGTAGTCCCACAAATGGGGTCCCTCACTCGCCGGACTATGTAAGTCCCCGTTACAAGGGAAACCGACCCATCCTGGGTTATGTGTGGACTCCTCCAGCCCAAGGGGCGGATCCAGCCAAGCACCTAGCCCAGGGAACTTCCCTCCTAACTTCCCACAGGAGGGCAGAAATTCCCCAAATACTGAGCAGAACTTTTTTCCCAGGTATCCACCCAAATTCCAACCCCAAAATCATCCGTTCTTCTTTCCCTAATTCCCTGAGTCCAGACCACCTAATCCGGGAGAGGGGAGGCCAAGGGTGGAGGGGTACCCAAATCTTCCCAACCCGCGGTACTACCAGAGAAGGGATAGCTACCCTTCCCAGGATCTGCCCAGGGGAGAAAACTGAACCCTGTATCAGCCTGAGCGGGTTTCACAGTTAGAGCGCCAGGTCCAAAATATGGCACGGGATCTGGGTCACATGCCGAGGGCTCAACAGGACCTTCAGATGAGCATGCTGGCGCAGAATGCCCCAAACTCTGGGCCAAAACAATGATGGGGCATCACCCCGATAACCCACCGGTTCCCAGGGAGGAGCCACAAGGGGAAGGGGGGTGTAAAGCCTTGGAGGAAGCTTCCTTCCTCACTTGTAAACAGCCCCTGGAAACCCAGGAACCAGAAACAAAATTCTCCTACCCCTGAAAGTCTGCCACCCAAGGAGCAGAGAGGGGGTAGGAGAAACAAAGAACCCAAACTGACCCATTTTGTGGAGGAGGTACAGATACTCCAATTTGAGGGAGAGGGATCCTGGGAAAAGGATCTTCTCCTTCAGAGATGGGGGAACTCCTACCAAAGAAAAGTGGGTCCCAAGGGATCCAAATCCAGACTGGGTAGATGTGGGGACTGAGCTAGCGCTGCCCATCATCTCATCCCAGAACCAACAGCATCAAAATCCCCTGGTTCAAACCCATTCTGTCGACTGCCTCCAAAAAGGGGGGCGGCCCAGAACCGGAACCAGGGGAACCCACAACGACTCTGATTTCCAGTTGCCAACTTTTTCTTGCAGGTTCCCATTACTCTCCACAGAATTCTGCCCAGATCTCTTCTCTCGCAAGGTCCAAAACTAAAAAATTAGCCCACCAGTTGTCCAAAAATGTGCATTATCTGTGCCCCCTTGAGGAGAAGGAGGGAAGATACTATGCCCCAGTACAAGTACAGGGGCAGGGTACAATTTTGGCACTGGTGGACACTGGATCCCAAGCTACCCTTTTGTCCAAAAGGGCCTTATATGAACTAAATGCAGGAAGGGGGGAGAATTACCGAATTCCTCTCTCCTCTCTTCCTGGACAACTTCAGAACTGCTTCAGATCTCCTGCCAAGCAGGTGTATGCTAAAAATCTCCATTGGCAACAAGAGCATAGTCCATAATTGTTGGGTCGTGCGAGACGTCACTGCCGCCTTTTACTTAGGCAGCGATATTCTCAATCGCTTCGCCATTAGTTTGGACCTAATAAACTTCAAAGCTTGGTCCCGATTAGCGGATAATCCCATGGGCTTTGATGATCCAGAAAAAGCATTTAGGTCGGCTCAATTGCTACCTTATGCAGTTGAAATTCAGATTAAAAAGGAAGTCACCATCCCAGAAAGGACCCGACAATTCTCCCTGGAAGTGAAAGTTAAAAGAGGACAAAAATTGAAAAACCCTGATGCTTATATTCATCTAAATGCTTCTCTGCAACAGCAAGGGTTGGGGGTAAACCCAACACCTCTAGTCAACATATCACATGACACCATTCCAATAGAGGTGGATAACAGCGACTTAAAGAGTATTACTCTACCCGCAAACACCATTATTGGAATGGCGGTTGATGACCGACATTTTTCCATTGATTTAGGAAATGAACTGTTAGGATCAATCCCCAAGGACTGTTTTGACAGTGACAGTGATGACAACACAACACCAGACAGGATCTTCACCCGGCATGGGGGGAACTTCCTGGTGTACACTTCCTGCCCTTATGGTAAGGAGGATGTAACTTGTCACTTCAGGAGGGACGAGGTGATTTTCCAGGTCCATGAGGGCTGCCTTTCCCACCTCAAGCCTCCAGGCCAAATCAGCACTCTGACCAGGGACTTCTCCACCCAGCTGGAGGAGGCTTTTGAGATAGCAAAACCAGAAGTCTTTCCAGGCTTCAGGCAGATGGTGGAAGAGAGAGTTAACCTAGCTGATGCCTGTGTGAGTCTGGAACAGAAGCAAAAGTTGAAACAAGTTTTCTTGGATTTCCAAGATCTCTTTGCGGTAGACTCATATGACTGTGGTTGCACCGACATCCACACAACAACAATTCCCACAGACCCTGGCATGACTCCAGTGTTTGTGAAGCAATATCGCTTACCTCTCGCATCCATGGAGTCCCTTACTGAAATAATTAAGAACCTTGAGTCCCGGGGGATAATCCGTCCAGTTCACAGCACCTTCAATAATCCGGTGCTGGGAATATTGAAGCCAAACGACCAGTGGAGACTCTGCGCCGACCTTAGGGAGCTCAACAAACAGGTCCATACTTCCCGATGGCCTCTTCCCTACATTGACCAAGGGCTGGCCAGATCCAGGGGTCACAGGTATTCACTGCAATAGACCTACCAATGGATACTGTACTGTGCCCTTCAGTAGGGAGGACCAATACAAACTGGCTTTTACCTTTGGGGGCCAGCAGTACACATGGACTCAGACTCCCTTCGAATATCTCAACTCCGGCAATGAATTCAACATTTTCTTACATAAGGCCATGCCCGACTTGGGTGCAAGGGGTAACCTGGTTTATGTAGATGATGTCCTCATCAAAAGTTCATCCGTGGAGGAACACATAGCAGAGATCCTTTATGTTCTGACACAGTTGAGGGCCGCCGGAGCAAAACTTTCCTTTCAGAAAGCACAGTGGTGAACAACGCATGTTAATTTCTTGGGGCATGAGAATACTCCTCAGGGTCTGTGTCCCCAGGAAAAGGAAGTGGAAGCACTTCAGAAACTGAAAGACCCCACAACTCTGCGGGATCTCAGCAGATAGTTCATTGAGGGCTACGCAGAGATCACCAGACTCCTGATTCATCTCTTGAAGGGGGGGGTCAAGTGGGAATGGGGTCCAGAACAATCCGAGGCAAGCGCCTTGCCTAGCTTACCCTGTCAGAAACAAGGAGTTTTTCTTGGAGACAGGGTTCTCTAATACATGCTTGACTGCCGTATTATATCAAAAGCATGACAAAGTTAATAAAGTAATCATCTACTTGAGCAAAACTTTATCCTCTGTGGAGGAAAAATTCAACGATTGTGAGAAGGCACTCCTGGCAACTGTGTGAGCATTGAAGAATTACCGCCCGTTTATCCAGGGGGAATACATCATAGTGGAGACTCCACACCAGCCTCTGCAATATCTCCAAAGTGACAGAATCCGGGCCGGAAATGTGAGTAATTCCTGAATTACTTCCTGGATTCTGTCAATGCAAGGCATTCCTGTGGAGGTCAGATATGGCCAAAACAAGAAGAGTCCCCTCGCGCAAGTTCTGGCTGACTTGCATGATTGTGCCAGAGAAAACTCTCTCGAGGACGAAAGTCTAAAAATCAAGGACAACATGGAGGCCTAACTTAATTCCCCACACAAAGTCTTTGAAGAAGACAAGTGTGAGGGAATGCCCACTGTCTATGTGGACGGATGCTCTTACCATGTTGACAACAACGGGGATAAAGAACTGGTGGCCGGCGTAGGGAATGCATGGGTGAACGAGTCCCCAGAACCCTCCGCTGGATACAAGACCTGGTCATAATCACAGTCTCAGATTATGTACGGAACAGGTTCGTGGAGCACCTGCTTAACTGGAAAACCAGAGGCATGTTATGTGCTAATAACAAACCCTTGAAACATGGGAAGTTAATTCAAAACATTGATGATCTGGTCATTGTGAATGGGATGACCATCTACTGTAAGAAGATCAAGGGTCATTCCAAAGTAGAGGGACCAGACAAAACTGGAAATGACTTAGCTGATCAGCTGGCCAAAACCGGGGCCATCCAAGGGGATCTAATAGAGATTGAGTTCCTGTTGGGGGAAATCCAGGTCACTGCTATCACTAGGTCCCAAACAAATGCTCACAATGATCTTTCAACTGCACAATGGAGTAAGGAGACCCCAGATGCTGATTTGATTATGGCTCAGAAGGGGGATCCAATAATTGGTAAGTTTTACCAACACATTGAGGACCCTGAGAACTTTCCCCTGACGGATACCGATTACATTGGGAAAGAGGACCTCAGAGTGTTGATGAAATGTCCAAAAATGTTCCGAATCCAAGACGGTTTGTTGGTAAGGAAATCCCAAGCTGGCCATGATCAGTGGGTGGTTCCTTCCTCATTCCGAAGCCTGATGTTAAGTCACGCCCATGATGCAGCCACAGCCGGTCATAGGGGGTTTCACACAACACTTGAGAGCTTAAGAAAGGTTGCATACTGGCCAGACATGGGGCAGGACCTCAACCAATACTTGAAGGGGTGTCTTGTGTGTGCACAATTTCAGCCAACATCCCTCACACACCGTGCGCCTCTCCAAAAGAGGGGGATGACACTGCCATGGTCAGATTTGCAAGTCGACTTCATAGGGCCCGTGATTCACTCCTCTAGGGGGAATAAGTACATGTTGACAGTGACATGCTTATTTACTAAATGGGTGGAATGTCTCCCGACCCCAAACTGCAAGGCAGAAACAGCAGCTGCCCTGATGATCAACCACATATTTTCGCGTTTTGGTCTACCCCAAAAGATTGAGTCAGACACAGGTAGCCATTTTACCAGCAAAGTCATGACTAAGATGTGGGAGATACTGGGGGTTAAAAGGAAGCTACACATTGCTTACCGGCCAGCCTCTCCTGGTGCAGGAGAACGTTACAAGCAAACCATTGTTTGCATCTTAAAAAAGTTTGTGGCAGATACTGGGCCAAGTTGGGATATCCGATTACCTCTGGTCCTAATGGCCATCAGATCTACCCCTTCTTCTGCAACTAAAATGTCACCGTTTGAGCTGATGACTGGACGCAGGATGGTGCTTCCCCAGCATCTACAGGACCCAAGAGCAAACATTGATCAATGCCTCCACAACTCATGAGTATGTTGAAAATTTATGGAAACACCTTCAACATGCTTTTGCCTATGCTCAGCGAAACCTAGAAAGATCAGCCGATAGCATGAAGACTCATTATGATTTGAAGACTACTAGGACAGAATACAATGTGGAAGACCGGGTCTATCTATACAATTTCCAAAGGAACCATGCCAAACAGCAGAAATTTCTGCCTACATGGAAGGGATCTTTTGAAATTGTAGACAAGATCTCCCCAGTTGCCAACAAGATCTGCATCCCCAAAGACAGTTTGGCGGAAGGGGAAGACAAGTGGGTCCATATAAATCAGCTAAATTGTTGCCATCCCAAGCACACAGAGGGAGCCGCTGCAGATTAATACAAGTCCCACCCTAAAATATTCCACATATAGCCTATAACATTCTATGATTCTTGAATCACTATTAATAGTGGTGGGGAAATGTCTACAAATATATTTCTGCTGCTTTTGCTTTGTCATTCTAGGTGAGAAGAAAGAGAGATAAACCATGGAGACTGCCCAAGAAGGATGACCCAGGGACAGGGAGCCACGATCCGAGGGGCCCGGGGTACCGCCCGAAACTCCCATCAGGTCCAGCGAGGAGAACCGATCGATCCACCCTAATGGAGGAAAAGATGCTGAACTGTGCCATCTGCAGAATCGGAAGAAGATGATGCGGACATCCCAGCGCGTGGATAAAAACATCCTTTGCTCCCGACTCCCCCTCGACTCGAAATCAAAGTGCAGTCGGGCGGGGGGGCTTGTCAGGTGTATCGACCCACGTTCAAGTTATTATGCTGCAACATTTGGTGCTGTGGGCTTAGAAAATCCATGATGGCTGAAAAGCCCACATTTGCGCCGGAATCCAGGAAAACCGTGCAGTTTTTGCGCACACCGAAATGGTCGCGTAACCCGCCACACACCAGTGCGAGCGTGATGGGCCAGAACTGCCATGAGTGAAACGTGGTACCCAAGGAAAAACAGCAGTGCCTGTTAGCTCAAAAAACACTTTGAAATCACTTTTGTTTCTCTGAATGCAAGCTCAAAATGCCTATTTCAAACATTGCAAGATATTCAAAAATCTGACGGAACACCAGCAGGCGTCTGGTAGAATGAAGTCTTGTGTGCATACCAAATCTGGAAAGATGAAGAGCATAAAATAATGTTCATAACAAAACTGCTTGATCTGTGGATGTCAGCAGCTTAAGTGAAATGGGATTTAAAGCCATTAAAATCTAAATGTTTAAAATAAATGAGTGACCTAATTTTGAGTGTCACATAGGTTGTAACTGCTTAAATGTCATGGTTTTGAACTTAGAATCATGTGTCAAAATTGTAAGTTTGATTTGAATGAAGAAAAATGGGAACAAAAGTGACCTTTGGCTGAAGCCTGGCTTAAGGAGATTGAATTCTGCCGGCAACTACCCCCGAGAGGAGTTGAAACTTGCCCAACAACTGCATTCACAGGCCTGGCCTGCCTTCTGCTTCCCCACCAAAAGGAGATTACACCTCTCTGATTGAATCAGGGGAGGGGTACCTGGGACTGCAGGAAAACAGAACAATGAACTTCCCTTTGCTCCAAGCAATTGCTAAATCAGGGGGTCGTAAATGGCTTCCTCTTGAAAGGAAATGGTAGGGGCGCTGCCTCTGTGAGCCAGCTGAGCTTGGAGGAAGTGGACAAACCAGAAATTCCCCATGTGCTTTGGGAAACCACACCCCTCTGGGCCAGAGCATAAATTTGAAAAGATGGATAATTCATAGTACAATATTGTCAAAATTATATCAATAATATCATTATTCCTATGATTTTTCTGTGCACATTTTAAGAGGTGTTAGGACTCTGTGGTATGTTCTGGGGGGTAGTAGCGGAAAATAGGGTATTACTCCAAATATCTGTATGTTAAAAATCTGACACTTCATCATCTGATGCCCATATTCCTTGGGCACATTTGTGTAAATTCTGGAAAAGTTTAGAGATTGTGTTCTGGATGAAAAGGCCAGAATTCTGTCAGAAGTGAACACAACATCTTACAAAGACAGGGATCGGATGGTTTGGCGCTACAGAAAATATGTTAACTGGACATATAATATTAGAAACATTGTACATAGATAAATATGCATTTAAGTCAAAAATAGATTTGTGTGCAAGACAAAGGGAGTGTTCTTTCTGTATGCCATAAAAATGATGTCTCATGTCACCGGATGACTCACAACTCAGTTCCCCTGTCAGGTGACAGAGAATCCTATAGCCTATCAGGATCCTCAGAGGGTTGGGCATAGAAAGTCAGCCTTCCCACCCACTTTCAAAAGACATAAAAAGAGCCACTGAGACCCAGGTAGAGACATTCACTTTCCACTTCAAACAGATTTCTTGCGAAGCGCTTTGCCAGAAGACTCCAGAAACAGAACTTAGAATCCAGACTTCAGAACTTGTAGCAGAGAGGCCTAGTCCACAAGCTGAACCCTTCAGAGGCCTCAGAATCCAGCAACCTAACCAAACTATTCAACAGCCGGGCTGTGCTGTTTGATTCTAGCTAATAACTTTTGCCAGAACCAGACCCAGAGAGCATTGCTGTATCCAGAACCGCAGACCAGACTGCTGTGCAGTGCCAAGAACTTTTGCCAGAAGCAGAGATCCAGATCAGCATAGCAGAGAGAACCGCAGCTAAACCTGTTGACCAGATCTGTGACGAGGCCCTTTCCTTCCAAAATTAGGAGTGAGTATCCAGCCAGAGCTGTGCAAAACCAATCTCTAAGTATAAAATAATCTAATTCAAACTATTCCCACCTATGTAGAACTGCATAGAAATTGTGTGTCCATTCTGTGATTTCAAACCTATGAACGTGTACTTTGTCATTTGAATCTTACTTTATTTCTGAGAATCTACCTCCATTAAATCATCTGTATCTATTGAGCCGCATGTCCTAGGAGCGATATTTAACTTTCATTTTAAAGATAAGAACCTAAGCTTTCCAACAAGCCCCCAAACCGACTCCTTATATTTTTTCTGTAATCGCGATCGACGCATTCGGAAAAAGTGCCACGCATTGCTATTTGACTCAATTTCTCCACCTGTCAAAAATCGCTGTCTTTTGCTTGCAACTGCTGAAATTCATTTTCAACCTGACAATCCCTCATGAATCACTGATAGTGTTGACCTGACCCAATCTTAAGTAGCTATCACCTACCCTGAATCTCCTATAGGGAATTAAAATCATTTGTAGCATATTTTCACTTCATTGCAAATCACATTAAAAGTATTTCTGCATGTTTTAAAAGCATACCGGATGCTCTAAGCTTGCTAGGGGGGAACTGAATTGGTATTGCATTTGATTGTATTCCTGAAAATTGTGTGTTCTCCTTCCATCTCCTTATAATGCATACGGGGGAGTGAATTGTCAAAAGAAAAAGTGATCATATTATCTCTCGTTCTTTTCCATCATTGCATTTCCTTGAAACCATAACAGCATTCTCAGCTGCCTTATCCTCTCTATACCAACTCCTAAGTAATTAAAAGAGTGTGCAATTGTAACATTAGCCATTGTTGATCAACATTATATTCCTAAGTGTGCTATCAAATATTAATTTATTCATAAAAGTGTGATATATATATTGTTTAATTTTTCAAATAAATCTTTTAATTTGCAAAACAAACCTACTTCTTGGCTCAGTGCGGTCAGGGGGATTCAAAGAGACGGGCGTTATATAAGGGTTTATCATCCAGATTATAACTTGTCATAAAATATATAAATAAGGGCTTCCCTTGGGCATCCCAGACTAGGCATTGACTTAGTTGGAGTGCTGAATTGAAGTCACTTAACACATGCAAAGGGGTCACCTCTAGCCATTGCACTGAACCACACCCCTACACCACCACTGAAGTGACGCTTCACAGCATGGCAACATCGATGTCAGAATGGCAGTACACTAGCAGTGTGGTGCCAAATTTGCCTGGGCCCAGGGACACCTAAGACCAGTCCTCACCCAGGACATGTCAATGACTGTCAGAGGCATGCATAGGGCATGTCCACTTGCAGGGACCAGCTCACCTTCGCACATTGCAGTTACACAGATCATCTGCATGCATGCTGGGAATCGTGGATGCCAATCACAATGCAAATTCGGTTAGGGTGATATGTACAGGTTGCACTTGAGGTGAACAGTAACAAGTCCCCATTCTCCACCCATGCAGGTGAGCCTGGCTATCCCCTGAAGAGGTGGCTCCTTAACCCTGTACAGGACCCACTGAACAGGCACGAAGAGGACTACAATCGTGCACATACCCGTACCCACGTCGTGATTGAGCAGACATTTGGTCTTTTGAAGACATGGTTCCGGTGCCTAAGCAGGTCGGGTGGGGCTCTCCTGTACGGCCATGTGAAGGTGGCCAAGATCACCATGGCATGTGTCATGCTGCACAATATGTGTATCAGACGGAATGTGCCACTGACCCCTGACGTTGAAATGCACCCACCTGATGAGGATGATGATGGGGATGAGGACGGAGGGGACCGGGCTGCAGATCATGCAAGAGGCGATGCCCAGGAGGGACGCGATGAGCGTCAGCATCTGATCAACCAAATATTCTGAGACACATGGTTCAACTCTGTTGGCTGGATATGGGTATTAGTGCACTGGTGTTTGTGGTGAAGCGCACAATGGGCCCTGTCCCAAATAAAGTATACATACACAATGATGAAGTCCAAGCCTGTGTTTTAACTAGTCACCAGTGTATTGAACATATAATGAGATGAAAAAGTGCATGTCCCCAACTATGCCACCACCCTTTACCCCCTCCCCCCACAACACTCCCAAAACACCCTTCCCCCTCCCCCTACAACACTCCCAAAACACCCTTTCCCACCTCCCCCCACAACACTCCCAAAACACCCTTTCCCCCCTCCCCCACAACACTCCCAAAACACCCTTTCCCCCTACCCCCACAACACTCCCAAAACACCCTTTCCCCCCTCCTCCCACAACAACCCCATTGTGGCTTGCACAACGTTGGTGTACTGCTGCACATGTGCCAGCTAGACCCTGCTGTCCCTAATTCCCATTCCCACCACCACCATTAGGAGGTTGGGAGGGTGTGCGCCTCATGGTGCGCAAGGAGCGGCGGCGGGGGCTTGTCTGCCTTGAACTTGCAGAGGATGAGTTGTCTGTTTGTCCCTGTGGTGGTGGTGGGTACTGTCAGTCCATCGCGTCCGCTATGCGCGTGAGGACTTGCCTCAGTTGTGCCATTTCCTTGCACAGCCTGTTGGTACAGGCTTCTATGGCCTCCCTCGACTGCCTAGCATTCTCCGTGACCTCCCCCCTCAGACGGGCAGCCTCATCTACATGCTGGCCAACCAGCGCTGTAATATCCTCCTGGCACTGCCTGATGGTGGCCAGGTCATGGCCACTGTGGCCGGCTCGTGGTGTGGCTGTTGCACCTTCCTCTATGTCTCGGCCATCAGGTGAGATAAAATCTTATCATCAGCCAATACCTTTAGACATAAGATCAGAACTTGGAAAAGGTATATAGACGACATTTTCGTTATATGGCATGGGACTAGAGAAGAACTAGATGAGTTTTACAAGTGGCTTAATGTACAAGACCGGTTTTTGAAGTTTACTATGAGTCAAAGTAATGAAGAACTCAACTTTTTAGACATTACGATAATATCTAATGCTAATACTAAGTTGCTTAGTGTTAAACCGTTCCATAAGCAAACTGATAAAAATTCCCTTTTACACTATGAGAGTTTTCATCCTAAGCATGTCAAAGACAACCTACCGCTAGGCCAGTTTCTGCGTTTGAAAAGGAATAGTTCCTCAACATCTAACTTTAAAGAAGAAGCAGAGGGCCTAAGCAAAAGACTAATTGCAAGAGGGTATCCAGCCAAATTGACACATTTGGCAAAAAAGCGAGCCTTTAACAACAATAGGCAAGCGCTCTTGGAATACCAAAACAAAGCTAAGACTAAAGATGATGAAAAACTGGTATTCGTCAATACCTTTAGCCATCTCTCTAACCAGATTAAAAAGATCCTGTTGAAAAATTGGAATATTTTGGAGTCTGGGGAAAAACCACTTGAAAAACCTATAGTTGCGTTTAAAAGAAGTCGAAACCTAAAGGAACTAATCACACGTAATGACCTGAGTTTGAGGACTATAAAACAAAGTACACTCCCTGAAAAATGGGGTTTTCCTAAACTAGCCGGCCATTCAGCTTGCGGTCACTGTGCTTGTTGTAGTTCTACCTTTAGAAGTACAGAAGTGAATCTGGGACTCAAAACTCCGTGGCGGCAAACACATTTCAGTAATTGTAACTCCATGATGCTCATCTATGCAATTTGGTGTCCGTGTAACCGATTGTATATTGGAAAAACAGAGCGGAAAATCAAAACAAGAATAGGGGAACATAAGAGCTGCATCAGGAATAGGACTCAAAATGCCCCTTTGGTAGACCATTGGGTAGAGTTTATCCATAAAATAGAGGATTTACGGTGGAGTGTCCTTTGGAAAATCAATCCGTCTGGTGATACCAATCGCGATAAATTAAGATTACTACAAAAGGAACAACGCATGATTTTCCTCACAAATAGTTCCCTTACAGGCCTAAATGATAGACCTGATTGGTTAACTTAGGTTGGCTGATAGCATCTGTCTCAATGCAACGATTCAGTGCATGATGTGTCGACATATGTCCGCTTTATCCCGTTACAGGATACGTTTAAAGGCCCATATTTACAACATTGGGTAAAGGGTTCAAACCCGTCATTTCCTTGGGACTATCCTGATGAGTTACCTTGCGCCCTATTGTCAGTATACTTACATTTTGAATCCTTTCAGTTTAAAAGAACAGTGCAATATCATGTAATTCTTGTGCCTCTTCTTTTAGGGGCTTTTGTGCCTTGTTCGTGGCCGCGTGCCCGTTGTTGTTTGGTGGTTTAAGTTTCTTCAGTAAAGTTTTTTTCAGTAGAGCATAGTGTCGGTGAAGGCAATCATGCGTAGTTGTCATTAAATATTTATAATTCAAGGTAGGACGGCGTTTGGGTTAATACCTGTTTAAACTAATCACAATTTTCCACAGACGATTGATTATGTGAGCATTATTGTTTCCATTCGTTTAAGCTGATACAGGGAAGGTTTGATATTTAACGTAACTTAACCTCTAGCGCGAAATTGGGACCACAAGACCCATCATCCCTCGGAATGCAGATGTCCTTGGGAGCGATAGCCATTACAGCTGCCCATAATTAAGTGAGACCTATTGACACGCCTATTTAAACGAGAGAGCGAAGCACAGATCCTTCGCCTGCCTGAATTTTATAAACGCGACGAGACCCACAAGAAACTGGGCTGCATTTCACCTGATGACACGCCAGTAATTTATTGGCCGCGCTGAAGAGATGTCGACCTCGCAACGGTAATCACTAGAGCAGCTTGTGCTTTGAACCTGACAACTACATCAGTCCCATGGCCTGTTTGCTGATACGTTAGCCAGCCATAACGGGAGAGAGCTGTATATTGCATGCCCCCCTCTACTTAGAGGGTGTTTATGTTAGTTACTTGATAATTTGCCTTAAAGGCTGCTTACGCCTGTGTGAAAGACCCTGCCGATGGTCATACCTTAAGCTGTTTACCACGAGCACGAGTGCTCATTCTCGGTGCTAAAGGCTGCAGTAATCTAGACTCTGTAGCTGCTACCTTGATTCAGATTTGAGCTCGGTACTGATGGTGCCTCTAAAGTCAGGACGTAGGTGTCACGACATGCTATATACTACTGATGCTTAATTAATAAGCATGTTTAGGTTCACTGAATTAGATTCGGTTCACACATATTTATTTATTTTTATTTTCTTTACCCATGTAGACATACGTGACTAAGTGGTGCAACACGGCAACCTTTTAGCTATGTGCAGTATCGTATTAGAGCTACACATAACGCCATCAACTTAAGGTAAGGCAGAGTGATTTTTCGAATCCATTACTTTTTAGAGTAGAAACAGATTTCGAGATTTTGTTAACAGCACTTTTCATTTTTTTCATTTTTTCTTTTTCCTTTCTCTTCCTCTCCCCCAATACATGGTCTAATTGATGACTGGAAGCGCTTTTCAGTGGAACCTGTGTAGAGATTTGATAGAGGGCACTTGAACTCGTTCAGCCATCCACCATATACCTTCTTGTGTTGAAGTATTGTGTTAACTACCGTATGGTGAGCTTTGCGATGATCCGACTGTACCCAACTTGGGAAGAATTGTTTTTCTGGCTATTTCTCTCTTTTTTGGTTTCTGTACTTCCGTCTTTGCACTATCTATTGCATTTTCCAACATCAAATAATGATGTGTTGGTTTATGTTTAATTTGGCCCTTTAGAGAGGGTGTCACTCTTTGTGGTTTCTCATAATGTAGTTTTTGATATTTCTTAACATAAGGAGTCCGGTCCCAGTTTGATCAGCCCTATAATTTGACAAGGTTGGAGCACTTGTTAGCTCCTGAGACTGCGTAACTTAACAGCCTCAAGAATGAGGGATTATAGTGATTGGTTTTCTCTCTCCTTGTCTCTTCACAGGTGTCATGTGTCCGTTCCTCGTGAGAGGGCAGTCCGAACTCTACCACAACCACAAGAATCTAACTGTTTTTGTATCGGACGCTACAACAGTTAACCTTTGAAATAATTGCAAACTGTTTAGGTCTAGGTGCCTGTGCTAAAGCCAGTGTTCGCGTGGTTCTTAAACACGGTAGTTGGCAGAATAGCTGTGGAACATTAAAAGTTCACTTTGAACTATTCAGGTTGAGAGGCGGTAACTTTAGTTCCGCCGCGCTAAACGACCTATTGAGACATATCGTGCTTTTAAGTATACCCCCCTGATGAATTTCCCTTGACAGTGTGTGTATGAAATGAGTGAGGAATGAAACATGTCGGGTTAAATGGGAGTGAAGTAGTGTGGAAGTTAGTAGTTATTTGAGTTGTGTTCTTTTTTCTTTAACCCCATTATTGTGGTTAGATTTAGGAGTAATAAGCTGATTTAATTAAAACTTTTGTATGTTTATGTTGTAATCCCTGATTTTGTAGTTCCCTAGGATTATATGTGCACTATTTATCTCCCGGTGTACTTAAATTGTCACTGATGCGATTTGGTCATCTTTGTGTTTTTTTGCTTTCTCTTTATTGACTTTTTTTCTTTTTTTTATGTACTAAAGTTTTTAAGGATTGTGTTATGATGAATTATGCCATGTTGGCATTTTTATGATGTATATTTACCATTGAAGGTTAAATAAAATGTATATTTACCATTGAAGGTTAAATAAAATTGATAATTGTATAACTGGTCCAATTCCTACTGTGTAAAGCTTAAAATACCAAAGCACTAATGTTTTTAGAGATATGTATACTGTGTTTTCTCTACCCCTATTTCTGCCTTCTAATCAGTGAGGTTGGACATATGACACCGTGATACAACACTGTGGACCATTCTTTAGTTTATATTTTTTAGGGTGTTCCTAAAGATAGGGGGTGTTTTGGTCCACAGTCTAATCCCCCCACCTCTTTTGTGTACTTTGTGGCTCCAGCACCCTGCCATGGTCTCCTTGCCAGACTGGCCATGGATACTCGATGGTGGTGTTGCCTGTGGGCTTGCTTCTCAGGATCCTGGGGGGTTGGGGGTGTGCATTTGCAGGGGGATCTCACAGGGGCCTCCACGTCAGACAGCTACGCAGTGGCTGCTACCTCACCAGTCGAACTGGTGGCAGCGGAGAGTGGGCCCTCCGTGGGTGTGTCCTATGTTGGGGGGATCACAGCAGTGGGTGCGGCAATTGTTGCAGCCGTGGATTCAGGTCTTGGTGCAGTGGCACTCTTGCTATGTTTGCCCCACTGCAGGTGCTCACTCCTCCCTGTGCCCCTTGATGTGGTGGCGGTGTTCCCTGTCTCCCGTGCCCTGGCTTGTTTTTTGGCAGGGGGAGTCTGAGTCGCTGTGCTCTGTTCTTCACTGTCAGTCTGTGAGCCTGTGGGGGACAAAGAGGGGGATGGCATTGGTGATGGTTCAACGTGCTTCATGCAGATTCTGTTCATCATGCTGTTCTGTGCATTGGGACTTCATTAGTGGCCATTCAGGTCATGGGGCTGTTGAGTGGGTCATCCTTGCATGGGTCTGTGTGGTACGTGTCTGTGGTGATGCGTGCTTGTGTGTGTGTTGGGGTGTGACACTCACATGGGCAGGGTTGTGTGCATGTATGTTTGTGGCCGCATCCATGAGGTGATTCTGGGCTCACATTTGAGGGGTGCATCACCATTCACAGTGCATTGTTTCATGTGTACACTCACCTCCATCTGATGTTGTGGCCGCACCACACTACATGTCCCCGACTCCCTCGATGGATTCTACGCCAATCGTGCTGGCGCAGGTCTACTCCACGCCCTGAGTTTGATGGGAGAATCAGCGCCACCTCCTGTGGCCATGGCCAGCTTACGGTTAGCAGACAGTATGCTGCGGACCCGGAGGCGGAGATCGTCCCACCGCTTCCTGCACTCTTTAACGGTGCGGGTGGTGGTGCCCACCGCACTGACTTTCAGGGCCACCTCTGCCAAGAAGGCCTTTTTTTTAATCAGGGTATCCCGCCTCATGTCAGTAGCAAAGACAACATCAGCGTTTGCTGCAAGGGTCTCCGTCAGCATTATCAGCTCCTCATTCGTGAATTTCTCTTTGCGCTGGCGGTCTGTGCCTTTCTTGATTTCCTTTGTGAGGGGATCCTTGAGGCTTTGGGATTGCACTGGTGTGGAAACAGGTCCTGGGGGCAGAGGATGGTAATGGATTGTGTTTTTAAAGATGGCCGCCGTGCTCTTTCCCGTTCCTGTGCGATGACGCTATTTCTGGTTCCGCAATTTTACGGTGACCGCTATTAGCGGTCGCCGCTAATAGTGGTAACTGCTATTAGCATGTTGCAGGAGGTCGGAGGTGCTATCAGCGCTTTCGTCGGTGCCACTAAGGGTCTTTTTGGGGTCTTTAGCGGCATGGCGGTAGGATCATTACCGGCATGGCGCTGTGCTCGTGTCTGCGTACTCGTAATGGCACGCAATTAGCGGCCTCCTCCCAAGGCGGACACGTCATTAGCGCCATGCCGGTAAAGGCCGGAATTTAGCGCATAACGTGGAATGAGGCCCATTGTTTTCCTCCCTCACGAAGTCCTTGGAGGCGAACAGAAACTGCTCCTAATCAACGGCGTAGGTGCCAGCCTGTATTGTAGGCTCTGTAAGAAATAGGCAGTTAAAGCGTGAATTATAGGTACTCCTTCACAGAGACTGGTATTTTCTGCCTTAGAACTGCTAGGACTGTCTGACCCTTGGTTCACGAATAGAAACCCATAGATAACATGCTAAGGAATGTTTCTCTCCTACAAACATGATATCCTTGCTGTACTAAATGTTCTATGTTCTCCATAACAAAGAAGCTGTCTCTGCTACTATTGCTAGAATAAGTATATTTAGACTGAATAAGAAACTTGTCAGAACGTGTCATAATTGTCATGATTGTCAGTCACTGAACCATAGCCTAAAAGATACATTATGGGCGGTTTGAATTGCCTTCATGTGATGTGTATAAATATTGTTGCTTGAGCGTTGCTCGCTCTCTTGCGTCTCACGAGGTCTGGGTACTCACACGTTGCGAGACGTTAGACCCAGGTCGGCCGACTGAGCTTACTTTGAAATAAACCAGATTTCTTGGAAAATCGAACCTCGTGTCTGTCGTGTCACTAGTATATGGTTATTGTGCCTTAGTTTCCATATGCGGGGTCTTTATGGCCAAGCATTGGTTCTGGGCACGGACAGGATCTTGCAGCCATCAGGGAGGAGAGTGTCAAAACTCATGACAGAGGTGGCCGTGAACCATGTCTCAGTGGTATAGAGTGAAAATAACAAACAATAAATAACAAATTACTTTTGTCAGTGAACCAAAAATAACTAAAAAATATCGAATTTGGGGGTAAGATTATATATGGTGGGTGGGGTAAGGGATTCAAAAGGGGGGTCTTGGTTGCAGTGGGGTAATAATGCTAGTGAAACTGGGACCTTTGGGGTCCCCTCCAAATTAAAAAAAACAGATATTTTTTCATTATTTTCTAATTCACTAAAAATGTTTTAGTTATTAGTGAATTAATTATAAACACATGGAACAATCTCAGTGAGAAGGAGGACATCCAGGTCAAGCTCTTTCAGGAGGTGGCAGATGTCAGAGGAGTGTTTGAAAGCAGAACGCGATTTGAGAGTGGCAACGTTGAGCGGGTTGCCACATTTGAAAGACTTCCGGGGAGGGGCTCGGGCTTGAGGTACACCCGGTGGAAGTGGTATGGGTACCAAAGAGTGGGTAGAGGTGATAGCAGGTGGTGGCTAGGTAGCCAGAGAGGAGGCAGAGGAAGGAGGTGGAAGAGGGCCAGAGAGGTGCCAGTAGGAGTAGCAGGAGAGGGAAGGAAGTCAATAAGACGCAGGAGACGCCTATTAAAAAGAAGGAGATTGGGCTGAGGTCCCTGGACCAAGACAGTGCCATTCAAATAGACATTAATGATGGTCTTGGAGGAATGGAAGAAGGCCAATAGAACCTCCCGCTGAGTGCCACCATTAATGGGAGAGGAGGAGATAGGTGAGAGAGCTGAGACCACATGAGGGGTCAATAGGTCTGGTGAGGGAACGACAAAGATAGTGTCAGTGAAAGTCTGTCTAGAGGAAGCACTGATGTAGGTATCAGTGATAGGGAGGCCAGGGTTGGAGACCAGGATGTTCCTCTTGAACTTCTTCCTTCCAGACTTAGTGAGAGGGACAGGATAGGAGATAGAGTAACAGTTAGAGTAGATGGGAGAAATGGGGAGCACCATAGAGGGTGCAAAGGAGGAAGGTGAGAAGAGAAGAGAGAGAGAGACGCACAGCCCACTGCCACACAATTCAGGATGTGCAGGGGGTGGTGGGGGGACACCGGGGTCATAACCAAAAGGGAATGATTCAGGAGGCGAAATCAGTGACTCACAACAGTACAATGGCACGCCTTGCGGGGTGTGGGACCTAGAGAGTGGGAAGATCCTAATGGGACATAGTTAACCGTGCCACAGTTACCACAATGTAACAAACTTGATGCAACTTTCCTAAAAGGTGGGAAAAAAGGCCTCGTTTTTCAACATAGCAGGAATGTAAAACACCCAGCTGCAACAATTTGTTGCAGCAGGTTGACGGCTGCTAGCTTCCTGCTTACTGCTTCCCCTACTGACACGGGCAGACACCAACTGCTGCTTCAGTTGATCACGTCTTTTGCCTTGGGGCCCTTAGCCACAGGGGGCTGCAACTGGCAGTGGTGCTGCCCTGAGTACTAGAGTGAAGTAGGGCCCAGTGCCCAATCAGTGAAAGGGGCGGACAGAGCGACGACACAGTAGGATGAACACGGGGACGGGAGGGGAAAACAAACACTGCTGTAGCCGCCAGGCAGCAAGGGTTAATGTAATGCCATGCAAGAAGATATGACCACCACGTGCATTCACTCCCACCTCGCCCACCATGCAGAGCACCCCTGTAGTAAGGCACTCGGCTGTCGTCGCCCAGAAGTGAGGCCTACATGTTGAAAGATCACTCCACAGCAAGGTTCGGTGCACTCATTAAAGAATAAATGGCGGAAGCACATGGATAAAAAACAAGGCCCAGCTGGTGCTTTGGTGATTTTATTGCAAAGCACCGGAAAGTTGCCATGCCAACGCCATACACTACTCATGAACTCCAGGTTTCCTTTCTCTTATACAGTACCAATATGTTGGCGACATTTGGGGGCTGGCGCCCCCAAAAATCACCCAAAGGAATGACTGTACTTACATCATCCACCACCAGTAATACCACTCTGACAACTTCTATATAATAGCAGCTTTGAAACTTCATTCATTTTCCTAAATTCACAGTGATAATTTCATTAATACAATTGCGTAAGAAATATACGTATCTAAAAACATAATTTTAATAATTTCAACCAAAAACATACATATCTAAAACATCCTCTTAATTATTTAATTCAAAAGCAACCTAAAAATCAAGTGTCTGATAGAAAAGTGTCAATGTGGTTATTTTCAGGCAAGATCAAGTTGACGTATCCCATTACAGCTAAAGAAAGCTTATCCCGTGGGCTGATCAGCAAGCACTGCCCCATTCTCTCCCACAAGCTAATCCCTCTCTTTGTCATGTAACCTTAGAAAGTGATTAAACCCAGTTCAGACAGTGCCCTGCATACAATCATTAGATGGTTAGAGCGTCTCGATGGCCGCAGAAGCAGCATAAGCTGCCCTGTCTCAGAGTTGAGGCTCTTGCGCTGAGCACATCGAGAGTAGGGGACAAGTTAAGCTTCTTTCTTAGCAAAGCCCTTCGACAAGTCCTAGTCAAGATACGGCTGCAAGGTTTTATATGCCTTGACATCCAACTGAAAGTCTTCCAACACCTTATGTCGCACCGGCATCCTCTGTTTGCAATACAATCTTGCTCGATTTATTCTTTTTCTTTACCCTTAATTGGTGGTCCACTAACTCCACTTCACAGGACTCAACTTCAAACAATAATAGTTGAGTTGTAGCAACCCATGTGTTTAAGGTTTTGCAAGAATGACTAGTCCACAGATCGACCAATAGTAGAAAGAAAGTACTCTCTGGTGAAACCGTTGCATGCAGGAAAACTAACCCTAATTCTTGGCGAATTACTGCAAGGGGGGTCTGAGGTGGAAGACCTACCACCTTCTTCAAAATGTGCAATATCAACCCTGTCAGAGAGTATACTCGCTGATCCAATTTGATCCGTACCCAAGAACCCGAGCGCAAGGCCACACGCATTACCAGCAGAGGAGGGGGCATTTTAAAGTCATTTTGCTCCATAGTTTAACTCTGTTGATGCAGTCAAATGCTTTGCTTATATCTAAGAAGGCAATGCCAAGCTGTTGCTTAGTCTCTGCCGCTTGCCCAACTAGATGTTTCAACACCAAGCAATTGAGTGGGGGTTTGGTTCCTTCTTAAACCCTGACTGATTGGGATCCCAGCACCGTGCTAAGGGCCCTGGGGACACATGTTGTATTCTTTTTATAGGTAGTGCCCAAAAGTGAGATCGGCCAATAGTTGTTAGGATTCAGCCGATCTCCAGTTTTATGTATCACAACTATTATCGCATCAAGCCGTAACAGAGGGAAAATGCAGAGTCTCATAATGGTGTAAATAGGTCAAACAGTTCCTTTCCCAAAGTGATGGATCAAGTTTTAGGGTCATGTTGGAAAGGCCATCGGGCCGAGGGTTATTTTGAAGCTTTAGGTTTTGATATAGCACTATAGATAACATTCATGTTTATTTCTAAAATATTCCAAGATGTAATACATTTCTGTGTCATTGCAATTGCTGATGGAATAACATTAAATCCTTGTTGCTCTGGTAAAGGCCTTTAGAGTGGCACTCCCACACAGAGCCCACAATTGGTTGGGCCTGCAGAGAGCTCTGCTGGTCTATTGACTTCAGCATTGTCCAAAAGCGCGACCCAAGGCCAGATTAAAGAGCATTCAGCATAGACTCTGCATCTTGCTGACACGGCATGTGCCGATAACTCTTTAACCAATTAGTATATGATTGCTTCAGTGTTCTTTACCGTAAACGTGCATAACCCACCCTGCTTTATAAGTAATCGAATGTTTTACCTAAGTTCTCTTTTTTCAGCTTAATTATCAAAGTAAATCTGTGGAGATGCTCCCCAGAGCTGTGGCCTCATCCAGTTTCTTAGATGATCCTAATCCTCTCAACTGATCTTGCAACATAAGGTGGATCTAGAACAGAAAAAGTACCTTCCTCAAAACGCTCATTTATTTTGAAATGAAACCTCATGGACACAGAAGAAGCCAAAGAATCACATGACCTCTACCCCTTACTTCATGTCGCCCCTTCTGGATTTGTGTCGATTCCACTTTAGTCCTAAAGTGCAATTTCAAAATTACTTGTCCATGATCATTCCCTTCCCTGGTAGCACCGATAAACCTTTACACCTGGGCACCAGGTCACGGGAAATTAACATATAATCTAGAGTTGACTCCACCGCAGAGTTACACCAAGTACGCCGTGCAGGGATATCTCCTTTTTGGTTCCCGTTTAGAAGGCTTATGTCCCACATACCGGGGGTACTTCTAATTACTCAACCTCTATCCCTGGAGATCTGTGAGGCCTTCATCCCCCTTTGATATCATAGTAATGATCATCGAGGCACTCACTATTGAAGTCCCCCAGTATGAAAACACCCATTCTTGGTACGACTGCAAATTTCTCAAGACATTCTGATATGTAATCCAGAATGAGCTGCAAACTGAAATGTTTGAAATAAACATTCAGAACAATGCATGCTAATCGTAAAGAAGAATCCACCTCACACCAGAACAAAGCATGCTAATTGTACAGAAGAATCCACCTCACACCAGAACAAAGCGTACTAATCGTACAGAAGAATCCACCTCACACCAGAACAAAGCGTGCTAATCGTACAGAAGAATCCACCACCCACCAGAACAATGCATGCTAATTGTACAGAAGAATCCACCTCACACCAGAACAAAGCGTGCTAATCGTACAGAAGAATCCACCTCACACCAGAACAAAGCGTGCTAATCGTACAGAAGAATCCACCTCACACCAGAACAAAGCGTGCTAATCGTACAGAAGAATCCACCTCACACCAGAACAAAGCATGCTAATCGTACAGAAGAATCCACCACACACCAGAACAATGCATGCTAATCGTACAGAAGAATCCACCTCACACCAGAACAAAGCATGCTAATCGTACAGAAGAATCCACCTCACACCAGAACAAAGCATGCTAATCGTACAGAAGAATCCACCTCACACCAGAACAAAGCATGCTAATCGTACAGAAGAATCCACCTCACACCAGAACAAAGCATGCTAATCGTACAGAAGAATCCACCTCACACCAGAACAAAGCATGCTAATTGTACAGAAGAATCCACCACACACCAGAACAAAGCATGCTAATCGTACAGAAGAATCCACCTCACACCAGAACAAAGCATGCTAATCGTACAGAAGAATCCACCTCACACCAGAACAAAGCATGCTAATCGTACAGAAGAATCCACCACACACCAGAACAATGCATGCTAATCGTACAGAAGAATCCACCTCACACCAGAACAAAGCATGCTAATCGTACAGAAGAATCCACCTCACACCAGAACAAAGCATGCTAATCGTACAGAATAATCCACCTCACACCAGAACAAAGCATGCTAATCATACAGAAGAATCCACCTCACACCTGAACAAAGCATGCTAATCGTACAGAAGAATCCACCACACACCAGAACAATGCATGCTAATTGTACAGAAGAATACACCACACACCAGAACAATGCATGCTAATTGTACAGAAGAATATACCTCACACCAGAACAAAGCATGCTAATTGTACAGAAGAATCCACCACACACCAGGACAATGCATGCTAATCGTACAGAAGAATCCACCACACACCAGAACAATGCATGCTAATCGTACAGAAGAATATACCTCACACCAGAACAAAGCATGCTAATCGTACAGAAGAATCCACCACACACCAGAACAAAGCATGCTAATTGTACAGAAGAATCCACCACACACCAGAACAATGCATGCTAATCGTACAGAAGAATCCACCTCACACCAGAACAAAGCATGCTAATTGTACAGAAGAATCCACCACACACCAGGACAATGCATGCTAATCGTACAGAAGAATCCACCACACACCAGAACAATGCATGCTAATCGTACAGAAGAATATACCTCACACCAGAACAAAGCATGCTAATCGTACAGAAGAATCCACCACACACCAGAACAAAGCATGCTAATTGTACAGAAGAATCCACCACACACCAGAACAATGCATGCTAATCATACAGAAGAATCCACATCACGCCAGAAAAAAGCATGCTAATCGTACAGAAGAATCCACCTCACACCAGAACAAAGCATGCTAATCGTACGGAAGAATCCACCACACACCCGAACAATGCATGCTAATTTTACAGAAGAATCCACCACACACCAGAACAATGCATGCTAATCGTACAGAAGAATCCACCTCACACCAGAACAAAGCATGCTAATCGTACAGAAGAATCCACCACACACCAGAACAATGCATGCTAATCGTACAGAAGAATCCACCTCACACCAGAACAAAGCATGCTAATCGTACAGAAGAAACCACCTCACACCAGAACAAAGCATGCTAATTGTACAGAAGAATCCACCTCACACCAGAACAAAGCATGCTAATCGTACAGAAGAATCCACCTCACACCAGAACAAAGCATGCTAATCATACAGAAGAATCCACCTCACACCAGAACAAAGCATGCTAATCGTACAGAAGAATCCACCACACACCAGAACAATGCATGCTAATCGTACAGAAGAATCCACCTCACACCAGAACAAAGCATGCTAATCGTACAGAAGAATCCACCTCACACCAGAACAAAGCATGCGAATCGTACAGAAGAATCCACCTCACACCAGAACAACGCATGCTAATCGTACAGAAGAATCCACCTCACACCAGAACAAAGCATGCTAATCGTACAGAAGAATCCACCACACACCAGAACAATGCATGCTAATTGTACAGAAGAATACACCACACACCAGAACAATGCATGCTAATCGTACAGAAGAATATACCTCACACCAGAACAAAGCATGCTAATTGTACAGAAGAATCCACCACACACCAGGACAATGCATGCTAATCGTACAGAAGAATCCACCACACACCAGAACAATGCATGCTAATCGTACAGAAGAATATACCTCACACCAGAACAAAGCATGCTAATCGTACAGAAGAATCCACCACACACCAGAACAAAGCATGCTAATTGTACAGAAGAATCCACCACACACCAGAACAATGCATGCTAATCGTACAGAAGAATCCACCTCACACCAGAACAAAGCATGCTAATTGTACAGAAGAATCCACCACACACCAGGACAATGCATGCTAATCGTACAGAAGAATCCACCACACACCAGAACAATGCATGCTAATCGTACAGAAGAATATACCTCACACCAGAACAAAGCATGCTAATTGTACAGAAGAATCCACCACACACCAGAACAAAGCATGCTAATTGTACAGAAGAATCCACCACACACCAGAACAATGCATGCTAATCATACAGAAGAATCCACATCACGCCAGAAAAAAGCATGCTAATCGTACAGAAGAATCCACCTCACTCCAGAACAAAGCATGCTAATTGTACGGAAGAATCCACCACACACCCGAACAATGCATGCTAATTGTACAGAAGAATCCACCACACACCAGAACAATGCATGCTAATCATACAGAAGAATCCACATCACGCCAGAAAAAAGCATGCTAATCGTACAGAAGAATCCACCTCACACCAGAACAAAGCATGCTAATTGTACGGAAGAATCCACCACACACCCGAACAATGCATGCTAATCGTACAAAATAATCCACCTCACACCAGAACAATGCATGCTAATCGTCCAGAAGAATCCACCGCACACCAGAACAATGCATGCTAATCGTATGGAAGAATCCACCTCACACCAGAACAAAGCATGCTAATCGTACAGAAGAATCCACCTCACACCAGAACAAAGCATGCTAATCGTACAGAAGAATCCACCACACACCAGAAGAATGCATGCTAATCGTACAGAAGAATCCACCTCACACCAGAACAAAGCATGCGAATCGTAAAGAAGAATCCACCTCACACCAGAACAATGCATGCTAATCGTACAGAAGACTCCACCACACATCAGAACAATGCATGCTAATCGTACAGAAGAATCCACCTCACACCAGAACAAAGCATGCTAATCGTACAGAAAAATCCACCTCACACCAGAACAAAGCATGCTAATCGTACAGAAGAATCCACCACACACCAGAACAATGCATGCTAATCGTACAGAAGAATATACCTCACACCAGAACAATGCATGCTAATCGTACAGAAGAATATACCTCACACCAGAACAAAGCATGCTAATTGTACAGAAGAATCCACCACACACCAGAACAAAGCATGCTAATTGTACAGAAGAATCCACCACACACCAGAACAATGCATGCTAATCATACAGAAGAATCCACATCACACCAGAAAAAAGCATGCTAATCGTACAGAAGAATCCACCTCACACCAGAACAAAGCATGCTAATTGTACGGAAGAATCCACCACACACCCGAACAATACATGCTAATCGTACAAAATAATCCACCTCACACCAGAACAATGCATGCTAATCGTACAGAAGAATCCACCGCACACCAGAACAATGCATGCTAATCGTACGGAAGAATCCACCTCACACCAGAACAAAGCATGCTAATCGTACAGAAGAATCCACCTCACACCAGAACAAAGCATGCTAATCGTACAGAAGAATCCACCACACACCAGAACAATGCATGCTAATCGTACAGAAGAATCCACCTCACACCAGAACAAAGCATGCTAATCGTACAGGAGAATCCACCTCACACCAGAACAAAGCATGCTAATCGTACAGAAGAATCCACCACACAACAGAACAATGCCTGGTAATCGTATAGAAGAATATACCTCACACCAGAACAAAGCATGCTAATTGTACAGAAGAATCCACGACACACCAGGACAATGCATGCTAATCGTACAGAAGAATCCATCTCACACCAGAACAATGCATGCTAATCGTACAGAAGAATCCACCACACACCAGAACAAAGCATGCTAAGCGTACAGAAGAATCAACCTTACATCAGAACAATGCATGCTAATCGTACAGAAGAATCCACCTCACACCAGAAGAAAGCATGCTAATCGTACAGAAGAATCAACCTCACACCAGAACAATGCATGCTAATCGTACAGAAGAATCCACCACACACCAGAACAATGCATGCTAATCGTACAGAAGAATCCACTTCACACCAGTCAAGTTTAACACCCAAGATGACCTCTCTTCCTAAGTCAAGCCTGGTCATGCTAATACCCCATCGAAGTGCACATACCAGCCGCCAATAAGGGCACCCTCTTATACCGTTATGTGTTGGCTCAAAACATGTGTCAAACCCATCTAGTAATGGTGTATCAATAAGCCATGTCTCTTGTAAGCAGATGAGGTTCGTTGTTGCCCATACAGGGCAATGTGACCTCAAATATTGAAATCCATGTGTGTTCTATGAAACCACTATTGTGTGATGTTTTCACTTGGTTCCTTGTCTTATACCCCCTCAATCATGCAGTGTGTTCAAAATATGTGCCCAATTGTAAGAAACTATTATTTTTTACCACCCCCCCCATTAGAGGTAAGATGCCCATCCAAAGTTTCTGAATGTACTTTAACCACTGAAGGGTCACGTGGAATCGGTTGATTGGAGCTTACCCCCGGCTCTGATTTTAAAGAAGTGTTTGGTGTAGCTATAGTATCAGGAATTAAATGGCCAAGTTGCCTCAATATTGAACATTCCTGTAAAACAGTGGCCTTGACCAGCTCAGAGTAGAAACCATAGTCTTACCAAATCAACTCTGTCATTGTCAACAGATTCTACCTGAGCTAAGTCTATGGTAGTTAAACAGTGTATTCTTGGCAATTCTCCAAACAAGGTTGACACGTAGCGCCTGTTCCAAGAAAAAAGATACATTTAGCAAAAAAAGGCGTTCCAAAGCAACCTACATAAGAGCTGCCCCCTTGTGTCCCTTAGCAGCCTCAACACCAATAGTCTGTGGGGTAGCAAACAGCCCATCGATGCGTGGAAGTCTTAGATGGTTCGTCATTTTAGAATCATGTTGTGCCGGGACTTCAGGAGCTTTGACTGTTGTCGTTGACTGGTTACTTATTTTCTTCCTTTTTTCCTCCAATGACATAAACAGCAGGACTCCATTCTCTGGAGTACTTATTTGTTGGCTAGCCGGTATGAAGGGCATAGCATTTAATTTGAGCAGTGATGGGCCTGCAGGTTGCACCCTTACCTCGTCTGTCACAGAGGCCATCTCTACTTTAAATTCATTGAGATCTGAGTCTACGTGCTTTATCAGCGAGTCCAGCTCCTCATCGTCCACTGTAGCTTGCTCTGGGAAGGACATCTGATTTACAGGCCATTGTGTCACCTAGGTCGTGCACAGGCTTCAGAAATCTAGGAATTAAACCATTGGTCGGCTTCTGATTGTTGGTGGTGCACTTTGATATCAAACAGTTTTCTCTTGGTGGGGCCTTGCGACGGGACTATGGGAAGTGAGTTTGCTTTGCAGCGGCCCAATGTCTTTTCCCCTAATTTTACTTTTGATATTTTAGTTCTCAGAGTCGTGGCAGCACCAATTTCCATCAGTGATCGCTCTAAGCATTTTAGGGAACGGAGGAATTTTTGTGAGCCCTTTTTCTTTTTCTGTGTAACATTTTTTGAATTTTTAGATTTCTTCTTCCCTTTCTGTTGTTGGAATGGAATGGGCTCAATGACTTCCTGTGCTTGGCTAGCCAACTCTTTGGGACTGCATTTCTGGCATTCGGCCTGTATAATAGACACCTCAGTAAGCTCGTCTGATGTATCGAAATATCTCCCGGCATTATGGGTAAAATGTGATCTTGCTTTACTAACGGGCTATTGATATGCTCGGAAGATGGCGTGGTCTGACTTCCGGTAGCTGTAACGGATGTTCTGAGCTCAGTAGATTTGTTTGGAAAGGTCCTACTACGTCTATTCATGATGCTTCTGTTTATTTTGCAAGTATTTGCCCACTTGCCATCACACAGCCCTCTATAAGGCAATTTAGCACATAATTCCCTAAGTACTATTTGTATGTCCCTTAGTTCATGTTGTACCGAATCTTGTCTTTTATCCTTTGAATGTAAGATCCTTGACAATACGGGAAATGAGAAGTCGTCTGTAATCAGCTCCCCTTGGCTTTTGGTCTGGAACTGCTGGTAGTCCGTCCGTCAGCACTCTTGATCCTGACTTAGTGGGTGAAGACTACGCTGTTGGTAATGGGTTGGCAATGAAAAATGATTTTTCAAATAGGGTGGGGGGAAAAGCCAATTGGCCCTTTTGATGCAGGTCTGTGTAAAGGCACTTCCTCCCACCCATCGCACGGCGGGCTATTTGACAGGTGTGATCCCCGAGACAAGCAAACCTATTTAGTCAGTTTGTGTGACACAGCTGGTGCAAGACTAGAGACATCAGAAATTAGACCAACGTTTTGGCAGGTTATCAAGTCAACTGCATCAACGTGTTCCAACTAACATGTTGTGCCAGAGATCTCACCATTTGTCTCCAAGGACCTGCCAAGGGGGCGACCGGCTCAGGAAGGATACCCTGTTGTGCTTTTAACCCCTCCAACTCGGTGACGCTTATCCGAGCATTACTACTTTCCCCTGTCCCTGTAACCACTTGCACCACAGTTCTTTTATGCAAGGAGCTGGGATTAAAATGCAGTGGTGCAAGGGGCATAGTCGGATGATTTTGTGGTTCACTTTTTGCTGTTTTACTGCCATTCTGTAGGGGGCACTCCATAATGCAACTATTACTTCTGAGGCTGCATAGCAGGTACACACACCAGTTTAGGGGTAAGTGCCTCTGAGCTACAGAGCAGGTATCCCAGGCAAAAGATTTGCTTCAGGCGTGATCTCTCCCAAAAGCAGCAACAATGGCCTTACCTCTGTGGAGCAGCCTTCCACCATCTGCCGATCACCGGACTGCCCTGCTTCTCGCTGAGTGTCACTAGACCGCACAAAAGCTGTATGTGCTGTGACTTCCTAGATGTAGTTTTCCCAGTAGGCTAGGTAGCGGCACCCAGATTTAGGAAGACAGAGTCCACTGCAGAGCTACTGATCACCAGGGTCCATATGGCAACCTCCAGTGATTCTGCACCGCTCTGCTCTCTAAGTAAGTATACTGCTTGCTTCCATGCTTTGTCCTTTTTTGCTCTTGTGCCAGATTGCACTGCTCCTAACTCAACCGCATGCCAAAAAGGACAAAAAGCAATCCGACATTTCATGCTCCTGCAAACCTCCCTTGCAGGCGAAAGATAGTGCATGTATTAGCTAAGAAGAGAGCACAATGACAAACAGACAATGACCGTCTAGCAGAGGACTATTTGTTAAGCCACGTAGATGCAAAATGTGATTTTTTTGAATTTGTTCATGTAAGTTTTAATTCACAGGTAATGTTCTCAGGAATGTATATGTCCTGTTCTGAACCCACATGCATTTTACATTCTCTGACTGTGTGGATGCAGCTCATTGTATGCATGTGTATGTCTTTCATTAAACCTGGGTTTTCTCCTTTCATTTATTGGGGCATGTGTGTGTGTGACTTTCCTTGAAAACAAATGTTTCCCTTTCAATCCAGATGCATGTACAGTTTTAAAGGGACCTACGTGTAAAGCTTTCAATCTCTTTGTATTTCTTGACTGAAGATGTACTATTCTCCTGTAACAGATATGCATTTGAAGACCCCTTTTCCCTACCACATTACACCCGGCTCTGCCTATGCATTGAAATACATGGAATATGCCCATTCCACAGCTCTAGAAAAGAGTCAGAATAGAAACTTGAAGAAATGATTGGGTCTCCGTCAAGGCACCCTGAACAGCAGCCTGTGTTTAAAACTAGGGATCTCAACAAATGGGCTCCAGGCACACATTGAATGTGTTAATTCTTTTCAAAAGGTTTGCATGGGACAGCCAACTAATCCAAGCCTAAAGAAGATCCCCTGACAGGTTAAAGAAATCATTGGTATAATGAAGGGGTATGCATTGTTGACTATGTGGAGTATCCGATATAGGGAATGCCCTGTTTTTTATTCATTGCCTAACATTGTGACTATAGTGAAGAAGAAAGCATCGCGGGGGGATCTTCACTTGCTCTGTTCATTTCCTTGTGTGATCCCACGCAGTAGCTGGTGATTGTTAGGGAGAATTCTCTATTAAGGCTAATTTCCCAATCCTAGTGAGTCCCCCAGCAGCTTTGCTGGATTTTTGGGGTTTATTTTTTTCTCCTGCTAAGAGTGAGACTCTTTTTCTCCCACTCTTAGACATGATTTGAGATATCCTTTGAATTTGTAAGGTGTTTAATGGGCTATGAGGTCTTTTACTCCATAGGGTTTCATGTATTTTTGGTAAGTGTGTTACACAGCACCCTCAGTGCAGTAACACAGGGTTGTCATAGTGACCCCCAAACATAGACTCCATACCCTGGGACTGACTACTGTCTCCCAGGGCATGTAAAGTCAGCATTGACTTTACTAGTCTTAAATTGGGAACAGTACCAGTACAAACCATCATATTGTGGAAGTACTGGCAGGGGTAATTAGATTGCCCCTGGGTCTGTTTTTCAAGGGGGCACTGTGCAGTCCCCCCTCGTCGAGTTTCTGGCTGGTGGCAGTGGTTACCATGCGAAATATTCCACCAGAATATTTCCTCTGGGATTTTCCCATTCACTTTTTGGTGAAATGTTAAAGATACCACCGGGTTATTTATTTAATGTTTATTCCCCGGTTGGGTCTTTTTGCCAGGACTCAGTTTTAAAATGGTGTTTGTGTTCGCCTCTGTAACTCCAACCCAAGTTGAGCCCTTTGTTCCACTTTTTTGCGGGCTTCTCCACAGAAGCCTCCAAAAGTGGTGTCGCTCTATCTGGGTCTACAGGATGTGTGAGAGGGGGGTTAAGGCACCCTGGACTGAGTTGCCTCGGCAGCTCAAGTCGCTCTCTTGTGTGATTGGCCCAGTGGTGAGCCGCCCGGCTCACCACTTAGCATGTTTGAGTGACAGCTAGGACAGATGAATGGGGGTTTTATGCATAAAAGCAGGCCTTTGGAGACTGGAACTTCAGAAGTCGCCACAGGACCAAAGAATCCGAAGAGGGAGAAGCTGAGCCGACCTGCAACGATGACACCACCGGTGGAGCCCTGCTGAACCGTCTCACCACTTCCCAACGACAGAGAAGATCTTCATCCCGGAGAGTCTTCTTCCTCTGAGCTGGTGGGGATAACCAGTTCGCCCTCTTTTTTGCCTTCCTGGATCGTCTCGTGGTCGAATTGCCCGTGCCTAGCACCCTGGCAGCCGGATAGCCACGCTTCACCACTACCGCAAATAAAAGGGTAGTAACTTTTAACCGAGAAACTCCGCGGTTGGTTTCTTCCCTGGCAGTGCAACGACCTCCAGCTTTCCTCCACGTCGAGATCTCCTCTTCGCCTGAACGATGCACCAACTTGCACCCGCTGCCAGGAACAACTGCCCCTGCTGGAGCTTTCTCACCATTTCAGGTACTGAGTCCCGCCTGGTCTCCCTTGCAACAGACTGTTCAAGGTGTCCCGTAAATCCTTGACTTTCTATCCTGGGATGACTTGGGACCTACTAACTAACTTTTCCTGACTTGAGCCAACCCTTTTTGAACTCTTTGCAACAACTCTTTAAAAGTACTATTCTACTGTGTGATCTTGGACACATTCCGCCTTGCTCTCTTCAAGAGTGGGCCTGGCCTATGACTTTATTGCTCCTCAGTAGATTCTGCCTTTTCTGACTTGCTCTGGTTCTCCTAAAGTGTTGGTATTGTGTATGTTCCTAATTCTGCCTTTTCCCCTCCCTTTTTAATTAACTTATTGGAGTGCCATCTTAGGTTAAGCGCTCACCTCTGTCTGAAAATAAGTGGTGTTTTAACTAAGACTTGTTCAATAAGTGATCAGGGATGTATATATATTAATAGTGACTGTGTTTGAATTTGCTTGCCATATTAGTGTTAGTGTATTTTACAAAGTGTGTTTTTAAATACATAATGATATACTTTTATACCCAAGCTCTGGTCAGTGTTTGATTGTACTACTGTATTTTGGTACCTATCTTGTATACTCTATATACTGTCTAACTCCACTTGAGAGAAGTCTGGCTGCTCAGCCACAGCTACCAGGTAAATCTGGGTGGTACAGACCGCTACCAATTGGGTTTACTGCCAACACCTGTAGTCTTAAGTCTTTTGCAATGGTCCCTAAGGGAACTGCACAGGTGTCTGCCTAACACTGGTGTACAGCAGTGGGATTTGTATTGAGTATACATTTTAGTGTGCTTATAGATACCTTAGTGCAACTAACCACAAAGCTTAGCACTAAAAAGTTTATTTTCTAACCTGTCAACTGTGGAAAGTTATAGTCAAGAGTCCCTTGCAACAAAAACTGCTGATTGTTTAAGAGTTCTCTGTAAGCATAAGAATCTTCTGACTAAAGGCAAGAAAATGGAGCTAATAGAACGATTATTAGCAAACCAAAGTCTGGGTAGTGGTTCAGAGGAACCTACTGTCCCAGCAAATGTAGCTAACAGTGATGATATTGAGATTGATCCTAGTATTGATAATCTTGAGTCAGAACCAGAAGAGGAGGGTGAGGATGATGCAGTTGTCCCCCCTAGGCCTCTACCTGCTCTGCCAGCTGTACCTACTGGACCTTTGCCAGGTCCCACATTTAGTCATCAATGTCTTGAACTAGAAAAAATGAAACTTGAATTGGAGGTTAAGAGACTTAATGCTCAAACAGAACAAAGGCACCAAGAACTAAGGCTCAGAGAAATGGAGCTCAAGCATGAGCTAGAGATGAAGAAATTGTCTGTTGAAAATGCTTCTCTCTCCGGATCCTCTAGGAGTTCCAGTCCCAAAAGACCCTGGATGCCTAAAGAGCTTGTGGGTATGTATGAGCCTAAGTTGGATGTGTTGGATTGGCTAAGTTTGTTTGAGTATAATCATGGGCTCCAGAACATTACAGGAAATGAGTTACTTTCCTGGTTGTTTTCTAGGCTCCCCCCTCTTGCAACTGATGTGGTAATGGAGTTGGGGGAGGAGGATAAGAAGGATTATGAATATGTGAAGCTAGCTTTGATAGCTAGATTTGGGAAGACCCCTTCCCATTACCTTAAGAGGTTTAGGACCCTCAAAAAGCATGATGGTACCCCTTGGGCTACCTGGGTGAGTGAAAGTTTGAAGAATTTAGAGGGATGTATTAAGGGTTACAAGGTGAACACTTATGAGGGAATGAAGATTCTTGTGATGGAGCCAATTTATGATGCCTGCTCTCCTGAGCTCAGACAGCACTTGGCTGATTCAAGGGAATTAGATTCCAGAAAACTAGCTAAGGCTGCTGACTTGTGGGTTGCCAACAGGGCTACTCACAAGGACTCTGGGGTAACTCAGAAAAAGGATGAGGGGAAACAGCCAAAAAAGGACTCCAAAGAGAACTCTAATAGTTCCAATCCCAAAGAGGGCCCCAAACAAAACAATAAGAGTAAGCCACAAGGGAAACAGAATCAGGCTAGTGTACCTTCTGGTGCCAAACAAGAAGGAGATCAGAGCAAGCCACCATTCCAGAAAGCATTTGGTAAATGCTATGTTTGTGGCTCGCCTTACCATGTGAAAGGGGATCCCAGATGCAAGGGTAAACTTTCAGGGGTCCACACTGTCTCCTTAGCCTTCGCTCCAGAGGAGGAAGTACAGATGGCCAGTGGAAACTTTCTGTTACTAGCTGATGAAACTATTGGAGTCTCAGCTAGTGTTTCTTTACTGTCTTTGGGGTTGTGGGAACAACAGAATTTAGGTGTCTATAATTCTATATCAGATAATACTAAAGAGTATTATAAGGACAGTGTCCAGATGAATGGTCAGGAGACGCCTGCCATTAGGGACACTGGGGCCAGCATAATTGTGGTGGATAAATCATTTTTTCAGGCAGAGGATGTTGCTAAGGCACCCAAATGCCTCACCAAGTTAGCTGGAGGGCCTGTGCAGATGCTTCCCCAGTTACCAGTTCTCATCCAGTGTAATGATAAGACTGTGAAGATACCTGTCAGCATACAAAGTGAGGTACCAGGAAGGGTTCTGTTGGGTAATGACCTGAAGACTCTTGGAGTAGTGTCACATATCCCCAGACCTCCTAGTAAAAGGTTACAGGAGCTCACCAGACCTGCAAGGGAGAGAACCATGAGAGGTACTCCCAAGGAGATGATGAAGAAGGATATCACTCTTACTCCACTGGAGTTACAACTTGCTATCTCTGAACAACAAGAAGCAAAGGGGAAACCCAAGACTTCTAGGAAACAGCCAGCAGCAAGCACTCCAGTGCTTCCAACAAGGACTTCCCCTAGGTGGTCCAAAGTCACACCTGTAACTCCACCTCCAGCTGAGGCTGAGAGGGAGGTATAACCCTGTGCGGTTGAGCTAGACTCTGAAGAGGAGCTAGTGGAAGGCCAAGAACTCATTGGAGATCTGGATCCTGTTGACCATCCTGAGCTGCAGTCTTTACTGGCAGAAGGTGGACCCAACAGGGCAGACTTCAGTAAGGGACATAGAGAATGTCCAACTCTGGAAGGTCTTCGCCAACAGGCAGCTTCTCAGGCTGATGGGCAAGAGCCTGGGAAGTATAGGTTGCACTGGGAAGATGGCCTCTTCTACAGTGAACCAACTGAGTCTGCACCTGGAGACTACAAGCGGCTTGTAGTACCTCAAGAAAACAGACAACATTTCTTGCAACTGGCCCATGAGATTCCGTTGGCTGGTCACTTGAGTTTCAAGAAGACCAGGGAAAGGCTCTCACTCTACTTTTATTGGCCAAAAAAGGGGGTTGAGGTAGATAAGTTTTACAAGAGCTGCCACACCTGCCAAACCTCTGATAAGGTTGGTTCCAAGAATGTGCACCTTTAGTGCCTCTCCCAGTTGTGGGAGTCCCATTTGAGAGGGTAGGGATTGACATTGTTGGTCCCCCAACCTCCTCAGGCAACAGGTTTATCCTTGTTGTAGTAGACCATGCTACTAGGTACCCTGAGGCAATTCCTATGAGGACTGTTACAGCTCAGGCTGTGGCTAAGGCCATCCTTGGTATTTTTTTTACCAGGGTTGGGTTTCCTAAGGAAGTAATCTCTGACAGGGGGTACAATTGTATGTCCCACTACATGAAAGCCATGTGGAAAACCTGTGGAGTTACTTACAAGTTCTCTACCACCTACCACCCTCAGACAAACGGATTGGTAGAAAGGTTCAAAAGAACTATGAAGAGCATGATAGGTACTTTAGAAGATCCTCTTAAAAGAAAGTGGGACCTTCTATTGCCATGCTTTCTGTTTGCTTATAGAGAAGTCCCTCAGGAGGAGTAGGTTAGTCTCCCTTTGAACTTCTTTATGACCATCCAGTCAGAGGTCCATTGGCCCTGTTAAGGAGGGGTTGGAGAGTGCTCCTTCCCCCAAGCCAGTCAGAGTGACTGACTATGTGATAGGTCTCCGGAGGAGAATGTCACACATGATGGCAGAAGCTAGTGATAACCTGAAAGCTAGGCAAGCTTGGGTCAAGCATTGGCATGACCAAAAGGCTAACATGGTTGAGTTCACTCAAGACCAGCTAGTTCTAGTTATGATCCCCACAAGGCAGAGGGCCTTGCAAGATAAATGGATGGGACCCTTCAAGGTTGTGGGTAAACTTTGAGAGGTGAACTATCTGGTTGACTTGGGCAATCCCAAGGAGGCTCCCAGAGTCTTCCACACTAACCGACTAAAGGCGTATGTCTCCAGGCCTGAAGTAGGAGCCTTGCTTCTAGCTTCAACAGAAGAGGAAGAAGAGAGTGAAGCTCTCCCTGATTTCCTCAGAGGCTTACCCTTGGATTAAAAGATTGAAGGAGTAAATCTCTCTTCAAATCTGACACCTGAGCAACAAGAAGAGTGCAAATCTATGTTAAATCAGTTTGCCTCCTTGTCCTCACTTTCACCAGGCTTAACCCCTTGGGGCCAGCATGATATACTCACTGGTGACTGTTTGCCAGTCAAAAGCAGAGGATATAGAATGTCAGAAAATGTAAGGATCCACATCAAAGGGGAGGTCAAGAAGATGCTTGATCTCGGGGTAATAGAGCCCTCTACTAGTCCATGGTCTAGCCCAGTTGTGTTAGTACCAAAGGCAGGATCCAAAGAATTGAGATTCTGTGTGGATTATAGAGCTCTTAATGCAGTCACCAAGACTGATGCCCACCCTTTGCCAAGGACAGATGAGTTGGTGGATAGACTTGGTACAGCCAAGTTCCTCAGCACATTTGACCTTACGTCAGGCTATTGGCAAATAGCCCTGACAGACCATGCCAGGGAGAAAACTGCATTTTCTACCCCAGTTGGCTTATACCAATTTAAGGTTATGCCTTTTGGACTGAAATATGCACCTGCAACATTCCAAAGCATGGTAAATTAGGTTCTGGCTGGGATGGAGGACTTCTGCATGGCATACTTGGATGACATTGCAGTATTCAGCCAATCCTGGGAAGAGCATGTTAACCACCTAGGACATGTTTTGCAGGCTCTTGGACAGGCCAATCTGACCATAGAGGCAGGTAAATGCCAGATTGGTCACAGTAAGGTGGTCTGCCTTGGGCATGAGGTAGGAGGTGGAGAAATAAGGCCTTTGCTCAGTAAGATTGAAGCTGTGCAAAATTGGACAACACCTACTACTCAAACCCAGGTGAGAGCCTTCCTAAGCCTCACTGGATATTACAGGAATTTCATAGAGAACTATGGGACCATAGCTTCTCCACTGAATGTAATCTCCTCTCCAAACTTCCCTAAGAAGGTCAAATGGAATGAGGAGTGCAATCAGGCCTTTGAAAATCTGAAGAAAGCTCTTTGCCAAGCACCAGTATTGAGAGCTCCTGACTATCACCAAACGTTCATTGTGCAGACAGATGCTTCTAATGTAGGTATAGGTGCAATCCTTAGCCAACTGGATGAGAAAGGTAGGGAGCACCCCATTTGCTTCATCAGCAGAAAGCTGAAGGATCCTGAGACAAGGTGGGCAACAATTGAAAGAGAATGTTTTGCTGTTGTGTGGGCACTAAAGAAGTTTAGGCCATACTTGTATGGTTCTACTTTTGTCATTCAGACTGACCACCAACCCTTGAGATGGTTGATGCAAATGAAGGGGGAAAATCCAAAACTATTGAGATGGTCAATCTGCCTACAAGGGTTTGATTTCACCATTGAGCACAGGTCAGGGTGTCACCACCAAAATGCTGATGGTCTCTCTAGGATGTATGCCATCGACTAGAGGTATGAGATTCATCCAGGAGTGGATTAAATCCTCCTGTCCCTTAGTCTGGGGGGTGGGCGAGTGTTAGGGAGAATTCTCGGTTAAGGCTAATTTCCCAAACCTAGTGAGTCCCGCAGCAGCTTTGCTGGATTTTTGGGTTTTTTTTTGTTCTCCTGCTAAGAGTGAGACTCTTGTTCTCCCACTCTTAGACATGATTTGAGATATACTTTGACTTTGTAAGGTGTTTAATGGGCTATGGGGTCTTTTACTCCATAGGGTTTCATGTATTTTCGGTAAGTGTGTTACACAGCACATTCAGTGCAGTAACACAGGGGTGTCATAGTGAACCCCAAACATAGACTCCATACCCTGGGACTGACTACTGTCTCCCAGGGCATGTAATGTCACCATTGACTTTACTAGTCTTAAATTGGGAACAGAATCAGTACAAACCATCATATTGTGGAAGTACTGGTAGGGGTAATTAGATTGCTCCAGGATCTGTTTTTCGAGGGGGCACTGTGCAGTCCCCCTCGTCGAGTTTCTGGCTGGTGGCAGTGGTTACCACGCAAAATATTCCACCGGATTATTTCCTATGGGATTTTCCCATTCATTTTAAACGCACCACTCTTTGGTGCAATGTCAAAGATGACGCCGGGTTATTTATTTAATGTTTATTCCCCGGTTGGGTCTTTTTGCCAGGACTCGGTTTTAAAATAACGTTTGTGTCCGCCTCTGTAACTCCAACCCAAGTCGAGCCCTTTGTTCCACTTTTTGGCGGGCTTCTCCACAGAAGCCTCCAAAAGTGGTGCCACTCTGTCTGGGTCTACAGGATGTGTGGGAGGGGGGTTTAGGCACCCTGGACTGTGTTGCCTCGGCAACTCAAGTGCACTCTTGTGTGATTGGCCCAGTGGTGAGCAGCCTGGCTCACCACTTAGCATGTTTGAGTGACAGCTAGGACTGATGAATGGGGGTTTTCTGCATAAAAGCAGGGCTTTGGGGAATGGAACTTCAGAAGTCCCCACAGGACCAAAGAATCCGAAGAGGGAGAAGCTGAGCCGACCTGCAACGACGACACCACCGGTGGAGCCCTGCTGAACCGTCTCACCACTTCCCAACGACAGAGAAGATCTTCATCCCGGAGAGTCTTCTTCCTCTGAGCTGGTGGGGATAACCAGTTCGCCCTCCTGTTCGTCTTCCTGGATCGTCTCGTGGTCGAATCCCTGTGCCAAGCACCCCGGCGGCCGGATAGCCACGCTTCACCACTACCGTGAATAAAAGGGTAGTACCTTTTACCCGAGAAACTCCGCGGCTGGTTTCTTCCCTGGCAGTGCAACGACCTCCAGCTTTCCTCCATGTCGAGATCTCCTCTTCACCTGGACGAAGCACCAACTTGCACCCGCTGCCAGGAACAACTGCCCCCGCTGGAGCTTTCTCACTATTTCAGGTACTGAGTCCCGCCTGGTCTCCCTTGCAACAGACTGTTCAAGGTGTCCCATAAATCCTTGACTTTCTATCCTGGGGTGACTTGGGACCTACTAACTAACTTTTCCTGACTTGAGCCAACCCTTTTTGAACTCTTTGCAACAACTCTTTAAAAGTACTATTCAACTGTGTGATCTTGGACACATTCCGCCTTGCTCTCTTCAAGAGTGGGCCTGGCCTATGACTTTCTTGCTCCTCGGTAGATTCTGCCTTTTCTGACTTGCTCTGGTTCTCCTAAAGTGTTGGTATTGTATATGTTCCTAATTCTGCCTTTTTCCCTCCCTTTTTAATTAACTTATTGGAATGCCATCTTAGGTTAAGCGCTCACCTCTGTCTGAAAATAGGTGGTGTTTTAACAAAGACTTGTTCAATAAGTGATCAGGGATGTATATTTATCAATAGTGACTGTGTTTGAACTTCCTTGCCATATTAGTGTTAGTGTATTTTACAAAGTGTGTTTTTAAATAAATAATTATATACCTTTATACCCAAGCTCTGGTCAGTGTTTGCTTGTACTACTGTAATTTGGTACCTATCTTGTATACTCTATATACTGTCTAACTCTTCTTGAGAGAAGTCTGGCTGCTCAGCCACAGCTACCACGTAAATCTGGGTGGTACAGACTGCTACCAATTGGGTTTACTGCCAACACCTGTAGCCTTAAGCCTTTTGCAGTTGTCCCTAAGGGAACTGCACAGGTTTCTGCCTAACAGTGATATATGCTTTGTTCGATCTGGGGCCTGCAGGAGGTTGGCACTTATGGCCTGCTACCATTAAAAGACAGGATACAGTGGAATACAAGTGTAATGTCTAGGAATTGCCATTGCAGCAGGAGCAGGGTGGAAGACCTGGGACATTTGCCACTTCTCTGTCCATGCTATTTAGATCTTCATAAATATTTTTTAAATTCATAATTTAAAGTAAAAATATAGGATTTTACCTTGATGATTTTGTTTGATGATGTGTTGCAATGATGATGACATTTTGTACAATCTATATAATTATGTTTCTAGAGCAGTCATTAGGAGGGTTTATATTTATATGGAGTATAAGGTATTGTTATTGATGCTAATGTGTGTTACATGTTACCTGCACTACTTAAACTCCAAAAACGATATCAGGGCAGCCCTACCCTGAGCGGTCCCACTCACAACCCCATTCTCCCTCAAGGCTACCGCTCCATTACTAGCCTGGCATACGTCGCCAGAATCATGGAACGCTTTGCCACTGCCGAGCTGCAACAGCACATCACCACAAAAAATGTACTCCACCACCTCCAATCTGACTTTCGACCTGGACACAGCACTGAGAGTACTACGCTTCACATCCTCAATGACCTCCACACCATCACAGAAAAATGACACACAGCAGTACCCATACTCGGCAACCTATCTACAGCCTTCAACACCACCGACCACACCATTCTATTAGACATCCTAGCCCACAGGATGAATCTCTCTGGCACCATACTTGACTGGTTCAACTCCTTTTTTCACTGATGGGGCAGACATTGTCCCCATGTCCCATTATCAATCGGACCCCATGCCTATCATGTATGGGGTCCCACGAGGCTCCTCCCTATCTCAACTCCTCTTCAATCTATATCTAGAATCCCTTGGACAGACCCTTAGCAAACACAACATCCATTTTCACAAATACACCAACTCCACACTCTCAAAGATTGTCTGTCCATCATCACAAATGGATGGCCATGCACCTGCTCAAATTTAACCCTTCCTAAACAGAATACCAGCTCATCTGCCCCCCAAGGCACAACCCGACTTTTCCCCCTGGATCAAAGAACTCACCATGGACAAGCCACACATATCCCTCTGCGCACCTGTCAAATCCCTTGATTTCACCGTCGACCGCCACCTTTCCTTTACACACCACACAGTGGCTGTCTCTAAAACACTCAATTTACAATACACCTCCTACACAAAATCAGACATATCCTTCCTCCTGACAACTTCAGTCCAAGCACGGGTTCTCTCTTAGCTGGACTATGAAAATGCTCTCCTTACTGGACTCCCTAACAGTACCCATGCGCCCTTCCTAGCCATACAAAACTCAGCAGCCAGACTCATCCTCCACTACCCAAACATTCACACATCACCTCTGCTCTTGCCCAGCTCCACTGTCTCCTCATACCCCAGAGAATTGCATTGTATTGAAAGCCATCTGGCTCAAAACTCCATCTTACATTCATGACAACCACAAACCCCTCACACACACAAACACCAGACAAGACAGCCAACTCCTTCTACAAATTCCACTCTGCAAACTCACATGCACACAAAAACAAGCATTTACCCACTGGATACCCAGGGCAATGCAACACCCTACCTCTTCACATACACACTGCATCCTCCCTCACCACTTTCAGAAAGAGCCTCAAAAACTACTTTTTTTACCCACACATAACCCTGCCCCCCTCCACGGCTATAACTTGTCTATCCTAATCGTTTTATCCTTGAAGCTTCCTATTCCCTTGACAAAGGGTCACCCAGCACTGCCACCTTCATTCACGGTCATTCGACCTATGAAGTGGGTTTCAGTGGCTCCTTTGCCGCAACTTTCTCTCTCCCACCTACTCCAGCGTTGACGCAGCCCTTTCAAACCTTCAGCTTTTTATCGCTAATACTCTGGATAGTCTTGCCCTTGTTATGAGGATACGCCTGAAGCCTGCCAACAAGTGCAATTGTTGATATGACACTGATCTAGCTGCTCTGAAACGCAAGTGCAGAGTAGCTGAATGGAAGTGGAGAGCCTCAGGTGCAACCTCTGACAAATTGGCCTGCCGCCTTCTCCAAAGGCAATATAGACTCTCCATCTGTCTAGATACTTTCTTCTACAACTCCAATAAACTTATAGGAGTCTCTCCTGCCCATTAAGCCTCAAAACTGTTTGGTCAGATGTCCATCTGGATTGGTGAGAAGCTTCTACTTATGAGAATTGTCCATCTCCCGACTATAACAACCGTTGGGCTGCAGCTGGGTGTGTCCATGGAGGACCGCAAATCCCGTTTGTAGGGTGACACTAATATCTTAGAAACAGTCCAGCATGTGCTGACCGGATGTAAATCCGTGATAGATCTGTATAGGCAAGTGCTGACAGGGTTTGTACTTAATGAAGTTGCCATGCAAGAGGATGCTTTTTAAGCAATAAGCCCCTCGCAGGGGAGCATTACATCAGGTAATGCCCCAGTTTATTGCTATTAGTATACCTGCCCGTGAGACTGGGGTACTAAAATAATGTTTTTCTGGTGCAAAACGCTCGTCAGTTTTCCCTTTCCATGGCAGCCTTTGAAAATGATAAAAAAGTAAACAAACAAAATGGCCGCCATGGAAAGGGAGAAGGGGCTACATGTTCAAAAAAATTTAAAAAGTAAACAAAATAAATTGGTGCTAGACATTATGGCTGAAACAATGTACTATGATGGAATTCTTTTATGTTTTCTTTTTATTTTTTTAACTGTAAAGTTATTTTAGATAGTATCTGCAGAGGCATTCTGGTTATATTTCTATGCAATTTGCTTGCAATTTCTTTATTTGTTTTTTCTTTCTTCTTTACTATTGTTCTTCTTCTGTTTGTTTAATGTATGTGAAAGTTCTTTTGGGAACTATTGACACATTAATAATATTAAAAATAAATGATAATTAAATGACTTTATGCACACAGTTGTTTCTTGGCATACCTGCTAGGCATATCCCATTCCTTACAATTTAAGGAAGTTTACCTCAAAAGTATTTTTGTGCATTAAGGATAAGAGAACAAGGTTATGACTGATTTTGCATTGACTTTTTTGTGTGTAAATGTATACATTGACAAATCATGTTAAGACTTGCATTAGCTTGAGTAGTCGCTTGTTTCTGTTTGAAGCCCAATATCACCATTGTAATGAGAGTGTGAAAAAATAAAAATGATATGAGGCCGGGAAGCCCAGAAAGAAACATACCAACACAGGTTACAAAGAACATACAAGTGCTTTATTTAAAAGCTACAGCAGTTACCAAAGTCAATTGACAAACGGATAGCTATTCGGCTCTCAGAGTAACATAACGAACTTCAACGAGAGTTCAATGCGTTAGTGAGAGAGACCGCACATTGGAATACTTGGGTCTTTTATACTGTTTGTCCAGCCCTTGGCCAACCCTCTCGTGGGTTAACCATTCTATGAGCCGGGCCTATGGGTTCCTTGCCAGATCAATCCTTTAATATATGCATTTTGATTAGTTTCGCTGATATAGTTGTACATTTACATATAGGTCAACGGTAGGACAAGGTCTCAGTTCGTGACCCCGACAAGTGGCCTGCAGGCATATTAATTATTCGTGTGTACGGAGGTCACAACGGCCAGAATCTTACTCAGAATGTCATTCGGCCTCCATTTTGATGTTCAGGGTGACTTCCATATAACAAGAGAACCTAAAATGGCGGCTTAATCCAAGATGGCGACTTACATTACTTTCTCTAAGGTCAAGACCTTGCCGTGGAGTTTGTTCGCATACGATGTTTAGACAACTTGGCGTAGGCCAATACACATACAATTGTTGCGATAGGAGGCATAATATTGTTTCAATTCCGACCAGAGGGTAGATATTAACTGTATAGTACAGCACTACCCTACCATAGAAACAGCTGTTCCCACGGCCCCATGAAGTGTGTTGTGGCTCTGCTGAGAATCGCACACCTCCCTCCCACGGGGCAGGCCTGTTTTCCTCTGCTTGGCTGGACTATTTAATATTTCAAACAGACCTGCTAGGCAGCTGGTGGACATCCTTGGGGCAACAATTGATCTGTAGCAGACATCCATGGGGCAACAATTGATCTGTAGCACCCAATCATATATTCAATCTGCTCCAGTGCAAAGGGCCCTTCCAATGGGTGAAGATGAACATTCCACAGGGGCAACCCTTTGCTCCAACCTCTTCTGACGGGCAAGGGAGGTGATCTCTGGAAGAACTGAACCCTGACTGGTCAAAGAATGTGGGGACCCAGGAAGCTGACTACCTCAATGTTAGGGGGGGGGCCTATTTCTTCAAAGGGACTGGTAAATGGACCTACAGAATGTTCTTAGTCCTAAAGACATGACCCCCTAGCACATGCAGTTGCTTAGTATAACAACTATTACCGTCAAGGCTACCGCAAAACTTGTAATGAGGCCCAATGTCTCTAGAGCTTTAGTACTCTCTAGGCTGGACTCCTGCAAAAGCCTCTTCCTTAATTTACTGTCTTCCTCCCTACGTCCCCTCCAGCCTATCCAGACTAGGGCTGCAAGACTTATCCTTGGCCTCAAGCCCAGGGAACTCATCTCTCCAGCCCTAAAATCTCTCCACTCGCTCCCGATTGCTGCAAGGACCAAATTAAAATCTCTCTGCATCATCCATAAGGCTCTCTTGGGCCAGGGACCACGCTATCTACAACTGGCTCTCACCAAATACTCTCCCTCCAGATCTTTATGCTCCTCCGGTACAAACTCTCTGCGCGTAAAGAGCATCTCTAAACAGCAAGCTCTGGGCCGATCTCTTTCCTCGGCTGTCTCCCTCCTCTGGAACAGCCTTCCCCTTCCTCTCCGTATTGAGGCGGATCTCCTCAAATTCCAGAAGCTGCTCAAGATTTTCCTTTTCACCTCCTCCTTCCCCCTCTCCCAACCTTGCTAAACCCCACAGTCGCTGAGATTGGTGAACAGGGCCATTATGTCTCCTCATCGAGGCGTACTTAACTTCCACACACATGGTCTATGAAGAAGCCACGTGTCAGGGGATACCCACAGTTTATGTGGATGGGTGATCCTATCATGTTGATAGCAAAAGCTGGCTGACATTGAGAATGCCTGGGTGAATGATACCCCAGAACCCTCTGCTGGTTATAAAATAGGACCCCAAAGTACTCAGGTTGCAGAGTTGATGGCTGTTTATCAAGCCATCCTCACTGCAGTGCACCACCAACTCAATGAACTGGTCATAATTACTGGCTCTGATTATGTCAGGAATGGGCTTGTGGAGGACCTGATTAACTGGAAGAATGAGGCATGCTTTGTGCCAACCACAAACCCCTAAAACATGCCAAACTGATCCAGTCAATCGAAGATCTGGTGACCTCCAATGAGACGACCACCTATTGGAAGAAGATAAGAGGTCATTCCAAGATAGAGGGGCCAAATAAAACTGGGATTGACCTGGCTGACCAGCTGGCTAAAACCAGAGCTCTGCAGGGGTATTTCATAGAAAGATAATCCCTGCTTGGTGAAATCCAAATGGCAGCTGTCACCAGGTCACAAACTCGGACGAACAATGAACTCTCAACAGCCCAGTGAAGTAAAGATAGCCCAGATGCAGATTTGATCACTGCACAGAAAGAGGACCTGACCCTAGAGTCTTGAGTGCATGGCCGTAGGCCGTAGGCCGTAGGCCATAACTTCCAAGACTCTAGGCCCTGTCCACAGCCACCGCTGCATGTCGCAGCAATGGATACAGCTGTAGTATTGTTTATGGATCAGGTGGTTGTGGAGAGTGTGTAGAGAGTTAGGTGCTGGCCGAAGGCCATGCACACAACAAGTTTGTAAGCACTAAACCTATAAGCTACTGCACACCCATACACAGCAATATCTATGGACAAACAAATAAGACTCTCTACTAAGGCCTCATCCACTGTAGCATACCACACCTATAGATACACCCGTAGTATCGCCATCACTCAGGTCGCTGTGGAGAGGGCGTACAGTTATGGGTGCATGACCGACGGCCATGCACCCAACAGCACGTACTGTAGTTACAAGCTACAATGGGTGTGATATGGTGTGGTGGTACATTACTCAGGTGGCTGTGGGGAGGGGCTGCAGTCGCCAACAGCACTTTTGTACGCAGTGTACTTACACGCCCCAATGGGTGTTATATGGTGTGGTAGTACATCACTCAGCTGGCTATGGGGAGGGGCAGCAGTCATGGGTGCATGATCGAAGGCCATGCACCCAACAGCACATTTGTACGTAGTGTAATTACACGCCCCAATGGGTGTCATATGGTGCGGTAGTTGTGGCCAGGATGTACAGTTTTTGGTGCATGTGGAGAACAAAGTTGTAAGCACTGCAGTTGTACGCCACTATGGATTTTATATACTGCATACCCATTCATTGAAAAATCTATGGCCTCACACCCAAGTCTGTAGCCTGTGGTCACAACTATTGCAGCATATCACAGGTATAGGTGCACTCGTACTATGAAACATTATTCAGTTGGTTGTGGGGAGGGCCTAGCATTTTGGGTGCATGGCCGAAAGCCATGCTCCCAAACCCAACTTTTTACGTAGTGAAGTTAGAAGCCACAATGGGTGCGATATGCTGATATGGTTCTTCCCAGGACCTAGAGTCTTGGGTGCATGGCCAAGGCCATGCACCCAATTCTGAAGTCATAAGCAGTGAGGTTATAAGTGAAGGTGTGGTGTGGTGAGGTAATTGTGTGCACGTCATAGCGTCTTGGGTGCATGGCCGCAGACTATGCACCCAAGAGTAAACTTATAAGTAGTCAAATTACAAGCACCATGGTTTTGATATGCAGCAATGGTTGCGGGTAGGACCAATTGTCTTGGTTGCTTGGCCGTAGGGTGTAGGGGGTAGGTTATACAACGAAGATGCTAGGGCCAGCCTAGCATATTAGTGCCATAGATTAGACGTGTAGATTTGCATATGTATGAGATGACTGTAATTATACCTACTGTTTACTTTGTTCAGAATCCATATATGTCTTACATGACTTTAGCACTTAGCGGAACGATACTTTTTCAATTTCTGTGATAAAAGAAAAAAGCATGTTAATGTTTGCATTTTAAGAAGACTTATTACACTGCATAATAGACAGTTTCGTTTTTTTTTTTTTTACCCTCATATGCAGTTTACAAACCAGTGTACTGTGCATTTTGCTCAGTTTCTGTGTTTGTTTTTCAAATCCTTGGGTCTGGAAAAAAAAAATCCTTGTCGGATTAAAAAAAAACTTTATTTGCTATGCTACACACTATTTCTTTCTTTTCTTTGAGTGTTTCATTCTTCTTTCTGATTAATGTTATCTTTGTTGCCATGCTGCCGATTTTTAACAACAGCTAGATACCTGTTGGCGTATTCTAACTGGGCATTTGTGGTTACGGATCTGTGATATTCATTTATCTGTGTCGTTGTAATACACTCTTGGGCAGTTAGATACCTGTTGGCATATTCTGTTTGTAGTCTTTCACTTCATTTTTTGATAATGTTGAAGTACACATTAGTGATTACATTTTGGCTTTAAAAAGATTAAATACGCATTTACAGTAATGGTGCTATCATTACATTCAAACCATCCACATTTCTTTTTAATGTATGCAGTGTAGTGACCTGCATTGGTTGTAGTTCCTGCATGGTAGATTATACCTATTGTTGTAAAGGTTTTCTTTCCAAGTGACACTTGACCGTGTGTGAATCCACTCAGCTTGCAGTTGTTTTTGGTTACATCTGCATTGTAACATAGAAGCATAAGTATTATGTAGTTACTATGTGTTTGTATTAGTAAGGTGGAGCGATTGTCTGAATTGCACATAGTACATAATCTGCCATGGTTTGCATTCTGTACAAGTTGCTGAAATGGAATGGATTCACAATTAGGTATGGATACATACACAAATCGCTCAAATCGCTCATTTGGGATTTGTTCCTGTATCACATTGCTACAGAGAGTGCATTAGATATTCTTGTGGATCTTCCTGTGAGTTTATAGTGAATCTCACTATTCCAGCACAGTAGTCCAATTCTTGTCTTATTCTGTGAACACTGTACGTGTTGTCAGGGTTGTTTGTTGCATTTCTGTGCAGGACTAACATTTGCAAACACAATTGGTCTGTACTGTGTAAGTAAATATTGTCAACAATTGGTGGCAATTGAAATAGAATATTGATTGCTTCATTTGCATAGAAACTTACACCAGTTTCATTTGAAAATTTGAATGGACCAGCAAGTTCTGTCTCTGAGTGCACTTTTCGGAATTTCTGTTCCTTGTTTGAAGAAGTACCTGGTTTACTTTCCCTAATAGGTTCTTCTTTGCTTGTGGTAATTGATGAAGCTTTAGCTTCTTTTGTTTTCTTTGAAGGATTTGCTGTCAGATTATGTTGCATTTCTGATTTCTGTTTGTTTGATTTTTTTTTTTTTTACCACGTTTTACCTTTTCTGGAACAGGATATTGTTTCAGATGTGGGGTGTACAGGGAATGCAGTCTATTTTATTCTAAAATACAAGGAATATCAGCGTTCACTTTACTTGCATCAAAGTTGATTGGAAATAGACCATCAAGTGTACGTAAGCATGATAGCGCTACGTAGCTCATGCCTTCTTTAAAGACTGTGTTTCCTATATCTATCAATGCTTTGTCTAGGGTAAGACCTTGGGATTTATGAATGGTGACTGCATATGCAAGAGTTAGAGAAAATTGTTCCCTACGTACATACATGTCTTTGAAGAGAAGGAATCAAACATTTGAGCGCCCTATCCTTTTCACTTCTGAAAGTTTGTCAAAGCGAATATTGACAAACTGAATGTTGTTGTCACATGGGTACGATTGAAAGGCAGCAGTTGTGCCCAGTGGCCCATTAACTAGCCCTTGCTCGGGGGGCGTGGCTACAAAGCCATGTAAGAGGACGTGTTTTCTGGGAGCTCCCACTGATCCTGAACTGATCCGGCCAAAATAGCCATGAAAAATCATCTACAAGGACTGGAATGTCGTGTGCACAACTATAAATAATCAGGGTATGACTGGAGCTGGAAGCGGAACGGATTGCTACAGTGATTCGTCCGCTTCCAGCCGAGCAAAAAGAGCAGCGGCTCGGAGGCGAGCGAGCCAAGATGGCGGCCCGTGGAAGACAAAAGGCTTGATCTGAAGTGCGGAACCCGTGTGGGGGTGGCCGCCTGTGGGCAAGTCGAGCGAGCGCTGGATGACTGGGAGCGCTGGGATCCTGATGGGTGTTGCGCGAACGCTGTAAGCGGCAGGCTGAGAGGGGGCGCAAGCGGACCTGCACCCGAGGTCCGGAGGAGATTGGCACTGTAAGCTGAGTGCACACAGTTGGCGACCCGGCGGCAAGGGACGTAGCATGGAGTCCCGCGATGCACGGGCGACTGCTTAGGAGCCCGAAACCAGTGAAGGAAGGTGCTGAAGGACGGCCTGCCTAGGGCGCACCAAGGGGAACACGAATGCTCGTTCCCGGGCGAGGGCGCACAAGATCCTGTGTTGACTGCCCGGACTGGATGCTCGGAGAGACACGTGAACACAGAGGCGTGCAGAGATGCCCGGTGTGGAACGCATAGAGCAGATCACGCTGCGTGTGAAACTGCTGGAAGCGCCTAGCTCCCTTGAGAAGGAGACAAGAGCTGAGCTACGTGCACAGTAGTTGACAATAGACAGCTGGAAACACACCAAATAGCCTGGAATACATTTAATACAGTGCCGCAATAAGAGACAGAGAAGCATACGCCCACACTTGCAATCCTATGGGTAACAAGCCCCATTACATCATCCTGAGGAGGCTAGCCAATACATGGCATAACTAAACAAAATACTTTATAAATGGTGATTCAACCACTCGTGGGGCATAATTTGTTCACATAGATAAACAGTGACAGGCAGTCACAGAGAGTGGGCATGTATGAGCGCGCACGGTGAGCCCGAGATTGCTTTGACCGACAACTGCAGATGAAAGAGCACATGTCGTCTCTTGAAAGTGGGGACTGACAAGGGAGGCCATCAGAGCCCGCAGAGCCACACCAGAGCTAGGCGGAAACCCTGGAATCTAGGCCGACTGGGGCAAGAACCAGAGCCCTGTGAGGGAGGAACTAACCCATCAGGTTACGTGGGAGGACACAGTCCATTCCGGACAGAGGAACAATTGCTGAAGGGCACCCCTGTGCAATTTGGCAAGCTTGAAAGGAGGACAGCATGCGCGGGGACTGGCCCACTTAACCCTGACGTGTCGAGATGTCTAACAAGTCCATCAGATTGAAAAGCAAGCAACCCACACTGGATGAATTTGCTAAAACACCACCAGGTGCGAAAGGGGCCAGGATGAAAGGCAAGACTCCGGTTGAAGGGCCGGTCGTTATGGGCAATCAAGAAGTACTAGCGGCAATAGCAGACCTGAAAGTGGCCCTGGAGACCAAACTGGGCCTGGAAATGGCTGAACTGAAAGCTGCACTGGAGCTCAAAGTCGGAGAGGTGCAGGAGGATGTAAATCTTCTCCGGCGGGATATGAGAACGTATGCGGAATGCACAGGGGACCTGGAAAAAGAGGTGGCCCTGAACACGGCGGCCTGCGCGGCCCACAAATCTGAACTGCAGGCCTTGACGCAATGAGTGGGCAACCTGGAGAGTAGGGTGGAGGAGGTGGAGGGACGCGCCGAAGAAACAACATCCGTATCATCGGATTGCCAGAAGGAGCTGAGGGAACCAACCCTACGGAATACATCGAGTCAATGTTATTGCAGGAGATAACTGGGGGAGCCCTGTCCCAGGGGTTCGTGGTTGAGAGGGCGCACAGGGCCCTGACGAGGAAGCCGCCGCCAGGGAACCCCCCTAGGCTGGTAATTGCTGAGATCTTAAATTACCGAGACCGGGAAAAAATCCTTGAACACTTTTGGAAAGGTGACACGATACAGAGAGGGGCAGCGAACATAACGGCATATCCGGACTATACCTTGCAAGTACAGCGCAGTCGCATGAACTTCGGGTCCGTGAAAAGAAGATTGCGTGAAGCGGGCCATAGGTACATGCTGCTCTACCCAGCTAAACTGAAGGTATTCCACAAGGGCAGAACTTGGTTTTTTGACACCCCGGAGAATGCTACGGGATGGTTGGACGCTCAGAGCTGCCCCCCAGGAATCGGATGTCCAGGGAACTGACGGAGGAGATAAGTCACATGTGTCTGTAGTGCCCTAGGTGGCGCAGCTAATGACAATGGGACTTGAATATAGCATTGTATATCATAGGTGGAGAAGTGGGTTGAGAGCTATAGCTATAGTGGCATGAGAAACTGCGATAATATGGGAGCTACAGGGAGCATGACCTTGTACCCCCATAACATATAATAAGTCAGGTCACTGGTAGGTCGGTGACACCCTGCTGGGTTCTGGGCTGGGCTTTCTGGGACAGAACCAAACGCGGGGGGGCCTGAGATCCAGGGATGGAGCTGAGCACTTGTCGGGGTTGGGGTCGCAGAAAAGGAGGGAGGGGGGAGGGTGAGGAGGGTGTGCAGGGTTTGAAGTTGGGGAAAGGGGTGTTGGGAAAGGGGGGGAGAGGGTGGGAAGGTGTTGTGTGCAGTGGTTTGTTGTAGTTGAGTAGGAGTTACGGGGTTAGCCTACATCCCCCGGAAAACAAGATGAACCATGGGAGACCTTAAGATAGTCACTCGGAACATCAGCGGGCTCAATAGTTATTTGAAACGGAACAAGGTCATGATGTACTTGCGTAGACAGAAAGTGGACATAGCCTTGTTACAAGAAACTCATCTAACACAATATAAACTGGAAGTGATACGAAAGAAGTGGAGAGGAACAGTAGTAGGGGCAGCAAATTCTGCCTATGCAAGAGGGGCAATCACATGGGTGGCCCCACATGTCCCATTCCAGCTGCTGGGCTCTGTGGCAGAGGCAGATGGCAGGATGGTGGTTGAGAAGGGGATGGTGGAAAACAGAGAGATCTGCATAATAAATACTTATGCACCGAACCAGGGCACGGCTGCGTACTTTAAGACCCTGTATGGTAAACTCAGTGGTAGCATAGGGGGGCGGTATTGTGGGGTGGAGATTTCAATTGTGTATTAAACCCCAACCTGGATAGATCAGACACTAAAGTAGATAGACCCACCCCGGCCGCAAAAGCGCTGTGTGCATTGTTGGCGGATTTTGGGCTTATAGACACATGGAGATCATGTCACCCGAAGGACAGACAATACTCGCACTATGCAGCCCCACAGGGCCTATACACTGGACTAGACTACGTGTTTGTCATGCAGGAACTAATGACCGACATACCGCAGGCGGAATGCAAAGCCAGAGTCCTCTCGGACCACTCGCCATTGATGCAAGTGTGCCAATACCGACCCCCGAGGGGAAGGATACCCACATGGCGATTGCGTGCAGAGGCACTTAAAGATAGTGTATTTAGGGAGGATATGCGGGAGGAAATAATAAGTTACTTTGAGATAAACATCGGCAGTGTCAAGACAGCGGGCACGCTCTGGGAAGCCTTTAAAGTAGTAGTGAGAGGAATTGCCATAGCCAAGTGGAAAGGTCCTGGCCGAACTACAGGATGCCTAAAAAGAGCTAGAGAAAGTACTGGAACGGGGTCGTAACACGAAGGAAGATACAGAAATGGTATCGGGTCTGCAGCAGAAATGCGCAGGACTTTGGGAGAGGTTATGCAATCTTAACTATAAAAAGTATATAGAGAGACAACATGCTGAGGGAGACAAGCCAGGGAGAGTCCTGGCATGGCTCTACAAAAACGAGACCCCTAGGCCCCCAATAAGAACAATAGTGAAGGACAATGGAGACATAGTTGATACGCAAGAGAGGGTTAATCAAGAATTTGCAGAATATTACAGATGCCTCTACGGGGATGAGGCAGGGAGTAACAGGGAGGAGATAGGGGACATACTGGAAGATATTGGATTACCCCAGATTAGTGCAGGGGAGAGAGAGGAGCTAGATGCCCCATTCACCCTAGAGGAACAAGAGGAAGTAGTGAGGCAGCTGACCACGTGCAAAACCTCGGGAACCGATGGACTCCCGAGCAAATTTTACAAGGCATATAAATCAGAGGTACTTCCCCCGCTGCTCGAGATGCTTATTGAAGCATATGAAGCTGGGAAACTACCGGAATCTTTACGTGAAGCAGTTATTATACCGCTTCCCAAGCCCAACAAGCCTAGTAGTGACTGCGGATCCTACATGCCCCTGTCGATGTTGAACCAAGATAGTAAGATACTAACAGTGGTCCTAGCAAATAAATTAAAGAAGGTTATCAACAAGCTGATACATCCTGACCAGCCCGGGTATGTTCCGTACAGAAACATATCGAATAATTTGACGCGACTCCATCGAGTGGTCGAACATGCAGATGGAGACACAGGATAGATAGTGATAGTATCACTGGACGCGATAATGGCATTTGATTCAGTCAAGTGGCCTTGGTTAAAAGCGGCCCTAGCCAATTACGGTATGGGGCCGGGATATCTTCATTGGGTAGAACTACTATATAGTGCGCCACTAGCGAGAGTGAAGATGGAAACAGTGATCTCTGAAAGGTGGCAACTTGGTAGAGGTACCAGGCAGGGATGCCCTTGGACCCCCATGCTGTATATCTTAGCGCTGGAACCGCTTGCGATTTATTTAAGGCAGCAATATGATGCAATAGGCATTGTTGTTAGGGAGACATCATATTTAATTTCACTATATGCAGACGATATGTTATTGTATTTGCGGTATCCAGAAGAGAACCTTCAGTATGTACTGAAAGTGATGAAAAGGTTTGCGCAACTATCTGGCATAGCTGTGAAACCCAATAAGTCCTGTGTGTTTCCGCTGGGAAGATATTGAGGGCTCTTTGTGGAGAAGCTGCCAGTTTTAAGATACCGTGGGAGGTCACAACCTTCAGATATCTTGGGGTAGACATATACCACACGGTAGAAGCCGAACACAAGCATAATACGGAAAGAACGGCTCAGAAACTGGAGAATAGCATGAAGTTCTGGGTGAAACTCCCCTTGGCAATGAAGGGGCGAGAGGCAATGCTCAAGATGGTTGCATTGCCCAGACTGCTGCATTGCTTCGCGAACATCCCGTACTCTATACCCCGGAAATTCTTTACCAGGTTGGACAGCATATGTAGGGAATTCCTACGGCATGGGATGAGGAAGAAGGTAGCCCTGTGGAAACTACAAAATCCGTATGAGAAAGGAGGTATTCAATTACCAAACTGGGAAGTGTATTATGTAGCGAGCCAATTACAATATGTAGCCAAATGGCCCTCTGAGGAGCCTACCTTAGAACATAGGCTGCATCAGGGGGACTGTGCCCCGTATTTCCTGAAAGAGATGATATGGTTGCCAAAATGGGAGATGGGAGGTCGTCCAAGGATGTTGGGGCTTGGGTGGGGGATGTGGCAAAAGGCATGCCGGTTGATGGACAAGCCATCCCCGTGCACCTCGCAGATCCCACTGGTCACAGTGGTGGGAGCAGAAAAGCAACTACGGTTAATGATTAGGAAACATTGGGAACCGGTGGGGATAGCAACCATCTGAGATGTGTGGCAGGAGGGGAAGATATTAGAATTTGAGGAGCTGGTGGAACAAACGGGGATGAGTGCCGGGCAATATATTACGTACCATGGGATGGTGCAGCGGATCAAAGACACCTGGTCTGAGGTGGAACTGGCAGAGGAGCCGGATACTATACTGGATGTGATATATGACATGGCGGAGGGGGGGGGGCATGAAACATCTAGAGTGTATGAGATGATAATGACCCAAGTGGGCAAGGAGGTGGTGCAACTTAGACTGGACTGGGAAGAAGAGGTGGGGGACCCGATGAGCGATGGAATGTGGGAAAGGGCACAAGGATATCATAAAAAAGTGTCGAGAAATGCCAGGCTGCAACAGATACAGTTGTACATAACGCACAGGGCATACCTGACACCACTAAAGATAGCTAAATTTAAAAACGCCAGAAGACAAGTGTGCCCGAAATGTAATGAAGAAAATGCAGGGATGGTGCATATGTTTTGGGCATGCCCACTGATAGCGAGATATTGGGGGGACATAGCACAGAAAATGGAAGATAAAGGGATCTGTATGAAGGTGCATACCGTGTGGGCTTGCTTGTTGGGAGGGTTCCCTAGACCGTGTAAGCTTAAACATGTGAGTAAATTAAAAGATCTAGCCTATGTTCTGGCAAAGAGAAGGATCGCAATGGGATGGAAAACATGTTACAGGCCCAAAGTGGAAACTTGGTGGAGGGACTTGCAGAAGTGGGCGAAGGCAGAAACAGTGGCATGGCAGGAAGCGTGTAAGGGGGACATAGAGGGAGAAGCGGGAGCCCTGTTGGGTTGGAGGCAGCTGATAACTGAACTATTTGGGCCCTCGTATGATGGACCAAGTGATGGCGATATGATGAGCGCAGCGGAAGAGGACTCCATACCGCAAGAGGTGGGAACTAACAATGTGGGAAAGTAGGCTCGGAAGGGGGGGAGAAACGGGGAAGGGGAACACAGTGGGCGAGAACATAATACTGTACGTGTATATGTGAGCAAATTATGCATCAACTGTAAGTTTGGGTTGTTATTTTGTTGTTTGAATAAAATCAATAAAAATAAAAAAAAATAATAAAAAACTAGCCCTTGCTCCACGCCAAGGTTACGTTTAAGCATTACTCTACAATTTAAGCATAATTTTAATATTTTTTCCAACCGAGCTGTGTTGGAGATTGATTTTTCTAAGCTATGTAGTCTTGTTGTTGCTTGGTCACACATGGGTAGTGTCATACCATGTACGTCTAGTTTGTCTGTGGCGCTAATTTCTATAATTGGTTGCATTTCTTTATTTAACATTGTTTCATTGAATTTGAAACAGCTTGCAAGAGTTGGCATTAAGGCGATACAATTGACATTTTTGTGCGTTAATTGTTCCATAACATCAGTAGCACATGCACTATCGCCATAAAGTCCATGAATGTGCCGTTTTTTATTCAATATGGCTTGTGATTCTTGCGATAGTACACCAACTCTAATACTTTTTAAGATGTTGGCATAAGTGAGATCTGCAGATTGCCGCATGTTTTGTGTTAATTCTTTGTATTGGAAATGTTGCCAAAGGTTGACATTTCCTATGCTGCCCACAGTTTTACGGCAAAGTTTGTGTCCTAAGGTTTTAAAAATAGGTTCACCTTTCACTGGTGTCAATTGTAGAAGATCTCCGAAAACGATAATGTGTTTTCCTGCAAAGAGTTCTTCGTAGTTTGTTTTAAGTACTTCTTGCAATCTGAGGTGAATCAAGGCCAACATTAGGTTGGAGACCATACTCACTTCATCTATTCGTAGCATTTTCATTTGTTTTAATACTCTGCGTAGTTCCATTACAGCTTCTTCAGAAAGTTTGCAATAGTCTAATTGGTTTTGGTGCTCTACTGGAAGGAGTAGTAATCGGTGTAAAGTGACACCGCCTATGTTGTAGGCAGCTAAACCTGTGGGGGCAGTTACAACAGCTGACAGTTTGTTGTTTGTCAATTGTTGAAGGAAGTTGCTGATGATTTTGATTAAGAATGTTTTTCCTGACCGAGCTTCACCGCTGACGTACAGCAGTATAGGTTTGTAATTTTGGCAGATACATTATTTATTTTCGTGTTGCACACCATGTACAATTTGTTTTGTTACCTCTTCAAAAATGGTGCGCTGAGCTTTGTCAGGTTTTGCTTGTTGTACAGTTAGGTCTTCGATATCTTCTTTATAGTGACACATGGTGTTTTCCACTTCTGGCAATGATAATTCTGCCACATTTGCTATTAGTGGCTGTCCTAGTAGTTCTTGGCTTTTTGTTACAGAAGGTTGACTACTGTTGGAAGAGTCCTTATCTAGTTGGGTCTGAAGTTCTTCTTCGTGTTGCTGCTCATTGTGTAACATTGTTTTGTACTGCGTAAAGTTCACATCGGTGATAGCGCTTTCATTTGCTTTGAAAGCATCTTCATAGCAGTCATAGTTATCTAGTATCTCTTCCTCTTTTCTCCACGGTTTAAAAAGTTGTAGCAGAGACATGTAATATAGTTCTTTTTTTGAGGAGTTTTTAATGACAAATTACCATTTGTTTTGTAAGTTTCACTAAGCTGCCTTCACAATCGGTTACTCCATATCTACCTTTGCTTTCATCGGGTTTTACACTATTTCTGTATGCAAAGTTTTGAGCTATGTGGTATAGACACATGCTTTCCAAAGTGCTACTCCTGTTTGGATAGAGTTTGTCCAGCAAATTGTTTTTTAAAATGTCTTGGCTGTTTGGATAATTTCTGGAAATTGTTTCTATGTCCTCATATGATTTCAGAACCCTTTTTTCTAGCTTTAGCAGGACCAAGACTTAGCCATACTATGTTGTCTGATTGTCCATACAAAGCAGTACCGGTTAAACAATCTGCTGCTTCATAGGCGCCACATTCTCTATGAGAGAGATTTTTTATGCCTAGGCTGTACAATTTCTGTGATAATGTTTTGTCTGATGCTAAGTCATCCCAGAGGTCTTGAAGCTCTGTTTTTTCTGCTTTTGTTAAGTAGGCTGTAACATATCGTGCAACAGCAGTAGAATTGTCTGCAATGTACTGCACATCTATGTTTGCATTCCATAAGAGGGCAATGATTGCATTGTAATCATTGATATATTTTGATTCTTCTGTTCTTTTTAAGTAATACATTTTCTTAGGTGATTTACCTTTAACACTATGTCGAACTGAAGACATGAAGTTGTTTACTTCATCTGTTTCTGTAACTGGTCTAGGGAAACCAAAGCGGCATTTGGTGTATTATTTACCTTTGTTTTTGTATTTGCGACAACAATATTTGCCCCATTTGTGTCTTTGAAATTGTAATATCTGCCCATGCAGCTCACTATGTGTCCGTTGTGACGGGATTTCACAAGTGACATATTTTTGGATGAACTGCAAAACAGAGGCATCACTGTCGTGACCAAATTTAGATGCACCTTTGATCCATAAAAGCATGTGAATATGTGGTGCTCCTCTCGCTTGATATTCTTTTCTCCAAAAGAAGTGTTGCACTTCTCCGAGGGGAGGAACAGTTTTATTGAAAATAAAGTGTAGCATAGCAATGAAACGATGATGGAAATATCTTGACACATTAACTGGATCTAGAGAGCAAAGTTCTCCAGGTGTTTCCATATCTATGTTGGTTTTGTTGTTGTTGGCTATGCATAGGAACTCATGTAAATCTTCCCATGCATATTCTGCACAACTGAGTGTCACAAACCAAGTCGGTGGTCCAAGATTTCTGATCATACAACGTACGTCTCAATGCCGTTGGAACCAGTACTCTTTTGTATCACGCATGTTTGCAAACAAATTTGTTATACTTGATTGTAAAAACTCATCTTTTCCTGTACTTTTTGTATTAATTGCGTAGCTGACATATTTTGGAAGTGTGTTCCAGATTTCAAAATGTGTGCAACTCCGTAACATAGCGTTGCCAGTTCATTTTCAAAGAGTAGGTGGAATATGTACTCCACATTTTGTCTAAATCTGGGATCGTGCGAATACATTCGTAATGAGCAGTATTCTGATGTCGTAATCTGAGTGGGTCTATCATCGTATCTTCCACCTTTGCCAGTAGGAAATAGCAGTGGAAAAGCACATGCTTTTATACTTTTTTCCCATATACCCATTGGTGAACCTTTGGTTTGTCACATTTGGTAAGTTTCTAGTGCGTCATCTATGCTTTCATTGGAATGCAATGGATGCATTGTGTACTGGTCCAAAAGAGTGCATACTGCAGCAGGATCCAGAAGTTCGAATTGTCCAGTTTCTGATGGCTCTTGAATTCTTTCAGTTGCTTCCCTTAAGTTTTCTTCAATATTTATTTCCTTGTAGTACTTGTTATTGTCTTTCAGATATTGCAAGGCTTGTCTAACTTTATGTAAGTCCACCAGTTGTTGCCAACTTTTTTTATCCTTTGTTGGTACACCATTTACTAAGACAATTAAAGAATGCTCTATTGATCGTTGCACTCCTAGAGTGTGTACATTTTCGGTTAGATCTAATGGCAAATAAACTACTTTGCCACGAATGCCTTTCACCAATTCAGAGGGAGGTAATTTTGCTGTTTTTGGTTGAAGGCGTATTATTGCTTGAAATGGGTGAACTGTTTGAATTTTGATGCTCTCATAGAAATTGAGTTGTTGCAGAGTTTTCGGTAGTGGGTACAATTCCAAATTATTTGTGATAGCACGTGAAGGAGTTTGGTTGTTGTCTAGTTTTGTTGTGCAGTAACTGCAACATATTAGGGGTTCTCTTATTTCATATGTGTTTTCTGCTAAAAGGTAGAGAGCTAATTGAAACCATTTGGAATCTTCATTATCTTCTATTTTGTATGCTATGTCTACATTTTTTGTTTTCCTTTGTAAAACGTTCTGCGGCAACACACACACACATGGTTTGGTACTTCAGCCGATGCACTTTTAAATTTTAGTATTTCTTTTTTGTATGTGTGTAATAAAAGGTTGCTATGTGCAGCATTGTTGGTAGTCTGTTCTAAAACTATTGCATTTTGTAAGTGGCTTTCACTTCCAAAATATTTTCTCTGGATACGGTCAATTTCTTCTTGTAGGTATTTGGGTGTGCCATGCAGACGAGTGTTATTTAAATTGGCTAATTCTGAAGCTGGACTTTTAGCATAGTATATTTTATACACTAGATTTCTTACATTTGAATGATGTACTGATATCCTTTTGATATCATGGAAAGTGCTTTTGTAAATAGGTCCAGAAATGCAGGCTAATGAATGTCCTTGCAGTCCTGTGTATTTGCACACTGGACAGATATCCATATTTTGCAGCACTTTCATTTTCATTTTGTCTTTACCTTTTACATACTGATTGAGGAACTGACGTAAAGTTTTGAATGATTTGTTAGGAATGGCACACATTGATGTGCACGGCCATTTGTATACTGGACGGTCTGGTTCAGTCAAATCAAGAGGTAATTCTGAGTTTTCAGGGGATACTTTTCTAAGCAGTGTTTCTTGTTCCATGATGGTATTATTGATTTTTTCATACCATCTTCCACTGCTCTGGATGGCAATTGTGTTTGTTCGATTTTGTTTGCTTCTTCATTAAAATATGGTTCTGTGGTTGTTGTGTGACTCCATTCACCTCCACAAATATGTAAGAAGTTATTTTTTGTTCACATTCCGTTTATTGATAAGTTTCTTTTGTAGTTTGGTATTTACTTTTGTTAGTGATTTCATCCTATTTAACACTAATATGAACAGCTTCCTTTTGAGAAGGATTGCACTGTCCAAGCAAGCTTTTTAGGATTAATTTTCTACGGTCGGTTTTAAGGGTTGAGGATGATTTCGGTCCTGTTCTTATTAGATTCTGAAGGAGTCTGTGGCGAAACATTTTTGCTAAAATACTTTTTTTACTATTGGTTCTTGTTAGTATTTCAGGATTAATATGAGAATTGTTAGCAGTACTGATAGCCGATTTTTTGTGAAAAGTTTTGTGTTTCATGCTACATTTTGATGGAGGAGGTAAAGTTTCGGTAGTTGAAGCTTCCCTTGTTTTCCAAAACGACTGTATTAGCTGTGTTGTTCCAACATTCTCTACAAACTCTGCTACAGATAGATGCTTAGGTTGGACACTTTTATTTTTATTTTCTCTACTTCTGCGTTCCTTTCTACGGACGTACTTTTTGGTAAGCATTCTTTGGGGTCTGTTGAAAAAAAGAAGGCATGGTTTGGTCTGTTGTGTGCTGTGTGTATGCGTGCAAGCATTTGATGGGGAAACTCTTTGTGGTCGTGTGTCAATGTGCACGTGCCTCTTACAATGATTTGGGAAGGCTATTTCTCTGTTTGTATACTACTACAATGTGCTTCAGATGAGAGTACAAAGTGGCCTAGTGGTGAGGAGAAGCACTAACAGTAAACGTAATGGCATAAATTTAAAACAGCTATTTGTTTTCTAGTACTAACATTCTAAGGGTTTTGTATGTTATTTGCGTTCCAAACAGACAGGGATTTGTGAGCCATTCTGCCTGTTATTCTTAATTTAATAAATGGGGATTTGTGGGTAGAATGGTTCAGAAATCAATATGTGCTTTGGTGCACACATTAAATAAATAACCCACACAATCTCTTTGAGTAACAGTTAGAATATAAAGGTAGTACTGTACTTACTTTTTTTGCGGAATGACCAGGTTTCTTCGGATATGTTGTTTGCAGTGTAGATGCTGTTGATTTTCAGGAGAGTAGTTTTCACTGCGATTGTAAAAAAAAAAAAAAAAAAATGAACTTTGTGTGCTTAAAGCAGTGATGTTACTATACACGTTACTTTTGCATCTGTTATCGGTGTATTCTCCTTTCATATTTCACTTCACTATGTGCTACCTCTGTATGTTATTTGAAATATCTTAGTTGCACGTGCTTCAGAAATGAGTACAATTTTTACCTTATGAAAATGCCTTGTTTTTTAAACTGTATTATCCATAGTAGAGAGGTTTGTAAGCGATAGGTCATTATAGTAGATGGGAAAAATTCCTCTACTTTCATATTATAAGTATGATTCTGAAAAATCGGGAGGCCCTCAGTGGGAGATGTCACCACAGCAATCGTGAGCATTTATTTTTCTCATACGATCGCCTTGCAACTAGCATTAATGTAGGCGGTACACGTTACAAAATTCTGACATTTTCTAATGGACAATAGAGTTTCGCGCTCAATAGTGATAGTTGCGACATATGTACAGGTTATGCGGGAGACAGTAAAAAGTAGTCCAGTTTGTCAATGAAAAATCGGATATCTTGCACATAAAGGGGGAGCATTGGCATGTATTGCCTATGCAGATTTATTGCCATTAATTTATTTAAATGAAATCATAAAGGTTGCACATATTCTCTGCTTAAAATAGGCATACCTGTACTTTATACTTATGCATGTGCTCGACGAGATGTACGTAGAAGTCTGCGACACTTGCACAGTAGTTTTTGAAGTAGGTGCTTTGCAATGATATGCAACTTCCCTTCAGAGTCATCGATAGTACATTTAAAGTGCGAAATGTTGATGACGGAGTTAGATTTAGCGATGTTGATTGTGATTGGTGGATGGCTGTGTGACTGCTTAGTTCTGTCCAATGAGGGAATGGATTTGTGACTGATGTGGAAAGGATAGAAGGACTGGGTAAGAGTTATGTGCCACATGTAGACAACGCTTGTCTGCGGTAGGGCGTGTCACATACGGGTTTCGAGAGCAAATCCACCATGGAAAGGGGACTGTTTGCATCAACCAATCAGATGTTCACATTGCTCTTTTATGTCGAAAGACGGTGCGTATACAGAAGATGGCAGAGGTGCAGAGGGTCAGGGTTTTGGTGCTTGTAGATATTTTTGTCCATGATTTACAGCACTATGCCGAGAGTAGGCATGTGGCACACCATTTCGATGTGAGAGGAGTGGACGTGGTGTGGAGCACTGAGAGTGATCGCAATGTTGAGGCAATTGTGGAAGTTTGCCGACACATGCGTACGATTGACCACTCTGTGCTACATGACTTCTCGTACTTTGTTGATAGATTTGGAACAGTTGGTTCAAGCTGTCTTGAACATCTTTCCAACTACGAAAATCATTTTTTCTGGTTTACTCCCTAGAAGAAAATGGGACAACAGTTCTGTTTTCTGTCCTGATCAAAATTTTGGGAGGTGTATCATCAATCGCGGCATGCGTGCATTCATGTCACGAGCTGGTATGTTTTTCTGCAGCCACAATAACATTGTTCCCAGTAATTATTTTGAAGTAGATGGTGTTGCGTTATCTTCTTTTGGAAATGCCAGGTTCTTTTGGAATGTAAGGCATGCTTTAGAGAAGGTTCTATAATGGTTGTAGGAGTAAAGCAAGAAAAAAAAACACCAAATAACAGGTGTCTGTAAGGCATCTGCCCAAAAACAAAAAAATAGGCTCTTGTCAGAGCCCACCTTAAAGGGGAAAAGGGGAATAATACTTAAATGTACAGTCGTCACGCTCTGATCCTGTACATGTCCGCGGACATGGCGGTGGTTTGCAGGCGGCGCATGTTAACATGGGAAATTCTGGGGTGGAGACACATGCAAATGAGAATGAGCGGAGCTAGGGATTGGTCAGTAAAGTTCAGTGGGTGTGTTCTGAACTGAGAGATTTAATGACACCATCTTCTCCCTGACAGGAGACCAGACAGCCAAGGCTGTGTGTGTGCGTCAGCAGATTATCTGGATTTTGGGAGACTCCTGGATACATTGGATGAAGGTGCATGCAGAAAGTTGCGGTCTATCTGCAGATCTTGGATTCCCTATGTGGAAGTGCACTGGCATGGCATGCGTGGAATGAGGTGGCTCGACTTGGTACCTCTCTGTGCTACTTTACAGAAAGAGCGTCATCCTGATATAATTATCATTCATTGTGGAGGAAACAGTTTAGGCCATGTCTCTGGAATTTCTTTGTAATTTGCAATGAAGGAAGGACTTGTTTCCAAATTGCCACATACTTTTTTCCCGTATTGCACAAAGACAAATATGGCTGCGTTCCTCTGCATTTGGTCCACAAATGGAGAAAGCGAGGCACAATGTAAATAAATCTGTTTGTGCCTTTCTAAGCGATGTTGGCATGTTCTCATTCCACAATGAAAACATTTTGTTTCGCAGCACTTTCATTTTTCGCAGAGATGGAGTTCATCTCACGTATGCTGGCAATCAGATTTTTCTTTGCAATGTACAATCCGCATTGCAACCTTTTTTGAATTCACTGTAACCTATTTGACAATCCGTTTTTTCAAATGTACAATTTTTGACGCACACAAAACACCACCAAAAGGCTCTTTTCAGAGCCACCACTTACTCCCAGCATAGAGTCCACTGGTTTTGCTGCGCTTGCACCCTCCATTTTTGTGTGTCCGACGACTGTCCACTGACTTTTTCAAAAATGTGCAGAGGCCTACAACGGTCACTTGATAGTTCTATTGTTTAACTAAGAAAGGCGGCTCTGAAAAGAGCCCTTTTTTTAATATTTTTGTAGTTTTCCACTTCACTGCTTTTGGGCACACAACACACTAGGAGAGGAAGGCAAAGGAGGGTAAGGAAGGGACACCAACCACAGGGATAAGAAGGGGCAGGTGGAGAAAGATATAGGGTGGGCTCACTTAGGTAGGGAGCAGTTCTTCTGGTGCTCCGTGACCGTAGCCTCAAAAGAACTTTGAAAACTCTCCTCCCTGCAGAGTACTGCATCGCAATACACTCATAATATTGTCACCTTTGAAAGGTAAGGGTCTACAGCATCGCGAATGGCTTGTGAGGCAGCTAGAGTGATGCGCTCCCCCACAGGAGTGTCTCTTGTGGTGAGAGGATCGGACACAGAGGATGCTATGGAGGAACTCAACCTACTACATTCTTCACATGGCACCACCTTGTGAATGTCCGCTCTGTGGAATGAAGTTAGATGTCGCTTCATGGTTGTCGTACCAAAGCTGTACGTACCAGGTCTCCCGCGACTCAGCACCAACTGGCACTGGTTGCATCTCACCAGGTTTGCGCGTGCTTTTGGTACATTCCCATAAACAGAAAACAACCGCCACACCCACGACTCCCCGCAAGTGCTTGTAGTGCGGAGTTCCTCCACCGCATTCTCTTCTTCCTCTTCCTCCTCAATCTCTACATCCTCACCCATATAGCCCTCTGCAGGCCCTTGGGGAGGTGGTGGCGTTGGAGGGTTTGAGGGTGGTGCTGAGGCTAATGAAGCAACAGTATCCATGGATGCCATACCGATTACTTTCCTATAGGTCACTACATCAGTAAAGGCAACACAACTCAATGTGCTATAGCCAGAGGCACAATGAAGATGCACTCAGAGGTGTGGCCATTTATAGGGGTGGAGGGGTGCGGCTCACGACCATCTTCATCACTCATAAGCATTCCAAAAACTTTGAACAATACGTGCACAGGTACAGCTTTTTTATGGCAAATATGAAATGATGATTTTATACTGTGAAATAATTTCCCTTTCTGTATATAGCTTCTTTTGTAATGTTGTGGAAGCACACAAACTGCGCAAATTAGTACACACGCTCAGCGTGGGTGCAGTCACATGATGACGTCCTGAACACACCCGCAAGGGAAATGAGTGCCCGCTGGACAGCAAATACAGAGTTACAAACGTGCGCATGCGCGCAAATGTCCTACGGACAGTGTTCAGGTCCTGTAACTAATTAAAAGTGTGACACAAGTGAGACGGACAGTTAGGGACAGGTGCAATGTTTGCTGTACTTACGAGTGTACTGCGCATGTGCAAGCATTATCTCATGACTGTACAGACAGGTCCAGTGTCCTTAGGACACCTCCTTTTTCTTTGACTACAAACATGCCAGCCACTGCCCCTGTTCTACGGACGTTTCCATCTTGGATGCTGACAATACGGACAGGCATAGTGTCCTTAAGACACTCCCATTTTGTTCATTTACCGACATCCGGACACCTGGTGTGTTCTTAGAACATGTTTTATCTCGTTTATGAGCGGTACGGAGAGCTATAATGTCCTTAGGACGCCCCATTCTGTTTATTTACGCACAACTTGCACAGATGGTGCGTTCTAAGATCAGTTCCATCATGGTTGCCATTGCTACGGGTAGGTGTATTGCCCTTACAACATCCATACTCTATTGCTTGCGGATAGCTCGAACAGGCATGCTGGTCTCTGACATTTTATGTCTTTTTTTTAAAAAGAAAATCCCCCAAACTCTTCATGAACAACTAATATACAAAAACTTTCAAAATACACACAGGGGGAAGCAGATACTGACACGAATATAGGGTAATTAGGGTTCAATATGGGCTGGTTGTGTGGGGAAGATGTGTGTGGGGAAGAAGGGATGGATGTTTCATCAAAACGTCTATTTTCCTCTTGAAGGTTTGGGGACGGTCCACTAGGGAATTGAGAAGGGGGGCAGGTACAGGTGGGACAGTGATAACATACTTTTCCTCTCACAAACTCCTCCACAAATTCCCTTAAACTTTTAAAATTATAATATAATGTGTCAATTTTCAGTTCTATCCTTTTCAGCCTGTCTTTCTCTGTGTCGTTTGTTGGCCTTTCATCTTTTTTTTTCCTCGTTAGTTAAAAAAAAAATACATATGTTAAATGCCCATACAATACTGACCATTATTTTGCTTATGCAGAGCAGTGTGTACCATTCTTATCGCTATCTTCGGACATTTCCCCTTGCAGAAAATTCTCCTCCAACCACTCCAAAGTAGTGCACATTTCTGTATCAAACAACAGAAATACATTATTTTTTCTGCACCTCATACAAAAACGTACACACACATATAAGAAAAATAAAGTTCACTTACTATTTTCTTGTAAATTGTCTTTGTTGTGCTGTGTGCGTCTACTGTCGCTTCTGGCTGCACATTTTCTGTGAGGTAATTACGTTGGAGGCATATCTTATTTTGCTATGGTATAATCCATTTAATTCTATATGGTAATTAAATGCATGGGTAATGTGTGAGACGTGTAGGTTCAATTGGTTAGTTATTAGTACTTACAATGTATTTCTGTGTTCTTTTTTAAACTTGTGCATTTCTCATATAGCACAATAGTACAATTTCAGATACCCCCTGACTGTTTGGATAGTGTTGATCTCGTCCGCGCCGTCCGCAGACAGGCGCTCAGTCCGTGCCTTTCAAATATCATTAGCAAGACCTTTCTCTTTTCTTCTGCCTTCGCTCCCCCTCTCCCCTGCTGATCTGTTCTCTCTTGGCACCGTGCACCTGGCCACCCTCTGTCTTTTGGGCCCAGGTACCTGCTCATCCTGTCACCCTCCTGCACTGCCTCCGGGCCACCCCTTGCACTGGGGTCTGTATCTATACCCATACAGCCCCCCCTTTTTCTTCCTGCACTTATCAGACCTACCCTGTCTGCTGCCTTAAACCCAGCACTTACAAATTTCTGGCTGCATTACCGCTGTTTGTTGCCTTTATTATTTATTTATTGTTATTTATCTGTTTCTCCTCTGCTTCGCCCTTTGCACCTCTCTCCCCTTCCATGCACTTTTCACTCCCCCCTCTCCCATGCACTTGCGCATTCTCAATGTCACTGGTCCTAGTAAGATCGCTGTTTTGTTCTCCCCTGTTCCCCTCCCTTGCCTTGTCGCGCTCTGAAACACTTGTGTACGAGCGCGATAGAAATAAAATATCAATCAATCAATCAATTACATGTATATAAAGTAAGGGAATTATAGTACACATCTCCCAAATTCACATGATGAAAGTGTACATTCAGTAAAAAAACGTTGTAAACGGGATGTTATGAATAAGTTGCCCTACTAAAAAACTATGAAATTCACAAAAAAAAAAGTTGTTAAAGGGACGTTATGGTTAAGTTGCACTACTAAAAACCTGTGAAATTCAATGAAAAAACGTTGTCAAAGGGACGTTATAGTTACAAGTAAAACCGAAAAACCTTAGAAATACGTCAGTTATGGTAGGCTGAGCAACCATAACTGCCAGCACCACTTGTGCACTGCTAACACTAACACCCAGGACATCAAAGATGACATCATAAATGTCATTTATGATATCCCTGATGACATCACATGTGCATTTGCTTTTCAGATGAGGGGCTGTGAATGTAATTGTAGAAAAAATGTATCCGGGATTATCGGGACATGTGTAATAAAGTACATACTTCATCACACAATGTAGTGTGCCTTACTTTTCCAGAGGGTCCTGAGATGCAGCTGGCTTTCCTAAACCTTAAACAGGGGCTTGCTATGTAAGTAGAACTGAGCTCTGGGAAACCAAAAGGTGGGGGGAGTCTTGAATCCCTTCCCTTTATGATGTGCATGGGGGAAAAGCTATGTAGATCCTTAGCCTATTTAACCAAAAATATTAATTTAATTAATTCCCCATTTGGCAGAACGCTATGGGGTGAATTTTATTAAAATTAGAAATTAACAAAGCTCACTTCCCAGTGTGGGCTAAAAACTATAGCCTATACATTAATTGGGTAATCCTTTTTGCCCTGCTGGCCACAACTTCTTTAAGGAAGAGGGGTGTCTTTGTTCTTAAATCAGTTTAACATTTTTATCCAGCTCCCCCACCACAGTGAGGGGGGTCTGAAATCTTAAATTCCCCAAAGCATTCCAATGTTTTTGTCTGACTTCCCAACAAAGACCAAGCAAGGGGGGGTCTGAAAAACAAACTGATAAATCCCCCTGTGTTTATTTTAAACCAAAGGTTTGGGCAAAATCATCATTACCAATCTTGAAATCCTAGCCGTTTAAGCCTGCAGGAAAATCAAAATCGCACATTACATGAGTGCCTTCTTTATTGATCAGTGTAATTATTTTGTGACATGAAATTTACAGAAAGTGAAGAATTGTGGTGTTGCTCTTTTTAACTCACTTTTGTGATGTATTTATCCTGAGAGAAGTTGATTGTGTTGTGCCACGGATAAAGTGGTGTTTAACATTTACGTGCTAATTTCTGTTACTTTTAATTTAAATAAATACCAATATGTTTCCCATACACTGGGCTGGTTCTTGGCTCATTATTAGCTCAGGGGTGAGGGATCCAAGGGGCATGATATGTGTCTGAGATAGGGATAAAAATAATCTGTTAAACAGTTTGTTATATAACCACTTGAGTGGGGAGGGAAGGAACTTCTCAGTAAACTGTTACATGCCCCAACCGTCAAGTTTTGCCCAAAGTTTCTGACGAGGAACCATGTCAAACGCTCTGCAATAATCAAAAAAACATATCTAAAATTTTTCTTTACATATTTTTTTGTTTCACTCAAAGATGATATATTGCAGGACACTAATGTTATATAGAGTATTGAAACCTTTTCTAAATCCGGATTGAAAGGGCGAAAGACGCCCCACTGCTATGGACCATTTGGTCACCTTCTTCAATAATATACTAGCCAAGATCCTCTGGCTAGCATGAAGCGTGGCCAGAAGACAATAATTATGAGGGTCTGCTTGTGCACCCCTTTTGAAAACCGATATTAGAATAGCCCTCCTCCAAGAACGAGGAATTTTGCCTTCATACAAGATTTTTCTGAACAATTGTTCTGATATATGAGCCCAGAAGAACGGATTTGATTTGAAAACGTTAGCCAAAGAATCGGGTACTTGCACTCGTGTGGTTTTAGAAGACTTAATAATTAATTAAATATTTTCCCACCCAAAATCCTCATTGAATTTGGGGCAGACTATACATTCGCAATATGTCTTATCTTGAGATGGATCATTGTAGAATACGTTCCTAACTGTCGAGTGTCATGCTGACTCAACATTCGGGCATAATTCAATAATTGAGGAGTTATTTAAGAATCTTCGAACCATTCCCCAAAAGTTTTTGTCATCCCCCTTTCTAATAGGCTTATAGAAGGCAAACAAGTTTTCCGATTTAAATGACAATTTCTGGTTCCGGACCGAATTTTTATACCTTGTATGAACGCGAAGTACATTTTGATGCTTGAATCTCAGGATCAAACACTTGTTCATGCTGCTTCAATGGCCTAACCGACTTGGGAAATATCTGAACTTGTGAACTCAGCCAGTGCATGAATAGCGACAGGTCCCAGTTATTATTCCCAAGCCAATTAACCGTAGATGCCTTGTTATTATTTATTGCTGGGCACAGTCACCCTACATCCACATAAACCTCTCCCCTAATTATTGCTGATTTTTGGGCACCTCTATCATGGACCAGCTCCACAGAAGCTCATGTTCCTTAGTACAAAACAGCCCCAACCTAGTCAGCAAGTATCTATGATGTTAATGTGCTGCCGCAGGGCCTTGAAACTGCCCAAAGCAATGTGGAGCAGTGTCCCCTCAAAACGCACCTAAAGATCTCAAGCATCTATCCAGACCACCATGGAGCAGCGTCCCCTCAAAATGCGCCTAGGTTTCTTAAGCATCTACCCACAGCACCGTGGAGTTGTTTACCCTCCAAACACACCTAAAGTTCTCAAGCATCTACCCACAGCACTGTGGACCCGCGTCCAATCACTACATGCCTAAAGTTCTCAAGCTTGATCATGTTCATAAACCTACCCACAGCAATCAGGGACTGTCCACAGAGTGAGCAAGACCGCAAGCACCGGGAATGGTACATGAGGCCCCCAGGCAAATCAATACCAACCTAAGGGGCTAACCCTATCCTCTAGAGACTCAGATACCTTTGCCGAGCATTTGAACAGCCTGCTCCCCATACAACCAGGTAAACAGAGAGAATGAGACATTGTAACTTTATACCATCCTCAACCTGAACTGCAAAGAGGGAAGAAGCCAGGTCAATCCCAGCCTTCAAATGTTCTAGGCCCACAGCTGCCAACAACCCGGTTTGTGGGTTGTCGGAATAAGTGATTGTTGCCGTTTAGAGGAGTTGCAAAGGTATGGTCCGTGGAGCAGAGGAGGTTACTGGATGACAAAGTATGAGACGTAGCCAGGAGTAAAGGAGGTGGTGGCAGCAGAGGTTGATGGTGGGAAGAGGAGGTTACAGTTGGAAGCCGAGGAAGTAGAGGATTGCATATGGAAGTGGCAGCAGGTGGTGTTGGCACGACGTTGGATGAGGAAGTTTCAGCTGGAGGAAGAAGAGGAATGCAGGGGGAGGTGGCAGAAGAGGGCATAGATGAGAAGGTGGCAGCAGGAGGTTGCATCTGAAGGCAGTGAAAAGAAGAGTAGGTCCAGAGAAGGACACACCATGAGGAGGGGATGTGTATTATAGGTGGAGGCCATAGCCCGAACAGGGGAAATGCCCAGTGAGAATAGGAGGGAACGAAGAGGCTAGGTCAGCCAAAGCATGCATTTGCGGTGGAAGAAAGGACGAGAATTAGGCAGGAACACAGGAGCAGTGAGAACTGTAGAAGCCAGTGGCATCCCAAATATATTCAATGCATAGAAGAGGCCTGGGATTCCAGGATAAGGTTACACATCTCCTTGTCTGTCTATATCTCCAGATGTTCCACTACTATCTTCACCTATTGCAACTAACTCACCTTAAGCCTGGAGGACAGTACTCCAATAGATAACTAGTGGAGGGGACCTGGGAAGCGTATCTAGCTAGGAGAACCTTAAGGACTGAATACCCAGAAACTCGAGTGTGAAGGACTGGTCTTTCCAAACTGTCCAGGAGAACCTGAAACTGGCCAAGATTTGGGTTGCAATTTCATTTGGTCCCAGATGATCCCAGTTCTTGGTTCTTGGCCAGATATTGTGTTTCATATAATAAAATAAAATACTGAAGCCACATACTCATTGTCCAGTTATTTGTATATTCTACCTGGTCTCAGAGTCACATGGTGTCATCAGAATGTTTGTTTCCTAGGCTGTATGGAAAGCCTACCCTGGCCCTTGGTTGAAAGTACTACACACTTTACCCATTGCAGTTGCCAGACCAGAGCCTCCCCAGGTTCCACGTGCAGGGACTTACAGTATGTATGTGATGGGCATTTCTGCAAAGGGGTGTGCACGAGTCTCTACCGGACAAAGAATGTCATTTCCAGAACGGGCATATGCATGCATTGCCAAATTTCTTATCCGTCAGTCTGACGCAGAGTAAAGATTGGGGTTGGCGTCATTGATCAAAATGATTGCTGAGCGGTTAAAGTTCTCTCCTTTAACCATAGTTCATGGAACATTTGGGTGAAGGAGTGGGAACCTTGATGCCCAGGTTATTTGTGAATAATGGGCCCCTTAGGAACTAGAGAAAATTGCTGAGCTGGACTGTGGGGTTTGGTATGGCCCGTCTCTCAGTGGAACCAGGCCCTCATGAAGAACCAAGACCTATATCCTCTACCCCTCCCCCAGCCCAATCTACTGGGAGATTAAGAGACCTGAGATCAGTCTCTGAAAGACCTGGCACAACAAGGCAAAACAACATATCAAGGTGATATTTGTATTTTATCGCAAACCCAGCTAAATTTCATCTGACTTTGTCTTTGGTGAAATAGTTGGGTTTCCAAGCAGAAGGAGGACTAGTGCAACCCCAAAGAACCAAAGTCAAAAGTATCCAAAGCATTTCGAGCTCAAGGCAATGAAAGAGCTACATGTCTACCTCTGCCTCAAAGGCTACTAAGGGCAATTCAGACCAAACGTTTAAACCATCGCCAGGCCCTGGGTGAATCAGCTGAATGGATTCAAGTTTGACAGAATCCAGTGGGTCTAAGCAACTGGGCAGCCTTTGTTCAGTTGAAGTGTGCCCTATGCTATCTTGCATTTTCGATCATGCCCAATTCTGTAGAACCATTCATTTTGCAAACCTATGAACCACAGCTGGGTTCAGTAGCCGAGTAATGGGTTGGGACAACCTATGTTATTCATCAATAGAAAGCTCCAACCCTGGGAGAAATATTAGGCCACAGTAGAACTGGAATTCCTAGTCAGCCGATGACCCATAGTGGCTCTCTAAGACTTCATGACCATGTGAAAGTTCACACTTGCCACCAATCACGCCCTGCTGAGTGGGCTGGGTTTGGCTGAAGATGCCAATAGGGGGTAGATCTCTGTCTTCGGCTGGGGCCTCCCTCTGGATTAGCCTCCCTGCCACTCTAAAACCTGAGGAGAACCATCTCTGGTTCCGGAAGCACCGCAAGACCTTCCTCTTTTCTTCTGCCTTCGCTCCCCCTCTCCCCTGCTGATCTGTTCTCTCTTGGCACTGTGCACCTGGCCACCTTCTGTCCTTCGGGCCCAGGTACCTGCTCACCCTGCCACCCTCCTGCACTGCCTCCGGGCCACCCCTTACACTGGGGTCTGCATCTGTACCCATAAAGCCCCCCCTTTTTCTTCCTGCACTTATCAGACCTACCCTGCCTGCTGCCTTAAACCTATCACTTGCAAATTGCTGGCTGAATTAAAACTGTTTGTTGCCTTTATTATTTATTATTGTTATTTATCTGTTTCTCCTCTGCTTCGCACTTTCCACTGCTCCCTCCTTCCATGCACTTTTCCTCTCCCCTATGCATTTGCGCGTTCTCAATGTCACTGGGCCTAGTAAGATCACTGTTTTGTTCTCCCCTGTTCCCCTCCCTTGCCTTGTCGTGCTCTGAAACACTTGCGTACGAGCGAGATAGAAATAAAATATCAATCAATCAATAAGTTGGTAATGCATTGGCAATTGCCTTAAACTTCCATCGCGATCCACATGTAGGTTCAAAAGCAGACCAAAATGAACTACCTCAGTAGGTACCTGTTATGCTTGAGCTAAAACATGGCGCTGGTGCGCAGTGTATTCTGGGAGCACTCAGAGCCATGATGGATATTTACTTCATGCCGCAGTGAAAAGCTGTACTCATTTTGCTGAGAGCTGAATTTACTTTGCTGAAGAAAACATGCTTTCCAAACCTGGTATGCAGTCAAGGACATTCTGCTGGGAAAGCTGGCATTGTTATGTCTTATTATGAGTTATGAGACTGTTTTCCGTGGCGCTTGTTTTTAGAGGAGGGAAGCGCTTTGCTCCTTGAGGTTACTGTCTGTTGACCCAGCTGGCAACCAACGGTCGCCCATCAATGTGCAAGTGCATTTGCCAGAAGGATCGAGAAATTACCACCCCTTTTTGAGGAGTGCATATATGCGGAACCCCTCAACAGTCAGACGGGACAAGTACAAAGACCTCAGTCGGAGGGGGGACGCTTCCGTCCGGCATACCTGTGGGCTGTTGTGCTCTCGGCCTGGCTGTTATCGGGGTCTTCCAGCCGCTTCTGGCGAGATGAGGGATTCAGTTACGCCCACGGTGATGTATTTTCTTTTGAATTCTCTGTCTTTTCTGTGATTTATTTCTGTGTTATCACTTGTTGCTTCCAAGCTTTGAATAAATAGCTGTATAAGTGCTATTTATTTTCTAAGAGTGTGTGTGGTTGTAAGTCATTGCATCATCTACCTGCATTTAAAGTATTGGCTCTGCAATTGCATTGGTGATTAATGACTGTCCGTGCACCCTGGGCGAGCAATACAGTACCCAGATGAGAAATATGTAACAATGTCCTCTGCCCTGCTCTATGTACAGTTAGCTGATTGCCATGGGGACCAGGGGGCTTCCAACAGCCAGTAGAGGATGGGCCCAGGGACCAAATGGTTAGGACCGAGAGAGCACTCTCACATTGTCCGGGCTGTTTGGTAGGGGCAGTTACATTGGAGCCAGTTAAATCTCTTCCTAAAGTATGGCATTTATTAGAATGACCCTCCCACATGCCATCTCCACAGAAACCCATGTCCAACACACCCAAATCTGTCTGCAATTGTCTATCAAATTCAGGGTCTTCATTGGTGCCTCGTGGCTGCTCACAGCACTTGTGGAACCATGTCGCCTCCACAAATGCATACAGTCCAAAGCCTTGTGCATTTTTGTGAATCTATGTAAGGCAACTGCGGACCCAAATACAAAGTCTGCAATGAGCAAGGATATGCTACATGAAACCTCTGGGGAATTAAAAACCAGCTTGAGGGACAACCCAGATGCCTCAGAAACTCTGTTGCTCACACCCATCACTCACAAAGCTGCTTACACCTTCCCTCCACCTAACCAGGGAAACAGAGAACATCCAAACATGGTCACTGAAGAAGATATCACTTTACACTGGCCCCTCTGCCTAATTATGGCCTGTAGAGGGAGGCAATATGACTAATCCCAGCAAGAGAATTCTCCAATTAAAGCCAGGCAGTCCACTTCCTGTTTGATTGCTTTTGAACTAAGTTGTGGTCAGTGATGAGAGGTGTTGCAAAGGCATAGTCATGAATGTGGAGGAGAAGACGTTGCTGGAGGAGGAAGGAGAAACGTAGGAAGAAGTGGCAACAGCAGGTGACGGGGAATATATCTGAGGGAGGGGGTAACTGGAGGAGCTGCAGAGACTTAAGATGGTGTTTCTGAAGTTATTCCCAAAACCAAATCACTTTAGTACTGTACCTCTGAGATCACAAACCGTGGCACGTCATCAAAAGCTTTTTCTGCATACTGGGAGTCTGCAGCATTTGGGTGTGAGACACAATTATGTAAATCAATAACATCTCCAAAGAGTCTGCAATCCGCCGGTGATAAAGCCTGCTTGGGCAGGAGGGATCAGATTTCCTACAGCAGGCGCCAGTCTATTTACTAGAATGTGTGTGTACGGTTTGTAGCCCTTGTTTAATAGGAAGATTGGTCTGTAATGTGATGGGGAGAAGCTCATCTTTTTCTGGCAGTTGGGATGACAATAGTTGTGGCACATTCCACTTTTTATTCTTTATTTTGTGCATATCAGTGATAATATTGAATTGAATTAGTAATTTGAGGCCTAATATGATTTTGCAATTTTTATGGAATGACGCGAGAAGGCCGCACGGGACGAGGGGTTTTACGGATTAAGTCTGGTACTAGTCGGATCATCCACATTGGCCCTCATTACAAGTCCGGCGCTGGACCATGGTGCTATTAGCACCGTGGTCCATGCCGGACTCCGGCATGGTGGATGGCGGAATTACCGCCCCATTCCAAGGTGAGTGCGGCGGTAATTCCCCATTCACCATTTGCCCTTCCCCATTCTCATTTTTGCCCCATAGGGCATAATGGGAATGAGGAAAGGCGCTAAGTACGGTGCCGCAAATTGCGGCACCGTACTTAGCACCAAGGTCACTTTGCGGCATGGGTTTTAACGCCTGCAAAAAGCAGGCGTTAAAACCCGGGACCTCTTAATCAGGCGTTAAGGGTTTAACGGCACCGATGGCGCCGTTACACCCTTAATGCCTGACTTGTAATGAGGGCCATTATCTTTAATGAATGACACACATTTTGGGAGTTTCTATAAAAATGGCTTCATTCGGTCTTTGTGTAACGTCTCTTAGAAATCTTTTGTTTTCTATGTGTATCTTTACTGCAATTTTGCTTACAATTGTTAATACCAGAGATAGTCATTTATTTTTTCAGTATAAGATACATTTCATGCAATCATTCAATCTCTTATTTAAACACTATTATTAATAAAGGTATTAATAATATGATAATATTACAATTTTTACATTGCTCATACACAGTTTGTTTGTTTGTTTTATTATTTGTAATGCGTGCCAGACCCGAGGGCGCAGAGGCAGTACGAAGGTTTTCAGCGTGGTCACATTGCTGTGCACATATGTACAAGAGGAGCAAAATATGTACAAGCAAGAAGATTGCAGTTTAGGATACATACTATGTAGTTCAAAATCGGATGCAACACTATACAGGAATATACAAAATATACAAAGTATACAGAATAAGTATACACAGAGAGATTCATAGGCATGGGTTGCATTGCCTCTGAGGTCGAAAGCAAATTATGTACAAGCAGAGAGCTGGGGGTATATGGCAGTGGGAGTTTAGTGGTCATTTTCCTTGATCCAGTGGATGAGATTATGCCTGAAATGTGGGTATGGCTGATCAACTCTAAGGGCAGGGGGAAGAGAGTTCCAATGTTGGGCGGCTTTAACCGGGAAGCTGCTTCCACCGGTTTTGGAACGTTTGAATCTCGGCACAGTCAAGAGGTTGGAATTGGCAGTTCTAGTGGGACGGCTGGATGACTGTCTTTTGAATCTGTCTGTGAAGTATTGGGGGGGCAGCGTTATTGAGAGATGTGTGTGTGAGGGAGGCTACTTTTAGAGAGATTTTATCTTTGGAGGTGAGCCAGTTGTTAGATCTCCTAATATCAGAGATATGAGCTTTTTTGGGAATGCTCAGTGCTGCTCTAAGAACGTTATTTTGTAGGATCTGGATTTTGTTAATGATGTATTTGTTGCTTGCCATATATAAGGCCTTACAATAATCCAGTTTTGGGCAATGCTGCATGGGCATCCCACAAACGAGGCAGGGTAACTGCTATTACCATCGGCAGCTGGGAGAGGGGCAGCCCAAACCCCCCTGTGCCTGCTCCTCTCCTTCCCCCCAGCTACGGAGTGTAAGAGGATTCAATTCAACACTACAGCTAAGTCAATGCCTAGTCTGGGATACTGAATGGAAACCTTATTGATATATCTTTATGTCCAGTTCATGCGTTCTGGATGACTACCCCTATATAACACCCCTCTCTTGGAATCCCCCTGACCCCACTGAGCCAAGAAGTAGTTCTGTTTTGCAAGTTAAAAGGTTTATTTGATAATTTAAACAATATATATATATATATATATATATATATATATATATATATATATATATATATATATCACACTTTATCATAAATTAATAATTGAATATCACACTTAGTCTGAGCAGTAATCAATAATGGATAGTCTGGCACTAGCACACTTGTGAATAGGAACAGGAGAATAAGATGGTAGAGAATGCTTTATATAAGTTCAGATGGATGCAATGTTGAATGAAAATGCAATACAGAAAATACTCAATATGATTTCAACAAAACAATGTAATCACTTTTCTCTGGCAATCCACTCCCCCCCTTTATGCAATGCAAGGAAATGGAAGGAAAGCACACAGTTCTCAGAAATGCAATCAAATGTAATTCAGTTCACCCCAGCAAGCTTAGACTACAGATCGGAGTTTTAAACACAGGCCCAAAATGCTTTTATATGTGCTGGCAATGAAGTGAAAAATATGCTAAAATGCTTTTAATTCCCTCTAGAGGTTCAGGGTGAGTGGTATCTAGTTAATATTAGTCCAGGCTCACTCTAGCAATGATTCAGGGATGGTTCTTAAGAGGCAAACGAAATTTAGTAGTTCAGGCAACAGCATCTGTCTTTTTACCAGTAAAGAAATCGGGCCAAATCGCAAATCGCGGTAAAATTTGCGAGTGCGAGAACCGTGATTACGGAGAAAGTATAAGGAGTAAGCTTTCAGAGGAAAGTTAAACCAAGTTCTTAGCCCAAACCGTTACGGAGTTATGAACAATTAAATAAAGGTAGTTTTTCGGATTTGAATTTTTTAAAGTTCAAAGCGACAGGTTATAGCTTGCAACTAGAAAATGACAGGTGACAGCTTTGCAAATGACAGGTGACAGTTAGGAGGCAGATCTGGTTAGATTAAAATAGATTGAATTATATTATTTTAACTAAGAGATTGATTCTGCACAGTTCTGCTAGGTACTCACAATATATTTAGAAATAGAATGGGCCTCGCCACGGATCTGGTCAACAGGTTTTCTTCACTCGCCACGGACGGTTTCTGCGCACAGCGTCTGGGTCAGCTCTACTCTGCTGGTCTGGTCTGGGTCTCTGGTTCTGATCAGGTCTGTGGGTCCGGATACAGCGGTCTCCGGTTCAGCTGGTCTCTCTCTGGATACAACACTGCTTTCTGGCAAATGGCAAGAGTTCTTGCAAAGAATTCAAACAGCTCGCTTGGCTGTGAATAGCGGCAATGATTTGAGGCCTGCTAAAGAGGGATTTAGCTTGTAGTTGACCTCTCTGCTACAAATTCTGAAGTAAAGTCTTGGTCTCTGAAGGTGGATAGATTGAAGTCTCTATGTTGGCTCTCTGAAGGTTGATGGAGGTATGGATTTTCCCGGCAGAGCATCCCGCAGCAGATGGAATAGAATGTCCCTATCTGTCCTGACTGTCTGCTTTTATGTGTTTTGAAAGTGGGTGGAGAGGCTAGCTTTCTAGGCCCTACCCCTCTCCACTTGTCATTGGCCAAGCTTTCCTTTCTCTCTTGATTGGGGAAAAGAAGTGGAGTGTCAGAGCGATGCCATTTAATGGCTTGCAGAAAGGACACTCCCCTGTCAAATTACACACAATCTATATTTGATCAAAAAGACATATTTCATAGCTACACAGTGGTTTGAAATTACATGCACCCATCATGCATTTACTGATGGTAGCCCCTGTTCAAACTCTGCTCTTCCTGGGGGCTTGCATTCAGAAATAGCAATATTTTTTGCTTTTTAGTGGTTTTGCAACATCGGATTTTTCTCCAGATTTGTACACATGTACACGGCCTGTCCATACATACTCCAGTAAATTACCATGTCTCTAGCTTAAACACAGCGTCTGTAGTATACATAAATAGCAGGGTTTTGCCACAGAACATCACACAAATTGGAGTTTGGGCTTGAATTGAAGGTACATTTTTTAAATGAAGGCTCTTAAAGTTATACATTTCTGTCATTTGATTACAAAGAGTTATCAGTGTTTCTGTAAAATATATATTTTGCTTTCAATTCAGTTCTCAGAGTGTTGGAGTCCGCCTCCAAGACTTGGGTGGGTCAGTGATCACATGTGTCTTCGGGCAGGCAGGCCTTTGTTGACAGGAAACAGTCAAAATCAACATATTCTATTCTAGTGCAATAGCCTATTGTGTGGTCTCCAGGAGGTTGAGGTCAGCAGACCATGGGGTCACTTTGCATTTGGTTATTATGACCATGTGATATCCTGGGCTGTGGTGTGAATCTCTTGAGGTGAGAGGGTTTCCCAGGCTTCTGGCCTTTGGGAACAGCAGGTGGCTAGTTTTTAATTAAAATGCAGCCTTTGAAGTCAGCTGAGTCAAATCCCTTTGTCAGCAACTGCACTCAGTTCTCCTGTCAGAGTTTAGACCGCTAGCGCCGCCTTGAGAATTTTGTTGGTACTGCATCCATTTTTGGGGTCTTTCTTGGATTAATGCATTCCAAACAGGAATGGTTCTTACATGGTAGGAAATAATCCTTGCTTAACATTGTTTTGATGGGACTCCTTACAGTAAAATGGTTATGTGGAACCCCACAAAAGGGTTGAATCTTTAAAGTGGTCCGGTGAGCCACGATTTCAGCAAGTTTTTGACATCAGTAACAGTGGATTTTGTTAACAAAGATCTTTCTTTACACTGGTGGGTGGCAAGTGAGGTAACCATTTTGGTGTGCGCACAAACTGCGTGGTTCTCCTGGATTCTGGCGCACTTGTGGGCTTTTTGGCCATCTTGGATTTTCTAAGCCCACAGCACCAAATGTTGCAGCATGATAGCTCAAACGTGGGTCAGGACATCCAACAGGAGACACGCAGTCTCGGCAGCACAAAAGCCACGGAAGGGTAAGGTGCGAACAGTCATTGCACCCTTCCTCCAAACAGCAAGGTGCTAAAGCGCCACAAGGAAACAACCATCAGGCAGGGCCCAGGTTCAAAGATCTGCCCCACCAGGGGGTCAGACAGTCGGCTATCCAGCCGGGGGCTGTGACAACAGCGGCCCCCACCACATACACAAGAAAGACCCAGGGCCTCCCTGGGTCCTATAAATGAGAGCAGCATGCTCAGAGTAAACACAATCTGTTTGTGGACCCTGAATGGGGACCCAAGCAAACAGGAGGTTCACTGTTTACTCAGTGTCTTCCAAATCTTCTTGCTTCTTTAGCAATTCTTGAAGTTCACTGTACATCGCAGTGTCTTTTTCCTTCCCGAACATTGTACGGTTGAAAGCATTGTACTGTTGAAAGCATTTGCAATACAGCTTTAATGAAGGAAGAAGCGGCAACCGAACGGCCAGCGCGGACGCTGTCAACTTCAACATTTTCAGCATAGAACGAAAAGCGAGCAGCGAGCGTGTCCAAAACAAAACAAACAAAGACGCGTGCCGTGGAATCATCCCCAAAACCAGTGCAAACGAGGGAGAAGCTGCACACGAACAAGCACGGCGCGGACGGCTTCCGATTCAACACTTTAAAGGTGAGCCACCGCGCTGGGGCTATGAGGGAGGATAAATAGACATTTATGTCCGGAAGTTTGATTACAGTGGACCGGAACCCCCGCGTTATAAGGCAGACGGGGCAAGATAACACAAGGCAGTTTTAAACTCGGGCAGAGTCACAAGCCAGCATGGTAGCTCGTCTTTGCTTTACAACCACGCAGAGCTAGCGAACACAGTTCCAAGTGCGGCGGGCTGAAAGACTGCAGATTTAAAATCATTTCTGTAATATCGCAGGGCGACCTCACAGCGAAACCAATTTAAATCCAGTAAATCAAACCTGGGGGGCTGCCCAATTTTCTGAACCCGGGCAAGAAGGCACCAGTCAACAGTTACCCAGCACGGGCAACAAATAGAACAGGCGCAAAGAACTCGCCGATAATAACGGTTTAACTCCTTGATAAAACCCCTTTTTCTTTTTCCTATAGCAGGCATAGAAAAACATGGGACCCAAACGGAAAACACAGGCACCCCCAACACCGGCGCAGAAGCCCAAATCTCCAAAATTGCTAGCAGCCATTGAAGTGGCAGAGCACTACGGATGGGCATGGGTTAGAGAAAACATGTACGGCCTACCCAGGGAAGGAATTACCAGCCCACCCAGCCAGGAGGAGGTTTCTGCACCATTAAAAAGGAGAAAAATATCCAAAGGCGTCAGAAAAGGTACCAAAAAATTGTCAGAACTATGCGAGTATGTAGCGGAATTACAGCATCTAATGGTAGAAATAAGGGGGAAACAGACACTGCCCACAAGGAAACCTGGGGCCTCAAACCCCACCATCGCAATAGAACCTACAATAACGGGTGTCAACCCACCCGTAACACCACCTATAGCAATCCCGCCACAACAAGCACAGCAGTTGCCAATAGCGGCCACAGCTATAAATACAACAGCCTCCACAACTCCAGCAACTGATCCGGCATGTTCCCTAAAAGCTTGGACAACCCCAGGCACAGACAACACGGGGAGCGACAGGGACACCCGGCAGCAATACAACTGACATTGTAACAATTTGTAATGCACAAGTAGACCAGAAAATGAAATCCTTCCAAACAGAGATATTAAATAGATACAAAAGATGCCTGCCATGGAATATTGATACCACAATCAAAGAAGCCATATGGGCCAAAGAATTTATAGAAATCTTTTTCCCTAATAGAAGCCCAGCGCAAAGGGAAAGATGCTTTCAGAGACCCCAAAAAAATAGAAGAAAAAGCTATTGCCAGAAAAGCCCAGGTCGAACAAAACTGGTAACAGGCTTTTGCCATCCTAGCAACAATATACAAAGAAAAATACCCTTTGGATGGCAGGAAGATCTGGGCATACGTTGATAAAATAAGGGAAGTAAAAGTAACAGGGGAAGACATGGCTTGCATACAACATTAGATTTAGGAAGAGCATGTCGAAAGGCCGGCCATTGAGTGGGATGAAGTCCAGAACGATTTATACACCCTCAATGCCGAACCTCCCCAGGAAGAAGATACCATGCAGTCTTCTTCCAAAAATAGCAAAAATTCCCAAGTAAGCAAATCCCATGATAATGATAAATCCAAAAAAGGGGAGCAGCCCTTTTGGAGGAACCAGCCTTGGGCGGATAAAAATAATACCCACAGACAGAACAAACACTATCAAATCCAACATCCCATGCAGACATTTGGGGAAAAACCAGTGTACATGGGGCAAGGAATGCTGGTACAAACACGCCTGCACAAACTGCAACGGCGACCATGCAGCAAGCAACTGCACTAGACTACCAGCCAAGAAAGAATGATATCCCAGTTTTAGAACCAGGACTAACGCCCATCAACCCGGGCAATTTTAGGGACGCCCTAAACAGCTACCCTGACAAGGAAACCAGCAGGATAATATCGCAAGGTTTCACCAAAGGGTTTTTCATCCCATTTAAGGGCACTGGGTCACAACACATCCCGATGAACCTAAAGTCAGCCAGGGACAACCGCCAGATAGTAGAAACCAAAATCAAGAAAGAACTGCAACTGGGAAGGGTAGCAGGTCCCTGGGATTTCATGCCTTTAAAAGACTATTTAATATCTCCACTAGGCCTGGTCCCCAAAAAAGAACTGGGAAAAATTAGACTAATTCATCACCTCTCCTACCCTAAAGGCCAGTCTTTAAACGACGGTATCCCACACACAGATTCCGCAGTATCTTACACGCATTTTCAAGAGGCGGTAAGGCTCATTCAAGAGTGCGGCAGAAACGCTTTGATGGCCAAACTGGACATCTCCAGTTTGGCCATCATCATCTTTCAGACTCTTGCCAGTCCACCCAGAGTCACAGCAGTGGCTAGGTTTCAACTTTAACAAAAACATTCTACGTAGATAGATGCCTCCCCATGGGGTGCGCAGTATCCTGTGCACTATTTAAACAATTCTGTTCCTTTTGTCAATGGGCTTTCCTAAAACAGAGACCAGGGACAAAAATAGTGCATTACCTAGATGATTTCATGGTCATAGGGCCACCAAACTCCGAGGAATATGGCCGGGCTTTAGCAAAACTCGAGCACATGGCCACACAGTGGGGAATTCCCCTAGCAAAGGGAAAAACCACCAAACCAGACAGAAACATAATTTTTCTGGGCATCGAAATAGATTCAGCAAAGGGACTCTGCAGAATCCCCAAAACAAAAATATCAGAACTCCTGGCAAAAATACAAAACCTGATAATGAGAGAAAAGGGGACCGTAAAAGAAATACAATCCTTGGCAGGCAGCCTCAATTTTGCATCCAAAATAATACCTCAAGGAAGGATATTTGCCAGAAGCCTGGAGTTCAAAATCAAATCACTCACCAAACCACACTTGCATATCCGGCTAGGCAGAGAGGTGAAACAAGACCTGGAAACATGGAGAAAATTCCTCAGAGATTTCAATGGGGTTTTACTTTGGTGAACGCCTTTAAATACCCGGTCAAACAGGGTCCAATACACCGACGCAGCTGGGAGCAAGGGGTTTGGAGCCATACTAGACTCCGAATGGGTGGCAGGACACTGTCCCAATTCATGGCAAACAGCAGGGTGGACAAGAAACATCACCCTACTAGAAATATTCCCCATCTGGCTAACATTACACATCTGGGGCAGGCGACTAGCGAATACAGAACTTTTGATCTGGTGCGATAACATGGCTGTAGTGGGCTCCATAAACAGAAGGTCTACGAAATGCCCTCTACTACTAAAAGTATTACAAGCCATTACAACAGTCACACTACAAGTAAACGTTGTACTCAAAGCGAAGCACATTTCAGGGGCAGATAATAACATTGCTGATGCCTTATCTCATTTCCAGTGGACAAGATTCCGAGAGCTAGCGCTGCACGCCCAAGAACAGATGACGCCAATACCAGCAGAATGCTGGACAATAATGGGAAGACAAGAATAACGGCATCAACGCCAACGCCAGAGAGCACAGGCCGGGATGCCCAACGAAAACCAGGCACCTCTAAAACGGGTGCCAACAACACATTGGCATCAACGCCAGCACCAGTGAGTGCAGGCCGGGATGACCGATACAAAGCAGGCACCTCTAAAACGGGTGCCAACAACACTTTGGCATCAACGCCAGCACCAGAGAGTGCAGGCCGGGAGGACCAATACAAAGCAGGCACCTCTAAAAGGGGTTCCAGCAACACATTGGCATCAACGCCAGCACCAGAGAGCCCAGGCCGGGATGCCCAACAAGAATCAGGCACATCAACAACGGGTGCCAACAACCTCACAGGCTTCCTAACAGAGATGGCAGAGAGGGCGGTGGCAAGCACCACTGCAACGCAGTACAGTAAGTGTTTGCAAACAGTATTTAAGGCCACAGGTGTAAACCACGTAGAACTTATAACGATTAAAGATATAGAAGTATTTTTAAAATGGGCCCGGGAACAAGGTTTCAAAAGTGATTGGGCAAAAAGACACCTGGTGGGAATTTCATACAAAAAATTCGGGGCGATTCAGACCCCACCCAGAACGCCCTCATCTCTTACGCAATGAAGGGATGGGGCAGAATAGGGGGTCCACAAGTGGACACCCGCCGACCCCTTGATTTCAGCAAACTGGTGCAGATAGCAAGCCATTTGGAAGCCATATGTTGGCACCCATACGAGATAACGTTATTTAAAACAGCTTTTTTTCTAGCCTACTTCGGGCTTTCCGGGTGCGAGAACTCATCGCTTCCAGCACCAAGACCACAAACGGCCAGGGCGTCATGGAAATCAGGGTGAGGCAAGAGAGTGCTAACATAGAAATGCAACAGTCGAAAACAAGTGCAAAAGAACCATCAATATTTGTTGCATCGATGAGGCAACAAACTGCCCAGTTTGCATCACCAACCTCTATTACGCGCAATGACCCAAAGTAGGGGGGAGTTTTTTAATCCACAAGGATACATCGGCCCTAAGCCGCTACCAATTTAAAGGAGTGCTGATAAAAGCAATCAGCAGAGCAGGGTGGGATCCCAAACAATTCGGCACTCACTCCTTCAGGATAGGTGCCGCCACCGCTGCATGGCAAGGAGGTTTAGCACCGCAACTACATAAAAACATAGGGGGATGGAAGTCAGACTGTTATAAAAGATATATCAGACCAAAATTGATATAGCCTTCGCCCTAAAACTTTCTTTCTTTTCCCCACCTCCCACCACCACAGAAACAACAGGTGAATCGAGGACCACACTACAATCAGCATGGATAGTTGGCCACTCATTCGTTTTCAGGACAGGCAGATGGACAGAAGAGACCAAAGAAGGGCCACCGTTCAGAAACACCATTACTTCATGGTGGGGATACAGAGGCCTACGCTGGGCTGACGTCCAGGAAACACTAGCAGAACTAGTGGCATACAGGGACCCCCCATAATTCCTGATCATCCATCTAGGGGGCAACGATCTAGTTAACACAGCTAGATGCATCCTATGCGAAGAAATCTGCTCCTCCCTAGCAGGCATTTCACACAACCGGAGGAGGACGGAAATATATTTCTCAGCCATCTTACCAAGAAAGAAATGGCTAGGGGCCAACTGCTACAAATCTATAGACATATCCAGAAGAAAACTGAACAGGACGATAGAGAGATTCTGTATGACAAGAGGACTGGGTTTCATAAAACACCAGCCATTACACTAGGCAACCCAGACCTTTTCCTCCATGACGGCACCCATCTGTCTAGCCAGGGCATGGAGCATTTCTTTCGGGAAATCAATACAACTCTCACTCACAGGGGCTGTCTCTAGGGCATACTCTTGGGGGAACACGGTCAGCCGGGAACCTGCCCGTGTGTGGCGGCTCGGGTCCGAGGGGGTAACCTCAGGACCCGGTGCCCAAAAGTATGATACCATCATGATATGTGATATTGTTATTGTCATAACCCATATCTGTACAATAAAATTCTACGCCCTTTTTATTGCCAACACTTGAAACAAGTTGTGAGCCTATCATTGTGGGTGAGGGTTCGGGGTTCGGCCATTACTAATGCATGCATATGGGTTCAGCAGTTATGGGCAATGCTGCATGGGCATCCCACAAGCGAGGCAGGGTAACTGCTGTTACCATCGGCAGATGAGAGAGGGGCAGCCCCAACCCCCCGTGCCTGCTCCTCTCCTTCCCCCAGCTACTGAGACACGCAGTCTCGGCAGCACAAAAGCCACGGAAGGGTAAGGTGCGAACAGTCATCGCACCCTTCCTCCAAACAGCAAGGTGCTAAAGCGCCACAAGGAAACAACCATCAGGCAGGGCCCAGGTTCAAAGATCTGCCCCCACCAGGGGGTCAGACAGTCGGCTCTCTGGCCGGGGGCTGCGCCAACAGCGGCCCCCACCACATACACAACAAAGACCCAGGGCCTCCCTGGGTCCTATAAATGAGAGCAGCATGCTCAGAGTAAACACAATCTGTTTGTGGACCCTGAACGGGGACCCAAGCAAACAGGAGGTTCACTGTTTACTCAGTGTCTTCCGTATCTTCTTGCTTCTTTACCACAGAACCCGCCCACCCTACAAAAAGGGGAGAAGAACAAAAAGAAGTACAAGGCACTGTACGGGGCCCACAACAAGTCGTGGGACACAAGAAGGCGGCACGGGTCCGAGGGGGTAACCTCAGTACCCGGTGCCCAAAAGTATGATACCATCATGATATGTGATATTGTTATTGTCATAACCCATATCTGTACAATAAAATCCTACGGCCTTTTTATTGCCAACACTTGAAACAAGTTGTGAGCCTATCATTATGGGTGAGGGTTCGGGGTTCGGCCATTACTAATGCATGCATATGGGTTCAGCAGTTATGACAAAATTTGTATTTGTATTTGTATTTATTTTATTTGTATAGCGCAGACCAGGCCCGGAGGCTACCGGGCGCATTCCTTAAGGCAATGGTTACATAAGTTGCGTACAGTGATGATATATCAAACAGTAAATATGGCATAGAAATAGACATAGGTAGGTAGTACAACGATACATGGAATGTCTAGTAATACTTCCTTACATAGGTTATTGCAACACGTTTTAGAAGGAAGCTTAGGCATTGGAGGAGCCGAGCCATCATTTGGCTCTAAGTTTTAAAAGGTGAGGGAGAGGAGGTTTCTGATAGTCAAGGGGACAGTATTCCACAGTTTGGCTGCCAGGACTGGGAAGCTAGAACCACCAGCTGTTTGGAGCTTGTATCTAGGTATCAGTAGGCTCTGGTTCAGGGTAGATCTAAGTGAGCGAGCTGGAGTGTACAGCGTGAATCGTGAGGCGAGATAAGTGGGGGCCAGATTGTTCATGCATTTGTAGGTAAGAGCAAGCGATTTTAGTGAGCTCCTTTGGGTGACTGACAACCAATGAAGGTTCTTCCTGGTATCCGAAATGTGTGAAGATCTGGGGATATTGAGGGCTGCCCTGATGGCGTTATTTTGTATGATTTGGAGCTTGCCTAGGTTACACTGATTAGTGCCCTGGTACAATGCATTGCAATAGTCAAGTTTAGACATGACCAGGGTCCTAGCAAGGGTAGTGCAGTTGTGCGAGGAGAGGAAAGGGCGACATGTTGTGATCAACTTGCAGGTATAGGCGGCGGCGGCCGCAACTGCATTGGTTTGTCTGTGAAGGGAGAGGGTGGAGTCGAGGTAGATTCCAAGTGTTTTTGTGTCTTTGGAGACTTTTGTTATATTTCCATCGATGTTAAAGGAACTGAACATAGGGTTCAGCTTGTTTAGTCTTTGCTGAGTACCTAGGATGAGGAGCTCTGTCTTGTCATCATTGAGACAGAGCTCATGTTGGGCCATCCAAGTTTGAATGACATGGTAAACATCATTCAAGGCTTTTGAGTCTAATGTGTAATCACCCGTGATGGGGATGAGTATCTGGGTGTCATCAGCATAATTTGTGTAGGTGACACCCAGATAGTCAAGCACATCAAATAAGGGTTTAGTGAATACATTGTAAAGGGTAGGGGATACACACGATCCTTGGGGGACTCCGCACGGGACTGGTGCAGGGTCCGCCGCGGAGGTGGGCGAGAATACCCTCATCTGTCTGTTATCCAGGAAGGATTGAATCCAGTTTGTGGCCATGTCGGAGAAGTGAGCTGCAGTTTTCAGGTGGTGACAGAGGATTTGGTGATTAACCAGATCAAAGGCAGCAGATAAGTCTAATAGTAGGCTCTTGCCAGGGTAGTGCAACTATTGTCGAAGAGGAAGGGTTTGGCTGCTCTAATTAGTTTGCATGCGTAGGAGGTTGAGGAGGCTATGGAGTTAACCTGTTTGTTAAATGTAAGGGTAGCGTCTAGGTAGAAGTCAAGGGTTTTGACTTCCTTGGCTACTTTGATGTTATTGCCATCTATTATAAAGTTGGTGTAGATGTGGCCAAGTTTGTTGATGTTGGAAGTGGTGCCGAGGAATATGAGTTCCGTTTTGTCATCATTCAGGCATAGACCGTTTAAGGCCATCCATGCCTGGATGATGAGGTGCACTCTGTTCACCAAGGCCAAATCCTTGTTGTAGTCTCCTGTCAACGGTATGAGGATCTGGGTATCATCCGCATAGTTAGTGTAGGTGATACCAAGACCATCGAGATCATCAAAAAGGGGCTTTGTGAATAATTTTCTTCAGGGTGGGGGAGACACATGAGCCCTGGGGCACTCCACAGGTGATAGGTGTAGGGTCGGCTGATGCTGAGGATGAGAAACGTGCATGGTCCTATTGTTTAGGAAGGATTGTATCTATCCTTTCGCTTCTTGCGAGAAGTGTGTGGCTGAGTCCCAGTGACTGCAGAGGATTTTGTGGTCTACTAAGTCAAAGGCCGCTGATTGGTCGAGGAGAAATAGTAGTGCAGCTTTGCCATTATCTCTGAGCGTAGCAATGTGTGCCTTGAGGTCAATTAGCGCTGTTTCAGTTCTACACATCAGTTGTAAAACATTTCACTAAATAAAAACAGTTGAAAAATCACGTTACCAATATACCACACCCCTCCCAGTAGATTCTGGACAAGTTTAAACTCAAAATGAAGTTAGAGCAAAAGGGCACTCCAGAAATTTAAAAAGGGAGGGAAAAACAAAGTTAGACTAAAATTGAGCAGCAGCAACAGGTAGGTAAGCAGGGCAATCTAGAAAGAGGAACTACAGTGATAAGATCAAATCTAAAAGGCTTAGGCCCAAAGTCAATAGGACAAAAGTCTTTTGCTCAAGATCACACTGTTCAGAGGAGTTTGCGGTTAAGTCTTTGCCAAGAGTTCTGGACGAAGTTGGTCGGCAGAAAAGTTAGTTTAAAGAGAAGAGAAGGACAAGCCCTCAGATTGGTGAAAGGTTTCACACACCTTCACCGCGGCTGAACGAAACGAAGAACTGGATTTGCACAGTACCTTTAAATGGAGAAGAAGCTGTAGCTGAGGCGGACGTTCCTGGTAGTTCCTGCAGGCTCATGGTTCCTGAAGGGACTGTTGGACTGACACAAAGTAGGAAGACTGGAGGGTCCTGCACTACCCAGGGAAGAAACCAGCAGCAGAGCAAAGCAACGAATAAAAGGTGCGCTCCTTAAAAGCCAAGCAGGGTCCGACCTTCCTGGCTATCCGGCCCACTGTAGCTCTGTACAGCAAATTCGACCAGAGGAGGGAGTCCTGGCTTGAAGTTTGGATGAACTGGTTGGTCCCACCATCTCAGGGGAAGAAGATTCCTGGAGGATCTTCACTTGTCGTTGGAGCCTGAATTTCAGCCCTGCAGCAGGGCTTCACTGGGTGGTTCAGTCGTTGTAGGGGTACTCTTCTGTCAGTCCCTCATCGGTTCTTTCGTTCCAGTGGCAACTCTGCCTTTCCAGTTCCAGAGACCTGCTTTTTTTGCAGTTTTCCCCGATTCACACAGCCTGGCTGTCAATCACACAGCAGGGTGGCTGTCCCGGCGAGACAGTCACCTGGCCAATCAAACAGGAGTGCTACTTGGGTTACCGAGGGAACCCATGGCAGGGGTCCTAAAACCCCTCCCTCACATCCTGCCCACCCAGACTTTCAGGCGCCTTAAGGAGGGCATCTGTGTAGATGCCTGCGAAAGGACGGCGAACAAAGGAACCAAGCCTGGTTTGGCACGCAGAGTAAAACACGAGAAAAACATTTTCAAAAAGAAATGGCGACTAAACCCAGCCGGAACCGTATAAAACGTGTATGGTCTAGGGGGTTTAAGTTTGAGGCTACCAAGATAGCCTAAAACACTACTATGGTTATTTAAGATAACCGTGGTAGGAAAATTAAGCTTGTTACCACTGCCACCAGCCAAGTCTTGATGATAAGGGAGCTAAACAGTGCTCCAAGAGAAACAGACAAAAAGGGATAAGTATTAACCCTTTCCAGTACTCCATGTAATATGGGGTGTACTGGGTGTGTGCTTTAAAGAGACTTGGGGCCTCATCACGAGTTGGGCGGTAGGCCCGGCGCTATTAGCGCTGGGGCTATTAGCGCTACCGCCAAACCCCCCGGCGCTAATAGCGCCGGATCACGGGTTTTGCGGAATGCTTTGTTCCCATTCCACATTGGGCCCATTCAGGGATTCCTCATTCCCCATTGGGCCCAATGGGGAATTTTCGTGCTCTTACCGCCAGTGGATTTCCCGCCGGCGGTAATAGCACCGAAAATCAGCAAATTTGCAGCGGATTTGCGCCCAGCTCAGAGCTGGGGGGAAATCAGCCAAGGCCATGATCTGGCTGACCCTTAAATGCAGCGGTAATAGTGCTACTGCCGCATTTAAGAGTTACCGTCAAACTTGTGATGAGGGCCCCAAATAAAGTTAATGGCAACTTTACCTGTTCTGGGAGACAGTAGTTAGTCCCAGAAAATGGAGTCTGAGTTGGGAAGTCTAAAAGACAACCCTGTGTCACTGCATTGAAGGTGCTTTGTAACACACAGTAAAGGGATGATGCCTATGGAATAGGTGATGCTCCACAGTCCAAGAACACACACAAATGTAAAACACACACAGCAAAACACATGCAAGAGTGGGAAAAAAGGCTCAGACTCTTATCAGGTAAAAAAAAAAAAATCCTAGAAATCCAGCAAAGCTGCGGAGAGACTCATTAGGTAAGGGAAATTAGCCATTCTGGAGAATTCTCCCTAACAGAGGGTTTCTTTTTTGTTGGCAATCTTGGCTTGGAGGGCCACTACTTTGTTGGAAAGGGCATTTTGGATGCTAGTGCACTACGCTTTATCCTTCACGCAGGTGTCCGGAACTGGGATGGGCGTTTCTAATTCTTTAAGGATAGTAAACAATTCCTTTATGCTCGAGTTTGCTTGGGCAATTCTTTGGTTGTAAGAAATTTTTTTAGCGAGTAGGATTTCTTTTTGGTAGAGGGTGGTTAATTTGTTGAGGTTAGTTTTGTTGTCCGTTGTGGGAGATTGTCTCAAGGTCTGTTCACTTTTACATTTTTCAAGTCTAACAGATTTCAGGTGTGGTGAGAACCAGGAGTTCAAGTGTTTTTTGGGTTTGCTTTTTCTGAGTTTTAATGGAGCTATGGAGTCTAGGGATGAAGACGTAATTTTGTTGTACTCGTCAACGAGAGAGTGGGGGTCTGTGGAGTCTGGTAGTGTCAGTGCTTTAAGTGGCATGGGAAAATGAGCCGGGCTTGGTAATAGGGCATTGCCTAACAGCAGGGGGCCACCTGCATCCTGTCAGGACACACCCCCTTACTGAGCACTGGCTTAATGGCCTTATGGGCTGAAGGTGAACCCCGCTAGGCAGCCCTTTGCAGCAATCATCACCTCTTCCACATGGGAGAGATTGCTGTCCCCTGCATATCTTAACTAAAGGGATGCCTTGCGTGGGTCAACACTACCCCCTTTCTTCTTTAATTGTGGCACCAACCCCTACCAGGCATCCCTTTGCAGCAATCATCACCCTCTTCCCCTATGGGGAAACACTGCCAAATAACCTGTTCTATGGATAGGTGCCCACTCGGGAGTGTCTACAACCACGTGCAAGGTACAGTGAGCTAAAGCCTGGTTGCAGACCCTCCCCAGTGGGCACCTTCCCAAAGAATAGGTTATTTGCCCGTGTTTGTTCTCGGTAGAGGAGCTCCCAGACCTATTTTTGTATGTTTAGGAACTTTGGGTTTCACCCTAAATTACCCAGGGTTATCTAGACGTGGACCCCTTGCTCACTGATAAGGCCCGACTAGGCCAAAATATGTGTCTGCGGTTGCTCTTGGTACTCTTGTTTAGAGGAGAATTGCCATAGCATTTCGGTGCTGGACTGCCCCAGTGGGTGGGACAAAGACTGATATGCAAATGGATATTGCTCCTCTGTGAAAGGTACAGTGAGCTAAAGCCTGGTTGCAGACCCTCCCAAATGGGAACCTTCCCAAAGAACAGGCAATTTTTGCTGTGTTCGTTCTCATAGAGGAGCGCCCATGACTAATTTTTGATTTTCTTAAGGGGTTTAGTTCTAGTCACCCTAAGTTTCCCAGGGCCACCAAGACGTAGACCCCTTGCTCACTGTGCTCAGAGAGGCACAGCTCCACCTCACCGATGAAGCCCAACAAGGCTGAAAAACGTGTCTGGTGTTGCTGTTGGTACTCTTGTTCAGAGAGAAATTGCCATAGCATTTTGGTGCTGGACTGCCCAAGAGGGTGGGACAAAGGCTGATATGCAAGTGGTTTTTGCTCCTCTGTGAAATGTACAGTCAGCTAAAGCCTGGTTGCAGACCCTCCCAAGTGGGCACCTTCCCAAAGAACAGGCAATTTGTCCGTGTTCATTCTCGGTAGAGGGGCTCCCAGACCTCTTTTTGTATTTCTCAACATCAACACAATTCATGAAATTATTTCAGTGAAAACTGCTTTTTTAACTTTGTATGTTAATTTGTCAATGAGCAATGAGTCTAACGTGAGATATGGGTTTGAGTTGCACTCAATGCCTTCAAACTGGATGCCTTCTCACCAATAAATGAGGATCAAAATAGGACAGGTGTCTGCATCCTGCAGCTCCGTAGGTGTATTGGACAGTGACCTCCATGATCCCTCACCATTGAGTAGAATGGCTACGGATGATGGGCTATGTAGTTCAAAATATCTGGAGCGCAACATTTTCAGACTCTTGAACCAGGACTTTGTTAACTGTCAACCGTTAGAATACACTGGGCCTCATTCTGAGGATGGTGGTAGCCATGGAGCAATAGCTCCATGGCTGCCTCCCATACCGGTAAACCTCTGGCTTGGTGCAATGGGGACTTACCGGTGCCCATTGGGAAAGTAGCTAATAACGGTACCGCAATTTGCGGTACCGTTATTAGCTCTGAAGTCCCTTAACAGGTCCCGTCCATAACGCCTGGTCAAACCAGGCGTTAAAGGAGGGACCCGCTAAGGGACCTCGGAATAGGGCGCGAAGGATTTACCAGCACCGGTGTCCTTACCGGTGCCGGTAATCCCTTTGTGCCCAACTCGGATTGAGGCCCACTGACTGCTATCTAACTGCACCCACAATACTGCAATGTTACTTTCCAATAATTAAATAGTTAGAATCCAGTATCAGGAATGAAAGTGCTTCAAAACATACCCTTCAAAGTATGAAACTATTAACAGTTAAAATATGCCAAGTGGTATCTAACTTCCCCCAGAATACTGCAATATTAGTTTGCAATAGTGAAAGAGTGAACATCCACCACCAGGAATGAAAGTACTTCAAAACACGCCCTTCAAAACGATAAAACTATCAACAGTTAGAATATTCCAACTGGTATCTAATTGCACCCACATTACTGCAATATCACTTTCCAATAGTGAAAGAGTTAAAATCCACCAACAGAAATGAAAGTGCTTCAAAACATACCCTTCAAAACTGTAAAACTATCAACATTTAGAATACGCCAACTGGTATCTAACTGCACCCATAATACTTCAATATTAGTTTCCAATAGTAAAATACTTAGAATCCACCAACAGGAATCAAACTGCATCAAAGCATACTCTTCAAAACTGCAAAACTATAAACAGTTAGAATACGCCAACTTATATCTAACTGCAGCCATACCACCAGCACTTTCGAAAAGCAAAACAAGTACACCATTACAATTCTTCCTAATGCAACACGGCTTGTAACAACAAATACACTTATTTGTGCACCTTAAACATTCCTTTGAGTACTGCACACTTCAAACATCAAATAAATGTACTAGGGTTTTTTTAATCCTACATGGATTCTTTTTCCCCCAGACCCAATGATTATGCAACCAAACACAGCAACCGTTCAAAACGCACAGTAATGGTGTTTGAAGCATAGTACTTGCTATGTACTAATTGTGAGGGTCTAAAAAGTACATGAATATGTGCGATTATGTGCAATGTGACATTGTAATGCACCTTATCTGACATATTATGCTACGTTTTTTTTTACAGAGAAAGAAGCAAAGATTTCTCCTGCATTACCATGTACAACAAAGTCAACCTGTACCCCCAATGGTAAATCAATGAAAAGTACCATTTCCACCTCAATGGTATTGTGTCACTATGTTTGAAAAACGATACACTGCCTATACAGTTTGTATAATCAGTATACACATATTATTGTAATGGTTCTTTCCAGTGACCGAATTCCATTTCCATTCCATTTATTACAATACTTGTAGCCAGTGGGCAGATTCTTGGGTGGATGGCTGTATTATGATGTGATGGTTGTGGCCGGTGCCTAGATTCTTCGGTGCATGAGAATCTGCTCACTGGCCACAACCAACACACCACAACTTGCCCTGAACTTCCCAATTCAAATACCATCTGCAGACCTCAAAATCGACTGCCAACCCTATTTTTCACCAATGGCAATATCACCATATCATCTACATTCCACTCCCCTTCCCTAATAAAGTCTGCCTGCAGTCACCAGATAAGCCGCCCGCCTAAGACCCTGTCCGCGGACTACTGCGGTGTCCGCGGAATGCCGTGCCCTGCGCGCTCTACTTCCACCTAAACAAATACTCCAAATCATCTGTCTTTCACACCCCCACCCCTCCCAGCCCCTCTTCCCAATACCAAATGCCTCAAAACAGGTTTCCAGCCCTGTTCCCCCCTGCGCTCTCTGGGCACAGCCACGGCTGTCCGTCAGATAGAACAAGGCGGGTGTCTCTGAAAAATATGACACACATCAAGCTTTTCACTAGCCAATCAGCAGGTGTGTTGAGTGTCCGCGGACATCACGCCACCCTCCGGATCAATCAGAGTCCTGTCCACGGAGTGAACAGGGAAAAGGGTCCGCAGAGAAAAAGAAAACTACTGGACAGATCTACGCCAAATTTACAAAAGCACATTTCCTGGACCAAGCCGCCGCTCCTGCTGCAAATTTGGTGCTGTTCGCGTTAGCAAAATTCTTTTTCCATTGCCCCCCCCCCCTTGACGGAACGTCACCAAACTTGCCATACAATTTTAGAGCGGGCCATATACTCTTTTTGCAAAGTTTGGTAAGAATTCATCCATGGGGGGCAAAGTTATAAACTGGGCTCTTCCTATGGGTTGAGCAACTTAACCATAACTACAGGGCCTCAACCACAGGCCCTGTAATATATATGCCATATATATATTATTTTTTGGGGGTAAAGTGCATGTTAACTGAAGGTGAGGAGGGAGACAAATGAGCGGGCAACGCCCCTTTGTATTAAATTGTTATATTTCACAATCCACAGTAAAGATGTCCTGAAGAGTTTAAATACCCAGCGCCGAATGCATAATACAGCCACATGGCCGCATGCAAAACCCTTGGAGAACGCATTATTTGAAAGACCATTGTGGCTTTAATTTCCCTGAATGGTAGGTTATAAGTCCGAGAATGCAGGATAATGCCACCTGAAGTCTGGCTAACCCTGCTGTACTTAATTGATTTCAGGCATGCAATAAAATAAGTTGTGTACTGGCCAAGAAGTTGGAACATTTGATTAGTGACTTCAAGGAACTTTTGTAGCGGAGCCCCGCAGCAAACCAGTAAACCAGTCTTTAAATGGGTGCTTTTGTTGGCCGCTTAAACTAACCCAGTGATGCAGTGCATTGCGAGCTCTTTGGGTTGGGCATGCTGCACTGGCTCGAGGAGCATGCAGGGTGTTCTGCCTGGACAGCTGTGCAGACGCATAGGGATCTGGCCTCAGCCAGCTCCCACCACCTGGACATCACGAGCGCTTAGGCCAATACACGAGGGAAGCAAAGCGTTGCATAAAAGTATGTTGTATGTGGGGGGGCTCACCATGTGGGGCAGCAGCAGGGCTGCTGGCGGGGGGGCGAGCTGCCGGCCGCAAGGTCCAGAAAGAGGGAGCATCAGGGAGAGCCACAAGGTACACCTCACCAAGAATGGGAAGGGGAAGTGGGCCATGGGAAAAGGGGGAGGCTGGGCACACAGTGCCGAGCCTGCAGTGGTGTGTGGGCCAAAGCATGCCACATGGGGAGAGGTTCCATACTTGGTAAGCAGGACCCAAGGAAGGAAGGGCCCGTACCGCAATTGCGCTCTCTGTCCTCATGGGTGCAGGGATGTGCAGCGGTCTTACTCACGCTGTGCTAGGCCCCCTCATGAAAATGGATGCAGCTTCAGCTCAGCTTGAAAACAGATCATTCTGCGGCAGACTTCACACATAGTCAGTCAGACATTCAACTAACCAAAAGCGCTGGTGCATACAAATCAAAATATAACGGGCATATTGTTTAGTGCACTCATTGTGCTTCTACTTCAGAGTGCCCACAGCTCCCCCCAACAGCAGCAGGCTAGCAGACTTGAGCGAGAGGGTCAAGGCCCAAATGGTGCAACAGCCATTTCATCGCCAAGCGCTGCAAGTTGCCATGCCAACGCCACACGCTGCCTTTGTCCTTTTTTTTTTACATTTGCAGTAGCAATGTTTTAGAGATTAGGTGGCTTATGCCACCAATGAGCCAAAACCAAAAACAGTGCTTGCTGTGAGGTCAGGTTAAGGGAGGAAGACAGGGTGGGAGTAGTGGGCCTGCGGGAGAGGCCCAAAGGGGCAACCCCCCATCCATCATCCCCCTTGTTACAATACTGGTGCACATTCACTTGATTAAAGTCAGTGCTTAAAGTGGGATGGAAATAGAGGGGCTGCTCTCTAATAAGGGGGTGTGGCTAGTTTGTACACTAATCAGTGTCTGTAAATAAAAACTCACTCTCATTCATTATATTGACAACTCAATTAGTGAGCCACTCACCCTAATTATATAAAGAAACTACTACGAGAAAGAGATGGGGGACAAATAGCACCATCTGATTTGCTTGAATTTAAGTGCCTTTTGAGAGCAAAAGAATGACTACATATATATATTTGACAAATATGTCTGTAATAATGGTTAAAAACATTATGAACAGTAATGCAGAATGGGCTTGGTGCATTTGTCAGAACACTAACCATAACAAAAATGCCTGCAAACCACTTGCCATATATATTCAGACGGAGAGTCTTAGTTCTGGAGTGTGATGCGGTGGGCTCAGAAGAATTAAAACAGCGTATGCATGCCACTGGCCTGGCTGCTGTTAGGCACTGCTTTCCTGAGACACAGGCAGTGCAGTGTGAATACAGACCGAAGGTCTGATTTTACAAATGAAAGACACCCACCGGGAAATCGCCCGGTATCCCCTCTTTTTAGGTTGGCCTTGGTGCAAGCCTGATGGAGTGTAGGGGCCAAGCTGCTGGCCCTAGGCTTTCCACAAGAGGGTGAAGTGGCTCTCCGCAAAAGGGTGAAGTCAGGTTAGAAGACATCCCCACACCTGACATTAGTTCCCATTGTTATTTTCAGGCGGAGACAGGCAGTGCAATATAACCTCTGCCAGAAGATATCTGTGATTCTGGAAATGCTTTGAAGGGACAGGGCTTCCTCGGCCCTGTCCCACTTTTTCCCTGTTGGTATTTTCATATGTGTTTTTCTACCACAGGATTCCAGTCTGGATCTCTGGCTGGGCAGCTCTTCATTTATATTATTGGTGACCACCTTGGTACCCCTAATGTGTGTTTATGGGCACCTGTGTGTTGCCCCACAGAGCAGGGTATGGGCTGGTGGCCGCTACATGCTGTCTTTGCAGCATCTCTGGATCTACCCCATGTTGGGTCACCCAGGCCCTGCCTTAGGAATCAATGGATTCCTAAACAAAGGTGTGATGTCCACTGGAAGCCTCATGGCTTCCTGCCTTTCCCTTCCTGTTTCTCAAAGTCCTGAGAAGCCCTGGCCCACAGGAAGTGATGTCACTTGACCCCACCCCAAAGTGACATCACGGGAAGCGATGGAACATGACCTTTCACCCCTTGACAAAATAGGAAGTGGCATCACATGGCTACGATATCACTGTAATGTGATATACATTTCATACAAGAATGGATAACCATATGTAGCATTAATATCAGTGTGTATAGATCCATATTACCAAATTACTAATTACTATGAATGCAAGTAGACGTGCAAGGCCAAATGATAACAATGCAATATTATATAGTACTTATGTGCTTTAAATAGAACAAATATACATACAATATCACCCAACTTGTGTTGGTACTCATTTATCAACCTCGGAAGGATGAAAGGCTGAGTTGGCCTTGCCAGGATATGAACCTGCAACCTGCAGATCACACACACATCATAGCATTGAGCGCTCAACCAACTGAGCTATCTTAACAGTGATAGCTATCTTTCTGGCTATAGTAAAATGATCAATTACATGTCTGAATGTTCTCAAAGTCAGAAAGCAAATTACACTTTGTAGTGGATACCATTTGTTAAGTGACTTCAATTCAGCACTCCAACTAAGTCAATGCCGAGACTGGGATGCCCAAGGGAAGCCCTTATTTATATATTTTTTATGAGTTCATAGATCTGGATGATAAACCCTTGTATAACACCCCTCTCTTTGAATCCCCTTGACCTCACTGAGCCAAGAATTAGGTTTGTTTTGCAAATTAAAAGATTTATTTGAAAAATTAAACTATATATATATATATATATATATATATATATATATATATATATATATATATATATCGCACCTATATTTGATAGCACACTTATGAATATGACAGTGATCAACAATGGATAATATTACACTAGCACATTTTTTTAATTACTTAGGAGTTGGTATAGAAAGGATAAGGCAGCTGAGAATGCTTAATGGTTTCAAGGAAATGCAATGATGGAAAACAATGCAGCACAGGGATAACTGAGATGGTTTTCCACAAGTAATAATATGATCATTTTCTTTTGACAATTCACCCCCCCCCTATGCAATGTAAGGAGATGGAAGAAGAGCACACAATTTTCAGGGATACAATCAAATGCAATACCAATTCAGTTCCCCCCTAGCAAGCTTGGAGCAACCGGTATGCTTTTAAAACATGCAGAAATACTTTTAATGTGATTTACAATGAAGTGAAAAATATTTGAAAAATGATTTTAATTCCCTATAGGGGATTCAGGATAGGTGATAGCTATTTAAGATTAGTTCAGGTCACACTAGCAATCATTCATAAGGGATTATCAGGTTGAAAATGAATTTCAGCAATGGAAGCAAAAGACAGCTATTTTTGACAGGTGAAGAAGTTTGAGTCAAATTGCAATTCGCAGCACTTTTTCCGAGTGCGTAAAGCGCGATTATGGAAAAGCTAGAAAGTCTTGTTGGAAAGCTGACGATCTTAGCATTAAAATGAAAGTTACATCTCGCTCCTAGGACGTGCGGTTCAAAAGATACGAGCAATTTAGTGGAGAAATGAAATAATGATTCAGAATGGCAATTGACACTTTCACAGGTTTGAATCACACAATGGACACACAATTTCTATGCAGATCTAAATGGGTTGAAATGGGATAGAATTAGATTATTTTAAACTAAGAGATTGGTTTTGCACAGCTCTGGCTGGATACTCGGAAGGAATGGGCCTCGTCACAGATCTGGTCAACAGGTTTAGCTGCGGTTCTCTCTGCTCTGCTGGTCTGGATCTCTGGTTCTGGCAAAAGTTCTGGCACTGCACAGCGGTCTGGTCTGGGTCTGGTCTGTGGTTCTAGATCTCTGGTTCTGGTCTCGGCACTGCACAGCGGTCTGGTCTGGTCTCTGGTTTTGGCATAAGTTCGGGGCACAGGGTTCTAGCCAGAATCACACAGCTCGCCTGGCTGTTGAATGGTTTGGTTAGGTTTCTGGATTCTGAGGCCTCTGGAAAGGATTCAGCTTGTGGACTAGGCCTTTCTGCTACAAAGTTCTGGAGTCTGGTTTCCTAAGTTCTGGTCTCTGAATATTGCCTGGATTTGAAGTCGTCTGGCAAAGTGCTTTGCAAGAAAGTGGAAAGAGCAGTCCCTACCTGTGTTTCAGTGGGTCTTTTTATGTCTTTTGAAAGTGGGTGGGAAGGCTGACTTTCTATGCCCAACCCTCTGAGGATCCTGATAGGCTATAGGAGTTTCTGTCGCCTGACTGGGGAACTGAATTGTGAGGCATCCGCCATCCTTTTTTTGGCAGAAAGAACACTCCCCTTGTCACTTTGCACACAAATCTATTTTTGACTTAAATGCATATTTATCTATGTACAATTTTTCTAATATTTTATGTCCAGTTAACATATTTTCGGTAGCACCAAACCATCCCATCCCTGTCTTTGTAAGATGTTGTGTTCACTTCTGACAGAATTCTGCCCTTTTCATCCATAACACAACCTCTAAACTTTTCCAAAATGTACACAAATGTGCGCAGGGAATATGGGCATCAGATGATGAAGTGTCAGATTTTTAACATACATACATTTGGAGTAATACCCTATTTTACGCTACTACCCCCAGAACCTACCACAGAGTCCTAACACCTCTTAAAATGTGCACAGAAAAATCACAGGAATCATGATATTATTGATATAATTTTGACAATTATGTACTATGAATTATCCATCTTTCTAAAATTATGCTCTGACCCAGAAGGGTGTTGTTTCCCAAAGCACATGGGGGAATTTCTGGTTTGTCCACTTCCTCCAAGCTCAGCTGGCTCACAGAGGCAGTGCCCCTCCCATTTCCTTCTAAGAGGAAGCCATTTACGACCCCCTGATTTAGAAATTGCTTGGAGCAAAGGGAAGTTCATTGTTCTGTTTCCCTGCACCCAGGTACTCCTCCCCTGATTCAATCAGAGAGGTGTGATCTCCTTTTAGCGGGGGCAGCAGATGCAGCCAGGTCTGTGAATGCAGTTGCTGGGCAAGTTTCAACTCCTGTCAGGGGTAGTTGCCGGGAAGAATTCAATCCCTTTAAGCCAGGCCTCAGCCAAATGTCACTTTTGTTCCCATTTTTCTTCATTCAAATCAAACTTACAATGTTGACACATGCAGCTAGAACGCTGATTCTAAGTTCAAAACTATGACATTTAAACAGTTGCAACCTATGTGACACTCCAAAGTAAATCACTCATTTATTTTAAACATTGCGATTTTAGTGGCTTTAAGTCCAATTTCATTTAAGCTGCTAACATCCACAGCTCAGCCAGTTTGGTTATGAACATAATTTTAGGCTCTTCATCTTTCCAGATTTGGTATGCACACAAGACTTCATTCTACCAGACGTTTGCTATTGTTCAGTAAGATATTTGAATATTTTGCAATGTTTGATATAGGCATTTTGAGCTTGCATTTCAGAGAAACAAAGGTGATTTCATAGCGCGTTTTGAGCTAACAGGCACTGCTGTTTTTCCTTTGGCACCACGTTTCACTCATGGCGCTTCTGGCCCATCACGCTAGCACTGGTGGGTGGCAGGTCAGGCGACCATTTTGGTGTGCGCAAAACTGCGCGGTTTTCCTGGATTCTGGTGAAAATGTGGGCTTTTCAGCCATCTTGGATTTTCTAAGCCCACAGCACCAAATGTTGCAGCCTAATAACTTGAACGTGGGTCGATACACCTGACACATTAAACTGGTAACAGATTTAACAGCAGGCCAGGTCTGGTGCAGAGTGTAAAGACTGGAGGGGAGTGTCTGTACTTCTGCTCTCTATATGGCAGAGGAGAGGCACAGAAGACCCCAGCCAAGATTCTCATTATTGGTACGTGGTCTAGCAATCAAGGCCTAGCTTCTCAGGAGGTGATGCAGGCTGGTTCTTAAGTACAGTGTAGTCCCCAAGCCCCCACAAAGAAATGTCCACACACTGTATTAGTTACAACACAGTCTTTATATAATTAATATTCAAGGTTATGTACAATATCACGATAACTCACTTTGTACTCAGTTATCTATAATGGCAAATATACAGTTCTACGTGGTACCACAGTTACTATTAGTTCTCTTAAAAGTGCACACCAACTGTACGGTTAAATGTCACACAAATCAGTTTGTAAAGGAAACCAACAATAGATATAAAAGGAACGCAGTTGGGTGGAACAATTGGTAGAATACTGGCCCCTACCATTAGACACAGTTCTGTGTGGAGATCCCTCCACCTGGGCAACCTGTAGAATAAAGATATCACAAGCCCAGTCCATATATTGTTCAAAAGAGTCTTTCCTATAGTTTAGCAACCCCAAAGTACCTGGCATTGTAGCGTTCCTCGTCAGGGAGTCGACAGCCCTTCTTGAGTGCCCTCCCTTTAAGGCAGGAGTCACAGGTCGTCGAACATCCGACGGAGAACAGGGTGAACTACGGCGGTGAAGTGGCAGTTTCTTTCCTATCATCGCTCGTCGACGGGGAAGCGTAAACGTCCTGCAAGAAAGAGGCGTGTGGGGCACCTCGATGTCGCTAGTTCTGGACCACAAAGAGTTTGAAGAACTGTGGCCCAGCAAGGAAATCGAGTCGTCGGCATCTCTGTGGTCTTTGGGTGGCGTGAAACCCACTGGCGGATACTCCTTGGCGCGTCGACGGCCTGGCCTTCTCCAGCGGGATAAAGCGGGCAGCGATGTGGACGAGAGCGTTCTTGGTTCGAATGTTCTTAGGCAAACGGGAGCATGGCGGCTCCGGTCAGCGACGGCAGTCGTCGACGGTGGCGGACAACAGTCTGGGATCTTCTCCTTGGGATTCCACTGCAGTCCCCTTCTCTGGTCGGCAGCGTTTTGGGGGCCTGTCTACCAGAGGGCTTTGACAAAGATCAGCTGGTGCACGATGGTCCCTCGTAGCTCGGGAAGAGGGCGCCTTACCAGGTCCTCTCTGGGTCAGTCCTTGGAGACATAGCAGCTTTCAGATTGATGAAGAAGAGCAACAGCAAGTCTTCTCTTCCAGCAGGGCTTCAAGGTCAAGCGTCAGTTTCACTCCAGTTACTCTTCGTATTTTGGACTTCAGCTGAACACTTCTGAACATGATTCCTAGCAGTGAGAGGTCCCCAGATATGCTGTTGATCTCCCATTCATTCCGCTGGGTCACACTAAAGCAACCAATCATTCAGAAGGGCATTCAGCAGTCTGTCAGCCAATCAGGTGCACAGTGCATTCAGGCCATTCTTCTCCATCCAAAAACTCACAACACACAATGTGGATTCGGACAAGTACCGAGCCATTCAACACTACACACTGCATTCATGCCAGTTCCGGGCAGGGCTGTCTCAGTCATTGTGTCAAACACCAGATACCAGACATCCACAACAAGAAGTGTAGATTTGTCACACACTCCATTCATCCAGGTACCACCCACAGGCGTACCCACAACATATGGTCATTGGGAAGGCTCCAGCCAGTCTGTTTGGCACTTCCCCACACTACCATATATGGAACGTCCACCCAACAGGCAGTCAGGGGGAAGGGACAGAGTCAGGGCTTCCAGGGACTTTGGGAAGATCAAGGTAACAGACGATGGAAGGCAAGAGGCCACGACAGGGCCTTGGTATCCCAAAATGGAGGACGCTCAGGGCACCAGTCAATTCAGCACGGAGCTGCCACCAGCCCGTACCCTGCTCTGTGGGCCACAAACAGGTGCCCAAAAACATACACTAGGGGCACAGGGTTGCACCCCCACCCATGGGTGCCCTAAGGGTATCCCATGGGTCTCTACACCAAACAAAAGAGAGAGCTGTACCGCCAGGAGTCCCACATGAACTCCTGCGTGGAAAACACGACAGAACACACGATAAAAAGCAGTAAAGGACAAGGATATGGAGGCCCTGTCCCTCTTATGCATTTCCAGCATCACACAGAGTTGGACACATGTCAAGCCTGCATGGATATACTTTTCAGGCTTTGAAGTTGGCCTCACACCGCATCCCATACTCTGGGCACTCATTACCTCATACATGCAAACAGCACCCTACACAGCATGCCAGGGAGATAGGAAAGAGAGAAACTTTACAACAAAGTATTCATTGTGGCACAATGAAATCAATGGCCACTGTATGTGCTATGGTCAAACATGTCTACACTGTACACAAGCTTTTAGGCACATTGATTTTGTCAAGTGACCGAAAAGAACACGTAAAAATGCTAAACATGCAAAAATTGCAACTTGCGAAAAGCAAAATACATAGACCGAAATGGATGCGTATTCTACTCTAAATGCTTTTTGGAGGATTTTGTCTGCATTGTGAATTTGAGATGTTTAAGAACAGACTAAGAGGCCGATTCATGGAATAATTAGCGCGGCGCAAGTGGGCAAAAACGTGCGAATCGCAGTGGAATAGCGAAAATCGCAGTGCAAGTGCGAAAATCGCACGAAAAGCAGCGCACGTCGATTCATGGAAGGCCGTGCGCGAGAAAACCAGCGGATGTGCGATAAAAAAGTGCGCGGCGCACGTTGGCGCACGTTGGCGCACAGGCCATCTAACAGCGTGCGCCAGGTCACAGCGAAAATCGCACAGGCCACAGCGAAATTCGCACATAGCGCGGCGCACGCAATAAAAGTAGGCGGAACACGGGCGTAACACTCGGAATGGGGAACAACTTGCCAAAACGTGGGCATCACGGGGGAAGTACAGGGCACAAGTGCGCGGAACGCCCACACGCTCGCCTACAACACGTATTCATGGAATAGAATAGGGGAAAAAAGCGCACGCTCAAACCAGCGCACAGGTACAAACACGACCGCCACAAGAAAGGAGGCGGTAGCGTCTCTGCGGCTGTAAGAAATGTGCGCCAAAAGGTGCGCCAACAAATAGCACCTATATACTGCCATGATGAATGTCCCATACTGTGGCCCTCCAGGAAAAATGACGTGCAAAGGGGTACCCACAAACACGGACACCCGCTGACAAAAAATACGTGTGCATGTATACCGGGGTGCGCGGGAAGTGTCACACGCGATTTGCAGGGTACGTGCATCACAGGGGTTCGCGTGAAGTTATTCACGCGATCGGGCCTGGGGGAGCGGGCTACGTGTATTACAGGGGTTCGCGTGAAGTTCCTCACGCGATCGGGCCTGGGGGAGCGGGCTACGTGTATTACAGGGGTTCGCGTGAAGTTCCTCACGCGATCGGGCCCGGGGGAGCGGCCTACGTGTATTACAGGGATTCGCGTGAAGTTCCTCACGCGATCGGGCCCGGGGGAGCGGGCTACGTGTATTAGAGGGGTTCGCGTGAAGTTCCTCACGCGATCGGGCCTGGGGGAGCGGGCTACGTGTATTACAGGGGTTCGCGTGAAGTTCCTCACGCGATCGGGCCTGGGGGAGCGGGCTACGTGTATTTCAAGGGTTCGCGTGAAGTTCCACACGCGAATAGCCTGGGCGCGTGAATTTGAGGGGTGCGCGGGAAGTTCCTCACGCGATCGGGCCTGGGGGAGCGGGCTATGTGTATTACAGGGGTTCGCGGGAAGTTCCAAACGCGAATAGCCTGGGCGCGTGAATTTGAGGGGTGCGCGGGAAGTTCCACACGCGAATAGCCTGGGCGCGTGTATTTCAGGGGTGCGCGGGAAGTTCCACACGCGAATAGCCTGGGCGCGTGTATTTCAGGGGTGCGCGGGAAGTTCCACACGCGAATAGCCTGGGCGCGTGAATTTCAGGGGTTCGCGGGAAGTTCCACACGCGAATAGCCTGGGCGCGTGAATTTGAGGGGTGCGCGGGAAGTTCCTCACGCGATCGGGCCTGGGGGAGCGGGCTACGTGTATTACAGGGGTTCGCGGGAAGTTCCACACGCGAATAGCCTGGGCGCGTGAATTTGAGGGGTGCGCGGGAAGTTCCACACGCGAATAGCCTGGGCGCGTGTATTTCATGGGTGCGCGGGAAGTTCCACACGCGAATAGCCTGGGCGCGTGTATTTCAGGGGTTCGCGTGAAGTTTCACACGCGAATAGCCTGGGCGCGTGAATTTGAAGGGGTGCGCGGGAAGTCCCTCACGCGATCGGGCCTGGGGGAGCGGGCTACGTGTATTACAGGGGTTCGCGGGAAGTTCCACACGCGAATAGCCTGGGCGCGTGAATTTGAGGGGTGCGCGGGAAGTTCCACACGCGAATAGCCTGGGCGCGTGTATTTCAGGGGTGCGCGGGAAGTTCCACACGCGAATAGCCTGGGCGCGTGTATTTCAGGGGTGCGTGGGAAGTTCCACACGCGAATAGCCTGGGCACGTGAATTTCAGGGGTTCGCAGGAAGTTCCACACGCGAATAGCCTGGGCGCGTGAATTTCAGGAGTGCGCGGGAAGTTCCACACGCGAATAGCCTGGGCGCGTGTATTTCAGGGGTTCGCGGGAAGTTCCACACGCGAATAGCCTGGGCGCGTGTATTTCAGGGGTGCGCGGGAAGTTCCACACGCGAATAGCCTGGGCGCGTGTATTTCAGGGGTGCGCGGGAAGTTCCACACGCGAATAGCCTGGGCGCGTGTATTTCAGGGGTGCGCGGGAAGTTCCACACGCGAATAGCCTGGGCGCGTGTATTTCAGGGGTGCGCGGGAAGTTCCACACGCGAATAGCCTGGGCGCGTGTATTTCAGGGGTGCGCGGGGAGTTCCACACGCGAATAGCCTGGGCGCGTGTATTTCAGGGGTGCGCGGGAAGTTCCACACGCGATTTCTGCACGGTACGTGTATTTCAGGGGTGCCGGGGAGTCCCACATGTGATTTGACAGTGTGGGTCCTCCCAGGTGTACCCTGTACACCCTCCACGGCCCCTGCAGGCAGCCCACACCACAGGGGACTACCCTGCATCCCTGGTCATGTCCCGCAGGCAGCCCACCCAACATGGGCATGCCCCCCAGCAAAGGCACATGTCTCCTTGAACTAATGAACACCAACACATGTCCCCTTGCACCCCCACCCCCCAGCACTGTGGGGCACATGCCAGCAGTCCCCCACCCATGTCCAACTCATGTCCCCCACCACCCCCACCCCCCAGCACTGTGGGGCACCTGCCAGTAGGCCCCCACCCATGTCCAACTCATGTCTCCCACCACCCCCACCCCCCAGCCACCAGGGTCACCCTCCACCAGGGCCCCACTCATGTCTCCCACCACCCCCACCCCCCAGCACTGTGGGGCACCTGCCAGCAGGCCCCCACCCATGTCCAACTCATGTCTCCCACCACCCCCACCCCCCAGCCACCAGGGTCACCCTCCACCAGGGCCCCACTCATGTCTCCCACCACCCCCACCCCCCAGCACTGTGGGGCACCTGCCAGCAGGCCCCCACCCATGTCCAACTCATGTCTCCCACCACCCCCACCCCCCAGCACTGTGGGGCACCTGCCAGCAGTCCCCCACCCATGTCCAACTCATGTCCCCCACCACCCCCACCCCCCAGCACTGTGGGGCACCTGCCAGTAGGCCCCCACCCATGTCCAACTCATGTCTCCCACCACCCCCACCCCCCAGCCACCAGGGTCACCCTCCACCAGGGCCCCACTCATGTCTCCCACCACCCCCACCCCCCAGCACTGTGGGGCACCTGCCAGCAGGCCCCCACCCATGTCCAACTCATGTCTCCCACCACCCCCACCCCCCAGCACTGTGGGGCACCTGCCAGCAGGCCCCCACCCATGTCCAACTCATGTCTCCCACCACCCCCAAACGCCAGCCACCAGGGGCACCCTCCACCAGGCCCCCACTCATGTCACCCACCACCCCCACACCCCAGCAGTGCAGGGTCACCCTCCACCAGGGCCCCACTCATGTCTCCCACCACCCCCACACCCCAGCAGTGCAGGGTCACCCTCCACCAGGCCCCCACTCATGTCTACCACCACCCCCCCCAGCCACCAGGGTCACCCTCCACCAGGCCCCCACTCATGTCACCCACCACCCCCACACCCCAGCAGTGCAGGGTCACCCTCCACCAGGGCCCCACTCATGTCTCCCACCACCCCCACACCCCAGCACTGTGGGGCACCTGCCAGCAGGCCCCCACCCATGTCCAATCCATGCCCCCCTGCACCTGGGTCCCAACATTCCCCAATCATGTCCGTAATGCCCATCCTCCCCTGCCAAAAGGCCCAACCAACTATCACACCCACCCACATATCAAAGGCAATTACATGTTACACCCCCAATGTAAATAATGCAATTTAACACATGTCTGTCACACACAATGGCTGCAAGTGAATGACAAAACACCCAACATGACATGCCTGAAAGCAATGAGATGATACGACACATTGAAGATTAAAAAAATAATATGTATTGAACAGCAAATAAGAAAAAACACAAAGCAAATCAAACAAAACAAGATGAATGTCCAAGAAAAAATTCTGAAAAATTAAAATAAGCCAATTAAGAAGATCATCCTGGGTCCATGAGCCCTACCAAATTAAACCTAACTGACTACTAACTAAAAAGGGAACTATATACAAAAAAGTGGTGCATTGTCCAATCGCAACCAAAAAAAAATCAAAAAAACAAAGGAAACCTAACCCTAACTATACAACTATATACAAAGGCAGCGGGCTATTCGGACGGCTCACTGGTTGTTGTCATGGGCCAGGGCATCATCGAACTCCTGGTCAATGGCTTGGAGGCGGGCATGTTCCCTGGCCCCGAGATCCCGCAGGGATAACGCAGTGTCAAGCTCAAACTCCCTGCGAAGACCCTCGAGGCACTCAGCCCGCCTCAGCGCCCTCCGCATGGAGTCCTCCGCCCTGACCATCGTGAGCCGTTCCTCCTCTGCCCGCTGCCGCTCCGCACCTATCCGCTGGCACAACCTCTCCCACACGGAAGCCACTCCCATTCCAGGGTTCTCCTGCCCTCCGGCCGATGCCTGCACCCCTGATGTTGATGGCCCCGAGCCATGATGCCTCCCACGTTGAGCCTGCTGCTGCCTCCGACGCAACTGCCTGTGCCAGCACGACGGCATCCAGGCTGATGGAAACCACCGACGCCGTCGTGCACGTGCCCTGCCCGATGATGCCGTCACATCCTCCATCTGCTGGGGTCCAGTTGCTCTGGTGTCCACCCCTGCTGGATCTCTGACTCCCGACTGTGGCAGGGATGGGATCCCCACCGAGCTGGCTGCATTGGTCGGGGCAGGTCCACAGGGGGCCCTGGTGGCATCTGGGCTGGAAGACGGCAAGGAGAACGACTGGTGGATAGCCTGCACAGAGGAGGAGAGGGCCGCCACATTGGCCAACACATGCAGGAAACCCCCGAACATGGCCGATCCCAATTGGGCCACGTCGGCACGGTGCACTTCGTGATGACGTGCGTGCTCCTCCCGGGAAGCACGCACGGCATCACGAATCACAGCCGTGCGCAACGCGACCCCAATCAGGACCTTCTCCGCACGGCCAGGGGTTCCCACGTCCGCAGGTGGAGGGGAGTCAGGTGACATGGACATCCCCTCTACCTGCGGACAGGCCTGGGACGGGGCATCCCTGCTGGTGCATGGTGGTGCACTCACAGGGTCAGGGACAGCGACATGCACAGGCCCCTCCACGGTGACCTGTGCTGCCTCCTGCCCCTGGCCCTGGACTGCACCACTTGCACCAGCAGGGATGCCCCCACCAGGCCCCATGTGTGCCCCAGTGGCGGCCTCCTCCTCCTCTGTGCAAACCACCATCCTGGATGGCTCCTCACCGTCTCCCACCGTAGCAGGCCCCTGTGGGGGCTCACCCACCCCTTCCGCTGCAGCCGTGGGGGCATCCCCGCCGCCTTGCTCCACAGCGCCGTCTCCGCCCTCTTCTTCACTAGCCGCTGCGTAGAGGGAGACAAAGAACACAAGCATCAAGGCACTGTACAATGGTCCCCTAGACAGGAAGCAATAGCAGATGAGCACCACTGTCAAAGTACACTTCCATCATGTCCCTCCACAACACATGGGTCAGTCCAGGCAAAACACACACAGTAACAGGCATGGTGCATGCCATGGACATTTCCATGCATGTCCAATGGACTCTTGAAACATTCAATGATATGGAACTCACATGCATCATGGCTCATGCATTTCACATGCACACACTTCACCTCAGTCACATCCATCTGGCCCCAAACACACCAAACACAGCGGATACAAGGGTAATTTTGCTGCTTTACTGAATCTCTGCATTGTCACACACATGTGTCATGCATCCATGGCATGCACAAGTCACAGACACGCAGGTCAGGCACACAGACATGGCTACCATATATGTACCTGGCATCAGCACCCATCCCTCACCCCCACCCATGTCCAGGTACAGAGACTGGCATGCTCTCATGTTCAAAATCTGATTAGGGCTCCCCATGCGGCATTTCAACACATGCAACAACCATGTGCATCACACATCACTGGTTGCACATGCATTACCATGATGTCCCTGCACACATACATGCATACATGGCCTATGGCACACATACAGGCAAGTATCATAGAACCAGCACACCGCAACATGCCCTGTCTCACACAGTAATGCATGGACACTTACCGCTCAACTCCAGACGGGCCTCCCTCTCAAGGATCTGGGCGTGGAGCGCTGGGCGTACGCGTTCCAGGACCCTCATCTGGATGGTACTCATGCGGCCCCGGCCCCCCTCCACGAGGCGCCGGGCCTTCACAAGGGTCCTGGACCTCAAGTCCTCCCAGCGCTTCTTGATCTTCAGGACGTCGCGGGTTGCCACCCCCTCCGCGTTGATGGCAACCACACAGTCGGCCCAGATCCTCAGCCGTCCTTCCTTGCTGGCGCGGGACGATCCAAAGAGGGCATCATACTGCCCCAGGACATGCTCCACCAGGACACCAACTTCGGTGACAGTGAAGCTGGTGCCCCTCTGCCCCTCTGGCCTGGGGTTGCCACTGGTGCCAGATGTGGAAGTGCCCGACATGGCAACCCCAGAGGCAGGTGTGGGTGGGCAACTGGGTCCTGGGGCTGGGCTGTGGAGCGATGTAATACCAGTCGGGAGTCTTCAGTTCCAGCAGGGGTGGACACAGCAACTGGACCCCTGCAGATGGCTGATGTGCAGGCACCAAATGGCAGGGCACGGTGGCAGCAGGCAGGCAGGCAGGCAGGCAGCAGCAGATGGCACGTGGGAGGCTGCTCGGGGCACTGGGGGGCAGTAACTCGGCCTTCTGGGCAGGAGCGTGGGCTTCCGTGTGTTTTCGCGTGGCCAGCTTGATACGGAGTGATTTGGCACGTGAAAATCCTGCACGTCAGCGTGAAATCCGAGGAAAGGCCCTTAGCGCGTAAGCGCGTCAGCACGCATACGCAATTCTATTGGACCAGAGTCCCTCAGCGCGTAAGCGCGTCTGTGACGTGACCCGCACGGGTGTTCCCCACTCAGCACGTGATGACGGGGCACACGTGGAGATACTGCACGTCAGAGTGTCATCGCGTGTAATTGGACAAAAGTGCGCGTACACGCGATTGGCCTATGTACGTGTATTCAATGGGTGCGTGGCCACTTACACACGCAAGTACGTCAGCGAACCTGTATCACGTGGTGCGTGTGAATTTCCGCACGCTATTGGACTGGGAACTGGATTCCAGGGGTGCGCGGGTCACACGCTGTATCCCGTGGTGCGTGTGAATTTCCACACGCTATTGGACTGGGAACTGGATTCCAGGGGTGCGCGGGTCACACGCTGTATCCCGTGGTGCGTGTCAATTTCCACACGCTATTGGACTGGGAACTGGATTCCAGGGGTGCGCGGGTCTCACGCTGTATCCCGTGGTGCGTGTGAATTTCCACACGCTATTGGACTGGGAACTGGATTCCAGGGGTGCGCGGGTCACACGCTGTATCCCGTGGTGCGTGTGAATTTCCACACGCTATTGGACTGGGAACTGGATTCCAGGGGTGCGCGGGTCACACGCTCGCCTAGAACACGCGCTAAGCATAAATTGCGGACTTTAACAATAACAAGCTCAGACGCCAGGATGAACATACCGTTCCTAGCAGCAGTGGCAGTGGGCTACCAAAGGAGGAGGAGGAGGATAGGGCCAGAATATTCACACCCAGAACCAGCCTTTTCGGGATGCCTGATGACCAGGTGTATGGGAGGTACAGGTTTCCACCACACATCATACTGGACCTGGTGAGTGAGTGGGAGGATGACCTCACATCACCCACCCTGTGCTCCCAAGCACTCAGCCCCCTGGAGAAGGTCCTCAATGTACTGCACTTCTTAGCCACTGGATCATTTCAGCTGACAAGTGCCATAGTGGGTGGGGTGTCACAGGCCACCCAGTCACGCTGCCTACACCAGGTCTTGAACATCATGACTGCACGCCCATCAGTCCGCAGGCACATATACCTGCCCAGAACACCTGCAGAAAGGCATGCTGCCGCCCTGGATTTTTACGCAGTGGCACGATTCCCCAAAGTGCTAGGTGCCATCGACTGCACCCATGTGGCTCTACGTCCCCCCAGGGCATCTGAGCACATCTATAGGAACCGCAAGCACTGGCATTCCATCAACGTGCAGGTAGCATGTAATGCCAAGGGAATCATCACCTCAGTATATGCCAACTATCCCGGCTCCACCCACGACAGCTTCATTTACCGAATGTCCACCCTAAGCCGGGACCTAGAAGCTGGGCGGCATGGCGATACATGGCTGCTTGGTGAGTATGTATGCCACTGCACATGCATGCATGTTGGATACTGAGCAAGGTCACAACCTCACCAATGATACCAATCCCCACCTCCACAGGGGACAGTGCCTACCCTCTCAGCCCCCACATGATGACGCCAATTCGGAACCCCACCACGCCACCCCAGGTAAGATTTAACACAGCCCACATTACAACCAGGGGCATAGTGGAGCGCACATTCGGAGTGCTGAAGTCACGCTTTCGCTCCCTTGACCGTTCTGGCGGGCAGCTGTTATACGCTCCCCCAGTAGTGTGCAGGATCATAGTGGCAGCATGTGTCCTGCACAACGTTGCAACACGCCGGGGCCTGGCCGTGGACATGGTGGTGGCCCCACATCCCCAACCACATGCACAGCCGCTGCGCATGGGAGGGGAAAGGGCACGGGGGGAGGCAGCCCGTACACAGCTAGTGGCTAATTACTTCACATAGAAATCACACCCCTGTGGAGTGCACACTGCCCTGGCACATTCCATCTGACAATCAATGATGACTCAACCTGACACTGATCCTGAATGTGTGGAGAATGAACCGGGAATTCCATGTCAGCCTGAGATTGTTCACCTGGAAGTGTCACAATGTGTGCATCCCTACCCACACAGACACCACCAATGCAGTTTTGTGAAGTTACACATTGAAGCAGCTAAAATGAATACCCACTTGCAAAATGCAACAAGAGGACAGTGCCATGTCAGCCAACCCAACCCCAGCACTGCCACACGACACACCGTGCCATGTCATGCTAATTGCAGGTAAACAAAGTAATCCCCACAACATGACATCACTCTCACTATGTACAGTGGCACTATTAGAAACCTGCAACACCTGAAATGCTCACAGCAATGCCGGACCAACAACATACTTGAGCACGTAGTACCATTAACATGACATCAAAAAGGTTACATATTAGTAGTCTCACCACCTGGAAATGCCTGCACTCCCACCACTACCAACTGTGCAGTGTTGGCGCCATGTAGAGTTGTAGGTGCACTGCTGCCAACATGGTCCCCTTCGCCAGACTAGAGGTCCTTGTGTGGACTTGAGGAAGGGACCTGCAAATTGGGAGGTAGACACAGAAGAAGAGTTACACATCAATGCAACATGCAGTGTACAACACAACAGCAATATGCACTATGAATGTATACACAGTATTGACTACAGACTGGCCACACAGCTCATGGGAGTCCAACGTCACTGTGTAATTCACTGTCACTTGGGCACACCCTTTGCAAGCCCATGGAAACGGGAAGCAGGAGGGGTGTGTGTGACTCAAACCCAAGCATCTGAACCAAATACATTACAAGCCTGCATGTGCCCAGCCACAATGCAGCGTATGCCCACAGGAACCACGGAAGCCAACACATCGAAGCCAACAGATCGGAGCCAACAGATCGGAGCCAACAGATCGGAGCCAACAGATCGGAGCCAACAGATCGGAGCCAACAGATCGGAGCCAACAGATCCTCCCAAAAAAATTGGGAATAAAAGAAATCAAAATAAAAATAAAAATAAGAAACAATCAAAAATGGCCATTAATGGGCCCGGGGGGGTTGGGGAGGCCACCCAGGAGGTCCGAGGACAGGATGCACACCAGAACCCACCTGCGTGGATCCTGGGAAGATAAAACACCTCCATGGGCTCATGGCCCACACGGCTACCCTATTGTGGGAGTGTCACTGCTGTCGCTATTATCACCCTGTGCAGCTGCATCCGGAGGTGGTTGCACTATGGGAGGCAGCCCACGCAAGGCCCTAGTCTGCTCCTCCATGGCTGCAAGCATGCAGGTGTGGTAGGTCTGGTTCTGGAGGATGAGTGTGCGGAGGTCCCCATGCAACAACTCACGGGATGCCCGGACCTCCGCCCTCGTTGCCTGCATCTCAGCTGAGAGCGTACGGGTGAGACGCTCCAGCTGCTGTTCTGTCCTTTGGTGTGTTGAAGCCTCAAGCTCAACAAGAGTCGTCCTGAGGTGTAGGAGCTCCTGCCTCAGGGCTTCCCTGTGGCCCTGGGACTCAATGGAGATGGCCTCCTGCAGAGTCGCCAGTGCCGCCCGCCTGTCCCTGTTGGACCCCAACATGTCCTCCCTGTGTGACTGGCAGATGGAGTCGGTTGCCTGCTCTAGTCGCTCCATCAGCCTTTCTGGGGGGACAATGGAAGTGGCCACCCTATCCATGGCCTGAGCCATCATCTCGGATGATGCAGCCTGTTGGGTAGCCATACCGTAAATGGATTGCTCCCATGCGGTATTGCCGGGTGGCGTACGGCCACCACGTCGGCGGGCACCACACCTGTCTGGGGCAAGGCGAACTGCGCCTTGCTGTGCCGGCACTGCCTGAGGCTGCAGGACTGCATTCCCCCTCTGATCTGCTGGCCCAGGAACAGGATCAGATGTTGCGGAGTGTGACCCTGCATCCGTAACCACCGAAGGCGTAGCTGCCAACACTGACATCCCCATGGAGGGTACTGACCCTGGTGCAGGTGGGTGAGACAGAACAGAATCCCTCCCTGGAACACTCACCAGCGACGGCACGTAGGTCTCATCCGAATCAACACCTGAGTACAGCTCGGGGGAGGTGCAGCCAGAGACACCCCTTGAGAGCACGACCTGCAGCACTTGTGGGTTCTCCCCCACCACCACACCACGTCCCTCACTGGTGGTTGGTCGGCCCTGGGACACCTCCTGGGTCTGCACCATCTCCACAACCCCAGCAGTATCAGGTGCGTCTTCCCCTGCAAAGACATGAAAACAAAGTAATGGAAACAGGCATTAGCACCATGGCACACATTGAGGGCTGAGAAGCAAGAGAACCAGTACTTGATTGACACATGTCCCACATGACTAAAACCCTCCCATGCATGCACCCTCACTGCGTATGAAGTGCAGGCAAACGGCACACACTGATGACACCAAGATGGAAGATGAACAAATTTTCTGCATGCTGCCTGGCAGTGGCATCACACATTGGCCTGTGATTGGCAGGTGAAACACACATGCCATCACACATATGGCATGTACCATTGCTATTGAGTGAAGATGGAGAGGAGGGCAGCACCTATTCATTCAGTCGAGTTCCCGCATGTAATAGCTTTTCTGATTCTAACAGGTCAGATTTTTCACCTGGAGCTGCCAGTCTGTAATGGTCAAATTGCACAGGGACATGTGTGTACAAATGATATCCAGGTAACAAAGTCACTCCCCTTTACCATACCCATGTCAGACATGTGACTAGTGGACAGCGACATGCCTAGTGAAAGTGGTGGAATGCAAACAAACTGACTGAATGAACAGTGAAAAATAAGCAAATATGTTGTGTCAAGGTGACACTTCAAGGGCAACTGGCGTGCAGTTGTGCTAGATGTCTACTGTTGGCAGAAGGGATACTGCTATGGCCAAATGCAGCTGCGCATGAAGTATTGCATGAAGCACATGGCTGACCCATACGACTGAGGCGCACACACTCTCACCTGGCACCCAAACAGAAGCCCTCACACACACACCATGCACATGGATGACACACACATGCATGTGCACTCACCGGACAATGCCTCGTAATCAGCCAGATCTCCCACGCCTTGGATCTGTTCCTCCGTGACGTAGGTCCCAGCGACTGACTCATGTGGAGTGAGTTCCATGTCTACTACTGGAGACCCACCTCCAGTCACTAGAGTTGCGGCATGACTTGAGGCCAGCTTACTCTTTGCCCTGCACTTTAGGTCATTCCAGCGCTTATAGCAATCATTGGCTGTGCGCCTCACGATTCCAAGGGCACTTACGATGTCCGCAATGGTCTGCCAGTGTGCCTGGCGTTGTGCAGGTGTGGTCTTGGATCCTGCAACAATGACCATCTCGTTGTCATGTCCGGACACATACTCGACAAGTGCATTCAGTTCGTCATCCGTGAAGCTGGGCTTCCTGGACGGGCCGGACTGTGTAGCCGTGTCTGGGGCATCAGCCTGTGCCGGACGAGAACTCTTCCTCTTCCGCTTGGAAGGTGGTGGTGATCCTGAGTGTCCTGCGCCGCTCTGGACACTAGGGGCAGGAGCCCTGGTGGACTCTGTATTAGGAGTGTGGGATTGCACACTCAGCATGGGAGTGGGTGCAGGCATTGGCTCTAGTGTGATGGTGTCAGGGGGAATGTCAGCAGCATGGACTAGGACCGACACTGTCCTGGCTGGGTGTGTGAGGGCTGGGGTGGATGGAGCCGCAGCTGCCCCTGCAGCCACTCCGCCCTGCCTCCTTGGTGCAGCAGATGACCTTGCTGCCCCAGATCCACGTGGCATGATGGCATCAACGTGCACCAGCGCACGTGTCGTAGCCCTGCTGACCTGGAAGTCAGCCATGGAGTCAGCCAGGTCTGGTGCCACAATGGGCTGGTCCAACAAGGGCTGAGCATGGATGGTGTCAGCCACTTCAGCCTCAACGGGAGGGGGGGAGGGGGGGAGGGGGGGGGTGATGGGTGCCCTTGACTGGTCCTCCACACATGGGGGGACAGGCTCACCCTGCAAGTTACGACCACGTCCCCTACCGGATCCACCACAGCCACCACTTGTGGCTCTTCCACCTTTGCCACCCTTACGGAATCCTCGCCTCCCAGCCATGGCACTGATATTAATGTGCGTATGGGAGTGGCTGTAGACAATTGTCCTGGGCAATTGGGGGTCAAAGGAGTTGGGTACCAGATGGTAATTGTACCCTAGTGCTCTAGCACGGCTGATTGTAACCCCTGGGGAAAGATGACGGGTCACGCAACGCACAGGAGGCCCAAAAAAGGGAGATGACGTGCACGCAACCCCTCCTAGATCACGTGTGCAGAAAGAAAAACCTGCACTACGCTGTGGCACCCAGTAACACAAGAATGAACGTATGCGTGTCACACGCAGCCTAGAATGACCTCTGAAGGGGTAGGCTACACACGGGGCAAGCACAGAAGTTGGATACGTGCGTGACTCACCGTCTGCCAGGTAAAAGAGCGTGAAGAATGAGCGCGTTTGGCTGGCTAAACCCCCGCCAAAAGAAGATGTGTACGCTGTCTGAGAAGACAGGACAACAGTAGAAGGGGACACTGTTTGAGGGAACAGGCCCAGGTAAACCAGTAAAAGAGAAAAAAGAGAAAAAGCTGTCAGAGGTAACAGGGAATACGAACTGGAAACGCCGTGAAGTAAATCGCGTGTGAAACGACAAGAAGTACAGAATTCACCCACTCGCTCTCCACGAAAAGCACGTACAAGGAAATGGTGTTCTACATGTACCTTATATACAGGCCCACACGTACAGCGTCACTTACGCGGCGTGTACGTTCACCAATCACACGCTTTGTCACTCCTGCGTGTAGATCCATTTTCACCAATCACACGCTTTGTCACTTCTGCGTGTAGATCCATTTTCACCAATCACACGCTTTGACACTGGGACGTGTCACACAACAATTTCCTGCACGTGCAGGTGACTATAGGCGCGCATATGCTGTTGACGGGTTTACGCGCTAAGGGCCTTTGCTGACGTGTGGGATTTCACTACCTATCAGGCTGTCCACGCGTTCACACACGAGAGACCACGCTCCTGGCCAGGAGGCCAAATTACTGCCCCCCAGAGCCCTGAGCACGCTCCCACCTGCCATCTGCTGCTGCCTGACTGCCTGCTGGCCACGTGCCCCACAGTGCTGGTGGGTGGGGGTGTTGGGAGACATGGGTGGGGGCCTGGTGGAGGGTGCCCCTGCACTGGTGGGGGTGGTGGGAGACATGGGTGGGGGCCTGGTGGAGGCTGCCCCTGGTGGCGGGAGGGTGGGGGTGGTGGGAGACATGAGTGGGGGCCTGGTGGAGGCTGCCCCTGCACTGCTGGGGGGTGGGGGTGCAGGGGGACATGAGCAGGTGTGCAGGGTAGTCCCCTGTTTTGTAGGCTGCCTGCAGGGGCCGTGGAGGGTGTACAGGGAACACCTGTGAGGACCCACCCAGCCTAATCGCGTGTGATGATTCCCACGCACCCCTGTAATAGACGTACCCTGGCCAATCGCGTGTTAAACTTCCCGCGTACCCCTGTAATACACGTACCCTGGCTAATCGCGTGTTAAACTTCCCGCGTACCCCTGTAATACACTTACCCTGGCTAATCGCGTGTTAAACTTCCCGCGTACCCCTGTAATACACGTACCCTGCCTAATCGCGTGTTAAACTTCCCGCGTACCCCTGTAATACACGTACCCTGGGCAATCGCGTGTTAAACTTCCCGCGTACCCCTGTAATACACGTACCCTGCCTAATCGCGTGTTAAACTTCCCGCGTACCCCTGTAATACACGTATCCTGGGCAATCGCGTGTTAAACTTCCCGCGTACCCCTGTAATACACGTACCCTGCCTAATCGCGTGTTAAACTTCCCGCGTACCCCTGTAATACACGTACCCTGGGCAATCGCGTGTTAAACTTCCCGCGTACCCCTGTAATACACGTACCCTGCCTAATCGCGTGTTAAACTTCCCGCGTACCCCTGTAATACACGTACCCTGGGCAATCGCGTGTTAAACTTCCCGCGTACCCCTGTAATACACGTACCCTGCCTAATCGCGTGTTAAACTTCCCGCGTACCCCTGTAATACAAGTACCCTGGGCAATCGCGTGTTAAACTTCCCGCGTACCCCTGTAATACACGTACCCTGCCTAATCGCGTGTTAAACTTCCCGCGTACCCCTGTAATACACGTACCCTGGGCAATCGCGTGTTAAACTTCCCGCATACCCCTGTAATACACGTACCCTGCCTAATTGCGTGTTAAACTTCCCGCGTACCCCTGTAATACACGTACCCTGCCTAATCGCGTGTTAAACTTCCCGCGTACCCCTGTAATACACGTACCCTGGGCAATCGCGTGTTAAACTTCCCGCGTACCCCTGTAATACACGTACCCTGGTTAATCCCGTGTATAACTTCCCGCGTACCCCTGTAATACACGTACCCTGGCCAATCGCGTGTTAGACTTCCCGCGTACCCCTGTAATACACGTACCCTGGCTAATCGCGTGTTAAACTTCCCGCGTACCCCTGTAATACACGTACCCTGGGCAATCGCGTGTTAAACTTCCCGCGTACCCCTGTAATACACGTACCCTGCCTAATCGTGTGTTAAACTTCCCGCGTACCCCTGTAATACACGTACCCTGGGCAATCGCGTGTTAAACTTCCCGTGTACCCCTGTAATACACGTACCCTGCCTAATCGCGTGTTAAACTTCCCGCGTACCCCTGTAATACACGTACCCTGGGCAATCGCGTGTTAAACTTCCCGCGTACCCCTGTAATACACGTACCCTGCCTAATCGCGTGTTAAACTTCCCGCGTACCCCTGTAATACACGTACCCTGGGCAATCGCGTGTTAAACTTCCCGCGTACCCCTGTAATACACGTACCCTGCCTAATCGCGTGTTAAACTTCCCGCGTACCCCTGTAATACACGTACCCTGGGCAATCGCGTGTTAAACTTCCCGCGTACTCCTGTAATACACGTACCCTGCCTAATCGCGTGTTAAACTTCCCGCGTACCCCTGTAATACACGTACCCTGCCTAATCGCGTGTTAAACTTCCCGCGTACCCCTGTAATACACGTACCCTGGGCAATCGCGTGTTAAACTTCCCGCGTACCCCTGTAATACACGTACCCTGGCTAATCCCGTGTATAACTTCCCGCGTACCCCTGTAATACACGTACCCTGGCCAATCGCGTGTTAGACTTCCCGCGTACCCCTGTAATACACGTACCCTGGCTAATCGCGTGTTAAACTTCCCGCGTACCCCTGTAATACACTTACCCTGGCTAATCGCGTGTTAAACTTCCCGCGTACCCCTGTAATAGACGTACCCTGGCCAATCGCGTGTTAAACTTCCCGCGTACCCCTGTAATACACGTACCCTGGCTAATCGCGTGTATGACTTCACGTGTACCCCTGATATGCACGTTTCCCGCTTTGCGTTCCTTGTTTGGCAGCCCTGTAAACTGGTCCAGGGTTAGCGCAGCCCTTTGCGATGATTTAGCGATTTTGATGGCTTTTCCTTGCGCAAGGGCGTTCTTGGGGGCGTTACTGGCGCTGCTGCAGGGTCGCTGCGATACTCTGCGCCACGGCTGGTTTGGGAGCATGAAATCCATGAATACGCTGTGCGCGGAAATCGGTTTTAGCGCACGTGCCTGGCGCAGTCAATCGCACGCGGACACTCTGCGCCAGCCGCTTGCGACACTTTTCTGCGAAATTCTATGAATTACCCTGTATATCAGTGACTCACCCCCTGAAGTGTGCCTAAAATAAACCTTTAATGAGTCTAGCAATTATTGTATAGAATTCCAGAAAGACAAATTATTTGTTATTCCTATTCTTTCTTATTTAGGGTCACAGCTCAAAGTGGGAAACTTGTGAAACCCCCTGTTTTTTTTTAAATTTATTTTTATTTTATTTTTTTAAAGAGGCCTGAACAAGAAAGCCAGCCACTCCAGAAACAAAGAGCCACATGGCGCTGTCCACCCAGAGCCCAGGAGCTTCCAGTTAAAACATGTTTGTTAGGGGTAGCAAAGGAGACCACAGGGGTAGAAAGGGATGCTTTCTAATTTCTCTTACCAGTTTGTTCACTATTGCTGATACTTGTAGTTTCGTTTCCCCTTATAAGTATATGTTACAATAGAATACAATATTACAATACAAGTCCCAGAATGCAACGGGGAAAACCAGAAGAAAAAAAACAGCGACATTCGACAACACCAACGTGGCTCTGTTCTTGCAGTTACAGTCATGGCATTACTGGGTAAAGCCAAGCCTAATATGTTCTCACAGTGGCTGGTTCTACCAGGCTGGCAGCAGTGGTCTTTGAATTTATTGAAGAAAGCCATCGTGGGTGTATAGCGTTACATTCCTGGCATTAGTGGGCAAAGCCAACCAAGTGTCTTTTTACAGTGTCTAGCAGTACTGACCTTCTTACAGTGGACATGCTGGCATATATTATGGGCCGTGGCATCTATCAAATGTGTTGGGGACATGCCCGTGTGTATCGCTGGAGATCTGGGATCTGCAGTTTGGTCGGGTGTTGCCATGCAGAACCGATTGCACACTGAGTGGCCTTTTACCTATTTGGGCGCTTCAAGGCTACTGAACCAGTGCTATTCTAGCCCATTGCCACCCCAAACAGCCCTTGGCGGTATTTGGAGTCTCAGGCTATGCTTGGTCGCTCGTGCTCATTACTGGGATATTTGTACGCCCCCAATTAAGAATATTCCCCAGCTGCCCTGAGGTGCAATCTCATTGATTTGATCAGCTGTGTCATTCGATCATGAGCAATATTAATATACATTGTAAACAACAACCCGTCTCTACTGGGATGCAATTACATGAAATTAAGCAAACTCAAACGAAATCTGTTCAATGCATTAGAAAGGACGCGTGAAGCAGACCCCAAAGCACTGTCTTCAGTCTCCCACCTCTTCTTCCCATGACGCGCAGGAGCTCACCTGCCCCCCCCCCCCCCACACACACACAGTGTCTGACCCACTGGATGGGTTTACCTGTGCCAACCAGGAGGGCAGCGGCCAGAAGAGCGCCCTGGAGGGCTTTCATGGCTGCAGGGAACGGGGTCGCACCGGTCCAGCAGAGTCTCTGTGTGATTTCTGCGTGTGATACCTGCGTGTGTTGTGGAGTGCTTCTGCACCATGTCAGTTGTCTGAGCCTACTGCTGGTGAGACGTCCCGTGTGACGGTTTTAACGGACCAAGAGAGTGCCGAAGAGTGTTGTGGTAACGCTGGTTGGGGCGTCACATTTGCAGCAGAGAAACAGGTTTTCTGCTGCAGCTTTTCTTTTTTTTGTTTTAGGCATGACAAGGGTGTCAAAAGCTGTGCGCGTCCACTCTCCGCCAAGCGCTGCGAAGCAGAGTGATAGGCAGACGCATGTATAGTGCTAGATGCGCGTGCACATCAATTGCACGAATAATCATGAGACCATATGTCACTGTTAATACTGCTTATCATCGCCCTTGAATTGTGCTTTAGCCCCCCAGCGGGGGGCATGGCTGGATGAGTTCCTGAGTGGACAGCAGGGTTGGTCGCTCTGCCCATCACCGTGGACTTGCGGGCATTATTAGCCGGTCATCTTCCCTACACGGGCCTTGGTGGCACTGAGCTGTGGCCCAGTTCGGATTTGTTTACTATGCCCAGATTAGCATAGACACATCTTCTCACATGCATAGATGTGGACCTGAGGGCACACTGCTGGGCAGGGAGCATAGACGGTGCCCTGCATAATGGGACGCGCCACATTTAGCACTGTGCCCTACTCACACTACCGCATGGCATCGGGTGAGTGCACACTTCCTTCCGTGCTTTCAGAAAGGGCGTGGCTGGGTGCTGCTGTGCCCCTCGGTGTGTGGCATGCACACCCCCGCTTAGGACAGCATGTCGGGTGGGTTACTGTGTGTCTTTTCAAGAACCCTTTTAGGTTGCATCGTGAGCTGTGTCTTTTATGAATGCATGCTGCCGCTACTCAGCATAGGGCTTGAGATGGCTTTGGCAGTGCTCACCTGCTCTACTCGGGTGTGTTTGTGATACGCTGCAATACTCCTTCAGACAGGCCAGGCTTACACAGTCTGTCTTGATTTATGTCGGTAAACTGGCCAGGGAACCCCGCTGCCCCGGGCATCTAGTGAGAAAGGACGCATCCAGCAGTAACCATGGAGACGTCAGCTGCCTCAGCTCCCTCAATTCTCTAGCAAGCCATGGTATGCTACTGGGATTTCTGCCAGGCCCCACAGCCATGTGCATGGCCTGTGGGTGCTCTCCCGGATCTTAATGGGAAAGTGGGGGGAGGAGGGCTGCTTAAGAAGACAGGGGAACGACAAGGAGTTGTGCTTAAGTGTTGGTGCTTGTAGAAGCAGCAGTACCTGGCGTCTGTGTGGGGGTGTTTTCTAGGATTGTACAGAGGAGGTGTTTATCTCTAGATAGGAGGCCTCGAGTCTTGGTTTTGGCGCGATGATCTGGTTGGTTGGAGAGGTTTCCAAGCTGGCTCTAGAGATGTAGAGACTTGTTGAGTTGAGATGGGAGGTGGGGGGGTAGTTCTGTGGCCATTTGTTTTGCTGTGAATAGTCATGTGGTGAGTGAGGGTGGTGCTAGGAAGAGGGCCCCCAGCAAAGGCCATCCTGACTCAGGAGAGTGTTTACACCATAAATACATAGAAGCAGTATGAGTGCAATGCCCCGCTGGTCTCAGAACCTGACTCAAGCGAGGTCCCAGAAGTGGAGCCCCAACATTCTAGTGACCTCTAAGGTGAGAGAACCATCTGTTTTGGAAAGTGCGTGCACTGTCGCAGGAAAATGCAATACTAAGGGCCTGATTCTGAGCTCCAGGTAAAATAAGAAATGTGCCATTCCTGGAGGAACAGCACTTTTCATACTTGCCCCATGTTCTGTATCTTTATAAATATAGACGCAGAATGTGAAGTGCTGTTCCAACAGGGAATGACACTTTTATTTTGTTTACATAGAGATCACAATCAGGCCCTAAGACTAGATTACGAGGAAGCCGGGGCCTATCCTCACTGATACATTTCACACACCTTTTGAGATGAGGTAATTGCCATTTAAAAATAAACTTTTAAAACAAAGTATCCCATGTCATTATTATTACTGTTATATTATTATTATTAGGATATTTATTGAGCACAGACCTAGCTTCGGGAAGCAATGGAACGCTTTACAATCATAAGAGAAAGAAAACAGCGTTGGAAGCAGAGAAAAAAGGAGCATGGATATAGCAGGGTCAGGCAAGGGTGGGCACTTGGCAGCAAGGGATCTACAAGAAACAAGGGGACGAAGCAGTAGGGAGCCGATCACTTTGTCTCAGGTAGGGTGGGGCGTGGAGGCTGTGTTGACCTAGGTGTTAGGGAAGAGCCAATCCTTGAAGAGGAAGGTATTGAGCTCTTTCCAGAACAACAGCAGAATCAATTGGGCCAGTCTGATGTTGATGGGGAGCAGGTTCCAGAGTGTAGGCAGACATGACCTCTCTTCTGGTTTATTCCTTCTTGCACCGTCTGCGTTAAAGTCTGCACATGTTCTTTCTTCTGGTGGATGGCTGGCCTCGGAAGCTGCTGGGATTCTATGTGAAATAGCTTGGGGACTTCAGGGTGACAGCCTTGTAGATGATGCAACAGGATTTGAAGATGATACATGCTTGCAGCTGGAGTCAGTACAGTTCGATGCGGGTCAGGTTAATGTGGTGACAGTTGATCTGAAAGACCAAAGAAATATCGAGGCTTAGTACCACAAAATGAAATACGCCAATCACGAGTCGAAAGATACAAGTACCTTTATTTCTGTACAGAATTCAAAGCAAAACAGATAGCTATCTGCCTCCCAACACCTCACAGTGTGTACCAGCAGACACAGTCAGGGGTGAGAGTGCTGGACATCTTAACACAGGTTCTTTTATACATTTTTCGAATCATTGCCCAGCCCCTCTCCAAACTAATAATTTACATGCAAGGGTTGGCGCCCAGTTCATATGACAAATATGACAATATTATTTAACAGTTTTAACAAGTTTGCTTGTCCATGAAGATACAATGGAAGTATTGGGTCTCCGGCTCATAGTAAGCCTAGTTTCAAGAAAGAACACAATATATTACAACCAAAGCACACTGTTTGAGTTTTCTCTACATTGTTCCGTTGTTTAGATGAGGATGAGGCTTGTGAGCACAGACAACACTTGGATTGCAGTTCAGACGAGTCGCAAGGTTTCTTTGCACAGAACAAACAGTTTGCTCTCGGTCAGCCTAAATGTTGACACAACTCAAAGGTCGTTCGGTTCGGCTGTAGTTGAAAACACAGTCCACCATTTTAGGACACAAAGCCAGAGTTAAAATCAAAATGGCGTATGATTCTTAAAATGGCAGCGAATTTGATCAGAAATTGGAGCATTTCAAACAGGGTTTTCTGTGCAACGCGAATGTGCTTAGGCCAATATTCACATCAAGGTGGTATTACACGAATACAGTTTAACAAACGCTCCTTTTGGCCTAAGCCTAGAGCATTACTCAAACATTTGCTCTATGCAAAACCACACGCCTCAATATCCGTACAACCTGAATCACATTCTTCAGAAATATCAATTGCCATAAATTCCTTGATAGTAATATCCTTCATTACTAAAACATTAGTAGTTTCCTTGGCCTTATGTACGTTAGGTCCTAGTGTACCTATCGTTTGTGCACAACATCCTCCTAACATCGAACATATGGCAGGGAGACATTGTACACAACAACAACAAAACAGTAGAACACCAAGAACTGTCATTAGGACTGCAAAGAGTTTCCAACCCCACGATCGTAACAATTCTCAGAACCAAGCACTAAGATTCCAGTTGCCCTCGGGAACATGTACTTCAGTACTGAAGGTATGTAGATTTAGTATTGACATGAATATGGTGGGGGAGGAGTCAGGTACAAAAACACAACACGTGGATCCCACCAATTTGCATACGCCTCCATGCTCAGCTAGGATGACGTCTAACACCACCGTATTTAGGAGGGCCACTAATCTAATTGTTTTTTGCTCCAGCGTCATGTTGTACAGAATATCAATGGTTCTATTGATGGTCTTTTCCAGTAGCCTTGCTAGTCTTCTAATATCCTCAAGTTCATTATCTGTCCCCAAAATTGCTACATCACACATGACTTGTGAACGTGTATCACCATTCTCATCCCGCCTTGGACGAGCTCTAGAGACTTCAAGGGTGGTAGCCACATATACCCCTGGTAACAAGATAGCCAAGTAACAAGTACCCTGCCAATCTCTGGGTAACCAAGGATAGGCCTCATTAACACAAACAATGTAAACGGGTCTCCTACAAAGGTCTGTCCTCACTGGTTAGATTCAGAATGTTAGTACAACCCTCGAATGTACCCATTACCTGAGAACCTTTCCTTTGTATGCAGAAGGAAACAGAGTTGGGGCTATGATTAATAGTATAGGAAGGAGGCATGGCATCCCGGTTGCCTACGGGAGCCATCTTGAAGGAAATCAGTGATTGAAAAGGTCTAGAGAGTCTATCAAAAGGCCTAATAGAAGCAACATTGAGTTTGCTTCTATTCTCAAAGAGAGAACATCCCAAAGGCGTTAGGACTCTTTTTTAAGGGAAGGAGGAATTCGGCCTTGGGAACGAGGGGTGGAGGGGAAGAGACTTGAAGAAAATATTTGGGGATCAACATGCCTAAGTTATTGCTTAGTATGTTATGTAATTGTCAATCTGCCTTGATTTAAAATAAACAAAGTAAAAAAAAAAAAATCATTCAGATTTGTCCCATCAACGTTCCCAGAAATACTATCGTTCTAACGACCAAAGAATAATGCCCTGAGCGAGGCATAGCAGGCAATAGTTAAAGGAAGAGGATGAATATACCAGCCCAGTCCCTTTTTCCCTGTGTTGTGGCAAGTGTGAACACACCCAGCAATTCGTTCTGTTCAGAATCACATGGGTCACATTCATGATCATTAGGAGGTGTTATTATGATAACCCTGCCTATGTTGGGAGTCTCGAAGAGGAAGAGTGTGCAGATGCACGAAAGGTGGAGACACAGTGGAGATAATTTCAGTGGGTAAAAAAGTCTCAAGTGGATGCACCCTTTTCATGTACCAGAACCCAAGCACAAATATAACTATTAAACAGACCAGTACTGTGATTAAAAAACAGTGGGTCCTCAAGGACCATGGTCTCTGATGAACAGATTCTTTGTCAGCCATAAGACCAATAGCTTGCTCCGCACGAGTGGATTTAGGAAAGGACATTGCTTCTCAAAGTTTGTTTAGAAGCCTCTCCGTTAGACTCTTATAGTTCATCCATCGGTGACTCCTGACCACGTGGCCTATCTTGCTTGAAGGTAACTTTGCCAGTCCCTGCCTCTTATTTATTTTTCAGCGAAAGAGTGACAAGGGACTGGCTCAACGATGATTCCTTGTGGGCACAGCCAATGATGTGCTGTACATCCGGTGTCTCGAACGCAGATCGTACCTCAAGACTCCAAGTACAGTGTGATCTGTGAACAGAGTGTCGTTGCTTCCTAAAGGAAGTGGTGAAGCGGAAGCAAGATTGCTCAACGGTGCAGAAGGATCCAAAGAAGAACTTGAAGGCAAAGCAGCAGTCTCCCCAGGCCCCAGAGGCTCAGGAAGGATTTCTGTAGACAAAACAGGCTTGTGATGAGTATCAAAGTGAACAAACTCCTTCTCTTCCCCTTTGACGTGTGGCAGAGGAAAAGGAATCTTCTTGATGTGCATTGCGTGGGTCCAGTGTTGTTTCCCTTCCACTCATACAGCGGTCTGTGTGGCCAAGAGGACTTGGTACGGTCCTCTCCAGCGAGGTGCGAGACAGGAGTCTCTTTCAAACGATTTTACGAGCACCCAGTCGCCAGGTCGGAGGCGATGACCTGGGCCCTCATATTTTACTGGGAGGGCTTCTTGCACCTGTTGATAAATGAAATATGAGTTTTGAGTTAACTGGTCACAGTGCTCAGAAAGGAGCAAATGCTCTACATCTTTTAGTAGCTTGGGTTTAGTTACATTCCAAATATTGGCAGGTCTCCCCATGATTATTTCCTAAGGAGAGAGCCCTGTCCTCAACTGTGCGGTCATTTTTCCTGGACAATAGAGCTATTGGTAAGGCATCTGGCCATTTCAAACTGCTATTCGCACAGATTTTCGCCATCTTATTCTTGAATATACCGTTATGGCGTTCTACAAGTCCGGCACTCTGAACGTGTCTGGCTGAATAAAACCGTTTATCAATCTGTAATCCCGCGCATACTTGCAGGATAACAATAGCGATAAAATAGTAGTGGCTGCTGCGCCTGTTACGGCATTAGCTGGAGTTTCTACTTTAGGAACAAATGTCGGAGGAACCTCCCTCATTGGCAATTGAGAAGTAGGCAATTCTGAACATTCATTAAGCAACAAAGCTAAATCGAGTGACAAAGTAGTCAAAGAAGTATCGGGCGAAAATACTCTCTTATAAATGACCATCAAATCTGCGGGACAACAAACCTTTTTCTTCATAAACTCATCCTGTAGGTACTCTGCCATTACCTGTAACACTTTCCATTGCATTGCCGGAGCATACTGACTAAATGTGTCATATATTTCAATGGGAGAAATCAATGGTTTACATGAAGGAAGAAATCGTTTCTGCTTTCAATCTATTGCCATCTATTTCATCATTCTGTAACCGATCTAACTCCCTCTTAAACTCAAATACCTTCTCAACATGCTCATGTACTTTCTCTGCACGTCCTTTGAGTGAGCTAGGACATTCAAATCCTTCAACCACTGTGGGACATTCATGTCCGTCAAATCACTCCAAATATCAGCCAAGCGCAATCCCATCCCCTCTATCAAAATATTCTGTTCAGGAATACTTTCTTGGTCAGAAATCGCAGTTAAGATAGCTGATTTTTTACCTTCTTCTATTTATTTCTTAGCCCATGCATACAATTCCATTTTTCTATCTTTAGATACTGTACTACGAGTCACTATTCTTGAATGGGCACTCGCCCCTTCAATCGCTACAAGTGGAGCACAACCACTGGGAAAAGAAAGTTCAGACAAATCTTGTACAATAGGCAGTAGAGACATTAATGCTGGCTGTAAAGACAGAATTAAGGCAACAGCAACTGTCGGTAAGGGCAAGGATGTAGAAGGGGAAACAACAACAGGAAGAGGAGCAATAGCTGGAGGAGGAGCAACAACGGGAGGAAAAGGAACAACAACAGGAGGAGGTGCAACAGCGGGAAGAGGTAAAACAGCAGGCAGAGTCACATAAGGTGGTGGTGCAGTAGCAACAGTCCTACGCTCATTCAAAAGTTTATCGATTACCTCGTCTGAGGTATGAAAATCGTGAGACGGATATATTTTCTGTACTCCCATTTGAAAAGCCTGTCCATAGTTCTAATAGATTCCGACTGTTTCTGTTGATCATACAATAATGCTTTTTCAGTATAAGACATATGTCAACGACGTGTGTGTTTCTCTTTACTCTTAAATTGCTACATAGCTTCCTTTCTCCAATCCTTAATTACATCAAATGCTGCAGGCCTAGCCTTTTTCTTTAACAATCTAGACTCTAAATACTCTATAGGAGCAATTTCAAAACTACCATGAACTGGCCACTGAAATTCAGAAGCATGTCTAGTTTGTCTGTGCTAAATATCGTTAATTACAATACTATTGAGGCCGTACTTACAGTACATTAAACAAGCCGGTGAGCCAACAGGTGGCGCCGGTTGGCCACGTCCCAAAGATTGTCTGAAACAGGCAAACAATTTCCCAGGCATGTTAGACTACTGGTGTTACCTGCCGTTGTTTGTACTCGTGAGAGCAAATCTGCAACCAATATCAGGATTCTTAGGAATCGGGGCACGACTCACCTGATTTTAAAGACTAAGGAGGTCCAATCGGATTACAAAGTTGTCTACCATGGTTGGCGATTTCGGCAAAGAGCCCGCCTCGATATGTGGACCCTCGTCAAGATGCCCTCTCGAACCGCTTGCTCACCGTCCAGGGATCAGATCGTGCAGTACAGTCAAGGTGTCGCGTCTCATACAAAGGGGACCCCTTTTTTGCACTCTCCGATCCCGATAGCCGCGTCTTCTTTTCAGCAATGTGACATCAATCTTGAGGGTCCCTATTCGGGCGCCATCTGAAAGACCAAAGAAATATCGAGGCTTAGTACCACAAAATGAAATATGCCAATCACGGGTCGAAAGATACAAGTATCTTTTTTTATGTACAGAATTCAAAGCAAAACAGATAGATATCTGGATCCCAACCTCTTGCAGTGTATACCAGCAGACACAGTGAGGGGTGAGAGTGCTGGACATCTTAACACAGGTTCTTTCACACATTTTTCCAATCATTGTCCAGCCCCTCTCCAAACTAATAATTTACATGCTAGGGTTCATGCCCAGTTCATAGACAAATATGACAATATTATTTAACAGATTTAACAAGTTTGCTTGTCCATGAAGATACAATGGAAGTATTGGGTCTCCGGCTCATCGTAAGCTAGTTTCAAGAAAAAAACACAACATATTACAACCAAAGCACATGGTTTGAGTTTGCTCTACATTGTTCGTTGTTTAGATGAGGATGAGGATTGTGAGCGCAGACAACACTTGGATTGCAATTCATACAAGTCGCAAGGTTTCTTTGCACAGAAAAAACAGTCTGCTCTCGGTAGCCTAAATGTTGACACAACTCAAAGGTTGTTCGGCTGTAGTTGAAAACACAGTCCACCATTTTAGGACACAAAGCAAGAGTTAAAATCAAAATGGCAGATGATTCTTAAAATGGTGGCGAAGTTGATCAGAAATCGGAGCATATCAAATGTGGTTGTCTGTGCAACACAAAAGGGGTTTAGGCCATGAAGGGCTTGTTTTTCAGAAGGAGAGAATATTGGTACCAAGCCGTTTGTGTCTACCTTGCTATCTGCTGTTTGAAGGAGAAATGTCTGTCGATGTTGAACCCAAGGGATTTGGCGCAGGAGGCTAACTGGGTGTAAAGCCGTGGAGGTTCATAGCAGATAGCCAGGTCTGGATGTCAGGGTGTTCAGTGTTGTTGGTCAGCATTGGGAATTCAGTCTTGGAGGGTTTGAGATTCAGTTAAGCACTGAGCATCCAGGACTGAATACATGTAAGGCTGACTTGAGCCTGTGGATGTCTTCGATGAAGGATATCTTCAGGTAGGTCTTTGTCTCATCTGTGTACTTGTGGATGTGGATGCTGTGTGGAATAAGGAGGGTTCTAAGCAGTTCCATGTAAAATATGAAGATCCCGTGGGGCAGGATGGATCCTTGTGGGACTCCAACAGTGACGGGTAGAGTTGATCTGGAGGAATCCATTTGTGCAAACTGTTGGTGATTAGTAAGGTAGGATTTGAACCAGCTAAGGATGATCTTGCTGATCCCCATGCGACAATGTAGATTGTCGGTGGGTGTCTGGCAGTCTACTGTGTCAAATGCCGCTGAGCGATCAGGGAGGATCGGGAGGCAAGGAGCCATCATTGAGGATTTTAAGGGCATTGTTGATCACCTTGATGTTAGCCGTTTCTGTGCTGCATCTGGGTCGGAAGCCAGATTGAAAGGACTGAAGAAGATTATTGGCTTCAATGTGTTGGAGGAGTTGCCTGGCTACTGTTTTCTCAAAGATCTTACCTAGGAAGGGAAGATGGGTGAGGGGCCATAGTTGGTAAGGTTGTCAGGATCCAGTGTTGTTTTCATGAGAAATGGGAGGATTTGTCCGGTCTTGAGGGTTGACGGTAAGGTGCTTTGAGTTAGTGAGATGTTGATGATTGTCAGGTAAGGGAGAAGTGCTTCAGTTGGGAGGGTCATTAGTATAGTGGCATAAAGAATGTCGTTCACATATAATGTGGCCTTGAGGGATGCTATGGTGGCAGGGAGGTCTTCAATATTTAGTGTCTATGTGTTGGTGGATCATCCTGATCTTGTTGACGAAGAACGAGATGATGGCAGTGGATTTGTTGATGAAGTGTGCTATGGGTGCATCGGGCAGAGGGCTGAAGCAGTGCTTGATTGCTTTAATGGCTCTGCTTTCATTGTTGGCCTTGGCTATGGTGTTTTGGTAGTGGTTGGCCTTGGAAGTGTTGACCAATTATCTGCGTGTAGCACAGAGCTCTTTGAGCAGGGTGAGATCGGATGCACTGCCGGATTTACGCCAATTCTTTTACTGTTTACTGATGGTTCGTTTGTTGAAGTTGAGCTCTTGAGTATATCAGGTTTCGGATGGTTTAGGCTTGAGGGTGCACCATTTGATTGGGGCATGGCAGTTGATTTTGTTTGTGAGGGTGGCGTTGAGTTTGTTGAGAAGTGAGATGCAGTCCTAGTTCCTCAGAGTTAGACCAGTCCAGGTGAGGTGGAGTTTGGTGAGCTCTTCCGTGAGAGCTTCTACTGGGAAGTTCTTAAAGGATTTGAAGGCTTGTTTGGTAGGTTTCCCGATGGGTATGTTGAGAGATGTGGTGTGAATAATCTCAAATGGGATTGCCAGATGGTCTGACCAGTCAAGTGGAATAGGAGAGCTATGATGGAGGGTGGGCAGGGTGGTGATGATAAGCTTGAGGATATTACTTTTCCTGTGAGTTGGGTATTTCTTGTGCTGTTTGAGGTTCAGTTTGTCGAGTTGGCCACAGAGATTTTCCTTCATTGACTTGGTTGCTGGGTTGCCTGGGATGTTGAAGTCACTGAGGTAGATGTTGTTGGCATGTGATAGAGACAAGTAGGGGACCAAGTCTGTGAAGTCTTTGAAGAAGGATGTGTTGGGCTTGGGTGGTGAGTAGATGAGGTTAAAAGTGAATTTCCCCATTGAGGAGAGCGGTAAGTGACATGATAGATTGTCAAAAGAGCCAATGGTGACGACGTCCAGTTGGGTGTTTTACCATGATGTCTTGTGAATGACGGCAAGGTCTCCTCCATTCTTGTTTGGACGGTCTTGTTGTAAAATTCTGTAGCTTTTGTGGGTGTGGACATCTAGGATGTGGGTCGAGGTGGATGTCATCCAGGTCTCAGTAATGAAGATGGCATCCAAGCCATGCGTGGTAAGTGATGTCTGTGCATGGTTGTTTGCTGAGAAGACATTGGCGAGCATCATTTTCCGGTAGTGGTGCATTCTGAAGTGCTCATTTATTTATTTATTGTTCATTTGTAATGCGCTTATACACATGTGTTTTGAGGCGCAGCAAAGCAGGAGGGGGAAGTAATGCGGAAAGTAGCTATCCTATTAGGCCTTGCGACATTCTGATCGTGCAAGTGCGGTAACGAGAAGTACATGGGGGAAGGGAGTTGGAGAAGTGCAGGGACTGGGTGGACGGACCCAAAAGAAGGAGAGTACCATGGAGGCAAGGTGTACAGGGCCAGGGGGAAAAAGAGAGTGAAGGGGGCTCCACAACTAAGTGCAAGTAAGGGTCTGGAAGGCAACCAGGGGTGAATCCAACCAGCTAAGGGTAGGAGGGGGGGGCCCGTGAGGGCAAGTGCACGATGAGGGTCGGGGGTGGGAAGAGAGAATAATTGCAGAGGTAGATTGGGCAGGGGAAGGCCTGGTGCGCTGTAAGATTCTTAAGGAACCAGGCCACCTTTCTCAGGCAGAGGGTCATTACCAGGGCAGGGGTAAGGAAGAAAAGGAAGGTCTTGAGGAGTTTCCAGAGCTTAAGGAGATCCAGTTGTCAAATGGGAAATTATATTGTGCCTCCTATTTTAATAAATATATGTATATTGGCCTACGCCAAGCTGCTTGTAAGCCACTTGCAAAGAAATCCGTGTTGCAAGGTCCCGACCTTAGAATCAATGTAAGCCGACATTTTAGGTCAATCTGCCATTTTAAGTTCTCTCCACAAAGTCACCCTGTGAGCTAAAATGGTGGACGGTGTCATTCCGAATGCAACATGGCCGTCTTGACCTCTGTTTATAAACTAATGTATAACTTGCCTGCAGGCTACATGTTGGGGTCGCGAACTGAGACCTTGTCCTTCGTTGACCTGTGTGTAAAGGATTACTTGTGCCAATGAAGCTAATCCGCGAGCATATGTTACGAACAATGTATCCAAATACTGAACTGAGAACACTTGTTTAAACTACATTGTATGAATGTTTGAGAAGGCTCTATGAGAAATCCTAAAATACACTGGTACTGTTTAGGCTTGTTGGCGAATGTATTAAAGGCAAGCCCTAAGTGTATAGATGTGTGAACTCGGCACGAACCCTAGATCTGTAATGTATTAACGAAATATTAACACACAGTAGGGTTGGACATCATGTTTCAAAGGTATATAAGGTACGACTATTCTAATGTACAGTCCCGCTCACTGAGCAAACCGAACCACGCTGGAGTTCGCTGTGTTGTACTGCGGGCCGATAGCTATCTGTTGCTTTGTCCTTTGAAACTGTTCAGTATAAAATAAAGATCTTTGTATGTTCCTTTGTAACCCGTGTTCAGTGTATTTCCTTTTGGGGTACTCAGCCTCCATATTTTCTCTTTGTTTTCACAGTTGGCACCCGAATAGGAACCCTCAAGATTGATGTCGGATTGTCGAAGGTTGACACACGCTATCGGACCGGGATCGGATGGTGTGACAAAATAAAGGGGCCCCTTCTGAAAGAGACGCGACACCTCAGCAGCGCTGCACGACCCGATCCCTGGACGATTAGCTTGTGGTCCGAGACAGGATCTTGACGAGGGTCCACTTATCGAGGCGGGCAGATTTGCCGGAATTACCAACCATGAGGTAAGATTAGTTAGGTAAGAATTTTGAACTCCGATCGGACCTCCTTAGGAGTGAACAGGTGAGTCATGACCCGATTCTTAAGTATCCTGATCATTTGATTTGGCATATTGTATCTGCAAATACAATTATTGACCAAGTAACACCAATATTTTGATATGCCTGGGAAATTGTCTACCTGCTTCAGGGCGTTATTCTGCAGTGATAGGCAATCTTTGGAATTTAGCCGTCCGGCACCACAGGAGGGGTCGCCGGCTTCTACTATGTACTGTAAGCATGGCATTGCAAGTATAGTATTTAATAATATTTGGCACAGAAAAACCAGACATGACTCTGAACTTCAGTGGCCAATCAATGGAAGTTTTGAAATCCCTCGTATTGAGTATTTAGAGTCAATTCTATTAAAGAAAAAGGCTAGACCTGCAGCATTTTATGTTTTGCAGAATTGGAAAAAAGAAGCATTGCAGCACCTTAAGAGTAGAGAAAAACATGTGCGCTGTCATAAAACGAACGCCGTAAAAGCGTTGTTATATGACCAAGATAAACATTCTGAGTCAGCTAGAAATATGGATAGGGCTTTCTTGCTTGGCATTCAGAAAATCTATCCTTCCAAAGACCTTCATTTTTCTGATGAATTTATTGATAAATTGTTAAAGGAATGAAGGCCTGGTGCCTCTGCGCCACCTCCGTATGTGTTGTGTGTGTTCTTAATCCGGCTGAATTCTTACCTTTCCCGCAAGGTACTGCTTGCAGTGACGAAGAGTCATATGACTGTCAGTATACTATCGAACAAGAGACAAAGGGTAGAATTGATCTGAAAGACACTCCTTTGAACAATCCACAAGGAGAGCTGTTTTGTGACAGCTCCTGCTTCAAACTTCCAGATGGTACATCCACAGCTGCTTCTGCAATCACCACATTGAGCACAGTCGTGGAAACCAAGAGAATCAGGCATAACTCTGCGCAGGCCGCAGAGATTATAGCATTGACCCTGGCTTGTGAACTTTCCGAAGGGCTTACAGTAAACATATATACTGATAGTCAGTATGCCTTTGGGGTGGCTAACAACTTTGAGAGACTTTGGTCAGAGAGAGGGTTCTTAACTTTACATGGTACCAAGATCCAGCATGGCTCCCTAATAGTACAACTGCTCTCAGCCCTTGTGCTCCCTACTCAGCTGTCGTGAAATGTGCAGCACATCGAAAGATTATATAGGAAAAGGGAATGCTTTCACTGATCAGATAGCTAGACAAACTGCTACCGATCCCCTTACAGAGATGTATGTTTCAAGGGAGACTGTAAATGCCTATGCAATGGATGAGGGTGTTGGATCCGTAAGGGATACCCAAGCCGATGCCACGTTATAATAATCCAAGAGATGGGCAGAAGGCTTAGGGAAACTTGATGATGATGGGTGTTGGGTGGATGTGGTAGAAGGAAAATGGCTACTTCCTGACTCATACGTGATGATGATGGTCGTTATGGCCAATGGCCCTACACATATATGTGCCCAGAAGGTTACGAAAATGCTAGAAAAAGTTTTGCCGCATGAAAACATTTCGAGAATAGTTCAGCGCCATGTCCAAGACTGCATGATCTGTTTACAGCAAAGTGTGGGAAAGGGAACATCAACTCCAAGGGGAAGTTTCGGGCCACCTTCTGTCCCCTTTGTGGTCATCCACTTTGATTTTATTGAAATTGAATGTTGTAACAATTTGTAATGTGTGTTAGTTGTCATCTGTGCTTTCAGCAAATGGGTCGAGGCTTTCCCTGTTAAGGATGCTACAGCCATGACTACTGCAAAAATTATGTTAAAGGAATATTTTCCTAGGTTTGGTCTACCAAGAGTCATCTGGTCAGACTATGGTCCACATTTTGTCGCTGCTGTAATTCTGCAGATATGTGCGGCATTACAAATCGACAAACAGTTCCATTCGACCAGGCACACTCAGAGTGCCCGACTAGTAGAAAGACACAACGGCATCATCAAGAACAAGCTCGCTAAGACGTGTGCCAGCACCAAACTAAAATGGCCAGACGCCTTACTGATCGTGTTACTAGCCATTCGTACAACCCCTCAAACTAAGACTAGGCTCTCTCCATTTGAGGTGGTAATGGGGAGGCCTGCCAATATCTGGAACCTTCCGAAATGTCAATCATTAAAGAATGTCGAAAATGTACTTCTTTCAGACTACTGTAGCCAGTTGACTAAAAACCTGTATTTGATTTATCACCAGGTGCGAGAGGCTTTACCTGTCTGATACGAGGGCCCTGGCCACAGTATTCGGCCCGGAGATTGGGTGCTCACCAAGGCATTTGAGCGTTCTTCTTGCCTTGCACCTCGTTCGTTAGCGGGGCCAATCCAGGTCCTGCTGGTCACACAGACGGCGGTGCGTATCGCAGGCCGAAAAAACTGGATCCATCTGATACATCTCAAGAGACTTCCTCACCCAGTGCCACACGATACAGAAGAAACAGAACCCCTCACTAACGCTGCGACCAACGATCCCGAAGCAGTAAATAGCATTGAGAGTGCATCAGAGAATCTCTCTGAGCCCGTGAGGCTTGGGGAACCTGCCATTTTGTCTCCACACTCTCCAAAAGTTTTGCTTCCGGATATGCCGCTTCCAACGGGAAGTGAAGACACATTGTTCTCGGATCAATCAGTACCGGGAACAGCAAGGTACAATTTACATCCAAAAAAATAGACTTACGGCATGGTTCAGCTGTGCATTCAATAGATTTACAGCACGGTTCGGCTGTGCATTCGAAGAGGAAAGGAAATTCATCAAGGGCTAGCTTTTTGGCCAAGTAATTGTTTGAGAGAAAAAAGGGGATTCTGTTGGCTAGGGTTGTGGAAGGTCTAAGAAGGTGCGCGGCCGGTAGGTCGCCAGCTAATAACTTTGGGGTTGGTCGTTTAAGCACACTCTGGCGAGAACAGAAACCCTCCCCGTATTTAACTGAATAGGGAGGAACAGCTGTTTACCTAATTGACATGGGTCCCGTCTGGAGTCACGACTATGACCGGGTGCATCACCTTATGTCGCCCAATTTTAATTTCCAGATCCGCAGTACCCTCGACAGGAACTTAATTCCGTTAGAAGTTCTGGAGTTGTCCAGGAAGAGCGGTGAGAGGGATCTGCTGTCTCTCCCCCCTTCCAGAATTCAGCTGCTCAAAGGCCCTTTTGGACAGAAGAGTGCCTTGGGATCCAGTGTCCACCAGTGCTAAAAATGCACATTACCCTTGCACTCGGATGGGGGCGTAAAATCTACCTTCTTTCTTCTCCAGTGGGCAAAGGTAATGGGCATTTTGGGCAAGCGGGTGGTCAATTTCTTTATTTTGCACTCAGCAATGTGGGATTTTGGACAGTTTTCTGTGCTGGAGTCTGGGAATCTGTAACAAAAATTTGGCATCCTGAAATATGTGGGATTTTGAAATCCCCTCTTTCCCTTAGCTCTGTGCTGCCCCCTTTTATCTGGTGGCAGTCAATGGAACAAGTTTGTGGGGAAGATCCAATCATCAATATTTTGTTCTCTGGATGACAATTCTGGGGTTCAGGGATGGGTGATTCTGAATCAATCCCTACACCTACCCAATCTAGGTTCTGGTCTCTTGAGACCCATTTTTCTTTGGGAGGAATTCTCCTGTCCCTGAAGAAGAAGACTTTCTTCCTTCCCCTTCAAACTGGAGGACACTGACTTCCTCCACAAAATGGGGCTTTTGGGTTTCTTTGTTTCTTCTACCCGTCCTCTGTTTCCTGGGTTGCAGATTCCCAGGGGGAAGAGATTTTAGTTCCAGTTCTGGGGTGTCTAGGGGCTTTTCATGGGTGAGGAAGGAAGCTTTCTCTAGGGCTTTACACCCTCCTTCCTCCCAGGCCTCCTCCTCTGGAACCAATGGTTTGTCGGGGTTCTCTCCCCGTCATTGTTCCGGGGTGCCAGACCCTTGGTTTGAGGGGTTCTGAGCCACCATGTTCATCTGAGGGTTCTGCTGAGCCATCAACATGCGACTCAGATCCTGAGTTAGGTTCTGGACCTATCGCTCCAGTTGGGACACCCGCTCCGGCTGGCACAGGGGTCTTTGATCAAATCTAGGTTGTTCTCGGGAAGGGTAACTATCCCTTCTCCTGGTGTACCCTGGGTATTGGGGATTTCCTTGGTAACCCTCAGCCTCCCCTCTCCCGGATTGGGTGGTCTGGACTCCTGAAAGCAGGGAAAGAATGTAGGGTTGTCCTGCAGGTTGGGGTTTGGAAGGTACCGGGGGGGGGAGCTTAATCCAGGATTTGGAGGATTACTGCCCTCCTGAGGTAAGTTAGGAGGGAAGTGTCCTGGGCCAGTACTCACCTGATTGGATCCCCCCTTGGGCCGGGGGAGTCCACACATACCCCAGGATAGGTCTGTTGCCCTTATACCTGGGACTGATATAATCAGCAGAGTTAGAGGTCACATTGGTGGGGTTTCCTACCTGACTACCTCCTGCTGCTGATTGATCAGAAGGTCTTCTTTACCTCTGATTTGGCTGGTTTTGGGAAGGTGTTTTTTTGGGCACCCCCATTTCTAGGTCCCAAATGGGGGCAACCTTCACCTCTGCTATCTTAGCAGCAGCGGGTTGTTGGTTGGTTTGAGATTTTTGCTCTCTACAGGTTTTTGTATATTGTAGATCTGGGTAGCCTGCTCTACTTCCAATTACAAGCTCCTGTTGCCATTATATATTTTGGAAGCGCAAGAAAATAGGTGGTTATAAATTCCCTACTATTCATGCGCATCCGCCTGGTAGTTTGCGCAAAGGCATATTTTAGCTCCTGCACAAATTCCGTTGGGACCTAATTCTCTCCACACTACAGATTGTAGGCCAGTTTTACAGTCCTCCAGGGGGTTTCTGTGTGTGTAAAAGTACTTCAGGATGGCTGCCTTGTAGGTGGACCACCTTGAATGGTTTTGGTCTTCCAGCCCAGCAAAGTAGCTGGAGTACTCTGGAGTGAACGTCCATTTGGCATAGTCTATGCAATTCTGGCTATTTTTGATGTTAAAAGAGTCCATCATCTGTTCATACAGTTCCAGATGCTCTCAGACAAAATATTTGGAATTTTTGTTTGTTTCGGGGTCCCTCAAGTTTTGGTTCAGCCTAGCACACTCATTTTCCAACTTCCCCTCAGCCCCAACCTCTTGATAGTAGGCAAAGGCCTGGGCATTTTGCTCCGCTATCAGAGCTTGGCTGGCCTCTATCACCTTCTCTTGGGCTGATGTCTGGCTCTGGAGTCCACTGTTCTTATCACAGGGGGCCTCATTGTCTTTTTGTGCTTCTTGCATTTCCTGCGAACACTGATACAGTTTCTGTTGCAGGAGATGAATCTCCTTGCTTTGCACATTGTGGGCCTCAATGGACTGCTCTAAATCAAGTTCCATTGTCTCTTATGTCCCATTAATTTTTCGTACTCTTCTTTTAGGTCAGTCAGTCCCTGGAGGTCTGACTCCCTTCTCTCCAGGTCTGTGTTTAATTTGCACACTTCCTGGCCTAGGGCATCATTTTCCTGATCCAGGGTGCCAACCTGTTTAGTCAGGTCATCCCGCTGTTGTTTGATAGTACTTAATGTCTGGGGTTCTTGGTTAAATTCTGTTTGGAAGTGGAGTTCTTTAATGATTAATTTATTATTATCTTCTTCCAACTTTTTGATCAGATTTTGTAACATGGTTATTTGTTCTGAGCAGGTTCTGTTATATTTTAGTTGTTGATTCAGTTTCTAGTCAAACTTTTCCTGACACTCCACTTTTAATGCATCTAATTGGGCCGCTTGCTCCGAATTATGTTGTTGTTGCACAGCCAAGGCCTTTTTTAGCTGTTTGATGTAGTTTTCAAATTCTACTTCAGAATCTTGGCTCTTTTGCAATTTCTCTTCTACTAGTTTTAATTCAGTGTGGATTTAATTTGAAAACTCATACTGGTTTTGCGCAAGGGTTCTATTTTCTTCATATTTTTCCTCCATAACCACCATGTGGAGATATATGTAGGCTGTGAGTCGGACCATTTTAATCTGCTCCTCTTTTATACTCGGAGTCATATAAACCTCGCTCAAGGCTTGATGTAATAGGCCTACGTCCTGCCACACATACATGTTCATAGAGGTGACCTGTTGCATCATTTCTACTAGCCCGGCCTCCTGAACTTCCTCTGCCCATTCCCCTCTAACGAATATTTTGTGCAGGGGGTGCTGCCTAGACATGTTTATCTCCACTGTGGTCATTATGAAGAGTGTTCTTCCTTTATTAAATTATTTATATAAGGACAAATCTGTATTCTGTTGCTTTTTGTCTACTTCAGGGATAATTTTACTTTATATTTACACACAGGCCTGATACTTAGAATCTAAGTTTTTGGGATGGCGCTTTTACAGTGTAACACAGTTTTCCAGCCCCAAGAAGTATCACTACTTTTTCAGGGTTAGCCTGCTGTGTTATCATGGGTGGAAACACGTATCTCAATCCCAGACGAGCTCCCACTGTGTCATGGATTTAAAGACACGGCACACTTCAGACCAGGACTCTTTCCACTGGCCAGGGATGTGGCGACCATAAAAATGCTTTTAATAAATTGATGTTGGATTCAGCTTTGTGAAGGCAGCCAACCCGTCTCACACCCCCCTTGACGAACACCCCGTGTTGCAATGGACCATGAAGCAGGCCAGTGTGTAATAATGAAATATTTATTTATTTTTAAATTCAAATGAAAATCAAACACATTTGTAATAGGGCAGCAATCATCAGTGTGGTGATAATTACAAAGCACAATGATAGGATACACTTAATTTAACTTTCTAACATCAGACACATCAATGAAATTATGAATTGAAGCAAGATCACTTTTGGATAAAACTTTTAGATGGCACCACTGTTATGCATTCCCCTTGCAACACTACCCCAAACCCCTGTTAACCAAGTTTCGTGTGGGTGAAGAGGGGTAGCAAGGAGTCAGATATAATGGCACAAATCAGATTGGAAATCTGACCTACCACCCCTGAATGGGAGGCCAAGATAGGATTGAAAACCCTTGAAAATGAGCAAAATGGCACTCAGAATTCACTGAATAGTTATTTTACATGTGCAGTAGAATGAATCAGACAGGAATTTGTGTGGCTTGCCTAAAGAAGCAAGAAGACTTACAATTTACCAGGCAAGGTACTAAACAACAGAATGCAGGTGAGAAAATTGATTTTTGGAAGAGTACTGGTGCAGCAAAATCACACGTGGCAGAATTGCAAATTCTTAGTTTTCACGGGTTTAAAACAAGCAAACAACTTAGGAAATGAGCTAAACAGTCAAAATTGAGGTGAGGTACAAAGGCACATAACAGGTACGATCCTAAAGTGAAAGGGTGGCTCTTGATGGGCGACAGTATGGGATTCTTTATAGGAAAGGAAAATCGGATTTTTTAAAAGGGAAACACTTTCACTGGCAAACTTGCTTTTGTTAGCAAAATGATTTGTTCTACTGCAACTATATTTTAATGGCTAGATGGTTAAAGAAAGACACGGTACGCAAGGAGGTTAATTTGCAAGGTTCACCTATTCACGCCGTGTTCATCCCTATGGGAAATTAAAACATTTATTCAAAATAGTACTAAGGATTTACACAACGGACTGAAAAGATTTGAAAGAATTACGCTACACATGGAGACTAACGCGGCTTCTTCTAAGAACAGGATACACAAAGGATTCTGACCATTTAAGAAGTCACTAGAGTACTTATAGGATTTTTATAGGGTTGGACAGAATGCAATGTAACAGAACAGTGTTTGCAGCTTTTTGGTTACTGGGGAAGGTGATACTTACAAAATGTACTTGAATTGGGTAATTTGGACAGCTAACCGGGTCTCTGGACAGCGGAACAAGGATCGGGTCACTGCGCAGTGGCTGGACTTTCCTTTAAGGGAACAGCTGGGCAAGGACAGGTCTGGTCACTGGATTTTCCCACAAGGGTCAGCAGCTTTTCTCCCTTTCTCCCTGAATTATTGTGATTTTTGTAGGGTTTAGTTCTGGATAGTGGTTCTGCATGGGTAGGAGGTTCTGCCTGGATCAGGATCAACTACCTCTGGCCTGGCTCTGGAGTCTGTAGTGCTGCAGGGTGAATGTTGAATGTTTAGATCTCTAGATCTTGAATCTCCTAAATTTTGAATGTCAGATTTTTGAATGTCCTGACTCTCTATGCTTCCTCCTTTTATAAGCAGGATGACCTCAGAGAATTTTTACTATGTGGGCGGAAGTAACCTGGACATACCTCTATGATGGGATAGGTCAAGCTGTGGATATCGCCACCCCCCTGTAAGCGGATTGCTTCCAGAGGAGTGAGATCAGTTTTAGTGTGTGCGTTTATGATGTGCTTTGTTTCACCACAGTTAATTTTGCCAAAAACAGTTATGAAACAAAACCCTTATTTTTACAATTGTTATCCTTATGAAAATCAGATAGGCAGATCCCATATTTTACAAGGAACATGCCCATCAAAATCCCAAGTCTGTGCGATGCTGCTTTGCCCTTCTGGCATTCTTTCGCAATTTCTATGGAAAACATTTCACCTAAAATACAAATGGATACACAGAAGCATGTCAATGTCGGGCATATTTCCATTACATTTTTACATCTGTGTCATGTACGCTTTCCCCAGAAATGCCCCTTTAATTCCATTCACATCTCCCACATGCTAGGAAGACCCACATAGTCTGTTCTTGCTGATACCAAAATTACATTAAAAACCATCATAATTTCAAATTACTGCTTATCCATATTACTGAAATAAATGACTTGATATAAAAAGTCTTTTAAATCAAATGGGCTGGCTTTGTTCCCAACTGTGGGCGGTATTTCCAACGCCCCAGCCAAATGTCTTTCACTGGTCAGCTTGTTCGAGGGGATGTTATGACTTCAGCTTTGAAGTCCTTCAGTTTGAATGCAGAGGATTTCACACTTCTGAGGCAAACACATGGATTGGAATCACCCTTTGTCCTTGGGAGCATCTCTGCCAGGCAGTCTGAGGCACCCTGTAATAATCACACTTGTCAAACCAAAGAACAGGGTCCCTGCCCTGGAAGGATCAAATCATGGGGAGGTGCGACATTTGGCCTTTAAGAGGAAAAATATAATATACAGAGTCAAACATACCTATATTTTTGCAGCTTTTCTTCCCAACATATACAGTTGTGTTTCTGTGCAATTTCCAGTATTATTCCCATTCAGCTTTCCCACTATCATTTCACTGCTTTGCAAATCAAAGTAACACGGGTTCATTTTACTTTTCATGTTCATTTAACAAATGCGGTTTTCCTTGCATTTTGCTTTCTGCAAGCTTTCATAGCTTTAGTCAATTTCTACACACAGGGTTATGCTAGGGAAATGGGTTCTTTGAAACTGACACCAGTCAAAGGAGAGAAAGAGCTTCTTTTGAAGTACTTTGCGTGTGTTAATTTGTTTGTTTGCGGCCTGAAATGAAATTCCTGCTTTTCACAGACTTTATTTGACACAACAATGCTGTTCAGGGAGGGAAGGCCCTCATTTGATGGTGTTCAACCTGAATATAGGTGGACATGGCTGTGTTTTACTGGAACCAAACTGAGTGATGTTTAAATATGAAAATAGCACCAATGCACGGTCGTTTTAAACACAGAAGATTTTCTTTTGAAGTTTTAAGTTTTTGAAAATCACAAAAGAGCAGTGCTGAGCCATTCTGCCTTTGAATTCCTCTCTTTGGATTCACGTGAAGAATATAAATACAGCCATTCATCTGTAACTGCTAAAATGCAGTTTTGTGATGCAGGGGAATATGTGCTCAGCCGACACAGTGCAGCCATGATTCTTTTGTAACTGCTAAAATGCAGTTTTGTGATGCAGGGATTTCTATTGGGCTGGTAAATGTACCCCATGCTACTATGCAAGCGATAAAAGAGGCTGTTGATTCATATATTTTGAAGACAACAGTACCCTGTATATACTGCAACACACCACTCTGCAGGGGGGAGCAATTTGAAAGTGCTTTTGAAGCTATACTCAAGGTGCATGAGAAACACTGACCCTACCTTATATTTAACACATGCACAACATCTTCCCCTGCCCACCTACCCCTCCATATCTGTGGTTAGTGCCCCCTCCACTTCCCTTGTTTCCCTCCCCACCTTACTTTCTGGCCTCTCCAGGAAAAAAAAGAAAAAAAAGATTAAAAAAAGCTTCCTTTAAGAACATCCTTTCACAGTTAAAAAATAGAACTAACAAATAAGCTTATAGACTCCATCTACTTTACATTTTTCAGTGAAGTAGTTATATTCAATAGGATTCTCCAACATTCCCATTAGCATGTTCTTCAATGCTAATGGAAATAATGGACAATTGTATACTAGGGAAAAAGAAGTAAGCACAAAAGACATCTATGTCCGAAATTCTTCTCTCTAGTATACAATAAACACAATGTTCCATTGCCATTTATAACTATCCACAGTCTCTTCATTCCCCTGTCTAGCCCATGCCTTATTGGAAAACCTGAATTGAACATGTACATCATCACACAAAACAGCCCTTCTACTCTTTTTACTGTTATGTTTGTAACACTCCCTCATTGCCTGCCTTAAACCATTCCCCATTCACACATATCTCCACCAATCACTCAAAAAAAACTCTACCTATGGCCTATCAACATATTAACCTTCCACCCACCAACTACCACTTAACAATGTTCTACAAATCCTGTGCATCTGCATTTCCCAAACGTATGCCACCAAATTGTACAAAGTGCTCCTATAAATGCACATATGCATTGTGTAGTTAAAGAAGTGCATGCATAAAAAGGGTCAGTACCGATGGGCAAGTGCTTATGGGAGCCCAGGAGGGAAGTGCCAAGGCATGGAAGTACGTTAAAAGAACGTAGAGGAAAATATTGAAGCAAAACAGCATAGGCCGAAATGCTCGCATTTTTAAAACGGAACCCATTTATTTTTAATATATTGCTCCCACATTTGATGTTATGTAATAGGGGCACCCCTGCACCCCCAAAGCCAATAATGCCAAACTAGGTGTGCGGGGGATACCCCTGCTCCCCATGTTTGGTATTATTGGATTCATTATTTTTTACTATCCGAATGTGGTATAAATGTGCATATGTTTTTTTTAATGGTCATTTGGGGTAAATCCCCAAGGGATGCCACGGTGGGAGCCCACTATCTAACTGCTGAGACCGAGGAATCCCAAGGGTGGGGTATATCTTAACTGTAACGTCCCTTTAACAAAGTTCTTCCTGTAAATTGACTAGGTTTTTATGAGTGAAAATGTTTCATAATTTTACATCGGTGTATATAAATTATAAATAATTCCATAAATGAAAGAGCTATAAACCTCCTTTAACAAACATATTTTTTGTAACGCATACTTATGTGTGTATTTATCAGCAGTGCATGCTGGGGTACAAGTTATTGAATTGCCTAGGGCATGAGGTTCGACCATAACCCCAGCCCCACCAAACCACCCATTATTCATTGCACCTACCCAGCATCACTGTCCACTATACCCTCATAGCGGAAACAATGGCCAATGCTCATGGCTTGCATGACCAGCCTCTCGAATCCATGGGGCATGGGCTTCGGCCATGCTGCATACTCCAATAGGCAAATCAGAGTACATATTTGTCCTTGCTGAAGGCCAGGCCCTCTGCCCACGGCAGAAAAGTTATATCACTATTTTTTGTACTTGTGTCTCGACAATTTCAAAAAAGTAAAACACAGGCCAGATTTCCAAATGCATCCTTTCAGGTCTTTGCTGATGCTCCTAGAGCACCTTTGCTGCAATCCCGTCCAGCACTCCAGCCTGATGCCGCAAGCAGACTTTTTTCCCATTGAAACCTACAGCTTCGGAAATGCTGCAAGCCCCAATAAGTAAAACAGAGTAGGCATTCATCCTTGCTAAGGGCCAAGCCCATCGCCCATGCAACTTGTATCACTATTTTTTGTACTTACATTTCAACACTTTGGAAAAACCATGCTTTCAGGTCCTTGCTGATGCTCCTCACACAGGTTTGTTGTAATTTAGTGTTAGGAAAGATTTCACATTTGAATGCAATTTTCCCTCCATGTGTCAACCCCCAAACCTTTTGCTACTGTTTTACACCCTGATCTAACCTTTGCCAGAGAAGCGCAGCCCTCCGCCACACTCTGGGCTTTCGCTCACTTCTTATGGGGGAACTGACATGCCCTTAAAATAGTCAGTATTGGGAGACTTTGTTTCCCTTAGTCCTTTCCTCATGTTGCAGCTTGTGTGCAACATGTAACAACAGTGCAATGTAACCTACTTTACCGCACCCTTGTGTCTCTAGTCATTCCAAAGACCCTAGAAACTCTTGCTGGACTTTTTATGAACTGTGCAGGTGTGTCAGGGTCAGGACTGGTGGCAGCTATCGTTTATCTTATGTTTTGAACACTTTTTTGCCATGTCAGCCGCGCTTACCGCGTTTGCACAAATAGGTGGCCTGGCTCCCAAAATGGCCTTGCCACGCGGTTCTTTGTCCTGTCCTTTGGCCATCTTGCCCCTTCACCTTCCCCAGGTTGAGCCGACCCGGGTCAGTCCTTATTTGGTCATGCACTTTCCCGCGAAAACGAATGCTTTTGCGGGCTTCTGCATTCCTTGTGTGTGTGCCTCCAGGATGTGGGCTGGGATTTCTGTTCCCAATACACATCCTGGGTGCCAGAGAGTCTGGAATGTCCTGAATGCCTGGGACCACCGTGGTCCGTGATTGGTCAACATATGGAGTGAGTGTTTGTGAGCAGATCTCCCATTGGGTCCGCTCCGTTTTGGCGCGAAGGGAACTTTGGATTAGAGGAGGCCGAGAACACCACTCATGTCGATCTCCTGAGTTCACAAGACCAAAGGATAAGGAGCCAAGTATCCTGCAACAAGAAGCTGAGTCGAGGAACCGCTGGTGACCCGCTGGAAGGTTTGGCACCCTGAGCCCGCTGTCGTCCTGCAAGATCCCTCTGCATCTGATCGTCCTAGAAGGTCTGCCAAGACGCTTCAACCCATTGGAATAGTGGGACCAACTATTCTCGGCACCTTCATCAAACTCTGTGAGTAAGCCTCTTCGGAAGTGTCCCTGGGCCAACCAGTGGGCTGACCAGTTTACGCAGGTCGTTTGCTCTGTCACCGCCGCGGTTTTGAGGAAGCCCTCAAAATTTGGTAGACTGCTTGCTCTGTGTTCACGGCACCCTCACACCGAATTTCGTACACTTGGCATTCCCAGGTCTGAAGTGAGACGAGTGCGCCTGGACCGGAGTAAACGCGGTTACCGTGTTGCCCTGCTGAGGCAACGACCTGTGCAAGTTCGCTGCACTTGTGACCCCCTTGACCCTGAAGCCTGCTACCGCGGAAACTACACAGTGTCGAGACGTCATGATTGTCGCATTCGAACCTGCCAGCGAAGTGGACTGTACTGGCGAAGTCTGGGTCTGCCTGCGTTGGGGACCGGTGAGTAGTCCATACCCCAACCGGTGGCCCCTAGCACAGGAGCCCATTGTTACGCATGAAGTGACACCCGAGGGCCCCTTTCCTTTCCATAGCTATTGCAAAACAGCAACTTCATCCCGCACTCTCAACCTGCCTCTGCCCACAAGTGGAGTTCCTACTTGAACAGTGGGGACTTGTTCTTCATCGACCTTATTCACCTTCGTGAGCTGCTAGTGACCCTCGAAGAGACCCTATTTTTTCCATTGGCACAAGCACGTGCATGTACTATTGAGCATACTGCTCCTCTCTCCGTAGGGCTTGGACTGCCTCTTAGTTAGGTGTATTCTTGATGTGGAACTGGGTCTAAAGATTACTTGCACTGCCTGTTTTCCTCCCCATCTAGGTTGTCTACATATTTTGTGCTTCTTAATCCGTTAGACCCCTCTGGTCTTGTATATATATCGTGTTGATTGTGATGTGTTGGTTTACTTTAGTATTATTGTGATTCTTTGCTATGGTCTATATTACAAAGGCCTTGTAATAAATGTGTCTATATTTTTAATATAACACCTGCCTGGAGTAATTTTTAAGTGTCCTTGCCTTGTGTGCTCATTGAGGTCTTTCAGTCACCCTCACCCCTCTTGAGACTTAGTCTTGACCGCCTGCCATAGCTACCCTGATTGGTCTGGCTTGTCCAGAGGTTACCCTGTTCCAAGAAACTAGGTTGGCCTTCGAACCTCTGCTCCTCCAGCGGTGGGATAGGACTGAAGGAATCCAGTGTTGCACACGAGTGAAGGCATTTCGAGTTATTCCTACCAGGACACATAGTGAATTGTCGTAGTATAACTTTTAAAAGTCCATAGTCCTATCTAACAGTATGGAAACATGTACCTTGTTAACTTTAAATACTTGGAAATCCGACACATTAAGAAAGATGTGTGCGGAGAGAGGTGTTTCTTCTCAAGGAACAAAAGTAGAAATGATACAGAGAATCATGGACTAGCAAGAAGCTCAGCTTAGAGCTATAGCTTCCGAGGACAGTGCAGAAGGAGGTGGGGCTGCTCTCACTGGTCAAACTGATGGTTCTACCGCTACACTGATCCACAGCGACCATGAGGACATGGAGGATGCAATGTTGAATGTTTCTTCTGCCAGTGCTAATGGGGAGGCCATACTTGAATTCAAGAAGCAAGAGCTGCTGTTTAGGCAGAAGGAGCTTGAGTTCAATATGGCCATACTAAAGATAGAGCAGGCAGAAAAACAAAAAGACAGGGATCAGCAGTTTGAACTACCCAAACTTCAAGTTGTCAATGGATCCAAGGGTCCTGGACATGGGTCTGGGGCCTCTTCTCATCCAAGGTTTCCAAAAGGTCTGCTCAGTGTGTTTGAGGAAAAGAATGACACTATGGACTGGCTGAATACATTTGAGTATGCATGTGAAGTTCAAAAGTTGACAATGCTGATAAAATGACCTGGTTACTTAGCAGACTGCCCCATTCTGGCTGTAGTGCCATTATGGAAATGTTGAAAGCTGAGAGAGCAGATTTTGCCATGTTAAAGTAAACTCTCATCTTAATGTTTGGAAAGACTCCTGCCCAATACTTAAAAAGATTCAGAGAGTATAAGAAAAAAGAAGGTGGTACTTGGGTATCTTATGTAACTGAATCCTTAAAAAACTTGACTGGCTGGGTTGAAGGTTATAAGGTTTCTACCTTTGAAGGTATGATAAGTCTTGTCATGCTGGAACATATTTTTGCATCTTCTTCCCCTGAGCTTAAGCAGCATTTGGCAGATTCAAAGGAGATAGATCCCAAGAAGCTAGCCATTGCAGCAGATTTGTGGGTGTCACATTGAGTATCCCATAAGGACAAAACTCATCCTGGTAAGCAGGAGGAAAGGAAAAGGTCCAAAGATAAGGAGGGTGGGGAAACTGATAAATTTTCTTCCCAAAAGGGCCACAAAAAGAAAAATAAGGGTAAGACACAAGAGATCTCACACGGTAGTGGAGATCAGCCTCCGAAACAGAACTCTGGTTATAGTAAGCCTCCCTATGTGAACAGACCCAATGGATCTTGTTTTGCTTGTGGAGCAACTGACCACATGAAGGGGGATCCCAGATGTAAGGTCAAAACCTTGGGGGTCCACTCTGCCAATCTGGCCTTCTCCTCCTACGAGGAAGAAGAGATTACAGGAGCATCCTTCTCCTCAGACTCCTTCCCCAGTGGGATAGAAGCTGAGGTAGTTTTAGTTTCCCTGGGTTCCTGGGAGCCTAAAGTCTCAGAGGATTATGCTAGGATTCCAGATAACACCAAGCACTACTTTAAAGACAGTGTGCTGATCAATGGAGTAGATACTCCAGCTCTTAGGGATAGTGGGTGCAGTCGAACTGTAGTGGATTCTGCCTTGGTAGACCCAGAGGAAGTTGCCAGAGCTACTCTGATGCCCACTAAGTTGGCTGATGGCCCACCTCTCATGTTCCCAGTAATACCTGTAAATCTTACTATCAATGGTACAGCAGTCAGGATTCCAGTGAGCATTCAGAGGAGTGTCCCAGGAAAGGTATTGTTGGGCAATGACCGCTGAGCTTTAGGGCTTGTGGGAGACACTGCTAACAGACCCTGCACAAGGTCTCAAACAAGGGCAGCACTGGCCAAGACCAATGCCCTGCCCCAGCCAAAGTGGAAACCCAAGGCTAAAGGAGTCAGAAAAGTCCAACGAGGGAAAGAAAGTATCCCCCCTAACTCACCTACCACTGAGGTGGAGGTAGTTGGTCAATCACCAGGACCTGACGAGGAGGTGGTGATGCCTGAAGTATTTGACCCCAATGACCATCGTGAACTAAACGATTTGTTAGTAGAAGGTGGTCCTGACAGGGAAGAATTCAGTAAAGGCCAACGTGAGTGCCCATCTCTGGAAGGCCTAAGGAGACAGGCCTGCTCCCAGCTTGAGGGTGAACCTCCTGGGAAGCATCAGATTTATTGGGAAGGTGGGCTCCTGTATAGTGAGCCTACAGAGGCTACAGAAGGAGACCATAGGAGGTTGGTGGTTCCCCTTGCTGTAAGATCCTTCCTCCTGCAGCTGGCACATGAAGTGCCCCTTGCTGGTCACCTTGGTATTAAGAGGACCAAGCAAAGGTTATCCATGCACTTCTACTGGCCCAAGATGGGGGTGCAAGTAGAAAGTCACTGCAGGAGTTGTGCCTCCTGGCAGTTATCTGGTAAGAGAGGTTCAACAATCCAAGCTCCATTGGTACCACTCCCAGTTATGGGGGTACCATTTGAGAGGGTAGGGATCGACATTGTTGGTCCCCTTGAACCTCAAACATCCTCAGGCAATAGGTTTATCCTAGTGCTGGTCGACCATGTCACCAGGTATTATGAGGCCATCCCATTGAAAACTGTGACTGCCAAGTCAGTTGCAAAAGCTTTACTTGGCATCTTTACTAGGGTTTGCTTCCCTAAAGAAGTTGTGTCTGACAGAGGCAGCAACTTTATGTCAAAGTATATGCAGGCTATGTGGAAGGAATGTGGGGTCACCTATAGGTTTTCTTCCGCATACCACCCCCAGACCAAAGGACTGGTAGAAAGATTTAACAGGACCTTGAAAAGTATGATAGGCGCTCTGGAAGAACCTCAAAGAAGAAAATGGGATCTTCTTTTACCATGCTTACTGTTTGCCTACAGAGAGGTACCACAAGAGGGGGTTGGCTGCAGCCCCTTTGAACTTCTGTTTGGTCACCCTTTACGGGGACCCTTAGCCATAGTCAAGGAGGGATGGGAGATGCCCACTCCCCCCTTTACTACCAACATAGTAGACTATGTGTTAGGGCTCAGAAAAAGGATGGTACTCCTGATGGGTCTAGCTAGTGACAAGGTGAAGGCAGGACAAGCTCTGGTGAAACATTGGTATGACCAGAAGCTTCCCTCATCCACTTTACACCTGGTCAGAAAGTCCTGACCATGAATCCCATAAGGCCTAGGGCTTTACAGGATAAATGGTCAGGCCCTTACACAGTGGTTGAGTCACTGGGTGAGGTCAACAATTTAGTGGACCTTGGAAGGCCTGGACAGGCTCCAAAAGTGTTCCATGTAAATAGGCTGAAGGCTTTCATCCCAAGAGTTGAAATCGCAGCACTGCTATTGGCTTCAGATGTTGAGGAAGAGGAATCTGAACCTCTTCCTGACCTATTCCAAAGCAGTCCTTCAGATAGCTCCTTTGAGGGTGTCCGAGGGGCCCCTCACCTGACTTCTGATCAGCAGGCTGAGGTGAAAAGTTTGCTTGAGACTTAGTCTTGATCGCCTGCCATAGCTACCCTGATTGGTCTGGCTTGTCTAGAGGTTACCCTGTTCCAAGAAACTAGGTTGGCCCTCTGAACCTCTCCCCCTCCAGGTTAACATTTAGTACAGCACTTGAAGCTGTAGCCACAGGCAGAATGTATCTTCCCATTCAAACCTAGTGTTTGGCCATGCTGCATGCCCCAGTAATCAAATTAGAGCACACGATTATCAAGTGATTGCAGGGCAGTAGAATGCGTAGATCACTGCACTTCATCTACTACATCAAACAGAGTACCCTGCTGCTGGTGATGGGGGTCTTTTGTGAAGGTGCCCTGAAGGTTAGGTTTCGAATAGTAGAGTGAGCCCTGTTCACCTCAGCGCTGGGTTATTCAATAAGTAACTGTTGTCGTAATGAAGCAGTCTTCAAAACCATTCTTGATGCTATATTTATTGTTAGAAGTCAGCCGCCATGCAATTTGACTCTCTAATTTCTTTTTCAAGCCATGTCGATTGTGGGCCAGTCATTGCTGAAAGGTTGTGGAAATGAGTCCAGCATCCAATCCCAAAATCTTGTCCCACTATGGTCGCAAATAAGGGTGGTTAATAATTTCAAGGGGTGGCCTGCTGACAGCATGGGCACCTGGTTCGGTATACTTGGTAATTATCTGCTGCTTACCATTGTCTCGGACTGTTTGAAGCGCTAGTCACAGCGATCTGTTGATGCAATCCTGTGCAGCAGTTCAGGCTGAATTCACAGACAGAATTCTACCCATGGGCAGAATTTATTTTCTCATTGAACCCTATCCTGATTTTGAAAAACTTCCCCACATAGCCAGTCCCTGGTGGCTATGCCCACTTTAACCCCATTGGCAGTCCTTCATGGTTATGGCCAGTAGCCAAATCTGCCCACTGCCCATGGCCAGAGGACATGACTTAGTCAATCTGGACACTGCCCATGGCCAACGGTTATACCTCAGTCACCAAAGGTATATCACTATTTAAAAATAAAACACATACACATTTGCAAAACCATGCTTTCAGGTCCTTGCCAATGCTTCTTGCACACCTTTCCTGCAAATCCACCCATGTTTTATGTTTTGAAAAGTGTAAAAATGTACATACGTAAAATACTCATATAACTTAGCTCCCAGTTGACAAAATCCATTTACACTTTGCAGAAAGGATCAAGGTTGGGTCTATAATCGTTCTAAAATCTTTTGTGCATATTCGTCCAATGGCAAAAAAATGATAAGCCTTCTAAAATGGTGAAAGCCCCCTCTTCACAAAATCCCAACAAACTTTGCAAAAACATTCAAATCTGGGTCTTAAATCTTTTTATAAACTGTTGTGCAGATTCGTGAAATGGTACAAAATGTATGGGGGTCATTCTGAGGTTGGAGGTAAGGGAAAAATGATGCCGGTAAAGGATTACCGCCATCGCTTACCGCTACAGGCTATTCTGACCAACCAGACCGCTACTTACGGCACCGTAAAGTACGGTGCATTAGCAGCATGCCGTAAACCGGAGAAGATCACAAGTGATGCGGACATGCAAATAACGGCCTCCTGAAGGCCGGAAAAGTGCATACCGGCATGGTGTAAATACTGGCATCGCCAACCAGGCGTTAAGAACACTGAGCAGTGTTTCCAAGAGCCACAGGTGCACACAATCAGCACAGGTGGAGGCAATGGAGTCAGGGCCAGTACAAAAGGAGCACACCCACACACCACACCCTCTCCCACACCAAGATGATACCAATAGTAGTAGCATTATTGGAGCTGGAGGCCCTGCTTGCAATGCCTCAACAACAACAACAACAACAACAGCCTCCACCACAGAGGAGAGGCAGGAGGAGAAGGAGGGTGAGACAGGCCCAGCTTGCCCCACCAGTGCAGCCACCGTTACCACACCGGCAGCCCCCAATCCCTCGCATCAGAGCCACCCCCTTCAACCTAACACCTGAGCAGATCCAGACCCTGTACCGGCTTCACCGTGACACCATCACCACCATAGTGGACCTGATACACAACGACATAGTGAGCCTCAGAGAAATACGCACCGCCATCCCCCCTCTACTGAAGGTAGTGTCTGTGCTCCACTTCCTTGCCACAGGCACCTACCAGCACACAGTGGGGCACATGCATGGCATTTCAAACCCTTATTTTCCCGGATACTGAACCAAGTGCTGGATACCCTCCTCAAGCACACAAGGGACTACATATCCCTATCACAGACTCCCCAGGAGATATTCGATACAAAAGTTGCTTTCCATGCACTGGCAGGCATGCCAAATTGTGTAGGTGCCCTCGACTGCACCCACGTGGAATTGGTGGTCCCGCATGCCATGGAGGTGGTGTATCGCAACCGCAAGTAATACCAATCCATCAATGTGCAGATGGTAAGCAATGCCAGCAAGATCATCACACATTGCTGTGCCCGATATCTAGGATCAACTCATGACTCTTTGGTACTGCGGAACTCCATGCTACCACGCTACATGGAGCGACATGCTAGACGACGTGCCTGCCTGCTTGGTGAGTTGCCTGACTGGGCCATGACAGTGCATCGGGGTTGTGAGGTGGGTGGCTGCATACTCCACCTGGGTGGGAATGGGGGGGTGCATACTCCACCTGGGTGGGAATGGGGGGGGATGCATACTCCACCTGGGTGGGAATGGGGGGGATGCATACTCCACCTGGGTGGGAATGGGGGGGTGCATACTCCACCTGGGTGGGAATGGGGGGATGCATACTCCACCTGGGTGGGAATGTTGACATCAGTGCACGATGTGTACATCACCGAACACTGTGCCCCAAAGCAACTGAAATGGTACATGACAACCAAATCCGTAGTGATGAAGTAAGGCCGACACCCATCACTACATGACTAACAGGTAACCAGCCCACATCCCACAACACATGCACCACTCATCAGCGGCCCTCACACACAGTAAAGTCATCCTGCACTATGCACTGCATATGCACTATGTTGCTGTCTCCAGCATATCACCACACAGGACAGTCATCTCTGGCCGTGCATTGAACTGAGTCAACCAGGGATACCACAGTGTGTCACTGGTTTGGCACACCCATAGGAGTGCTTCATGTCACCATGGAACTCATCAGTGCAGAATGCCCAATATAGAACTGACTACAGCCAACGCTCCCTACTACCAAATTCCACAGAACATTACTCATCACTGATTTTACACCAACACTGCTGTATGCATATACGATGCACGTGCAACAAGATGTCAGTGCACACCATGAACCATCTTGAAGATGTAACCCACACCATTAGTCCATTGCAGAGGACACATAGCGGGGCCAGAAATGGGGTCAATGCATCCAGGGACATGTGTGTGTGGGCACAAATTACCTGCTTCCATGTGAGACTAGTACAGTTGTCCTACATGAATGTGCGAATACTTACCTTCATTCCACTCTCATGCAGGTGACGGGAGCTATCCCTTGAAGCCGTGGCTCATGACTCCTGTCCGAAACCCACAGAACAGGCACGAGGAGGACTACAATCGTTCCCATACCCGTACACGTGTGGTGATAGAGCAGACCTTTGGCCTGTTGAAGGCACGATTTTCTGCCTCAGCCGGTCGGGTGGGGCACTCCTCTACAGCCATGAGAAGGTGGCCAAGATCACCATGGCATGTGCAATGCTGCACAATATGTTCATCCGTCGGAACGTGCCCCTGCCCCCTGACATGGAACTGCTACCACCTGATGATGATGAAGGGGAGGAGGAAGATGTGGCAGGACATCATCACGGTGCTGATGCACAGGAGGGACGTACCGTGCGGCAGTCATTGATTGCACAATATTTCTGACACACAAGTCAGCAGAGGGTGTGAGGATGTCAGGACATCGGGCACTGGGTGTGGGGATACATGTACACTGCACTGTGCAAGATTAAATGACACATGCGCAATGATGAATGTCCACTCTGGTTATTTTTTTGTAAAACAACTGGTGTATTAAAAGTGAAAATATCAACATGAAAAACAAACCCTCCACCACCCTCCCCCCCTCCTCCTCCCCCCACAACTCCCCCGCACACCCTCCCCTCCTCCCCTCCCCCTCCCCCCACAACTTCCCCACACACCCTCACCCCCCTCCCCTCACAACTCCCCCACACACCCTCACCCCCTCCCCCCAACTCCCCCACACACCCTCACCTCCCTCCCACTACAACAACCCCAAACTAGTCCCCTAGGGTCCACGTAGCCCACATGTGGCTGCCAGTATAGTCACTCTGTGCTCCCGGAGCCAGGGGGAGGCATGTCCCGTCAGCGCTGCGCACGGAGCGACTGACGGAGCGGGCTGGTCTGGGTGGAGTTGCTTGTGGATGGTGTGTCCTCATGCTGAGGCTGTTGGCCAGGATGGGCAGCCTCCAAAGCATCGGCTATGCGGCCGAGCACCTCGCAGAGGCCGTTAGTGTTTTTTGTTATGGACTGGCCCAGTGCCCTCAAATCAGCACGTCACTCCTGCCTGGCCTGGCGATTGTCCTGCATGAATTCCGTTATCAGGGCAGAGAGCTGGTCAGCCCGCTGTGCACCGGCGGATGAAGCAGTGGCCCTGCTGGGGATCGGGCTGACATGTCCTGCCGGCGCTTCCTCAACGGGACTGTACACGGGACTGCCATGTCCCTGTGTCTGTCCTTGGCCAGACTGCTCCAGTGTGTCGTTCTCACCAGAGTCACCGAAGGATACCTGGGGGTTTGAGAAATCTTCAGGGGTGTGCACGACTTCCACAGTGTCATCCTCAGTTGTTCACCAGTGTCATTGGGGCTGTCCTCAACTTCGAGGGGGGCTGTGGCTGCCACCTCCCCAGCCACACTGGACTCCTCAGACCGTGGCGTTGGGCAGGTGTCTGCAGGCAGTGCAGGGAGGGGGGTTTGGGGGTGGGGATGGTGCACCCTCCACGGGCCTTGCTGGTGCTGGTGGTGTACGTCCCAGTGTTGTCTTTGTAGCTGGGACACGGCGGCCCCTGCCTTGGCCCCTGGATGTGCTGGTACGGTTGCTGTCCTGCTCCTCACTGTCATGCTCACTGCCTGTGGGGGTGGAAGAGAGGGACGGCATGAGTGATGTTTGGATATCCAGCATACATACATGGCTACGATAGCACATTCAGACAATTGTGGGTAATCAGCATTTGTGTAGGGAACGGCACGTCATTCCATACATGGGTGGTAAATGCATGCATATGTCGGTGTCACTCATGTTTGCCAGGTTCGGTGTTGTCTAACATGCACACTGTTTACATCAACTACTCTGTGTGCCTCATGGAATTAGCAACTTTGTATGGTATGTGTCATGTACGTTACAGCCTTGCACCGGGCACTGACTTGGGTCTCACTTGCTTCGGCATGATTTACAGGGGGGGTGTGTGTGGCCGACCGTGGCGTGACTCTTTGGCCAGACGTTAGCAGTGACTTTCATCACATTTGCCTTAGCAGTATTTACTTTGGACACTCACCTCCATCAGCGGATGATGTGGCGCCACACTCCATTTCTCCGACCCCTTCAATGGATTTGGCCCCTATCATGCCCGCACATGTCTCCTCCCACGGCATGAGTTTTATTGGCGAACTTGGTCCTCCTCCGGTCTCCAAGGCCTTGTTTTCTGTTTGCAGAAAAGAATGCTCCGCACCCTCAGCCGCAGGTCATCCCACCTTTTGTGGCAATCCTTTATGGTGCAGGGGTGTTGCCCACTGCGCTCACCTTCTGGCATACTAATGCCCAGATTTCTTTTTTTTTTCTGCACCGCCTCCCTCTGCATGTTGCTGCTAAAAACAGTCCCAATATGCTCGTGTAGGGTATCTACGAGCATTTGCAGCTCATCTGGGTTGAATCGCTCCTTTCGGAGGTGGGCAGCTCCCTTCTTTGGTGCTTTGGGCATTCCTGGGTGGTTGTAGGAACTTTCCGGTCCGTCACCAGTGTGCCAGTGGTCCTGCGTGGTGAGAATGGCCGCCATGCTCATTCCCGTTCCTGTGCGATGACGCTATTTCCGGTTCCACAATTTAATGGTGACCGTAAATAACGGTGACTGCTATATACAGTCACCGCTATTGCCGCGTTGGTCTATGGCGGTAGTGTTGTCTACGGTGCGATTCATGCCGTTAAGGGGTTTTTCGGGCCCTTTTGTAGCATGGCGCAAGGTCCCTTACTGGCATGGCGCAAAGCTTGTGCCCACGAACTCGTAATAATGTGCTTTTAGTGGGCTACTGCCAGCTCGGACACGCTATTTGCGACATGCCGGTAAGGGACGGTACTTACCTCCAAACTCAGAATGAGGGCCTATGTCTTTCAAATATTTTGGGACGCCTCCTCTAATTTTGTTACCGTTTGGCAAAACAGCACCATACTTTATAGAACCATTCAAGGTTCAAGCAGCTTTATTGAGTGGTACCAAAAATGCATGCCCTCCAAAAACTGCTTTTCACCAACCCTAGAATGCAAAAATATGTATGGATGCCCCCAAACATCTGAGATGTTCAAAAACATCACAGTGCTGTCCCTGAACTGTTCGTGGACATCAGAGATGAGAGATCGCCAGTTTTTTGTCTTTTTATGGCCATATCCAATCCCATCCTCATCACCACTCACCTCCCCAGACCTTGTTTCAATGGTTGCACAAGTGCAATGTTGTGTTTTTTTAATATGTTTTACCGAGATGTCAGCAGACTACAGAGCTGTTTGTAAATCCAAAATGGCGGGCGTTTCCAAAAATATGATGCACCTCGCACTTTTCACCATCCAATCAGACGGCGCGCCCGATGTCCGAGGACCTCACATCGCACCACAGACCAATCGGATGCCTGTCCGCGGAACGAACATGGAAGTGAGTTTGTGGACCGAACCCAGATATCACAAATTGTGTTTACCTACTTTTTGGCTGGACTACTACTGGACGTATTTACACCAAATTTACAAAAGCATGCTTTCGGGACAAAGCCATTACTCCTGCCACAAATTTGGTGAAAATCCATTCAGCGGTTTGGGCTGTAGGTGTGAGCAAATTTATTTTTCCATTGCCTCTATGAGGAAAACCACACATTTTGGGACACTCCTAGAACTTTGCCCCATGCCCCCCTTCACGAAACCTCAACAATCTTCGCAAAATCAATCTGACGGGCCATATACTTTTAATTGCAAAGTTTTGTGAGGATTCATCCAGTTGGGGGGAAGTTATAAGCCACTCAAAAAGTGCTCTTTCTATGGGTTGAGCAACTTAACCATAACTACAGGGCTGCTACCCCAGGCCCTGTAGATATGCATGTATGCATGGGATTTGTAAGACATGAACCTAGCTGTATGGCATTTCTGCTGTAGCAGGGATCCCTCTGGGAATGAATTAATTAGTGCAACTGAGATCAGAGCACAGGAGGGATCCCTGCTACCGTAGAAGGCCATACGTAAAGGACTAGAGCTCGAGGTTCCCACTGAAGGCCACCGCGAATAAGTAATGGAGACTGAACTGTTTTCTAATTGAGAAAAGTCGCTAACTTCGGATCAGAATCGAATCAATGACAATATCGAATTAAGGCTATTCCGAAGTTTATCGGACATCACAGTTCCAATGCAGAAACACAAGTATTCACATACACTGTTCAGAGGGGCCGATATATATACGATCAGCAATCGTAGTCAACCACCCCATACACTGCAGGATTTTTATAATAGAATCGCAGATTTGATCCCAGTTCGAGTGAATGGCTCGACAACAAAGTATCCTATGTTATGTCATCCAATATTTATACTATGCCCATCACCAATGTAATGCTCCTATAGGGCCTGCCTTGTGACGCCGCCACGGAGCCTCCAGACCTTAGTCTGTGGAAAGGAAAGAGCCACTCACGCTAATACCATTACTTCTCCTTCAAGCTGTTTTTTGGGGGTCACAAGGCTTTCTGCAGTATGGGCCCTACTGATAGATTTTTTATTGCTGTCCTTCATGATTTCAACATGTTACTGTTAATCCTGAAATCAATGTGTATTTTATTTTCCCAATGTTTCAATTTGATTTCCTAGTTTTAGGTTCATTATTTTACATAAATGCACTCACCCCTTGGGCACTTCTCTGAAGGATTGTATAATTCGGGGATCACCAGCTGTAACCGGAGTCCACGGGCCTTAACCCTCTTTTATTCCCAGTGGTAAGAAACCCACATTGGTATTACAGAAACTGTGCACCATTTCAAGTGTAATGAGCAGTAGGGCAAAGTGTGTGCTAGTGCAAAAACATTTCTAGGTCGGTGGTCCCGCCCATTGGAATCCACTTTTCCTCCTTTATATGATTGCTCTGGTGCGGCCTCCGTTGGGCGGGATTAAAGACCCATCACCCCCAAAACCTCTCATGCCAAGTACCACCCGGCCTCCCCTACCGCGACTTGTCCTCCCTAACCGCCCACCCCAACCCTTAATTGCATTCCCCCTCTTCTCTCTCCTCCTCCCGTCCCGGGCCAGCCCCGACCCTTATTCCCCCGATCCTCACAAACTACCTACCTGTTCTCGCATCCTTGAATTCTGTATTCCAGGCCCGCTGGGGATTCTGTGGGCAGTGTTTACCGGGAAGCCTCTTTTAGGGGCGATATAGGAAACACAGTGCAAGACCTGCAGTGCAAAACAACATATTCTTTTAATGGACCTTAAAATGTACCATCCTTATTTCCTGGGATTTTGATCAAGGATCTACGTTGAACAAGAACTACATTGAACCTTGAACCAGAGCAAAGGACTAAGGGCGGTATTACAGAAACTGCACCAGTGCATAAAAAAAGAACATGCGTGCTTAATATTTCTTTGCACCACAGCAACGTTGACCCTAGTTCAAGTCATTTTCCATGGTGCACAATTGAGCTGATATCCTTTGGGAGGGGTAGGGAGTGCTGCCTGAATGCCCAGAGCCTCACTGTTTTCACATTGAGCATGACTGTATTACAAGGTGTGAAAAACCTCCTTCATGAAGCCATGAGTAATTTTATTGTGCTCAGAGGCTGAAATGTATTTCAAATTTTGCATCAGATGAAGACACTGGGGCAGGAGGAACCCAGGATCGGCCATATCCGCAGTGCCTTGTTGGTGTATGATCCGGTTCTCAAGTTACAACTGCTGCTAATAAATACATACTGAATGAAGCTCTCGAGCAATGTTCCCTGTGAGCCATGCACCTTTGATTCTGGAGCCACGCATATCCACGTTCATTTTCCCGCCCTGCCTTCCCTTCATTATCATTCATCAACTGTGTGATTTGCGGATCGAGATACTTCATCCAATCACATCACGGAGACAGAGCTCTGCTGCCCAGTGCACAGCATGCCTTCAATATGCTTTGAATATGATTGGCTGTAGCAGCGCAATGTGGCAGCCAATCCCACACGGTTGCTCCCACGCCGGCGGTACCGACCTTGTGCGTAAGGCTCAGCTCTTGGTTGGAGCTCTTGGTGTGACTGTGTGATCGCTCGTGCTCCGGGCTCAGCTTTTTTGGACCCATTGGTGGTGGGCACAGGCAGGCCCTTTACATCTGGCTGCAGCGTGAGAGTGACCCGCCCTTTAATAGGTATGCATTGCATGGAGCTATAGCAGCAGTGATACAAGTGAGTGGGGCTGGGCTGGGGGTGCTTGGCTTGGTGGGACTGGGTGCGTCCTTCCATTGATGGCCTCACTGCACAATATAATTACACTGCTGCTTTCTTGCTTGCAGAAAGAAATGGAGCCCTTTAGAAATTCAGAATTAATAGCAAGAAGCACATAGGGGAGCTTTACCATTTTAAAGTGTTTGTGTGTGTCCCTCTGACACACATGTCAGTGCCTGACTGCCCGTGCGCGTGGCCAAGCATTTTTCGGCACCAGTACGTGGGTGTGCCTTTGATTGTATGGGTGTCTAACACTTCAGAACATGATGACGCTAGTAGTGTGCGTGTGTGTCTGAAACTTGTTCCAGCCTCTGGAATCCACTCTGCAGGACACACTCTGCACCAGTGTGTGTCTGGCTCTGCATTGCAGCATCTATGTGGCTGCATGTTAATATCAGTGTGTCTTTGCCCAGAGCATGTGTCGGTGCCTGTGCCACTCTGCCCAACAAACATGCCCATGAGTGAGCATCAGCTTAGGGCTAACACTTTACGTGGGTGGCCACCCACCAACCTTTTCCTTCTTCAACCCTCTCCGATGCCATTCTATGTTTCTATCTCTCCTCTACTCCTCTCGTTGCCTTCCTTCACTTCTCACGCCTCCTGGTCTTTTCTTCCTCCTCGGCCTTCCTTTCCCTTCCCTCTCCTCCTTTCTTTGCTCCTCATTCTATCCAGACAACTCCGTGGTATTTCCTTGACTTCACACTCTCAGACACTCCATTGCTCTAGAACCGTTTTAGCTGTGTGTGTCTGCTAGGAATCAGGGCTACAGTAGGGAAACCTGGATCTGTTATTGGCTTGACTGTGGGACTGCTGGAGAGCTGTTTCCCACCCCCTCCCTGTGTGAAGCCACTAGTGCCTCTATCACTAATTATTGGTCCGCCACTCCGCCGGCTGAGGGTATGACATTGGGTCTGCCATTTTATATTTGGAATATCCAAGCCCTGTCATGGCTGCCGCCTGATTCCGCCATGGAGCCTCCCTCTTGTTTGCATATTCCGGACTGCTGTCTTCATTTGTTCACAAGCACTCCATTTGCAGCGACGATACGATAGGTAAGCTTTGGGCCATGGTGTGGATGGCAAACCGTGCTTGTCACTTTTCTCTTCCCCAGGTTGGGGGCTGCCACTGTGATCTGTGCCCACTGGCCGCCGGCTCCCCCAACCACTCAAAATCAGTAAAGTCTGTCAGGGTGGCATGGGGGAACCTGAAAATGAGGTTGGTAATGGGGGAAGAGTCGCTGGGAGGCCTTAGGTGTGCCACCTCTCGGCTGGCATCAGTTAGGGGTTGGCCGCCCGGTCCCTTGGGTGACACTCGCACTCATCCCACCTTCCAGCCTCAGCAATGGAGCTTCATCATGTCAAACAAACAGGGATTCTAATTTTGCCCGGGGTGCATCGGTCTTTCTTGAGAATGCATTTTAAGTTCACAAGGGGAAACGTGTGTGCATTGTTTCTCCAGGGCGAACACCTGGCACGGTTCTGTTGGATCATGACGCTTTAGGCGTGGTATGTAAAATTGGGAGACGACTGTATGCTCAGCGATGTGACGTTTCCGTTCTTCCTTGAGAAGGGGATATTGGCACGTGGGCGCATTCCATTGTAGTTATTCATAGCTTTTCGATACCCATCTCAGACGGGTCTCAGAGGGTGGTTCGGCAAGTTGAAAATGCAGGTGGCTGGTCTGATGAGGTTGGAGGTCCTCGAACCGAAGGTGGCAGCTGAAAGATGTAAAGTCGGAGAACAAATTCAGGAAACAGCGTCCCAGGGAGTGTGTTTGTGCAACGTATATTTTGAGGAAAGGGTGAGGGGGAAAATGTTAGGACCATTTCTAGTGAACAGAGAAAGGCCCACTGGCAAACTGGCAATGATGGAATCCGTGGTGCGAATGGTGCATTGACATTACGTTATGTAGGAATCTTTTGTACTATGCCAGTCACCACGGTGCTACAAGAAATTGTCCAAGAGAATGGTGTATTGTGCCTCTGCCTGGGGTAACCACTAGGTAGTCTATGGAAGAACAAGAAAGGAAAACCGGACAGAACATGGGGGCAGGAAAAGAATGGATAGTTTCGGGAACACAGAGGTTGATGCAGGAGGCCGGCCCTGTTGGTTTTCCTCCTGGGGCCAGGGCATAACGAAGTGCAAATCATACAGACCAATTTCTAACACGCCAAAGACCGTAGCCATACCCAAAATCCATGAAACCTCTGGTCTCTCTGCGATCCTCAGTTCTCCATGGTCCCTCACTGAGCTATCACAACATGCTGGATGCTTATTTGCAGTCACACATGGACTGGCCATGGCCATGCTTATCCCTATGGCCACTCCCACCTAGTTCCAGCATCTCAACGTCCATGTCCAATGTAAAGAATTCGCAAAGAATTCGCATGAGCAACTTCCCAGTTCCACCTTGCTCTAGAGGGTCTTTCCTGCTGCATACAACCCAGCAAATACAGCTGAGTGAGTCGCACACCGCGATGCGTTAATCTTCACACTGTGCTTTGAGACCATACCAATGGCAGCAGGCGCTATACAAATGTCACATGACACGACTTAACATGTGCTGGAATCTGCAACTGCATTTCATTAACAGAGATGCCCGGCTGCACCCATCCGTTGCTATAACCTTGTAAGCATATGCATATACATTGTCCTCATGCATTCCTACATGCAACGCAGATACACGAACACACCATTTATAAAAAATGAAATATGCTGCGTTTTTGCACAGTACTGTTAATGGCCTTTTAGCAAACGTGCACCGCCTGAGTTGCGTGGGATTTCGGATATATGCTTGTGAACTTGTGCGCTGCATTGTAGGTGGCTCATTGAAGCGTATCATTCTGTTGTCAACGGTACTAGTGATTGCTTGGGGACGCCGACAGCCTCTGTGACGCGACCAAGGCAAATCTAGCTCCTTCACCAATTTCCGTATTAAGCACTTCACTTGACTCAATGTTTATAACAGCTGGTGCTCTTATTTAAGTGCCACTTCCTATGCAGCACACATTTAGAAGAGAGTTATTGTCTATGGGTGTTAGGCAGAATTATATGCTGTACCCTTTGGGAACACCACACACAATTAGGACTACAAGTGACAGTACAAATTCACCTTTGGTACAAGCCTGTACTACACAGTTAAAGTTGTAGCGATGGCTGAGCAGACAGACTTGTCCCAGGAGTAAGTGAGCAGTATCAATAGGTACACAAAGGACAGCAATTACTATGATTCAGGCAAACACTGACTCAAGGTTTCTGAGTAAAAGAATATACATTTATTTACACATCAGTTGTATAACATCTCACTAAAGTAAAGCAGTTGAAAAATCACACTCTTAATACACTACACCACACCCAATAGATTCTGAACAAGTTAGGCTGAAAATGAAGTGTGAGCAAAATGGCACTCCAGCAATTTAAAAGGGAGGGAAAGACAAAGTTAAACGAGAACTAAGCAGCACCAACAAGTAAGTAAGCAGGGCAATCTACAAAAGGAACTACAGTGAGGAAATCAGATTCAAACAGGGCCTGGCCCAAAGTCAGTGGGTCAGAGTCTTTTGCTCAAGATCACACA